>NC_091806.1:5137500-5762500 GCF_041296235.1 Equus asinus | reverse complement strand
TATTATTAAAAAACTGATGTTCAACAGTTGTATGCACAGATATCATCCTTTAGGAATATTCATGCATCACATTTCCCCACATGTCTGCAAACTAAAGAGTGGAGATGGCTTCGTTTCAAATATCTGTCACAAAAATCACAGTAATGGCAGTGTGCCCAAATATGAAACAACATGAATGTGCTCTTATTTTCAGTGAATCTGGTTAAAGAATAAAATTTAGCCTTTTTGACCTCTATAGTTATTCTGAAATTCAGTTGGCTCGGGTTATATTAATCAGAGACTGACCTAAGGAGAAAATGGAGGATTAAATTCCAAAAGGAGGTGTACAAATTATAGAGAAGGGCAATTATTTTTTTGTAAAAACTCCCAAGGAAGTTAATAAGGATGTGACATAATTTCTTTCTTCAGAGACTTTTGCAAACTGAAAAGGATATTCCTCACTCTCCCTCTCCAATTTCTGTGTGAGAAGCTCTAATATGTGGAGTTGATAAGACAAAAAGGTAGCAAAATTATATGGCAGGTGGACAGACAGTCCCTTTATAGAATTATTATTTTTCTTACTGGCTTTCCATATTGTCCCAGAGACTTCAAGATATCTTACTGCTTCAATTTGAAGTTTCTAGCAATTTCTAGTACTGTGTCCATGACATTTTATAGGAGATGGCTCCTTGCTATCTTTCCACTGAAAATATGAATTGTTTTCATATTGCTTCGGCTGCTGGTTCCCCATTATTAGAGTCTTCTCTCATCTCTCAGTTTGGCATAGCTTCTCTCTCTCTCAGGCTCACCCATGCTCCCATAGCACCATGTCTAATTCCCTGCTATCAATGGCATTTGACACTCAATGGGTGCGCAGTAGGCGGAAGTTTGACCCCATGATCTTTGCCCCTTGGTGTTAAGCCTGTGAATACGTTATGTTACATGAAAGAGAAATTTGCAAACATAATTATGGTTACAGACATTAAGATCTTAAAATTATCCCGGATTATCTGGGTGGGCCCAGTCTAATCATACAAACCCTTAGAAACAGAGAATTTTCTCTCGAGTCAGAGAGATGTAGCAGAAGAGAAATGAGAAAGAGTCAAACGTGAGAAGGACTATGTGAGCCATTGATGGTTTGAGGATGCAGGAGGCAACAGGATGGGGAATGCAGACTCCCTAAGGAGCCGAGAGGTCTCGCACCTAACAAACAGCCAGGAAGTAGGGACCTTGGCCCTGCAGCCACAGCAACTGAACTTGGCAACAAGCTAAATGAACTTGGAAGTGGAGTCTTCCACAGAGCCTCCAGAGAAGAGCACAGGTGAGCTAACACCTTGATTTTGGCTTCATGAGACTCTACGCAGAGCATCCAATCAAGCCAATCTGGACTACTGACATATAGAATTTTTAGAAAATAAGTATGTCTTCTTTTAAGCTGCGAGAATTGTGCTAATTCGTCACATCAGAAATAGAAAATTAACATTGAATGAGATGTGACTTTATCTGGATCCCAGTAAATCCGGCTTCTTACACTTGTGCTCTTGCAGCAATTAAATACATTTCTCCTGTAATACAGTGCGAGCTCTGTATTATTACTAATGTTTCCTTAGAGGATTATTTCATTATTATTTGTTTTAATGCTCAACATCTATTTATTGAATGAGAGCCAGATCCAAGCCTTTCTGACTTCTGTGGTCAGAATCCTTCCTTCAGCAGGAAGCAAGAAAGGCTTCCTGCTGACCTATGTGAAAGAGAAAGGGAAATTGATGTGGAACCACACTGTGGAGAATAAAGATAGAGCAACACCAAAGAAAGCAGAAAGAAGAGGAAAACCCAGGTCTTAGGTGACATAGTCTGAGCTGATGGATTAAGCCGCACCAAAATCTAGACTATTTGGGCACATGAACCAAAAATTGGTCATTTATTTTCAAAATCATTTGCTTTAGCTGTCCTGTCACATACTACACAAAGTTTTAATTGATTCATAAATCTCTCTAAATTGTCTTTTTAAATAGCACTAACTGAACTTAAAGGACACACTCACCCCTACGCTAAGTACTACTGTAGGTCAAGGTATCTGTTACTCTGATTGTATCTTCTCTTTTCTGGTAGATCATAAATGCCTCGAAGTCAGAAACAATATCTAATGTACATCATGAATGTTATTGAGCCTGTACTGGACTTGTGTTGACCGATTAGTTGAGAATAATTAGATAAAGAAGTAAAATAAAGTAATAATTTAAGAGATTGGTTTCTTGTCACAAAGACTTCAAGTGCTTTACAGACAGCCACTTTTCGTTTCTGTATTAGGAAGTAAGACCTAATATTTGTACAAACTTCATGATGCGGAGAAACAAAAGAAAGTTATAGATCTTGTATATTTGTGAGTTTTAGTTTGCTTTTTGCTTGTATTTAGTGTGTTAAAGTTGATGAATAAAATACTACTTGGTTAGTAGAAAAACAATTTCTGTATCAAGCACAACGTCATCATATTAGTCCTTGTGGTTTATTTAATGGAATAGCCCATATTTGGAAACCAGATTGATTTTTCTTTGGAATCTATTTCGCGACATGCTGAATACCACCTTAAAAAGAATCAAAAGTGCTCCCTTTCACTCGAATTCAGGGGACAGATATGTATTTGGCCAAAAATTGATTGAAGAATATACTTAAATTATTCAACTTATACAGAAAATTGAGGGGCCTATATCCATTTATATATGTTTTTCGAAATCATATAATTCTCATGAAAATAGAGACCATGAATAACTCTTTTATGGAAATTAGGTTTGAGGACAAAACTGCCTGGCCTCTTTTTATAAACTGCCAGCATTTGCCATTTGTCTCCACTTCACCTGTTGCTTGGTTGTAGAGCACAAGGTCTGTCTAATATCTACTGCCCTAGTGGAGTTGGGAAGATACATCAATATCTATTTATCGAAATGCTCAGAGCTGTACTGTTACTTAACGTACAGTTGTATTGATTCTTGAGGAGGTCTCCAGGGAATCTTTTGGATACTCACTCACTGACAACAAAGTTTAAACAATCAGAGAAAAGCACCGAGAGGTATATTGTAGAGTGCTGGATATTCTTTTCCTGTAAAAGAATGGACTGAATGGCTTATTGGGTTCTCAGTATTTGATTGGTGATGTCTGAAGTCTTTCAATGGAATAAATAAATTATTGTCAGCTAGTATATCAAGTGATTTTCAGTTCCTTTTCTAAAAATGCTTAGTTTTGTTTTTAACATACGGTAGAATATATTTTACTCCTTTACCTATATAACAAACAGAAATTTTAAACATTTAGATAAAGACAATTTACTTTCCAGTGTTGTTGAGCATTTCCCATTTCTGAACAGATGATCTTATTTGAAAAGATGCTTTTCTTCTAGGCATAGTTTCTTTGCTCGCCTGAATTCTACCAGTCTGCCAATGATTCTTTGTTTAAAACATCACAGCTTGTGGCTGTAGCCATGGCTGTCACAGATAGAGGTCTGTGACCAATTGGATTTCACTAAACTATGGCTTTACATATATGACTCAGGTCTATCTTTTGAGGCAATGGTTCTTTTGAATATATTAGTAATGTCACCTACATCTTTGTACTGTAAATCTAGAAGATACAATGCAAGATAATTTCCCTCCTCCTGCTTTTAGGCAGGTAAAATTCTAAGACACCTGGAAGAGATTCTATTTTCCTTTTAAGTGTTTTAAAGATGTAGGCCTCAGGGCAGGTCTGTTGGCATAGTGGTTAAGTTCATACGCTTTACTTCAGCAGCTTGGGGTTCGCTGGCCCAGATCCCAGGCACGGACCCACAGCCATGCTCTGGCAGTGTCCCACATACAAAATAGAGGAAGATTGGCATGGATGTTAGCTCAGGAACAATTCTCCTCAAGCAAAAAGAGGAAGACAGGCAATAGATGTTAGCCCAGGGCCAATCTTCCTCACACACACAGACAAAAAACACATAGACCTCATAACTTTGACTTGCACATGATTTAAGTATTTTTCACTAGTGGTGATCAATAGGTTCTTTCATATATCCCACCAAAATCCCCTTCCATGACTTTTTCCTATTGTCACATTAAAAAAAAAAAGAAAAGAAAAAACAGAACAAGCCTTTGATTCAAGTTACCTTTCAAAATTTTATACCTTAAGTGAAATTATGGGTTTTTTTTTTCCATTTTTCTGGGAGCAAAGCCATATTTTCTAATTCTTTAACATGCCATATTGATTTTATAAAGGGTTAACATAGAAGTGTCAGCAGAAAATAAGTTTAACTGAGAGTTTGATTTCTATCTATAAGACAAATAATTATTATTATAAATAAAAATAAATCATTTTTAGTGGAGTACCTTAAAGCCTAAAAAGAGATTTCTATTCAAATGTGCTCACATAGGTTTCTCCCACTGATTCTCTCACAGTTGTTATTATTACAATTTTATTTTATTTTTTTAACAAGGAAAGGACAGCAAGGGATAAAACAGAGAAGTAATAGCTGAATTAAGAAAGAATTTAGGGGCAGGCCCCATGGCCAAAAGGTTAAGTTCGGGATGTCTGCTTCAGAAGCCTGGGGTTCACGGGTTCAGAACCTGGGCACAGACCCACAAACCTCTCGTCAGGACACGCTGTGGCAGATCCCACATAGAAGTACTAGAAGGACTGATAACTAGGGCATACAACTATTTACCGGGGCTTTGAGGAAAAGAAAAGAGGAAGATTGGCAACGGATGTTAGTTCAGGGCCAATCTTCCTCACCACAAAGCATAAAAAAGAAAGAATAGAAAGCTCTTGGCTCCTTCTAGAAGCTGTGAACAGATGAAAGAAGATGATTCTACAGAGAGAATGGAATTCTTTAAAGCACTCAGGATTAATTTATGGAAGTATATAAATTTCATATTTTGCTGAGTAATGTTCGATAGAAAATACAGTCAGGGGTTTCATCCAATTGAATAATATAAATTCCATTCCCGTACTTGATCTTATGACTTACCAATGACACTAAATGGCTGATTCATTTATTATGTAGCCAACCTGACTTCTCTTTCCCTTAGTTCCTATTTTTGGCAAGCCCTTCCTTAGTTCTTTTAATACTATTTTTTTTTTTTTTAATTCAGAAGGCGACTGACTTCAAATTTCCTGTTTAAATCTCCATCTGTTTTGTTTTCCAGTATGTCAGGACTCATAATAAATTGAGAAGTGAACATTAGGAGAACAAAGAGGAACTAGGAGACTCTTGCTAAGAGAGTAGACTCAGTTCATTCAGGTTCTTAGAAGGAAAAAGCAGAGACTAGGTGGCTAGAAAAACCAACATTTATTTTCTACAGCTCTGGAGTATGGGAAGTCTACATCAAAGCACCAGCAGGTTTAATATCTATGAGGGCCCACCTCCTGGGTCGTAAATGCTGTCTTCTTGCTGTGTCCTTAAATGGTGGAAGGGCAAGGGAGCTTTCTGGGATCTTTGTATAAGGGCACTAATCCCATTCATGAAGCCTCCACTCTCAAGATCTGATCAACTCCCAAAGACTCTACCTTCAAATACCATCAAGTTGGGGATTAGGTTTCCAAATATAGATTTTAGGGGGATGCAGACATTCAGCCTATTGCACTAGGATAGACATTTATCCCAGTAGGGCAAACCCAGAAATATACTTTGGACTGATACACAGGGACTCATCGTGACAAAAGTCACTGTTACCATTATAAGTGTCATTGGTGATGTGTTCATTATGTTTATTATTTTAAAGGACATAAATCACTTATATAATGTTGTTTATTGGATTTTAACAACTCTGGACAGTCAAGGGGAAAGATACCTTAATTATTTTCCTACAGCTGAAGAAATCATAGCTCAGAAGGTTTAAAGAATGACCATTTCAGAAATGAATGTTATGTAGATAAAAGTAAGTCAGAACAAGGAAGTATGCTAAAGGTAGACACACCTTAGGAATCTGGAGAAAGCTAGCCTCTTTTTGCACATCACCAAGAATGAGGTATAGAAATCTCTCAGGAAAAGATAGAATTTTGAATCACCAGGTAAAGCAGAGAGTGAAGGAGAATAAAGTACTGGCATTGGGAGCAAAATTATTAGATAGCCTTCTATATCTAGAACACAAGCCAATTCGAGAACTTAGCCTAGTCAAGTGTTAAGCATAGAGTTGGTGGTGAACATCTATTTGAAGCATTTAATTCAATAGCCTGCATCTCCCTAGAAGGGGAGAATGTGCGTAAGGAATTGGAGTAGATCCTATGTTTTTGAAGGCATATCTTTATCCATGTACTTCTGGGGAGTGATGATCTTATCTTCCTAAGTTACTGATGTGACTGTAATTTGGAACGGTATCAAAGGCCCTCCTGAAATTGAGATGGATCACATCTCTCACTGTTTTCTGTCTATTGTTCATTTCTTTACCTTATAAGATGTCAACATGCATTACTGCTTTTCAGATGAGTCAACAGTGTTAATTTACAGTGTTGTCAAACTTCAGTGTGCATCTTAATCACCAGAGGGGGTTGTAAAAACACAAAATGCTAGGCCCCAGCTCAAGAGTTTCAGATTTAGCAGAAGTAGGCTGAAAATTTGCATGTCTAACAGTTCTTAAGTGACACTGATGCTGCTGATCGAAATACATTTCGAGGACCACTGCTCTAAGACACTAGCATCAAGTCAGTTGCATTTATATAATATGAAAAGAGTCCTTCAGTGCAAAAGTGATGATGTTTCTAGTCATTATGTGGCTTTGAATACAATAGTATGCAAGGCAACTGGAAATTTCTGTGCTTTTTCTGAAACCAGCTTTACTAAGGAGTCTTCTAGATAGTCACTAAAGACATTCACTTAGAAATATGTGACAAAAGATTAAGCTTTAACAAATGAAAAACTACATTTTTAGAAGTATTTCATGGCTCAGCTGTTGACAATTTATTTGCTAATGCTTCATAATTCAATCTCTGAAATATTCATGAGATCCTTACTTTTCCAAAGAGATCTGGTGATTATTATTCAGAGGCATCGTAGTAATGAATAATATCCTGTAGAAGCCAATTATATAATAAGTCAAAGAACGCTGGCCGTTTATGTTAGGGCATATATTTCGTGTCCCTTAAACTATCTAACCTAATTATCATTTTTCTCAGCCAGACATTTGATAAGAACTGAAGAGTATATAATTGGAGATTAAGTTCTGTCAAGGATCTAAAGAACTGATTTTCTGTATTTCTGATTAAATATGAAACACTCTGTCTTCAAAACTGGGAGCTGGGTTAAGAGTCTCTTGCTAAACCTAAGAAGCATAGCTAGTATTCTTATAACAACATAGTTCAGAAACATTACTTGACGATATAATTCTTAAAATTGACCTGTATTCTGTTGTACTTTAAAAATAGGACAAATGAATAAAAATGTCTTTCCCTAGACTGGTAGCAACCTACATCTATAACTCCATAACTGTACTTGGCATACTTTTTTTTGAGGAAGACTAGCCCTGAGCCAACATCTGCTGCCAATCTTCCCTTTTTTGCTGAGGAAGACTGGCCCTGAGCTAACATCCATGCCCATCTTCCTCTACTTTATATGTGAGACACCTGCCACAGCACGGCTTGACAAGCTGTGAGTATGTCTGCACCCGGGGTCCAAACTGGTGAACCCGGGGCAGCCAAAGCAGAATGTGCGAACTTAAGCACTGCACCGTCGGCCAGCCCCTTGACATACTTTTTTAAAGAAACTGTTTACATGTTTCTCCCCAACTAGGTTCTAAAGAGACAGAAGTTCTGGTTTTCATTTCATTTCCTCTGGTGTCTGGCTCCTGCTAGAGATGCAATGAGTATTTGTTGAAATGCTGACCAGAAAGCTTCACTCTAGCTACACAAATGGAATTTAGAAGATGAGATTTTAATTTTCATAGTTAGTTCATTTTGTCTCTTAGTATGTACTGCGACCATAAAACAAGATGATCTGGTACCATACGGCAGCCATATCACTTTGTAGTCACTCTGTGCTAAAGTCCCAGTCAGACTTCCTGGCTGTGACTTTTTGCAAAGAACTTTCTTATGAAAATGCATTGGTTAAATACAACCTTTCAGCCACATGAGCTCTATGACTTCAGGTCGTATGACAAATTTGGAAAGCATTAATTATTCTTTTCTAATTGCTGAGGATTAATATCTAGGAGCGGAGTTTAGACACAGACTGTTGAGTAAGAGGCAACCCCCTGAATTAAGACTGTGCAGCTCTCAGTGGGGACTGCCTGACACGTGTCACAACAACTGCATCATCAGCCATAATGACATCACCCAGACCATTTTAATGATGCTCAACTTGAAGTCATGGAGAAGATGCCGTGCACTGCATGCCTCTGGAAATTGCTGTCTTTTTAATCAAAAGAAATTATAACTCCATAGAGACTTTTATCTCTAGAATTAATTGTGCTGCTGAGGTTTCATGTCTGTGTAATACCGCCAAGGAATATTTTCCCATCTTATTGATAGATTTGTAATAGCTAAGTTAGATTGACAAGTATCTGTCATTAACTCTGAGAAAATGATTTCACCTCAAAGCAATGAATGTCCTTTATAATTCATGTTCCTTAAACCCTAACTAGTCAAACTCTTCATAAAAGGCCAAAATAACTCACATGATTAGATATC
This sequence comes from Equus asinus, assembly GCF_041296235.1. Taxonomy (NCBI): domain Eukaryota; kingdom Metazoa; phylum Chordata; class Mammalia; order Perissodactyla; family Equidae; genus Equus; species Equus asinus. Next base: position 5,753,872 of record NC_091806.1, on the reverse strand, counting down.
TGCTTTTCTCATCAGCGACATCTTTTGTAAATTTCCTCCTTGATTATGTTCCTGAAGCCACATTAGCTTTCCCTTTCTTTAATATATTATCTCTTGTATATTGGTAGTTGCTATACCTTCTGTCTGGACAGCTCCCAGAGGCTCTCATGGTTGACGCCTTTTTGTCATTTCTTTCTCAGCTCAAATGGCATCCCTTCCCTGATTTATGTGTCTAACACCCGTACTCTCTTCCAGTAATTTCCAATGTTTCATCTGTATCAGCTATCTATTGATGTCTAATAGACCGCCCTAAAATTTAGAGGGTTAAACCAGAAATTATTCATCATTTCCCATAAGTCCATGGATAATTCTATGGATTTGAGGATGAGTAAGTCTACTCATCTAGGCTAGGCAGGCTCAGCTGATCTTGGCTATGATCTTTCCTGCATCAGCTGGTAAGTTGGCTGGCGGATTGACCAGTCTAGGATGACTTCATGCACATATCTAGTGATTATCAGACTGAGGCATGGGTTAATGCTGTTGACTGGGCCATATGTTTCTCATTATCTAGCAGTTTAGTCCAAGCTTGTTCCAAAAGAGCTAGTGGATGCACATGAGAGGTTTTGAGACCCATTCACAGAACTGGCACACTGTCATTTCTGCCATATTCTCCTGCCAAAACAAGTCACAAAGCCAACCCAGAGTCAAAATGTGGGCAAACAGACCATACTTACTGATGGGAGGAACTGCAAAGTCATGCTGCAAAGAGCATTGATATAGGGAAAGCTAGAGAATTGGGACAATTTTTCCATAAAATCCACCTCATTACCTTATCTTATTTTCCTCACAGCATTTAGTACTCCCTGAAGTTACAAGTTTCGTCTTTTAATTTGTTAATTATCTTTTTCCTCACATGAATTTAAGCCCTGTGAGGAGAAGAACCTTATTTAAGTTTTTGTTATTCTTGGATACATAGGGTCTAAAACATTGTTTACTAAGTGAGTACTAAAATTTGTAATGATAAAATAGATGAATGAACTCACTGGCATCCTGTATCTCTAATGCTTCTCAATGTCTATTATTCTTTGATCAATAAGTTAAAGGATACTCGTCTCTGCCTCAAAAAGGAAATTCTCCAAACACTAGAGTCTTATAGGAACTGATGAATTATACCATGAAAGAAAAGGAAAATATGTGTAAGTTTCTTATTATACCCTTAAGAAAATGCTCTTAGCCATATTATCTAACTTTCATTAAGTCTGTGAGCAAACAATTCTTTTCATGCCTCATACAATTGTCACCTTTCAGAATTCAAGAAAGCTAGAAAAAAAAACCCAGTGAATGAAGGAGTCCTTAGGTCACGAACTAACATGAACAGGTGCAATCTAGACATGGCAGCCAGGAACGAGCTGAAGTTCCAAAGGCTTTGTCTGCCAAGTAGGCAGCAGTTCAGGAGAAGCCAGTAATGTGAGAAACTTAGAGATTTTATTTCTCGCTCTGCATCTGTCTGGGAAAAGGATATAGGCAATGCCATATTTGACAGGCAACAGTGTGCAAAGTGCTTTCCTGGGTGCTTTACAGAGTCCAGTTGCGCCTACAACAAAATATATTACTATGTGAATTTTGAAGATATGACTAAGAAAAGTTAAGTAATTTGCCAAAGACTATTTAGCTTGAAAGGAGTAGGGATTTAATAGGTTTAATAGTAGAAGAGGGGTTTAATCCCAAGGCCTCTTCTTCCATGATGTTCTAGGAATTAGAAAGTTAAGTGTAGAAATAGTAAACTATATAAACAAAATGCTCATTCCTTTCTTGTGATAGAGGGATAATCTTTTAGTGGAATTAACTAAAAATACCAGATACACATACATAAACAGCCTGTCCTAAGAGACACGGAATCCAATGAGTTTGAAGAGCACAGCTATCTGATTCAGTAGGATCAGTATGACACATATGATTAGAATGGAATTGACCCCAATGTCTGATAATCTCAATAAAGGGACTTTGAAATATGAAACCACACTTTATAAGGTAAAGTGCCCAAGAGAAATATTTGTGCCAACAATAATGAAAACAAGATAAACAAGGAATACAGTGATAGCTGAGAACTTAAGTATCACAGTGTAAGGGAAACCCAGGCAGGACAATATGTTATGATATTGTTCAAAATGTGAGGCAATGAAAGAGAAAGATGATGATTAAAACAATGACTCTAACCCACAATACGGTAATAGCAGCAATGCTCTAGAGCAGTACTTCTCAAATGTAGTGTGCACACAAGTCACCTGAAGATTCTGTTAAAATGCAGATTCTCAATCCACACATTTGGGTTAGACACCAAAATCCTACACTTGTAGCAAGTTCCGTGTGAAGCCAATGCTGCTGGTCCAAGAACCATACTTTGTGTATCAAAGTTCTGCTTGTCAACAAAAGCATTTCAATAAAATTGTAAAGCACCTAATAGACGAAAAAGAAATATTCACAGCTGAAAGACTGGGTATGGGTTTCAGGGCTGAGAATTCTGGCTTCTTTACCAGTCAGAAGTAGATATGGAAAACTGAAATTTCCTCCTGTGTTTTAAGATCTAGAGGAAAAAGAATGAAGCTGAGAGTAATAGGGAGAAACTAAAGATGGTTTAGAGAAACTAAGGTGACCTATACAATGAATGATAGGAAATGAATTATACAAAACTAAAAGAACATCTTCTGATTGAGCTTTGAGCCAAAAAAGTATTAATAACTCTGTTAAGGTGCCTGAAGAATTGTAAGAAGAACCCAGAATTCACTTTCCACCCCTACACAAAGTGTAAAAATAAGAGAAGTAAGCTTGGTGATAGAAAGAGTTCACTTGCAAGTAAACAGTTGCTACATAAGCATGAGAGTCCTTCAACAGAGAAACAGGCTACGCCAAGGAAGTTATACGTGTCAGTCATGTTCTTCCAGGTTGTAAAGAATCAAACATGCTCAGGTTACCTCAGAAATAGGATTTTTCTGTCCAGATTCATGAGGAAATGAGGAAATGAGGGATTGCTGAAAAGCTAAGATTCTCAGAAGAAAAGCTCCCACAACTTAGGCCTGGATCGTATTTGGGTGGTACCTCTACCAGTGAAACAGCTGGGACCTCAGCAGATGCCGTCACAGAAGAAAGATTCCATGGAACTTTATTCTTCCTTGTAACCTTATAGCAATTTATACATTCTGTACCCCTGCTTCTGTTTTTGCTGCAGCCCTTGATGATCTGAACCATCTCATGCATATTTTCTTTTAAAGTGTTTTGAGAGAGAGAGAGAGAGCTCATTGGTTTAGTTGGTCACTGAAACAATCTTGGCCAAGCATCTCTCTCCTGTCAGGTCATCAGTTAAGCCACTGACCAGCCTATAAATCAGTAGCCCTTGAGACAGATACTCAGCATTGGTCAAATAAGCCAAGGCAAGTTAAGAAGCCCATATGGTCAACTGAAGAACAAACACATCCATGACAGACTACTCAAAATAAGCTGCTCTATAATACACTTTTAAAAGACTACCCTTTGAGATCTTTAAATTAGAACTGTCAACAAATCTCCTGGGGCACATTAGGTTAATTCCAAAGGGAAGAAAGAGTATGTCACTATTTGCAACTCCAACTCAATGATTATGAAAATGAAGTAGAATATCCCTGTCATAACAGAAAATCTGTTGAAAGGGTCCCATGGAAAGTTGTGTTTTCAACAAAGATATGCATTTGCTTCCGTGTTATAAAGAGGTGAATCTCTTGCAGGGAGTAGAATCAAGCATTTCATAACCGAAAATAACTTTTGAAGTTATCCAGGAGAATCCATTACTTTTTAGGTTAAGAAATTAAAGCCCAGAAGTTCTACTAAATATGCCTAATGATAAACAAGAATTCAGGGTAAAATCAAATGGTTTTTATTTATTGTTTCAAAAAAAGACTTTCTTCAGAACTTACTGTGTAGAAGGAACTATGAATAAAATACAACCTGTGTTTTGGGAGCAGGAGGGGCTGGTTTACAACCACACAAAGATACGAGCTTTGTAGATATATTATGTGGGTTGGAGTCTTGGTTCTACCATTTGTTAGCATTGCCTTAGGAAAGTTACTTATCCTCTCTAATTCTTGGTCTCCTCATCTGTAAAAATGGACAACGGTATACACAGCATGATTACTGCGAAGTTGAATTAAATCTCAATGAACGTGCTTAGTAGATAGCTTGTGCCAGAGTACGCGTTCAGTCAGTATAAGTTATCATTAGTCTAGTTCACTGTGTCTCCACCTATACTTGTCTTCAATGTTAAAAGTTTAACTTTAATAGGGATAAAAATAATGAAAACAGCAGTGGCACTAACTATAATAATAATAATAATAATAATGATAATAATAATAAACATATGCTGACCCACTATGCGAAAAAGAAGAAGGAATAGGGAGATTGAATGCAAACTCATTTCTGGTGCTTTGGTGATATCAATGATATACACAGTTCTCAAATTGCAAAGGTTATAAAGAAAAATATCTGAGGAGATTTAAGGATTATGAGATAGAAAGTTCTCACTAGCACACAAAGAAGGGGCAGTGTCTAATAGTAGAAGGAAAGGGAAATGTCCTACACTCCTAAGAAACACTAGGATTTGATGGTACAGTGAAGACCAATCCTTGAACTGACTTGGGTAGTCCATAGTCTGGGGGAAAAAATCACACTTATTAGCTGTTTGAATCTCGGCAAGTTATTTAACTCTTTAAGACTCAGTTGTTCTATGTACAAAATGAGAATACTAAAAGTATATAACTCTTTTAGATTTTTTGATATCTTAACAAAAGATATATAAAAATGACTAGTAGAATATCTATCATAAAAGAGCCATTCAACATAACCTTAATTAACTCATCATGGCCTGCTGTAGGAAAGAGAGGAACGCAGGTTATTACGAATGCTCCTTTGAACTCATGACAGCATTGGCCAGCTGGTTCAGGTGTTCAGGATCTGGCCATGTCTTTATCTACAGACTATACTAAGATATTCTGACTAGGTGAGATGCCCCTCCCTCTTAGTTGGGCTGTGTACATCAAAAAGTGTGTACCATTTAGCCAGCTAGGAAAGTATTTTCTCCCAACAGGAAAATGCATTGTCCACTGGGCTTCTTGCATAATGACAGCTTTCAGTGATAATTTTCATCCTCTTAAGTGTGAGCAAAATCATAAAAAGAAAAATCAAAACTTGGAGAAAACCCAAAATGTTAAAGGAAGAAATCTGGTCAAATAAAATACTGCAAATTTAAAGATCAAAGAGGGCAATTATAAATGTGGAGAATATACTGGCTCAGGAGCCCTATAAATTCAGTGTCACTCTGTCTGAGGTTTTCAGAAGTGCAAATTATTGCCTTACGTTTATCACCTACTGAAGGGATTTTTATTATCCTGAGTGAGGACTTTACTCTTCATAACGGGATATTTAAAAGAACTTCATATTCTGGATCAAAAGACAAAAATTAGGGAACTATTATGTTTCAAGGGCATCTAAGCAACAAATTTATGAATGTAAGATTTCTAAGAATTTTTAGCATTCCAAATTGTCTATTAAAATCATTCATTTTTCCCTCACAAGGGATTATCAGTAAAACCTTTGAAATTAAAAAACAAACAAATTAGAACAAAAATATGTTCATGCCTACTTTAAAGACAGTGAGAAATAGGAATTAAGTAATCCATCTTGATTTCTGAGATGTTAAAATGTACATGAAACATTAGAATTAGTGAAACAGGGTATACGAAACCACCAGACTCCCTGTTTGGTACATAGTATGTTCTGTATTCCTTGATAAACCTGAATTATATTTCATAGGCTATTTGAAGGAAGCAGAAGCCTTCAGCTAAAGTTTTCAAAGAGAAAAATGGAAGCAGGCTGAGTTACTAGCATTAGAATCAAGGAAATTAAGACCTTGACTTTAGAACTATTCTTAAAGCTGAAATGCTTAACTACAGAGAGAATAGAGCAATCTAATTTCTCTCAACCTGTGCATGATCCCCCAAAAACATCAGTGAAGGAGATCATATAAATATGTACACATATGTACATATGTTTCAACTACAGACTTACTATAGTTCCAAGGACCCAGTATAAAGCTCAATAAGGATTTGTTATGGGGACGAACAATGATCACGTTTAAAGAAAAAGTTGGGCCAAGATTTTGAGTAGGGTTTGGTAGAGATTTTGGTAGGCTGTGCAGAGCTAAAAACAGTGAGACCTTGGTGGCATGCACAGCTTTATTTTACTTAGTTTTGCTTTGATAAGGTAGTTAGGGTTAGGACTTTGCCTGGAAAACCCTGAGAGTGGAAAGCTGAGGCTAGTAGCTGTAAATTTGATCTCAGTCTATTTCTTAGGTCTGAGATCTGTACAAGAAGAGTCTTGGAGACTCATTATATGTCTTGCATAAGAATATAAGTTCCACTTGAAGATTTACAGCCAAATGTGCACTAGTAATCATTAATGAGAATTTTTCTGTATTGCTTTTTGGGAATTTATGATGGCATTGTGCAGTTGTTTTGAGTGTTAAAGCTTTGGATAATTTGTTATCTAGAGACACCACTAAATTTCCTGACAAGTCCAGATGCCAATCTCTCCTATATTAGTGTTAATCTTAACCAGGCTGTGTGTGTGACTTAAAACATACAGTTGAAACCACCTACATCTGAGTGATTGAAAAATCTAGAAACATACAGCATTACATTGCGAAGGCAGCCTGCATTAAAAGAGACACACTATTATTTTATCCTCCCGGGAGCTCAGTTTTAATTGATAAAAGAGCACTACCATCAGGAATTTATTGCTGAAATATATGAAATGCTTAACATAAAATTTAGAAAACCCAGAAATTTCTGGAAGCATATGCTAATTGTTAATTTTAGGGGAGAAAGAAATATTGCATCATCTAGAAAAATGTCAAGTATCAAAAATTGCCTTTCACTAAAAAAAAATTGTCAAATGTTTTATGGTGTCAGGCCACATAAGGACAGGCAAAGGAGAAAAAGAGAGAGAGACAGACACAGAGACAGAGAGAGACAAAGAGAGATGTCATTGGTGCTGAAAGTTAGGCAGCAAGATGAATGAGTGCCACATGTCAACACACTTCTGCCCTGCCACTTGAGACTTGAACAGTGTATTAGTACTATTGTTTTTAAGTTTTGTGGTACAAGTCTTGTTGTGTCAAATCTTGGTAAAGTTGGAAACTCACAAACATCTTCTCGAAGACATTTAAGTGGAGATGGGTTTCACTTCTGTGTATTTACAGAGAAGGAAAATAAAATAACAACCATGAGATGAGAGATGCATTAGTGGTTGAGATTTTAACTGCAACAGGAACTCTACACAACAGAATGGACATGAAAATATAAGCTCCTTGAAATTTTGGCAATCTTGCTGAGAGATTTTCACTTTCCACCAGAATTGAGATAGGCAGTTTGAGGCAATTTGTATAAATTACAAAAGAGAAGATGATACCAGTAACATCTAGGTATACACAGGATGAATGTTTTGTCTCTCTTTTTACAAAGAGCTGAAGATATTTTTCTTAGTATCACTATTACTTTACACCTATGTTGGATCTTAGATACAGGCTTCTTAAAAACTGATAAATTTTTAATATGATAATACCAGGGTGACCTCAATTTTCTTTTATAAATACGTAGCCTTCTTCAATTTAATTTAGAGACAGAAAGGCTGTATCATTGACTTTTTTATCATACCAGTTCTGATATAGACAAATGAGAGAAATGGTCAACAGCGTAAAGTAAGTCATTCAACATGAAGTAAACAGACGTAGTAAGCCCTCCCACTATGACTGGCTATTTACTAAGTCCAGACTTTGAGTGGTGAACCAAACAAACGGAGTATTGCCTTCATGGAGTTTGCAGGTTAGCGAGGAAGAAATAATTAACTATAATCTTTTTTTAAGTTGTAAGAAAAAAATACACAGTGCATTTAGTGTATGTAATAGAGAAATCTAATTTAGGATGGGGTAGTGTGTATTTTGGCTGAGGAATACTGAGATACGTAGATAAAATTGAGGTGTGGTGGAGGTCCTGTAGCCCTGGCCAGATTCCTCTTAAAGAACGAAGAACTCATTTCCCAGGCTGATGGAAGTGCTGCCGGAAGTCAGATCTCAAGTCTCAGCCTTCTTTGGAAATTACATCAGCCGAAGAACGCTGCTTTACTCAAGTTCACACCTCCTTCCAGGGCAAGTCCACTCTGATGAACGATGAACTTATGAGTGTGAAGAGCCAGCAGCTCACTCCAACACAGCACAAATGTGAAGGACCATTCCAGCTTCAGATATTCCACTGGGGTTGGCTGAGGCTTTTGTTGGTCTGCATTGCAACTCAATTTCTCCTTCTACCCAATCCTGCTTCTCTTCCCTTTCAAAGATGTTGATCCAAAGAAATCTCTGTCTCAGCGTCTACTTTTTCTGGACAAAAGGCATGGTTAGATCATGAAAGATCTATGAAAGCAACGCAAGCCTAGGGATAAAATTGTCTTCCAAGATCTGGAGATAGAGGAAAATTTTTATTCTGAAGGACCTGGCGAGAAGGATGTGGTGATCAGTTTGACTGGAAGGTTGTAAAGAGTATGTAGAGCACTAGGATGTAAGATCCGTAAGGAAAGATATTTTTGTCTGTTAAATTTGCAGACCCTATTCTCAAAGCCTGATTAATTCCTGAAGACAAAAAATGTAGGAGAATAGAGGTGTATCTTGTGTAACTTAAGGGCGACAATGCAACTAGTCGCAACAATGACAAAATAAAAAAACCCAGCACTTTCTTCCTTTTCTCATTCTGTAGATAGATTTGTTTTCTCTGCTTTTCTGTTTCACATGGTTGGATATGTCCACCTCAGACTCCTTCGTATACAAGTAATTATGCACAAAGGGATTAGCTAACTTTATCTTAGCCCTGACTCTAAATTTCTGGGAAACAATCTGATTGATCCATCTCTTGCCCAATTAGCTGTAGCCATAAGAAAAACGTTACATGGCATATCAAGGCTCTTGTCCCTTCTATCTGTACATAAAAGGGCTTGGGAGTTACTGGAAAACGTGAATAATTGTGCGTTGGTTCAATTTTTTAAAATAGACTATTTTTAGAACTGTTTTAGATTCACAGAATAATTTAGAAGATAGTACCAAGAGGTCCCATATACCCCACACCAATTTCCTTACTACTAACATCTTACATTAGTATGGTACATTTGTTACAATACCCCCTTGAGTCCAAAGTTTAACCAGATTTCCTTAGTTTTCACCTATTACCCTTTTCTGTTCGAGAATCCCACATTACATTTGGCAGTCATATCTGTTTGGGCTATTCTTGACTGTGATAGTTTCTCAGACTTTTCTTGTTTTTGATGACCTAGACAGTTTTGAGGAGTACTCAGGAGGTATTTTGTAGGATGCCCCTCTATTGGAATGTGCCTATGATTTTCTCATGATTAGACTGGGATTATGTTTTTCAGGGAGGAAGACCACAAGATCAAAGTACAATTCTTATCCCATCCTATCAAATGTACATACTGTCAACATAATTTTTCACTGTTGATGTTGGCCCCATCATCTGACTGAGAATGTGTTTGTCAAATTTCTCCACCGTAATGTTATTCCCCCCACACTCCCCCATCAGTATTGTGGTCTTTCTAAGGAAGACGCTATACACATCCTTCACTTAGGGAGTGGGTTTTATGTACATTCTCCTAGAGGTCAAGGCATAATCTACATAAACTATTTGGAATTCTAATGCACAGGATATGTGCCTCATCTCACCAATATATTAATGTATTCAATCATTTATTGATATCAGTATGGTACCTGGATATTTATTTTATAGTTTGGATTATAATCCACCTCTACTTATTTACGTTATTGCTCACATTGTTGCAGCTTTGGCCTTTAGGAGCTGTTTCAGTTGGCTTTTGTGTTCCTGCAACGTAGTCCCATGGATGTGGGATTTTTCACTTGTTTGTTTACTTTAAGCATTTTCTTACTTTCCGGAATGGCAGGATATTCCAGGCACATCTTGTATAGTTCCTGTCCCAGTCCTACATCAACTATTTATCCAAGGAAACCTGGTTCCTTTTATTGGAGAATGATAAAGCAATCAAGATATGGGTGCTAGGTGTGCCCTCTCATTTGACAGTGAGGAAACACACACACACATATACACATATTTCCGTATGAAACCATTTGTACCAATATTAAGCTAAACATGAGTTTATACTGATCTCTCCAACTCTAATCCATTAACATGTAGGTTTTTCTAGCCTCCTCCCCTTCCTTATCTGCGAGTTATCACCACACCTTGAGAAACCTGACTCCCATATCTGTCATCCATCTATTTAATTGTTCACTTCCGGTATGCATGTATAGCAGCATCAGAACTGTTAACCCTTATCCCCATGGGAAATACTTTATCAGCTAGAGTACAGTGCTTATGTACACTTCTTTTCACGTTTAGTCTTATTCATTTCCGAGGTTACTTAGGTCAGCACCTTTTGCCCCACACCGTTCAGTGAGCTTGTTTCATATATTTGTAACTGTGTAACACAGTTACGATATCTCTTTACTTTCTAAATTGTTTGATTTTTTTAAGTGTTCATGTATTAAAATTAACAATTTGTTCTGTATAGTCTATGGCTTTTCAGTAACACACATTGTCATGTACTCAACATTAAAATATGCAGAATCATTTCATTACCTTAAAACATCCGCTGTTTCAGCCCTCACTCTCTTCTCCTTGCACTCCTGGCAACCACTGACCTTTTCATTTTTTTCCATAGTTTTGCCTTTTCTGGAATGTTAGGCAACTGGAATCCTGAAGTACACGGACTGTGGTTCTGGCTTCTTTCACTTAGTAATACATATTGAAGGTTCACCTATACATTTGCATGGCTTGATAGCTCATTTCTGTTTTTCACTGAATAATATTCCATATATGAATGAACCACAGTTTCTATAGCCATACTGTGTACAAAGACATAACGGTTGTTTTCAGTTTTTGCCGATCATGAATAAAGCTGTATTCACACACTGGTTTTTGTGTGGATAGAAGTTTTCAAATCAATTGGCTAACCAAAAGAATAATTGCTGGATCATATGGTACAACAATTTTTAGCTTTGTAGAAAACTTCCAGATTGTCTTACAAAAAGGTTGTACCATTTCGTGTTCCAACCAGCAATGATTGAGAGTTTCCATTTCTCCCCATCTTCACCAGCATTTGGTATTGTTAAATTTGTGCCATTCTAGTAGGTGTGCAATGGCATCTCACTGTTGTTTTAATTTGCAGTTCTCTAAGGACGAATGATGGTGAGCATCTTTTCATATGCTTGCTTGCCATTTTCTTAGGTGAGGTGTCTGCCAAGATCTTTTGCCCATAATTAATTTAGCTGTTTTCTTACTGTTGAGTTTTAAGAGTTCTTTGTACATTTTGCATACAATTCCTTTATTGGATATATATTTTGCAAATATTTTTTCCCAGTCTATGGCTTGTTTTTTCATTCTCTTCATGGTGTCTTCTGCAGATCAGACTTTTCTTTTTTGATTACTAGACTTTATTTTTCGGAGTTGTCTTAGGTTTGCGTATTGAGCAGAAATTACAGAGAGTTCCCATATTCCCTCTCCCCTTCTACGCACAGCTTCTCCTATTATTAACATTTGTGTCAGTGTGGTACATTGGTTATAATTGAGGAACTGATATGATGCATTAATTAAAGTCCATAGTTTGCATTACTACTCAATCTTTGTGTTGAGCAGTTCTAGTGGTTCTGACAAATGCTTAGGTCATGTATCCAACATTACAATATCATGCAGAATGCCTCTACTACCTAACAATCTCCTGTGCTCCACATTCATCCATCCTCCCTTTCCCTCAACACCTCAACCCCTGTCAAATACTGATATTTTTAGTCTTCATAGTTTCGCCTTTTCCAGAGTATCATATATAGTAGTGGCCCTTTATCCACAGGGGGTACATTCATTTCCAGTGGAAACCACAGAAAATACCAAACCTTATATATACTGTGTTTTTTGCTATAAATACATACCTATGATAAAGTTGAATTTATAAATTAGGCACAGTAAGAGGTTAATGACAATAACTAATAATAAAATAGAACAATTATAACAATATATTGTAATAAAAGTCGCCATAGATCTCTGCAATCTCAGTGTACAATTTTTTCTTTCCTTATTAAGTCAAGAACTTACACCTTTTCACTTAAAGGGAGCATTTTACAGCTTCTCTTTGCCATATCTGAATTGCCAGCATCACTATTCTTGAACTTTAGGGCCATTATTAAGTAAAATAAGGGTTATTTGAACACAAGCACCGTGATACTGTGCAGTGGATCTGATAACCCCAATGGCTCCTAAGTGACTAATGGGAGGGTAGCGTATACAGTGTGGATATGCTGGACAAAGGTATGATTCACGTTCCAGGCGGGATGGAGCAGACAGTGCAAGATTTCGTCACACTGTTCAGAATGGTGCTCAATTTAAAACTTATGAATTGTTTATTTCTGGAAGTTTCCGTTTAATATTTTGGACTGTATTTGACCTCAAGGAACTGAAACCCTGGAAAGCAAAACCATTGGTAAGGAAGGACTGCTGTAGTCAGACTACTACAGTATGTAGCCTTTTCAGACTGAATTCGCTAACTAATTATTGTACATTTAAGGTTCCTCCATGTCTTTTCATGGCTTGGTAGCTCATTTATTTCAATCACTGAGTAATATATCATTGTATGGATGTACCACAGCTTATTCATTCACCTATTAAAGGAAGCAGAGCGGACATTTTAATTTTAATGAAGTCCACCTTTATTTCCTAGCATACTTTTGAGGGGTTTTTTGCATCTACATTCAGGGGAGAGATTTGATCTGAGTTTATCATTCTCGTGATGTCCTTATCAGTTTTGGTTTTAGGGTGATGCTGGCTGCGTAGAATAATTTAGGAAGTGTTACCTCTGTTTCTATTTTGGGGAAGATATTGGAGATAATTGCTATCATTTCTCCTGTAAAGATGTTGAATTCACAAGTGAAACCATCTGGACCTGAGGCTTTCTTTTTTGGAAGGTTTTTTAATTATCAATTCAATTTTCTTAATAAATATAGGCCTTTGCAGATATTTTATTTTTCCTTGTGTGAGTTTTGGTAGTTCGTGTCTTTCAAGATGTGTTAGATCCTTCAGGTTGCCAAGACAAATTAGCCCAGACTGGGTGGCTTAAAGTAACAGAAATTTATTCTTTCACAATTCCGGAGGTTAGACTCCAAAGTAATGTGTTGGCCAGGCCCTGCTCCTCCAGTGCCTCTAGGAGAGGATCCTTCCTTTCCTGGTCCAGCTGCGGGAAGCTTCAGATGTTCCATGGCTTAGGGTTGCATAACTTCCGTCTCTGCCTCTGCGTTCATATGGCAATCACTCCCTCTGTCTTTTCTCCTTTTCTTTAAGGACAACTCATATTGGATGAAGCCTAGCCCTAATGACCTCATCTGAACTCAATTACATTTGCAAAGATCCTGTTTCCAAATTATGTCAAATTCACAGATACTGGGGGTTAGGACTTCAATGTATCAGTTTGGAGGATACAGTTCAATCCATAACACAAAGAATGTCCATTGTATCTAAGTTATCAAATTTGTAGGCACAGAGTTGTTCAAAATATTCCCTTTTTTATCCTTTAAATGTCCGTAGCATCAGTAGCTATGACTCCTCCTTCACGTCTTACATTAGTAATTTGTGTATTCTGTTTTGTTTTTTTGGTTAGCCTGATTATTGGTTCATCAATTTTGCTGATATTTTGAAACAACCAGCTTTTGGTTTCACTGATTTTTTTTTCTATAGTTTTCCTGTTCTCAATTTTATTGAGTTCTAATTTTTAGTATTTCTTTTATTTTGTTGCTTTAGGATTAAATTGCTCTTCTTTCTCTACTCTCCTGTGGTAGAAGCTAGATTATTGTTTTTAGATCTCTCTTATTTTCTAATCTGTACATTTACTAGTGTAAATTTCTCTCTAAACACTACTTTCCCTGCATCCCACAAGCTTCAATAAGTTGTGCTTTCAGTTTCATTTGCTTCAAAATATTTTTAAAATTTCACTTGAGACCTCTTTAATTCATGTGTTATTCAGAGGTTTGAAATCTAATCTCGAAATATTTGGGAACTTTTCAACTATCTTTCTGTTTTTGATTTCTAGCTTAATTTCATCGTGGCATGAGAACAGACTGTGCAATTTCTATTCTTTTAAATTTCTTAAGATGCTTTCAATGATTCAGAATATAGTCTATTCTTGTGAGTAATCCAGGTGATCTTGAGAAGTAAGTATATTCTGCTGCTGTTGGAAGGAGAAATCTATATCTGTCAATTAGATCTAGTTGATTAATTAGTTCAGGTCAACTCTATGCATACTGACGTCCTGTCTTCTTGACTTATCAAGTACTGAGAAAAGAATATTGATGTCTCCAATTATAATAGTGGATTTGTCTAATTATCCTTGCAGTTCTATCAGTTTTTGCCTCACACTGTTTTACACTTTGTTTTCAAGAATTTTTTTAAAGATGATGTCTTCTTGGATAATTGACTTATTTATCGTCGTGTATTATCATGTTTATCTCTGTTAATTTTCTTGTTCTGAAGTTTGCTTTCTGAAATTAATATAACTACTCCAGCTTTCTTTTGATTAGTGTTAGCATGGTATTATCTTTCTCCATCCATCCTTTTACATTTAACCTATCTGTGTCTTTATATCTAAAATGGGATTCTTATACACATCATGTGGTTGGGTCATGAGTGTTTAATCGACTTTGACAATCTCTGTCTTTTAATTGCTGTATTTAAACTATTCACACTAAAATAATCTTCATTATACTTGGATGCATTTACTATGTCGGTAACATCTTTCTATTTGTCAAACTTGTTTTTGTTTCTTTTGTCCCCCCACCTTTCTTCTTATTCTGCCTTCTCTGGTATTAATTGAGCATTTTATATTTAATTTCATTTTAATTAAGTTAATTTAATTTTATCTCATCTTTTAGCATATCAATTACACTTCCTTTCAAAAATTTTTTTTTTTTTTTTTTTAAAGATTTTATTTTTTCCTTTTTCTCCCCAAAGCCCCCCGGTACATAGTTGTGTATTCTTCGTTGTGGGTTCCTCTAGTTGTGGCATGTGGGACGCTGCCTCAGCGTGGTCTGACGAGCAGTGCCATGTCCGCGCCCAGGATTCGAACCGACGAAACACTGGGCCGCCTGCAGCGGAGCGCGCAAACTTAACCACTCGGCCACGGGGCCAGCCCCCCTTTCAAAAATTTTTAGTGGTTACCCTATAGTTTGCAATGTATATTTACAACTGATCTTGAGTCACTTTCAAATAACACTATACCACTTCATGAGCATTTCAGTTCTTTATAGCATGGTATTCCGAATTGCTTCATCCAAACTACTATAATATTGTTTTCATTTACTTTACTTATGTATACACTAAAATTACCCCACATTGTTATTATTATTACTTTGAACAAATAGTTGATTATATTAATTAATAATAAAAAAATTAAAGGAGTTTTTACTACTTTCATTTATACCTTATCTGATGCTGTGTTTTTCCTTTTGTAGATTGGAGTTTATGACTTAGGTTATTTTTCTTCTCCTTGAGTGACTTCTTTTAATAGACCTTGTAGAGAATATCTGTTGGAGATGAATTCCCTCAAGTTTTCTTGGTCTGAGAAAATAATTACTTCTTTTTTTCTTTTAAAGGATAATTTTGCTGGATATAGAATTCTAGGTTGGTGGCCTTTTTTTCTTTCAACACCTTGTATATTTTACTCAATTTACTTATTGATTGCATGATTTCTGATGAGGAAGCTGTTGTAATTCTTATCCTTTTTCCTCTATAGGTAAGATTTATTTCCCCTCTAGCTTCTTTCAAGATTTTTTCTTTTCTTTGGTTTTATGCAATTTAAATATTATATGTTTGGTTGTAGATATGTTGTAATTTATCTTGTTTGGTATTCTCTGAGCTCCCTGGATTTGTGGTTTGATGTCAGTCACTAATTTTAGAAAATTTGTTGTCATTGCTACATCAAATATTTCTTCTGCTCTTTCTCATTCTTGTATTTTAATGGACATATATTACCTTTGAAGTTATTCCATAATCCTTGGGTATTCTGTTCTGTTTTGCTTTTCATCTTTCATTCTTTTTTCTCTTTGTATTTCAGTTTAGGAAGTTTCTGCTGGCATGTTTTCAAGCTCATTGATTTCCTCCATGGCCATGTCCAGTCCAGCGATGAGCTCATCAAAGGTATTCTTCACTTTTGTATGGTGTTTTTAGAAAAATTTCCAGTATTTCCTATATATTCGTTATTGGAGTTTTCATCTCTTTACTTACACTACCCATCTGTCCTTGCATGTTTATCTTTTTTTTGGAATCTTTAACATATTATTTACAGTTATTTTAAATTTCTTGTCAGATAATTCCAAAATCTGTGCTGTATATGAGTCTCATTTGATGCTTTCTTTGTTTTATTGCCTATTAGTATGTCTCATAATTTGTTTTGAAAGTGAGATGTATGAGAAACTGAGGTAAACAGGCCATTAGCGTGATGTTTTATGTTAATCCTGCTAGGAGTTGGGCTGATGTAATATTACTGTAGCTATAGGCGCCAGAGGCTACAAATTATCTAGCATGCTTCTTTTTATCTTCTCTGTTGTCTTTACTTTTTCTCTGGAACTCTCTTTTAAGTTGATTTTGGCTTTGCAGCTGGTTCACTTATAATCGACTTTTATTATACTGGATCTCTGATGATACAGTGTGAAGGTTTTGGGGGAGAGGAAGCATTCTGTAATCTAATGATCACATCTCAGTCCTTTAGTGGGTCTGTATCACAGAGGTGTGATCTTCACATATGTTGATTTAATTGTATAGCTTTTCCCCCACCTTAGGTTAGACAAGGTTAGAGGCGGCACTAGTGAGGGATGCCCTTCTGCAAGTAGGGCAAGACCGTAGTAAAGACTTTGCCTCTGGAGAGTAGATCTTTATTGTGGATAATGCTCTCAGTGTATTTCATTATGATTACTCCTCTCCTCCTCTTGCCAGATCCTCAAGGAGATCTTTCACAGAGCTGCACACTGAATAGCTGATGGGGTTCATGGAGGTAAGTTCCATGAAAGGAAGACCTTCTAAGACTGGATGCCCAGGAGTCTTTCACTCACACTAGTTCACACTCAGCACTTCATCCAAACTATTATTTAAGTCTTTCTACTGCTTTTTGCCCCCAGAGACTTTTGCTCTAGGTACACTAATCTCAGCTGGGATTTTCTATATTAGCCTATCTCTCCAGATTTTGATGTGGTAGTTTGACCTATACCTTAATTCTCAGGTGGAGCAAGAAATGTCATTGTATTTCCATTTGTTCTGCTTTTTCTCTTGCTGTAAGGACAGATTTGATGACTTCCAACCTCTTTACTTATCAAAGCTGAAACTAGAAGTCTCAGTCACTTTTTACTTAAAAAAATAATCTCTGATGAAGAGAGTTGATGTAGTATAGTCAAAAGGGAATAAAGATAACATGAGGAAATCTGGGTTTCACTAGCAGATGTTCTCCGTGTGACTTCTACTGTCGTCATCATCTAACAGTTAAGTGAAGTTAATAGAGTTTTTATAAAGACGATGCAATGGTCAAACACATTATGGAAACGTTGAATTTTATATCTCTCATTTCAAGATTCATAACATGTATTTGAATTTTAAAGAGTTTAGAAACAGTATTTTAGCATTATTTAAGTCTAGTATTTTCTGTATTTATTTATCCTGAGGAATCTTTCTTTCCACAGAGTGTGCCAAAAAAAATGTAACCTGGGAACTTCCCGCCACTTCTCTGGTTATCATTTTCCTATCTGTAAATGGTGGAAGTAATGGAAACATTCACATATATAACTCATAAAATTCTTGCTATTGCAATTAAGGACAAAAGCATCAAGCTTACTGTGTCTGCAATGAAGAAAAAAATCTAAAATGTTATTATTACAACTCCTGCTATTAATCTATCTAAATCTTCTAAAACCTATTTATGTATACCATATATAAAACCATATCTTCTAAAACCTACTTATATATACCTTCCCTGTCTAATACCGTAGCCATACCTGAACACTTGATTGTGACTAGTTCAAATTGAGATGTACCTATACACTAGGGTTCTCAAAGGAAATAGCTCAATATGTTTATATTGTTTACATGTTGACATTATAATATTTTGGATATGTTTAGTTAAAATATATAATTAATTTCATCTGCTTACTTTTTAAAAATATTGACTATTAGAAAAAATTTAAAATTATATATGTTTTTACATTATATTTCTACTAAAAAGCACTGGTCTATACAAACACTTGATGTCAGTGTCGCAAAGTCAGGAAATCTAGAGAATTTGATGAATTATGATGAAAAGTAGTTGGTAGGCTGTTTGAAATTGATGGTTTATGAGATCTCTCAGATCAAATCTATATGAACATTAGAGCCAGTTCCTGAGATAGATTCAGAAAAATGGTAATTGGAGATGATGTGCTCAATAAATGAGAATGTTGGGTGATTTAACTATTTGAAATGTGAAGCCTTGATAAATTATGAGAGAAGTTTTACATCTATCATTACAGAGAAGAAATAAGCCAGGATGTAAAATTTTTCATAGAGATGAGAAGAGAGAAAACATCAGCAAATGACAGCAACACATAGAACAATGTGTGTTGTGACACATACAAGCACACACACACATGCCACATTTGTCTGTCTGTAGACAGACAACACTAGAGTCTTGAGGCTCCAGGAGGTAAAGATTTTTATAGCAAAAAAGGGAAATAATGCTTTGAAAGTGACACAAACTCAATCTTCTAGATAAACAGGGATGTGAAAACAGGATTAGTCCAGGTGTCTTTATGTAGAAAGTGAGCCACAAGATCTTATGATGTAGTTCAATACACTTTCCTTAGTGAAGTGGTGATGTACTCTGAAACGGTTTATCTCAAGACTGTAGGTCTTAAGAGGACAGTTCCTTGAGTTTTAGTATCATTTAAAAGCAGTGACTGATGTAGCATATTTATACATTTACTGGTCATCACTTTGACTTCTCAAGGAGGAAAGATTGCATAGTGTTTACAAGTTTAAGTTGTAGACTTAGACATATCTGGTTTCAAATCATGATTGTTGTTTTCTTTCTGTTTTTGTTACTAGCTACATATCCTTGAGCAAGTTACTGGAACACTCTAAGGCTCAGTTTTCTTTTTTATGACATGGACATATTAATAGTATGTCTTTCATACAATTCTTCTGAAGATTAAATAAGCAAACTCACAAAAAGCAGCACTTACCAAAGTGTCTGGCACATTGAAAGGAAACAATAGTGCTGGGATTATTATTATTACTGTCTCTTTAAACTCAAAAGAGTGAATTCTGAATTCTTTTATCCATCTTCAACCTTTGCCACTCCAGGCTTTAAAAATGCATTGATTTTTCTTTTTTTTTTCCCTATTAATGGAGAATATTATGGAGAAAGTAATTTAGTCTCTCCATTGACCCCCAGGAGGCCTATACTTAATATGAGTCTTTGTGCAATAGGAAAATTATTCATTCTCAATCTATCTCATATCATGTTACCCACAATTGGCCTGACTGCATCTTCCTACTACTTTGAAAACTGTATGGAGACTTGTGGATTTTTCTTCATTGTCATGTGTTTTAGCTAAAAGTAAATTCAGGGTGATCTGTATACCAGACATGATTTCAGCATTCTAGAAATAATCTTCATTCATTGGTGACTAAGTTATAAATCAGGTGTTTAGATAGCGAGAAATATGTCTAATGAAACCCAAAGGTCTGCTATTTTGAGCTGACAGGCATTTAAAACAGTTGATCAGTTACAGGTTTCTTTGTAAAAAAAATCATTGATTCTGTGCTAATTTTCCATAGTTTAAATTTGATACTACTGTGTGTGATTAATGTTGCTTAAATAGGTTACTTCTCTCTAGCTTACGATTTATTTTATTTATTTGGGTGTAAGATACTATAATAAACATCTTTAATTAAAGCTTGAGTTTTTTTTTGTTTTAAAATTTAAATTCAGTTTGGGGCCATGTTTTTACTGCTATCATTAACGCTAGTTAAGTTGTTTTGGTGTGTCATTTTCTTTCTTAACCTGCCCCATCCCCACATTCCAAAATACTTAAAACTTGTATTCTCTATCTTTTATTCTCCTTAAAACCTTTTAATATCTAGTCATCTATTGTATATTAATTATTGTGTACTTGCTGAAATACAAAGGCACAAGTTTTTAAGTTTCTAGCAGTGGATTTTCTAGCAAAACGCAACATGTATTTGAAAAAGCAATTTATATCCAAAGATATTCCTGAAAACACTGATAAAAGTGAAGCAAATGGTCTAGAGCTACAAAAGTTCAGTTCTGGTTTATTTTTTTTTCATTTCAGTTTCAGGTGATACTCTTTCTGTCATTCTATCGGAAGTTTAGAGCCTTTTGAATTCCTCCGTCCTTTATACTCAGAAGTATAGGGTTTCCTTAAAGTTGTTCAGTGAATTAATTCAGAAAACTTCACCAAATATATGGCAGGTAGCATAGCCTAGAATAAGCATAGGATCTAAGTGTGAAAATACGTTGGATTTTGCTCTTTACCCATTAGGTAATCTTTAGTAATTTACTGACTGACTTTGAGCCCAGATTTTTGCCCATTTTTTGTTTGTCTTTTTAACCTACCCTATGAGTTATGGATCATACTTTAAAAAGTTTTTGTGAGAGAAAAAAAGAAGTCAAACATAAGGCACAATGACTGGCAAGAAATCAGCACCGAGTAGACTACAGTTCCTTTCTCCTTAACCCCTTTGTCCTATGGAGTGCCTATTTTAAATTGTATCCTCTTGACTGATGTCAGTATACTAAGTCATATTGATTACATTGATCACATTTTTGAACATCTACTATAAGCTCCTGAAAACAATACAACTAATTCATTTCAGTCACTGAAATAGACCAGAGAAATGTGTGGGAACATCTGGTCATTGAAAATCTTAAAACTTCAATTTATCTGGAGTGGCTCAGGAATCGTTTTGCCTAAACTCTACCTGTGGATTTTGGGAGATAATTCTGGCATTTCTAAATGTTTTGTGAGCAGAGGGCACTGACAATCAGTGTTTACATCTGGGTCAGAGAGAAGATTTATTTTTATTCGATAATGGTAAAGTCCCTCTCCTCTATCTAGAGAAGATTTTCTTACATTCCAGGGTAATAAAGATAAGGTCTTCTTCCAGGCAAATGTGAAGGAGTTTTGTTAGCAGCCCTTTCCAAAGCTGTGTCCCTTAGCGGTGAAACAGATACACTTTGAGTGTCTCATCTACCTGGATCAACTCTATGTTACCTCCTAATGGAACTTAGGAGGCAAGGAGAAACAATGCAACATGAAGCTTTTGCTTCATGTTGCTCTGTGAGTAATGAATTATCTGAATCAATTTAGGCTTATTGTATCTTCACCAGTCAAAGTTACAGAAGTGTGACAAGTGAGTCTACTGGCTACTCTGATGCTTACAGATTACTTGTCTGTGATTTTGTTACCGAACCAGATTTGTTTTTGCCCATTGCCCAGAAAGTCCATCACCAAGACGATGAGACTGCAGCAGAGAGGGGGTTTTAACCATAAGGCAGCCAAGTGAGGAAGCGGGAGAATGAGACTCAAATCCACCTCCCTGCAAATGGGGACTCAGGGATATTTATGGGAGCAGGGTGGTCTGAAGTGTTGGAGTAGATGATTGGAGGTAAGGAGAAGTTAGGTAACTGATGATTTGCACAAGTGTTGTCAAGCTTCATGTCTCTTCAGAGGAAGCATGTTCACAAAATGGCAGTAGCCTAACGATCTGAGGGTGGTGTTTTAACTCTTTGACATCAAAAAATCACTTGAGCACTTTCACAGGCCTAGTTGATGTCTTTGTGGTCTTGACTGGCCTGAACTTGACAGAGAGGTCCTAATTCCTGAAAAACAGCTCAAACACCATTACAGTGATGACCCAGGTGCCAGGGGGATGTTATCTATAGGAACCTAGTGGGAGTTGGATAGTATATTACCTAAGCAGCGTAGTTAACAATGGGTGGGTGAGCAACTAAAAGCTATAATTAGCAATTGCAAGAAAAACTTTATTTACTAGCTCCCTAATCATCAGTGGCTAATTGTTTACCAGTTTCAATTTGACGTGGATGAGATGACTTCTCAGCTGCTTTTTGAGTATTCTCAACTGTTGACATTTCCTCTGAATATGAGGCTGAACACAAGTTCTTGATTTTAGAATTTGTGTTCCAAACAACTCTTGGGGTACTACATCCAAATTGTGGTTTGAAACTATGGGTGGTTTATCCTAAAGACAAAATTCACAGAAATATAGGAAAAAAGTTACAGTCCAATAGAGGGAGAGAGAAGAAACAACCTGAGGCTCCAAGGCTAATAAATTATTTGATCTTGGGCCTTGCTTACTTCCTGAAAGTTGTAGACATATATAATATTAGAGTTTTTGGACTGCTTTATATAAGTAAAACTCTGTAACAGTAGTTTTTTGTTACTGTTGCTATTATCGTTATTATTATTATGTAGGCTCATGAATTCTGGATGATATTGAGATTTTTGTAAATTTAGCAAAAAATTAAAGTTGGATATAATGGATTTTCCAAATCAAGTATTTAAGACAATAATATTATTAGCTTAAATAAAAGTAGATTTTATGATGCAGACTAAGCAAAATCAAGATTATTCCAAAAATATCTAGTGGTTGCTTAATCTGTGTTAGATATTAGTTATTGCTCATATAGTCTTTAGCCTAACAGATAAAATTCAACTAGGTTAATAATTATTGAGCATCAACCACTCACAATCTTCTAGGCTAGACTATGTGAGGGAATTTGAGACAGTAATTCCAAGTTCTTCTGGGAGCTTATTATACAAGCACCAAATACATCAAGCACCAAAAGATAAAGAAAGTCTAAGAAAATGAAAACCCTGAACAGCAGTGGAGGTTTCATGAGTTTTTATTTGCTAATAAATACTGAGCACCTACTCTATACCAGATCCTGTGATAAGTTCTTTTAACCTATTAATTCTAATTTTTGCATTAATCATGAAACATTATTACTATCCATATTTGATAAGTAAGGAAACTGAGATTCCAACAGGTAAGTCACCAAGAGGCAGTCTGCATTTTAAATCTGTATTCATCTGGTTCAGACCCACTACCCTGTTCTCCTGCACTGCAGATCTGTTAGCGTTGTGGGTGAGGTTCATGGCAAATGGTGGCTCTACATGCAGGAACCAAGGAGATCAAGCATATCAGTGCAAAGAAGTCCTAAAATAGTTAAATGCATGGTAATATTTTAAGTATGAACCAGCAAAGAAAACAAAACTAGTATCTGAAAAGCCATAAGACTCAAGGTAACAGCTTTTCTTGTTCACCAGCGAAGCCGTGGAGATTTACATCTATATCTATATCATCCATATCATCTATATTTGCATCTATATCTGTATCTATCTACTGTATATTTCCATCTACATCTTTGCCTAATTTATGAAAAATTCAGTTAAAAAAGCCAACATCAGGTGAAGTCAGTTTCATCAGAAAAATTTTGGTTTTATTTGTATTTGTCAGGGTTTATTTGTTCCTTTTGCTCCTTCATGTCAAATGCCCTCACCCCATATCTTTCATTTCACTCACTGTTTTTGTGGACCCGAAGAATTTCAGCTATCATTTTGTAGCGCTAAGTTATTCATACATATTGAATAAAACTCATACTCTTTTTTTTTAAAGATTTTATTTTTTTCCTTTTTCTCCCCAAAGCCCCCCAGTACATAGTTGTATAGTCTTCACTGTGGGTCCTTCTTAGTTGTGGCATGTGGGACGCGGCCTCAGCGTGGTTTGATGAGCAGTGCCATGTCTGCGCCCAGGATTCGAACCAAGGAAACACTTGGCCGCCTGCAGCGGAGCGTGCGAGCTTAACTACTCGGCCACAGGGCCAGCCTAAAACTCATACTCTTAAAACCAGTAATTAGAACTAACTTATTTTTAGGATGAACAAAATAAGCAAATGACTATTGTGAACAGTTGCATGTTGATAAGAGTTATTTGGCTTCCCCTCTTTTAGTAAACACATAAGCAGGACTATTCTTATTAAAAGCAAGAGAGACACTGTTTCTTTCTTTTATTTCTCATTTTATGTGACGCTAAACAAGCCATTTAACATCTTCAGTCCCCACCACCATGCTGACCTATAAAACGGCCTGTGCTGCCTCTCCCACTAGATCATTATATGGGTGAGTTTTGAACTTACTTTGAACACATTCAAAAAATAAGTTTGAACATATTTTGCAAACCATAAATCATTACAAAAAAATATGAATTCTTACTTTTTTAAAAGTCCTTTTGTAGTTGCAACGTTACACTTATAGGTAAGGAAGTAGCTCTAGGCAAGATTAAATTATTTCTGATAGTTAAATGTAACTGCTCCAGAAGAGAATGAGATGAAAAAAATCTATCAGAACAATCAAGAGACGTCTGTCTTCCTAAACATGCTTTGATTTTGTATTTTTTAAAATCAATCCTTTAAAGTTTTAAAATCAAACGTTTGATTCTATATCTTGATTACTTTGCAAAGCTCAAACAATATCATTGACCAGATGTCCTAAGGCCAACTTAACAAAGAAAATATGCACAAAAATCAAGAAGTAGGAACAGTAATTTCTGCTGCAAAGCATAGAAATAATCAATATAAGACAGATAGGAAACAGGAACATGTGCAGATGTGGTATAGATTTGACAAGATAAAAATTTTATATCTTCCTAAATTAATGTCAATAGTCTCTTTGCAAAGTATAAACCCTGGATGCATGTTGCAAGGTATATACTAAGTGGAGTAGGAATCTCCAAAAATTGGGTGCAATTCAATATAGGTCTGCCAGTTAAAATTTGGGGACAGTGGCAAAACTCCAAACACATATCTTCATGCTTTTGGTTTGCATATTTGAAATTATGAACCAAGCTAAAAAATTTGAAAAAAAGATCTATTCTCTGATTGTGACAAAATTTCTTCACATTGAAAATAATTTTTAAAAATATATAAATATAGTTTTTACTTGATTGAAAGTAAGCAAAATATGACTGAATTAAATTGTTATTGCACATGTCTGGGTGTTCTGTTGATAAGCTAGCAATGTGCTTGAGTAAAAATATAAAAACATACACAATTAATAAATTATCATATAACATTTATTTCTCTTGACTTTGTTTCAGCAAAATCCTTAAGTATGTTATTATAATTAATGTTTCTCACAAATTTATATTCTACTGATAGTAATGCAAAATTATATAGTACTTCTTGATATTTTTAATCCTTAGTTATTTTTTAAAATAATCTCAATGTGGAGAAACTTAACTGGAATTTTCTTAAAGCAATAGATTTATAAATGAACAATTAATTTTATTATCACGTTTAAATGTTATAATGGATTGCATATAATAAGTTATCATTATCATGAAAAATATTGTAAAATGTTTACATTTATCATATAAATTTCTATCACTAATACATTGTAATTTTCACCAATTCTTAAGGAATAATTTAGAAACTTACAGTATTTTAAAAGTTATTTGTCCTTCAAAATTGTAATGCTGACATGTTTTAGTGAAAAATAAAAGTAGAAGAAAGTGATTTAATATCTTCAGATGTCCTATTGATTGAGATCACATTATGATATATAATGCACAGAAAATGGTATCTACAGATATTTTGTATCTGAATCTTCTTCAAAGTTATGCAAATATTTTGTTTCAATCCTCTGATTTTCATGTCTTTTTTTGGAATATTTTGCTGTGGTTGCAAATTTCACGTGTAGTTTCTTGATTAAAAAGACCATTTTTAAAAATATTTATAAATATCTGTAAATATCACCTTAAAAGTAATATAGTCAAATTTATATCTATTTGAGTTTTTTTGTTAAGCATTTGCTAGCCTTTTTAATAGCAAAAAACAGTTCTGTGGCTAGGAGAAATTCAAAATTAATTTTATATTTTGTGTTAACCATGGTTTGCTCTTTATTTGGGAAATCTTTCATTGTTTTGTTGAACTCTTCTGGTACATCTTATGTTTTCTGTAAATTTAATCCAATTACTTTAAAAAAACATTTAGTCAGCATTCTCATAGTCAGATTTGAAATGCGTTCCGTCAATATATTCTATCTTTAGAGAGATCCAGAAAACCTCATACGTAATCTTTGAATTGTTCCAAAGGATATCATCATTATTGGCACAGCTGATATTTCGTCTCCAGTAAAACATTCAAATTGTGAGCCATTCATAACCAAATAGTACTTTTGGATTTTGGCCAAAATTTTGTCTTGTATAGCTTTTTCTTTACCAAACATGTTATCACCATTATCATATATTTGCCCCCAATAATCTCTTAAATTATTTAAAGGAGACTGAAATGTAATTATTTATTTTTTAAAATGTAATTAAATAATGTTAAATATTTCTATACAAAATAATTGCAATTCTATCATTCAATGCAATTATAATTGCCAATGTAAAGAACTGGTATCACGTGCTTCCCACATATTATGTCTAGACATAGTTACACACACAGAATTCTAAGAGTAATATGAATTGTTTAATATTGCAAAATATTATTCAGGTACCATGTGAAGATGGTGTTAATTCTTGTGTAACATTATAATCAGTAATTAGAACCTAAATAGAAGCAAAAATGTGGGCGCTCAGTCATGTTGGGTAATGTTAGTTCACTTGAAATGACCTATTGTATTCATCTATCTCTGCTGACGAGTTAATCAATTTGGTTTTGACCTAAAGGCTTCTGCTATTCAAATCCTCACGACATTCTGAAGCATTTCTTTTGGGCATGTGTGGGGCTTTCCTGTTCAATATCTGTTTCAATATCTACCTTGTTCAAAGCCCTAAATGAGATGGACCAATGAAAATGTGATTTCTGTGTATGATTAGTAATTATTCTGGAGAATGACAATCTGAATTAAGATTCAGGCTGCATCCACAAGTTTGCATTCACACCCCCCCCTTGGTTACAACCTTCCAGCTAGACTAGGGTTCTGTCTGGTTTTCAATTCCAAACCATTTACTACCTTTCCAAAGTTATGACATTAATATAATTTCAACATGATATTGAATCCGGCCCTGATATCGGTTCCTCTACATTAAACCCAGCACATGTGGGATTAAAATCAAAGCACTCGTCTCCTTTCCCTTCTTACTTCCTGGCTTCCTGGCACCAAAATACACCATCCCCCACAGAGGCAGACAACCAAGAATAGCTACCTGTGGATTCCATTATCTCCTCCTTCCCCTCCCTACAAGCAGCCACATTCCTTGCAACCTTTAAAATCCCTCGCCTCCCATCTTTCAGGGAGACGAGATGAATTTGAGGGCTCACTCTTGTCTCCTGGGTGACATCACCCAAAATAAAAACCATGTCCTTGCCATAATCCTGGCATTCCAGTTTTTATTTGGCCCCTTTTGTGTGAGAGGTAAAGAACCTATGTTTGTAGCCAGTAACGATATCACACAACTACTCCAGTTGGTCCTCACAATAATTCTGTAAGTTGACTAGAGTACCAATTAACATTCACCTGAAGAGAAGGGGAAAGTGAGGCTTAGGAAATTAAGTAATTGGCCCAAGCTCGCATGGCTAGTAAGTGGCAAAGCCAGAAATAAAACTGAGGACAATTAAAATTGAGGTATAGCAACTACATTTACTATATTATGTTCTCTCCATGATTTATGGCAAAAAAACCTCGGTTTGGCAAACCAGGAAATGATGAAGACATTTAGTATTTATTTTGAACCTTGAAAAATAGATAGTATTTCATCAATGGAGATATACTTGAGATATACATGAAAAATAGAGCAAATAATGCAAGCATAGTTACTCTAAGAGAAAAGGAAGAAGTCTATGAGAGGAGGAAGAAAAGGTGGTATATGAGGTTTTGTGAGAAAAGATGGGAAAAATAAAAATGAGTGAGTAAACAAATTTTAAAAATCAAAATAATTCACCCAATTCTCCACTAGAGTACTTTATCCTGCAAGAGTGTAAAAAGACCGAATGACCCCAAAAATTCCTTGTGGACATGTGTGTCACTGAGAAGAAGTCAAAAAGCATGTAAGCTAATATTTGTGTAAATTCATTAAAATGTTCAATACTGCGTGAAACTTAGTATCATTATTATACGTATGATTTTAAAAACTCAGTAATTTAGGTGTAGCAAGATCAAATCTATAGTCTAATTGAAGATTATTAGTCTATATCCCTTATTGGTATGTAGTTAGTGTCCATTGACAGCTTCAGGGAAGCATTTTGATCTGATAAAAAGAATAAGAGCCTTGGTTCTTAAATCACAGCTTTTAGATTATTACATAGAATCTTGAAGTACTTAATCTAGTTAGACCTCAGTTTCTTCTTCTGTAAAATGGGGATTAATATACCTACACTGCAGGGTCAGTGGTCAGGACAGAATGAAGAAAAACACTTAACTTGGCTAGTCCTTACTTGTGATATGTGATCTTCAGATGTACACCTTGCTCACCTGTGGTTTCTGCCTCCACATTACATCTTCTGTTCTGTGGGGCAAAACTGAGGATGAATTAACAAAGCTCACAGTAAGGATTCCTACCAGTAGATGATACTGATGATTTCTTTAATTTTTATTATCTAACTTCTAAAATGAAAAGACTGCATATACTTAAAGTGAGAAAAATATAGTCCTTCAACATAAGAAAGTGTGAAAATTGGAGAAAAATCTAACCTTTATACTTCCTCAGAAACGAGATATTCATGCAGATCATCTCTTATAAGATTTAACTTCATCAAAGAAATAGATAGTGAAAGGTATCTTTATCTTGGAGAACATAATCATAAGATGGAGTTTATGTAGATGTATATAATCACTAGAGAGCTCCTCAAATATTTATGCACCCGGAGTATAAAGTCTTCAAAGAATCTCACTGCCCTGTAGGCAATCTTCTCTACTGTCACTTTCTTCATTTTTTATTCCTTACTACAATATCTATCTTTATATTGCAAATTTTTTAACATTAAAAGACAATTTTTTCCGATAAGATAGCAAGCTACTGGATTTTTGTGAGAAAGATAGGTTTAAAATATCAACAGTAGACAAATATTGTACATATTCAAAGAGATTGTCTCACAGAGTCCTGATATACATCTGCTAATATCTCCCTCTAAATATGAAAGGCTATTTCTTTTAGGAAATCAGGTTATATGTGAGTTCAGCTGACAACATCATCTAGATGTTTTGTGTTTTTATGTATAGAAGCCAATGTTTCCTTTTACAACGGCATCTATGTTATGAATAATGTACATCTAGCTCCAGGTAGGGTTAATATAATTGGAGCAATTTCCATTCATTGGAACATGAAAGTCTCTTCTTCAAAGCAAATATAAATTAACTCAGTCATTCAGTAGGCAGATAGCTGATGCCTATTCTGTGCCAGGCACTGGCACTGGCACAGGCACTGGGATGTCATATGTAAGGACACTCTCTGTTAGTCTTTCAACTGAATCTACCTGTTGCATAGGTGTTGTAATAATGCACCTGCATGATTAATCCAAGTACATGTTGCATGATCTGCCAATTTCTAGAAAAAATGAGAGCATAGCCAAACAGAATATTATGGAAATGGATTCTTACTTCTAAAATACATCACCCTCTTGTAAAGAGCAGAGTTGGTGGAGGAAAACACTCTCCTTATTTGGCCCCCTCTTTCTGGAATTCTTGAGGCTTTCTCATATTTTCAGTAACCTGAGACATTGGCGAGACCAGTTTTATGCGTTCAACTTGTTTCCTTTTCCTTGTTCCTACTCACACAGTAATAAAGACTCCTAGAGAAGACAACAGTCTGCATTTTGGCGTCTCCCTTTCTGCTCCAGAAACTACATTCCAGAGAATAGGTCAAGAATTGGGATTTTTGCCATGGACCATGGACTGAGTTAGATTTGATTTGTTACCCATTGAAGGCCCTGTCTCAGTTGACCTCTGTTATAATAGATCCACTGTTCCCTTCCTCCTGCATCATCCTTGCTTGGTCCCAACCTACCTTAATGTTATTATATTTATGTTAATCTATGGGAGATGTTTAGGCCATTGTTAAGATTTCTGGTCTATTTTGAGAAGCACACAACTTAATAAATAGTTTATCTCATGTAAGCACAAAATACCATAAGGAATTATTTATGAAGACTAACTCCATGGGATCAGAGAAATTTTAACAACAAAAAAGTGACTGTGGGCTTTAAGGCAATATGTGTGTCTAAATAATTTAGCCTTATATCTCAATAGACACTGATTTTAAAACAGTAAGTTTGACACTCTTATGTAATTTTGCCCAAAATAGACCTAAAGAACTCACAAGCTATCTTGTCTTATTTTCATGGATTTGGGTAGAAGACACTCACCTCTTGAGTCAGAGATCAATAGCATCTTATTACTCACAGCAATATCGATAGCAAAGGGTAATTATTTTTCCATTAGTTCCCTGAAACCCATTTCCAACAGAACTGCATTAGAGAAGAGGACCCTGAGTTTAGGGGACCTGAATTTTTTATAACAGGTAGTGAGGATGTTTGTTCTTTATTCTGAAAAAAAATATAATGTTTATTATACTGGACAGTGAGCATGTCTGCCCTTTTCTCTGGAGAGAAATAGTTTATTTCCTAAATATGTTTGCTATATAAACATATTTGAGAAGATAGTCTGGAACAAAGAGGAATAAATACCTCATTTGCAAGACACACAGAAATGCAAAAGACCAAACAGTAGTATCATCAAATCTTAGAATATTGGAGGAAAACTACCTTAAAAGTGCTTTAACTACACCTAAAACAAGATTTCTACATGTATTATTCCTATCAGATGATCATAAAATCTCCTCTTGAACACTTAAGGGGAAGGTAACTCGTTATTTCATGAGCTACATATTACATTTTATTTTTTTAAAGATTGGCACCTGGGCTAACATCTGTTGGCAATCTTTTTTTTTTTTTTTCCTTCTTTTTCTCCCCAAAGCCTCCCAGTACATAGCCATATATTGCAGTTATAGGTCCTTCCGGTTCTGCTATGTGGGACACCGCCTCAGGAAGGCTTGATGAGCTGCACTAGATCCGCACCCAGGATCCAAACCGGTGAAGCCCTGGGCCACCGAAATGGAGTGCACAAACTTAGTGGCTTGGCCACGGGGCCGGCCTCTATGTATTACATTGTCAGAGGATTCTTGACTACAAAAACGAAAATAAAAGAAGGTAAGTTCTTTTTATGATTGAGAGTATTATCTTACTTGATAAAAATGAACATGTGAATTGGAAAATATCTTCTTTCTTCTAAACTCTGTAGGCAAATAATTGCGTTTAGATTGTGTTGTATCAGCCATTTCCACTTACACTTACAAACACTTTTTTCATATAGAAACAATATTATGCCCTTAGATAAAATGCAGGTTGGAAAAGGTAATTTGCTTAAATTAAAAAAAAATCAAAGAGAATATTTGTAACTTTCCTACGCGATTTACAGTTAAATTATTTCATTTCACAAACTTTGGTTAAATGGTTTTCAGAATATTTCACTGCAAATAGTTCATTTTATCTATCTATTTTTAAATCTATGTCAACTACTTAGAACTATTTCTTCTCTCTTCCTACTTTGATTGGTTAGCAATTTGAAAGGACAATGAGAAAAAGATAATTGCTGCCTTTGATTTTCAAAATAGCTTCAGAATTTAAATATTTTTATTTTGGTATCTACCTAGCACAATGACGATGACAATGATGATTTACTTTGAACCCACATCTAAGATATGAAAGAGGACTGAGTCCACACTATCTTCAGAAAGTCAATGACACTGGGATATGTGTGAAGCAATGTAATTGTTTAGCGTCTGTGATGGCTAATTTTATGTGCCAATTTGACTGGAGCACAGAGTGTCCATATTTCAGGCAAATATTATTCTGAGTGCTTCTGTGAGGGTGTTTTTGGATGAGATTAACATGGGAATTGGTAGACTGAGTAAGGCAGATTGCCCTTGCTAATATAGGTGGGCCTCATCCAATCAGTTGAAGGCCTAAACAGAACAAAAAGGCTGACCCTCGGGTGAAAAAGGGAGAATTCCTCCTGTTTGGTTGCCTTCAACTGGGACATCAGGTTTTTCCTATCCTCATACTGGAACTGAAACATTGGCTCTTCCTGGCTCTAAAGCCTGCCAGCC
Organism: Equus asinus; assembly: GCF_041296235.1. NCBI lineage: Eukaryota > Metazoa > Chordata > Mammalia > Perissodactyla > Equidae > Equus > Equus asinus. The sequence continues at coordinate 5,721,527 of NC_091806.1, read as the reverse complement.
TTCAAACCACAACTATACTGTTGACTCTCCTGGGTCTCCAGTTTGCTGACTCGCCCTGCAGCTCTTGGTACTTGTCATTCTCCATAATTGTATAAGCCAATTCCTTATAATAAATCTCTTCTCTGGAAAACCCTAATACCTTGGTTTTTGTGGAGTCCCAGATAGAATGTTATTGAATGCTATCTATAAAGATATTTCAGAATTTTATTTAAGGATCTATCACAACTTGTTTCTTTTTTCCCTCCAATGAGGGAAAAATTATATGCAATTTTATGTATTATATTATATGTAAATAGACTACTATAGGGTATTATCATACCTTAAATTATTTGTAAATAGACTACTACAGGGTATTATCATACTAAAGGAATCTAAGTAGTATAAAATATAATCTAAAGCATTACAGTATCAATAGATTATAACAGATAATTTCTATAATTTCTTAAAGTATGTTTAGCTGTTCCCCCAAAACAAGTGTTCTTTTCTTCCCTGGCACAGAAACAGGTTACATTTCTCACCTTCCCCTGCAGTTAGGTGTAGCCATGTGACTGGGTTCCCATCGAGGAATTGTGAATGGAAATAATACATGCCACTTTCAGGTGTAACTCATGCAATATTCCCACTTGAGCTCCTCATTCTTTTCTCCCCTTCTAGCTGACGAAGACAGAGCCTGCCACGAAGGTAAGCTTGTGATGAAACGTCAGAAGCTCAATCAGGCTAAGTCCCTAAATGTACACAAGGAGAACTGCCTACAGTGCGCCTTACCCTCTACTCCTGTGGACCAGGAATGTCTAACTTGGAATGTTACACGAGTTCGGAATCAAATTCAATTGAGTTTGAACTATGATATATTTTAGGTTTGCTGTTATTGCTGTTGCCACCACATCATAGCCTACCCTAACTAGAACCTCCGTTCGGAATAGATTAAAATTGACCTGTATGACAGTAATGTTACTTTGCCAGGTTTAACACATTCAGATTTCAATATAGAACATAAAATGAAAAGGAAAAATAAGTTTTTAAATTTTACCTAATAAACATTTGCTGTTTAATATGTACAAAATTTTTGTACTAAATACTATATCAAGTATCTACTATAAAAACCAATTACTACCCTCAAGATAGTGCCCTCAAAACAAAAACACAGTTCATAAATGTTCCATCTATGTATTTCAAGAACTTGTTACCTATAGGGGATAACATTATTATTAGTTTTGAAGTAATGAATCAAGACCTCAAGGCAAGAATCAATAGAAAATCAACAATAAATGCTATAATAGTTCAGAGAGAAAAGATTACCTTCGAGTGAGCAGTGATAAAGCATTCAAAGAGGAGATAACACTTGGAGGAGTATGAAAGATAGATAGATGATAGATAGACAGACAGACAGATGGACAGAGAGACAGATGTAACAAAGGTCCGCACAATCAGAGAAGTATGGAGGAATACCAGCTGGGATAGTAGAAGAGAAACAGAAATAACAGTGAACATAATAAGGTAGTGGAAACATCATCATAATCAGAATTGTGGGTTCAGATCGGTGAGTCACCAGAAACCAGGATGAACTGATGCTTAGTGCTGGTCAGATGCTAGACTTGCTTATGTGGTTTGCTAAGGATTTTAGCATTTATTCTGTAGGTAATAAGGAGGCCATTAAAATAATCCAACTATATAAAAAATTGGAGGCAATTATTCCGAAGTACCTATTTTGAATTAAAAATTTGGAAAAAATAAACTTTCCTTCCTTGAGTCTTCTGAATTTTAAGTGGCTATTTCATTTTACCAAACCACTGTCAAAAGGTATTCCACAGACAAGCTCTGAAATCCAGTAGAATAAAAATCTCAGAATCAAGTGTTCCAGTGCTTTCATAAAGAAGTAGAACAGGACCCTAATCACTTCCAAACTCTTAGAAGCACGCTCTACTGACTGTTTCCTTTTATGTTTTCAGAACAGTGCAAAACAATCTTACTTTCCTTTAAAAGAGGTGTCGCGAAGAGCATTATGTTTCTTTTAATCCATCAGATGTATCCTTTTGTTTAGCTGACTGATTTCAGACCGTCCAGCAGACATCTGTTCAAGCAGTGGCAAACTGATAAGAGCTTTGCGTGGCTTTCCAACTCTTTCTATTTCTCCTGCATGAATTCATCAATCAAATATGTCATCTCATTAAAAAACTATCAGCTTCACTATCCCACAATAATTAGTACCAGTACCCTTATAATAATGATGATACCATTAATAATAACAATATTAATAATGGCAGCTTAATTCTTTTTCCTAAGTATTTTAAAGCAAATATTGTTTTACATTTCAACTTGAATCCTGGGAGCAAGAAGTAGCAATCTGTGAAAAACACGGAGAAATACTGCTGGAATGCCAGCTGAAACCATGTTGAATTCAGGTTCAGTGGATATCATTGCTGTGGGAGAGGGTTTAGACCTCTGAAAAGTTGAGAGTAACGTCTCAGGTTTCTGATTTTAGTGGAAAAAAATCTCTTTCTCTCTCCAAATCTTTCATAAAAAGAATTAAGATACTACAAAAATATTCTTACTTTCAAACTGAGTTATGAGAACAAACTCAAAATGACTCTGTAATGATATCAAGCGTAAGTGAACTCTACGAGAGAAGTATGATGTCTCAGGCAGGTTTGAAAGTTCAACCATGAGCCCACTTACAAAGTGAGCACTCACTTTAAAGACTACTCACGATTTTTGTGGACAGGATCTTTGTGCCTCCGTCAAAAGAAAAAAAGAATCAAGCAGGCTTCAATTTTAAAAGATCTGTAACAGTCTCTATTGATGTGAAAACTTGTGAGTTTCTTTCAACTGCATTACATTCGTCATACTTAAGTTAGATTTTGCAAAACAGCCACATAATGTGGCCCATTAAGAACGGCATAAATAAAGCACTCACCTTCGTTTAATAAAATTCTAGTCTGTTAGGCTTGTAGAAGCTTAGGAGGATCAGACTACATGCAAAGTGAAAGATTCAGACAGGTTGTGGCAAGTAGTAGCTGAGATTCAATAGATGGCGCTATTCCCCCTGCTTTGAGCTCATTCTTCAAGGTAGCTCAAGTTTCCAGCTCTCCAGGTCAGTATACTGGATCTTCTTCCCTACCTCTTCAGCTTTTATCTCCAGTCTCTCAACTGTAATGAACTTGATGATTCAGCAGTAGAAAACTAGCAACTTATGGATGCCTTAAGATGCCAGTCTCCCATAGGACCGTACTCTTTTTTAAAATGTGTTTTCTCACACTGGGAAATACCCTCCCTCCTTTGTCTAACCATTTTCTCATCACCTTGAACAGCTTAAATGATGGGGAAATGTCCTGAGAAATATGTTTTTAGGTCATATTGTTGTTGTGTGAACATCAGAGAGTGTATTTACACAAAGCTAGATGGTACAGACTACTACACACCTAGGCTATATGGTACTAATCTTATGAGACCACAGTCATATAGATGGTCCCTTGTTGACTGAAATGTTGTTATGCCATGCATGACTGTATTAATTGTGTCTTTCTCCTTTATGGAAGATGAGCTCCTTAAGAAGGGACCATTGTATTTCTAATATCTGTCTCATAATAAGCACTTTATATATATATATGCTGAATGAATGAATGGAACCTAAACATCAGTATCTTTTCCAACCTCTTTTCTTACGTTAGTCTCACAATATGAGAAAACAGATCACGATGCTTTATCTACATGTCCAGTCCCAGGCTCTACTGTGCTTGCTTGTTCGTTACCCTTAAGGTCTATTTTTATTCTCCTTTTAGTTTTGTTTTGTGTGTGTGTGTGTGTGTGTGAGCATTTTTTTTCTTTTGTTTGTTCTTTTGCTGCCATTTTAATTGAAAATTCTTGGTGAGTCCGATTCTGTATTTTGTTTGTTAGGACTTGGTTTTATAACCATTCTTTTAGATTAATTTTTGCTCTTAAGAACAAAACAGTAAAGATAACAAATATTTAGATATGACTTGAAATTCTGTAGGATACAAAGCTTGACTTTTCCTAGTGAAACTGGCAAACAGCCATTGATAATTAAGTAGCTAGGAACTAAAGGTTTTTTTTCCCTTATTGCAATTACTGATTATAGCTTTCAGCTGTTTAACCCACCCATTTAACTCAGCTGCTTAGGCAATATGCTACCTGACTCCCACTAGGCTCCTATAGATAACATCTCCCTGGAGCCTGGGTCAGCATGGTAATGGGTGTGTGAGCGGTTTTTCAGGAATTAGAACCCTTTGTCTACTTCAGGCCAGTTGAGACCACCAACTCATCAACTGGGCTGGCAGAGATGTTCGATAGGCGAACTTTTGACATAAGGGGCTAAAAACTCCACCCTCAGATCATCCTAACGTCGCCATTTTGTGAACATGCTTCCTATGAAGAGCCCCGGAGTCTGACTACGCTTGCGCAGACCATCAGTTACCTCAATTTTCCTCGCCTCCAATCACCTATCTCCACATTTCAGACTACCTTGCCTGCCTCCCTCACAGATATCCCTGAGTCTCTATTTTTGGGGAAGCACGTTTGAGACTCATGCTGTCGTTTCCTCCCATGGTTGCCTTGTGATTACAACCCTCTCTCTGCTGCAATCTTGTCCATCTCGGCGTTTGGCTTTCCAGGTGGTGGGCAAAAATGAACCCGGTGCGGTAACACTAGAATCAGAAACCTAAGTTTGAATTCTGGCTCCATTCATGCCCTAATTATGTGACTTGAACATGCTTTATCTAATTCAATTCAATTCAACGAACATTTATTAAATGCTCATGAGGAGCAAAACATTTTCCTAAGTAACTGGTGTAAATCTTGAGCAAGATAGACTCAGCCCTGTCTCACAAAGCAGTATCAGTCTTGCAGAAATATTCTTTAGCCTCACACTTTAGGGAGTCTATTTTCCCATCTAAAAGAATGGGGAACCCAAAACTTAACTATTGGAAAAAATAAATATGATGATGTGTGTGAAATCTCTCAGCATAGTGTGTGGCAAACTCATGGTATTTAACGAATGATAGTTTCTTTCTCTGATTCCAACTAAAGATAACATAAGGGAGCAGGATAACCCTATCCTGCGGAGTTGTGCCAAGCTACTCTTGGTTCTTCAGTGATGCTTCAGAAGAAATATCCACATAAATCAACCATAATTTAAGTGAAAGTTTTCTGGGTGAAGGATCCAAAGACTGACTTCAAAATCTAATTTTATTATTGAATCTCTGGTAACTGTAGATAGCTTAGCTGCCCTCTCTATTATTCAAGTTTTTCATACGACATTTGCAAACAAGTCAGATACTTGGTTACAAGCAATGGCGTTTAGGTGAGAAACTTGAGTAGATTGCATGATTCTGCCATGGACTCTTGAATGACTTTGGTAAAATATTTTCTCGTCTAGACTCTCTCTTCAAGAAAACTGGTGAAGAATTATTTATTTATATTATATATAGTAAAATAAAATTTATATATATAAAAATATATATGTGTATATATCACTGCCTCTATAAATGGCTTAAGGGCATACAGGAAATGAAGAAGTATTTACTCAAGAAAATCTACTAAATCTCTATAAAGACTTTGAGAATCTTAGTGTTTAAACTGAGACCTACACCTTCACTCCTCTCTCCCAGCTCAATGAGACAAAAACTCCAATCTAGACTGGTATAACCAAGAACGAAGGATTCCTTCTCTCAGTGGGAAGACTGTCCTACCAGGAGGGACAGGACATCAACATTCCTCTTCCTGCCTCTAGCTGTCTGTTTCTGAGGCAAAGTTCCAAGCAAATGGAAGAGGTAAACGCTCCCTTCTTCTGCCCTGCCTCAATTCATAGGCTGGAGGGTCTATCTTGGGTGCAGCATTGATGAAAATTCTAGAGCCTCCATCACTCTTGCCCTGACTCATTGGGGCAGGGGTCCTTTGTCAAGAGAGACAAGCCAAGGTAATTGGGGGATGCTGGCCTTGCCTATCCACTCAGTGTTTAGTTCCTAAAGTAAGATGTCATTCAGAGAGAAGCACACATTATCTTCACCCAAAGCACCAGAAGTGTGGCTCAGAGATTTTACTCAGAAGGAAAAAAGCTTATACAACAGAGAGCTCCACATCCCTCCCCAAAAGAACTGACTTCATTTGCAACAAATTACGGACAAGATTAAGTCTAAAGTCTTTCTAAAATAGGGTAGAAGTTCTGATGAAAAGCAACTGGGAGGAGATTGATAGATTCACTGGAGATAGAGCTTAAATTGTAGGCTGGCTAGTTTGCAGGACAGAAATGGGAAAAGGGAGCTGGGAAGAACCTTCCTGGGGTCAAAAGAAATCTCAAACAATGACCTTGGGAAAGATCTCAAGTTTGATTGGATTAGTCTGTGAAGCAATTTATGTCCCAGGGTATTATAGAAAACAATAGAGCAGTAATCCAACAATTAGTAAAATTTAACAACTGGATGTGCCCAAACCACTGTGATCCCAGGGTGGCTGTGAACATACCAGAGAATGTGATTGCAAGGAACAATATCAGAGACTTGCCTTTGTGTTGGTGGAGATGGGTAGAGGGTAAATTTCTCTGAAACGATCCATCCAGTCACTGAACTTTTAACGAGCAAATGCCATTAACAAACACTTTGAGGTAGGACAGGAACCAGAGTTGCTAAAACATATTGTCTAAAATGTCCAGTTTCCAATAATCAAATGAGTCAAAGAAAAAAAATCAAGAGAAATTAAAAAATAGCTTGAAATGAAAACATGACATACCAAATTTACAGCATGCAGCTAAGGCAGTGCTTAGAGAGAAATTTATAGCTAAATTCTTATGTTAATAAAGAAGAAAGAGCTCAGTCTAATCTTCCACCTAAAGGAAAAAGGAAAACTAAAAGAATCAGAAGGAAGGAAATAATGAAGACTAGGGTAGAAATTAATGAAATAGAAATTATAAAAACCGTAAAATCAATGAAACCCAAAGCTGGTTCTTTGAAAAATTCAAAACAACTGAAAAAACTTTAGTTAAACCAACCAAGAAAAAAGAGAGAGAACTCAAATGACCAGAATTGGAAATGAAAGAGAGACTTCCTATCAAGTTTACAGAAATAAAAAGGATTAAAAGAATACTATGAAAAATTGTGTCAATAAATTAAACAACTTACATGGCATGAATTCCTAAAAAGCACAAGATACAAGAAAATATACAAGAAAAATGAACCATCTGAATGTACCTGTAACAAGTGAAAATATTGAATTATTAATGGAAAACCAAAAAACTAAGTGAAGTCCAGGCCCAGTGGCTTCACAGGTGAGTTTTATCAAACATTTAAAAAATAGTTAATATCAATTTTTCTCAAACAGAGTAAGAGGAAACACTGCCCAAATCATTTTATGAGGTCAGCATTATTGTGATAAAAGTCTACATAAAAATATTACAAGATAAGAAAACTATAGACTATTAAGTCTCATGAATATGGATGCAAAAACCCTAAACAAAACAGTAGCAAACTGAATTCAAGAATATATTTAAAAAATTATATACCATGAACAAGTTGGGATAGCCCAGGAGTGCAAGGTTTGTCTACTATCGGAAAATCAATAAATATAATATACTTTATCAACAGAAAACACACACACACATGATCATCTCAATAGATGCAGGAAAATATTTCAAAAAAAGTCAACACCATTTCTTAATTAAAACACTCAACAAAATATGTATACAAGAGAACATCAATTTCATAAAGGGCATCCATGAAAAACTCACACTAATGTTATACCCAATGATGAAAGACTGGATGATTTCTCCCTAAAATGAAGAGAAAGACAAGAATACTCACTTTTGCCAATTCGATTCCTCAATTTACTGGAGGCTTTATGAAGGGCAATTAGGCAAGAAAAAGAAATAAAAGACATCCAGATTGGAAAGAACATGACCATATTTGGATACAGGGTCTTTAAAGAGATGATTATGTAAAAAGAGGCCTTTAGGTGGGCCTTATTCAATCTGACTAGTGTCCTTAGAAGAGAAAATGTGGGCATACAAAGAGCCACTGGGGACTCGTCTATAATTATCACCATGACATGAACAACCCGAAATCTCCCCTACTCCCCAGCTTAAAAATTTAGATGGTCTGGATGAAATTGGTGTGGGAAGTAGGCAATATTTGCAAAATAATCATCTCTTTTTTTTTTTTAGTTATCTAACATGATCGGCAAATCTGGTTTTGGATAGGGTGTTGTACAAAGTGAATCCAGTTGCTCAGAATTGATTTCATCTCTTTCTGGTGGAGTGCAGTTCTTTTTAAAAAAGAAAGCTGCTTTTTGTTTTTCTCTATATTACAATTGCTGTCTGCCCCTGTGCCTTTTTTTAAAGCAAGGGTGTAGCTGGCCAAAGCTTTAGAGCCAAACGCCCTCTCCTTTCTTCCTTTGCTGTCCCCAATCTGTGTTTGCTGCTGTGGCACTTCATATAAAAGGAAAGAGCAATGGGAAGCAGATGCAGTGCCATCCTGTGCCTCCCATGCCTAAAGAGCTGTTCTATATTCCTCCAAAAACAAATATTACTTTATTCAGTAGTGCAGACAAATCCTTACTTTTCTCATTTTCCTAGACACTCAATGTCTTGGCTGGACCTAAACCCTAAAAGGTGATATTTACATAGTTAAACACGTATATCAATCTCTGAATAACTTCAGGCAAATGTTTCCCAATCTATTTGATTATCAGAAGCTCTTGAGAAAATCAACAAATTGAGTAGATGCATGAAATAATAATTTCTGAACTAACCCCAAAGAACAAAAAGTCTCCTATGAATTTAGTGGTAAGTTTTAATGATTCTATACTGCATTCATTACAACATTTATATACAAATTAAAACATATATGTAAAACATATTTACAGACTTGTTTAGAGCTCACATGAATTCACAGTATTCTCAAAACAATTCTGTCACTCTTACCTCCACTGCTTGGGAACCACTGCTCTGGGCCATTTGATAATGACTCATAGCTAAGATGAATTCTATGCTATCTTATGGATATATTCTCCTGTCTTTTTTCTTTTTTTAAAAGATTGACACCTGAGCTAACATCTGTTTCCAATCTTCTTTTTCTTCTTCTCCTTCTTCTCCCCAAAGCCCCCAAGTTGTATATTCTAGCTGTAGGTCCTTCCAGTTCTGCTATATGGCATGCCACCCTAGCATGGCCTGACAAGTGGTGCTAGGTCTGTGCCCAGGATCTGAACGGCAACACCCTGGGCTACCGAAGTGGAGAGTGAAAACTTAACCACTTGGCCACAGGGCTGGCCCCTCTCCTGTCTTTTTTTTTTACTTATGTGTCTATATAGTCTGTGCTGCGCTGAGTTTCTGAACACTTCTATTTGCTTGGGGTACAAGAATCTGTGGAATTTGGACTGACTCATTCTACTCATCCTGTAGTCCACTTAAGAGTAGGGTTGGGGGGGCACAGAAGGAGAGGTGAGTTTCTTGGGGTCAAATCCAGGTTGAGCTTCCTATTTGTTAGTATTGGTTCCCCCATGACGCCAAGTCTCATACGCATGGGATGGTCAGATTTACTAAAAAATCAGAGGACATCAAGTTAAATTTGAATTTCATGATGAATAGCAAATAGTTTTTTTAGTATAGGTAAGAGTCACACAACATTTGGGATACACTTATATCTGACTTGACATTCCTTCCTAGGATGGGCAACAAGTTTTGCTGAGAACTTGGGAGCATAAATCACAGTCCAGTGATAAAGGGGAAATGAAAATAACAAGTAGATCAGTTTCCAAAACACCATGTTCAAAGGCAAGAGACAGGTTCAAAGCCAGGAGTAAAGAGCAGTGAATGCAGAGTTGAGTACTGGAATAGATCAAGATGAGAACAGGAAGAAAATAAACGTACAGAATTACTAGATTTCCTTATTTTTACTTTTATTATTATTTTTTTTGTGATGTGATAATACTTGATTCCTGGGTGAATCAAGATGCTTAAATAAGGGCTGGCCCAGTGGCACAGCAGTTAAGTGCGCATGTTCCACTACAGTGGCCCAGGGTTCACTGGTTCGGATGCCGGGTGTGGACATGGCACCACTTGGCAAGCCATGCTGTGGTAGGTGTCTCACATATAAAGTAGAGCATCCATATGTAAATAAATCCATGGGCATCCATGCCCATCTTCTTAGCTCAGGGCCAGTCTTCCTCAGCAAAAAGAGGAAGGTTGGCAGCAGATGTTAGCTCAGGGCTAATCTTCCTCAAAAAAAAAAAGATGCTTACATAGTCAGATGTAGGTTGATTATCACCACAGAGTTTTATATTATAATAAATTTAGTACAAAGCCAGAGATTAAAATATTTCTCATTTTCTAAGTACTAGCAGAAATTGGAATAACAATGAAAATGTTTGGCCGTCTAATCTTTAATTTGTTTATCAGCCTCTTCTTTAGATTAATATATTAATCCACAGTTATAGGTGCTGAAATTGATATCAGAAAAAGTTAAGTACTTTGTTTGCAAAGGAGCCCCTTAAAAGACAGTGTGGGAGCATGGGACCAAGACAAAGAAATCCTGCCATCTGCTAGTTCTCCAACTACTGCTGTGGTGGACATCACATAGAAAACATACCTTAGTTGAAGGGAAATTTGAGATGACACAAGGAAGAGGAGAAATGTCAGTCTATACTTCAAGCTCATAGTTTCCAAACTTTGTTGCAACTGCCATATATTTTCCAAAACTAAAATACATGGGAATTCACTTAAAAATGTTTGGCAAGGGATAGCATCAGATTGCTGCAAAAGAAAAAGTGATGAAGAGACATACATGTGTTATTAACCCTTCAATGGTGTTAATGAATTGATGGAAATTTTCATGAAACTCATTTTTTTTATGAAACTCATCATATGTTGATTTTCTGTGTTAAGCAAAGTGCTTAAATTACAAGGAACAGATTCAGAAAAACTTTAAGACAGAGGGATAGCATATACATAGATTAGAACTGGAATTTGAAAGCCCTTAGGATCAGAGGAAGCTCAGAAGGCTGACAGTTCTTATGGGCTAGGGCCTTTGTTCATCAAAGTTTGGTTCTTGGGCCAACAACACTGACTTCCCTGGAATCTTGCTATAAATGCAGAATCTCAGGCCTCCCCTGGTCCTACTAAATCTTAATCTTTATTTAAAAAAATTCCCAAAGTGACAAATAAAATCTTAATGTAAGGGAAACCTTAGATGGGATGTCCTCTCTCATAGCATCTCAGTTTTTATTTTTCTCCTATTACTTACTATTCAATCATGTCTATACTCTTCAGGTCAAATTCCAGATAAATATGACTAGTTTAGCTGGTCACTATAACTTTATTGGGTAATGTCTCTTACTAGGCCTTTTCATGAGTCATTTTTACGTTTTCAGTGTGGGGGATCAGAATTTGCCACCCAAAAATGTATCCCTTTGGCTTGATTATTTTTAAGAAAAAAGACTCAGGAAGAATCTTTGACCTTCCCTCTAACTGCCTAAAAGAATTTAAGATGGAAGGCCTGTTCCAGGCAGGAGCTAATACTGTAAAATAACTATAGTATAATAAAAACTAGGTGTGGTAGACAGCGAGGAACCTAGCAAGGCCATTTAATCAAAATCCTCCCAATGTCCTTTTGCTTTTACAAGGTATGGCATACATTTGTTTACCAAACATTTCCTTTTCTTTCTCCATGTGAATTGCCTTCCTCCCCTTTGAAGTCTCCAACCACTACTGCAAACATCCTCCTTTGTCTGTAACTGAAGATAGTACTTAACATGGCGGCTTCAGACATTTTGTCAAGTTACTCAATTTTCCTGTGTTTCTCTCATGTATACATGTTATCAAGTTTGTTTGACTTTCCCCTGTTATTCTGTCTCATGTCAATTTCATCCTCAGACCAGTGAGAAGAATCTAAAGGGTAAAGGAATTGTCTTCCTCCCCTACAGTTGAACAATCCCTGAGTCAGGAATATGTTGGTGCTCCAAGGAGTGGCCACTCATTTAAAACAAAAAAAAAAATATATGAAATGATGTGTAGTTTCCTTAATAGACATCTGTTTGGGGTGTGCTAGCTGGAAATGAATTTGAGTACAGCAGGTGCCATAATTACTTATCTATTATTGTATTACTGTGGAAATTTTTTTTTGGGGGGAGAATCTAAAATGCATTTGCTAATGATGAAACTGAAGCTAATACACGTAAGAACACAATGATAATGAAAGGGTAGAGGGAGAGAGAAAACTATCTGATAAAAATTGAAATTTCAGGGGCCGGCCTGGTGATGCAGCCGTTAAGTTTGCACATTCCGCTTCTCAGCAGCCCGGGATTCAGTGGTTGGGAGCCCAGGTGTGGACATGGCACCACTTGGCACACCATGCTGTGGTAGGAGTCCCACATATAAAAAGTAGAGGAAGATGGGCATGGATGTTAGCTCAGGGCCAGTCTTCCTCAGCAAAAAGAGGAGGACTGGCAGTAGTTAGCTCAGGGCTATTCTTCCTCAAAAAAAAAAAAAAAATTGAAATATCAATTCCAGTTCCTGAGGTCTGAAAAACTGTTATGGCATCTCTACTTTTTTTCCTTGAGAAAATCAAGTATCTTTCCAATATACCCAATAAATAGTTTATGGTCACTATTCTTTAATTGAGAAAAAAATTGTAAAGTGTCAAGCAAAGGTCTTATCTTTAAAATTTGGTGAATTTTGACAAATGTTAATAAAATTTCACCATGCAAAAGATGTCCTTGTGCCCCTTCCTGTCATTCCCAACTCTCATAGCTTCTGCTTTCTATCACCACAGATTTATTTTGCCTGTTCTTTAATTTCATATAAATGGAACCATATGCTAATGCGCTTTCATGTCTTTTTTTCAGTCAATGTTTTTCTTATTTTTTTAAATTGAAGTTTACATTGCAGTGAAATGTACAGATCTTAAATGTACAATTCAGATTTTTGATAAACACATGCCTATGTAACCACTAACCCAATCAATATACACTATTTTTTTGCTCCTGGAAAGCTCCATTGTGCCCACTCTTAGTCAAGTTCCACCTGGTCATAGACAACCACTATTTAGCTTTCTATTATCATAGATTATTTGGCCTGTTCTTGAACTTCAGGTGAATAGCGTAATACAGTATGAACTTTTTTGTGTCTGACTTCTTTTGCTTAATATGTTTTTTAAAATCAATTCATGTTATTTCGTGTATCTGCAATTAATTATTTTTATAGCTGAGTTGTATTATACTTATAAATACCGCAACTAATTTATCGATTCTCCTCTTAACAGACCAGTTTTTCTGGGGGGTTGTTCCACGCTCCCATCTTTTGGCTTGTATAAATAAAGCCACTGTCCACTATGAACATTTTTACAGAAGAATTTTTGTCTCTATTTGTGTGTGTGTGTGTGTGAAAGAGAGAGAGAGAGAGAAAGGAGGGGAGAAAAGAGCATGAAAGAGAAAGAGAGGAAGACAATATATGCATGTATTTTTCCTTGAGTAAATACTTAGAAGAGAAATTACTGGGTCCTTGGATAGGTGTATATTTAACTTTATAAGTGTATTAGTTATCTACTGCTGTGTGACAAATTACCCCAGAACTTAGCAGTTTAAAGCAACAAACATTTACTATCTCACAGTTTATGTGGGCAGGGAATCTAGTCATGATTTAGCTGTGTGCCTCTGACTCAATATTTCCGACAAGGTTGAAATCAAGTGCAGCTGGGGCTTCACTCATCCCAAATCTCAAGAGAGGGAAGATCCACATACAAGCTCAGTCACAGGCTGTTGGCAGTTCTTGTCTTTGCTGGCTGCTGGCTGTAAAAATCAGTTCCTTGACACAACACTCTCTCCATTGGCAGCTTGCTTTCCTCAGAATAAGAAAGGTAGAGATGGTGAGCAGGACAGAACCTCAGTCTTTTTGTAACATAATCTTGGAAGTGACGTCTCATCCCTTTTGCTGTAGTCTATTCTTTAGAAGTAAGTCACTGGGTCCAATCCACACTCAAGGTGAGGGATTACACAAAGGCATGAATTCAAGGAGATGGAGATCATTGGGAATCATCTTAGAGACTGCCAACCATCATAAGGCACTATCCAATAGCTTTTTAAAATATCTGAATTGTGGCCAGCCCAGTGGCTTAGTGGTTGAGTTTGTGTGCTCCACTTCAGTGGCCTGGGGCTCACGGGATTGGATCCTGGGCACAGACCTACACACTGCTTATCAAGCCGTGCTGTGGTGGCATCCCATATACAAAGTAGAGGAAAATTGGCATAGATGTTAGCTCAGGGACAATCTTCCTCAAGCAAAAGGAGGAAGATTGGCAATACCTGTTAGCTCATGCCAATCTGTCTCCCCAACCTCCTCAAAAAAGATTCAAAATTAAAAAAGAAATTGGAATTATTTCACACTCTAACAATGCACAAGAGTTCTAGTTGCTACACATACTTGCCAATACACATATTGCTAATATTTGGTATCTTTCTAAAAAAATTTTAGCCATTTGTAATTGTGAAATTTTACTATGGTTTTCATCTTCATTTCTCTAAGGACTAAGGATTTTGAGCAACTTTTTCTATGTTTAATGGTAATTTACATCTCTTGTTTTGGGAAGTGGTTTTCTTGCCCATTTTTTTAATGGGATTCTTCTTTTCTTCTTCTACACTTTTTTGTTTTTGAGGAAGATTGGCCCTGAGCTAACATCTCTGCACATCTTTCTCTATTTCATAGGTGAGATGCCTCCCACAGCGTGGCTTGATAAGTGGTGCATAGGTCAGCACCTGGGATCTGAACCAGCAAACCCTGGCCACCAAAGCAGAGGGCGCAAACTTAATTGCTAGGCCACTGGGCTGGCTGCTGGATTATTTGTTTCTTACATTGATTATTAAGAGTATTATGAGTATTTATATAATCTAAACGTAAGTCCTTTGTCAGAATTATAGATATTGATTAATTTCTCTCAGGCTATGGCTTGCCTTTTCATGTTCATAATGGTTTCCCTGGATGAATAAAAGTTTTATTTTTATGAAATTTATTTTTAAATATTTTTTCTTTTATTATGAGTTTAGTGATTTTTATATCCCAAGAATTATTTGCCTAACTCAAGTTTGCAACGTCCTCTTTATTTTATTCTAGAAGATTTGCAGTTTTAGCCTCTGTGTGTATATCTCATCTGCTTCAAATAAATTTCTGTGAAAGATATTAATAATGGATCAGAATTTATTTTATGAACAAATTTACCCAATTGATTCAGTATCATTTGTTGAAAAGACTTTTGTTTTCCCTTTGCGTGTTTGTCAAAAATCATTTGTCTTTATAAATGTGGTTTTATTTCTGGACTGTCTATTATGTTCCAGATCTATCTATATGTTTATACTAATGCTAATATCACACTGTCTGAATTGCTGAAACTTGATATCAGGGAGTGTCACTCCTTAATTTTTCTCTTCTTTTTAAAAATTGCATTGACTAATTTAAGTCTTTTGATTTTTCAATGCAAATTTTAGAATCAGCTTGACAATTTCTACCAAAAAACTTGAGATTTTGATTAGTATTGCATTGATTCTGTTTGTTAATTTGGTAATGAGTAATATTGAATTTTCCAAGCCGTAAACATGGTATATCTCTCCATTCAGTTAGGGCTTCTCTAATTTCTATCAGCAATGCTTTGTAGTTTCCACTGTGTAGGTCATGCACAAGTTTTTGTTAAAATTATTCCTCATATTTTATGAGTTTTGATGATATTTTACATTTAATTTTTAGAAATTTTACTTTCTAACAGTTTCTTGATATATGTCCACAGTAGCTCTTTGTATATTGACTATATTACGATATTTTGCTGAATTTCTTTATTAGTTCTAATAATTCTTTGATAGGTTTCTTTTTTTTTTTTTTTTTTTTTATTAATGTTATGATGGATTACAGGCTTGTGAAATTTCAGTTGTACATTTTTGTTAGTCATGTTGTGGGTACACCACTACCCCCTCCGTGCCCTCCCCCCACCCCCCCTTTTCCCTGGTAACCACCGATCAGATCTCCTTCTCAATATACTAATTTCCACCTATGAGTGGAGTCATATAGAGTTCGTCTTTCTCTGACTGACTTATTTCGCTTAACATAATGCCCTCGAGGTCCATCCACATTGTTGTGAATGGGCCAATTTCGTCTTTTTTTATGGCTGAGTAGTATTCCATTGTGTATATATACCACATCTTCTTTATCCAATCATCAGTTTCTGGGCATGTAGGCTGGTTCCACGTCTTGGCTATTGTAAATAATGCTGCGATGAACATAGGGGTGCAACGGACTCTTGAGATATCTGATATCAGGTTCTTAGGATAGATACCCAGTAATGGGATGGCTGGGTCATAGGGTATTTCTATTTTTAACTTTTTGAGAAATCTCCATACTGTTTTCCATAGTGGCTGTACCAGTTTGCATTCCCACCAACAGTGTATGAGGGTTCCTCTTTCTCCACAACCTCTCCAACATTTGTCGTTCTTGGTTTTGGATGTTTTTGCCAATCTAACGGGGGTAAGGTGATATCTTAGTGTAGTTTTGATTTGCATTTCCCTGATGATTAGCGATGATGAACATCTTTTCATGTGTCTATTGGCCATATTCATATCTTCTTTTGAGAAATGTCTGTTCATGTCCTCTGCCCATTTTTTGATCGGGTTGTTTGTTTTTTTGTTGTTAAGCAGTGTGAGTTCTTTGTATATTATGGAGATTAACCCTTTGTCGGATAAGTGGCTTGTAAATATTTTTTCCCAATTAGTGAGCTGTTTTTTTGTTTCAATTCTGTTTTCCCTTGCCTTGAAGAAGCTCTTTAGTCTGATGAAGTCCCATTTGTTTATTCTTTCTATTGTTTCCCTCAACTGAGGAGTTACAGTGTCCGAAAAGATTCTTTTGAAACTGATGTCAAAGAGTGTACTACCTATATTCTCTTCCAAAAGACTTATTGTCTCAGGCCTAATCTTTAGGTCTTTGATCCATTTTGAGTTTATTTTGGTGTGTGGTGAAAAAGAATGGTCGATTTTCAATCTTTTGCATGTGGCTGTCCAGTTTTCCCAGCACCATTTGTTGAAGAGACTTTCTTTTCTCCATTGTAGGCCCTCTGCTCCTTTGTCGAAGATTAGCTGTCCATAGATGTGTGGTTTTATCTCTGGGCTTTCAATTCTGTTCCATTGATCTGTGCACCTGTTTTTGTACCAGTACCATGCTGTTTTGATCACTGTAGCTTTGTAGTATGTTTTGAAATCAGGGATTGTGATTCCGCCGGCTTTGTTTTTCTTGCTCAAGATTGCTTTAGCAATTCGTGGTCTTTTGTTCCCCCATATGAATTTTAGGATTGTTTGTTGAATTTCTGTGAAGAATGTTCTTGGGATTCTGATTGGGATAGCATTGAATCTGTATATTGCTTTGGGTAGTATGGACATTTTAACTATGTTTATTCTTCCAATCCATGTGCAAGGAATGTCTTTCCATCTCTTTATGTCATCGTCAATTTCTTTCAAGAAAGTCTTGTAGTTTTCATTGTATAGATCCTTCACTTCCTTGGTTAAGTTTATCCCAAGGTATTTTATTCTTTTCGTTGCGATTGTGAATGGGATAGAGTTCTTGAGTTCTTTTTCTGTTAGTTTATTGTTAGTGTATAGAAATGCTACTGATTTATGCACGTTAATTTTATACCCTGCTACTTTGCTGTAGTTGTTGATTATTTCTAATAGTTTTTCTGTGGATTCTTTGGGGTTTTCTATGTATAAGATCATGTCGTCTGCAAACAACGCGAGTTTTACTTCTTCGTTACCTATTTGGATTCCTTTTATTTTTTTTTCCTGCCGAATTGCTCTGGCCAGCACCTCCAGTACTATGTTGAATAGGAGTGGTGAAAGTGGGCACCCTTGTCTTGTTCCTGTCCTCAGAGGGATGGCTTTCAGCTTTTGTCCATTGAGTATGATGTTGGCTGTGGGTCTATCATATATGGCCTTTATTATGTTGAGGTACTTTCCTTCTATACCCATTTTACTGAGGGTTTTTATCATAAATGGGTGTTGGATCTTGTCGAATGCTTTCTCTGCGTCTATTGAGATGATCATGTGGTTTTTGTTTTTCATTTTGTTGATGTAGTGTATCACGTTGATTGACTTGCGGATGTTGAACCATCCCTGTGTCCCTGGTATAAATCCCACTTGATCATGGTGTATAATCTTTTTGATGTATTGCTGTAATCGGTTTGCCAAAATTTTGTTGAGGATTTTTGCATCTATGTTCATCAGTGATATCGGCCTGTAGTTCTCCTTCTTTGTGTTGTCCTTGTCAGGTTTGGGGATCAGAGTGATGTTGGCTTCATAGAATGTGTTAGGGAGTTCTCCATCTTTCTCAATTTTCTGGAACAGTTTGAGGAGAATAGGTATTAAGTCTTCTTTGAATGTTTGGTAGAATTCTCCAGAGAAGCCGTCTGGTCCTGGACTCTTGTTTTTGGGAAGGTTTTTGATTACCGTTTCTATTTCCTTTCTTGTGATTGGTCTATTCAGATTCTCCATTTCTTCCTGATTCAGTTTGGGGAGATTGTAGGAGTCTAGGAATTTGTCCATTTCTTCCAGGTTGTTCAATTTGTTGGCATATAGTTTTTCATAGTATTCTCTTATGATCTCTTGTATTTCATTGGTATCTGTTGTGATTTCTCCTCTCTCATTCCTGATTTTATTAATTTGCGCTTTCTCTCTTCTTTTCTTGGTGAGTCTGGCTAGGGGTTTGTCAATTTTGTTAATTCTTTCGAAGAACCAACTCTTTGTTTCATTGATCCTTTCTATTGTCTTTTTTGTTTCAATATCGTTTATTTCTGCTCTTATTTTTATTATTTCCCTCCTTCTACTGACTCTGGGCTTTGTTTGTTCTTCTTTTTCTAGTTCTGTTAGGTGTCGTTTGAGGTTGCTTACGTGAGCTTTTTCTTGTTTAGTGAGGTGAGCCTGTATTGCGATGAATTTCCCTCTTAGGACTGCTTTTGCTGCATCCCAAATGATTTGGTATGTCGTGTTCTCATTTTCATTTGTCTCCAGATAATATTTGATTTCTTCTTTAATTTCTTCAATGATCCATTGTTTGTTGAGAAGCGTGTTGTTTAGTCTCCACATTTTTGCACCTTTCTCTGCTTTTTTCTTGTAGTTGATTTCTAGTTTAATAGCGTTATGATCAGAAAAGATGCTTGATATTATTTCAACTCTCTTGTATTTATTGATGTTTGCTTTGGTTCCCAAAATATGGTCAATCCTTGAGAATGTTCCATGTGCACTTGAGAAGAATGTGTAACCTGCTGTTTTTGGATGAAGTGTTCTATATATATCTATTAAGTCCATCTGGTCTAATTTTTCATTTAATTCTATTATTTCCTTGTTGATTTTCTGTCTGGATGTTCTGTCCATTGGTGTTAATGGTGTGTTGAGGTCCCCTACTATTATTGTATTGTTGTTGATGTCTTCTTTTAGTTCTATTAAGAGTTGCTTTACAAATTTTGGTGCTCCTGTGTTGGGTGCATATATATTTATAAGTGTTATGTCTTCTTGGTGGAGAGTCCCTTTTATCATTATATACTGTCCCTCTTTATCTTTCTTTATCTGTTTTGCTTTGAAATCTACCTTGTCTGATATTAGTATAGCGACACCTGCTTTCTTTTGTTCATTATTAGCTTGGAGTATTGTTCTCCATCCCTTCACTCTGAGTCTGTGTTTGTCTTTGGGGCTGAGGTGTGTTTCCTGGAGGCAGCATATTGTTGGATCTTGTTCTTTGATCCATCCTGCCACTCTGTGTCTTTTGATTGGGGAGTTCAATCCATTTACATTTAGAGTGATTATTGAGACGTGGGGGCCTACCACTCCCATTTTGTGTCTTGTTTTCCGGTTTTCTTCAGTTTCCTTTGTTTCTCGTCCCATGGTTTAATCTGTTCTGATGTAGAGCTACTACTCTCTGTTGTTGTCCTTCTACTTATCTCCTCTGCTCTTGGTTTTGTAGCCCCTTTCCTTTTTTGGATTTTTCAGGAAAGAGGGTTTTCCTGAGGATTTCCTGAAGAGGAGGTTTTGTGGCAATGAACTCCCTTAATTTTTGTTTGTCTGGGAAAGTTTTTATTTCTCCATCGTATTTGAAGGATATTTTCGCTGGGTAGAGAATTCTCGGCTGTAGATTTTTGTCCTTCAGATTTTTGAATATATCATTCCACTCTCTTCTAGCCTGTAAAGTTTCTGCTGAGAAATCTGCTGATAGCCTGATGGGGGTTCCTTTGTAGGTTAGTTTCTTTTGCCTGGCTGTCCTTAATATTTTCTCCTTGTCGTTGACTCTTGCTAGCTTCACTACTATATGCCGTGGAGTTGGTCTTCTTGCATTGATAAAGTTTGGAGATCTATTGGCTTCTGTCACCTGAAGATCCATCTCCCTCACCAGATTTGGGAAGTTCTCAGCCATTATTTCTTTGAATAGGTTTTCTGCCCCTTTCTCCTTCTCTTCTCCCTCTGGTATACCTATAATCCTTACGTTGCATCTCCTAATTGTGTCTGATAATTCTCGGAGAGTTTCTTCATTTCTTTTAAGTCTTGCTTCTCTCTCCTCCTCTGCCTGCAACAATTCTATATTGCCATCTTCCAAATTGCTAATTCTTTCCTCCATATTATCGGCCCTACTGTTCAGAGCATCTAGATTTTTCTTAATCTCCTCTATTGTGTTCTTCATTTCCAATATTTCTGTTTGGTTCTTCTTTATCGTATCAAACTCTTTTGTGACATAGCTCCTGAACTCGTTGAGTTGTCGGTCAGAATTCTCTCTTAACTCATTGAGAATCTTAATGATGGCTGTTTTGAAGTCATCGTCATTTAGGTTATACATCTCATTTTCTTTGGGATTGTTTTCTGTGTATTTGTTGCTTTCTTTCTGTTCTGGAGATTTGATGTATTTTTTCATATTGCTTGATGTTGTTGATTTGTGCCTCCGCATGGAGATAGAGTTTAGTTGCTCCTTTCACTTGTTTCAGCTGCTGCGGTGGGAGGAGCAGCTGTTTATATTTCACCAACCAGGAACCCTGTCCGTAGTTGCTAACTGGGCCTGGGCCCCTCTTCGTAGCCACAGTGGCCCTTTGGATTCCCTCCTCTGCTGTGGGGGCCGTCACAGGGGGGCTTCAGGCTGCAGGTGCCTACTGTTGCAGCCCACCTAGATGTGCTCTCTCCTTGGGGTCTGCAACGGTGTTATGGGCTTTTCCAGCAGCCAGGGGTGGGATCACTTATATTTGTCGCTCCGTTGCTGTCGGCACCCACCAAATCTCACTTGTCCTCTATAGGTCGCAGGAGAGCTATTGGCATCTTCTACAGTCTGTGGTTAGTACACCTAGTTATGCTGCTTTTGCCCTGGGGTCTTCCAGCCTTGTGGCTGGCGGCTGGGTGCCTTCTACTGGTGCTGTGCAGAGGCTTTCCCTAAGGCTGCTGTGAGCCTGTAGGGTTTCCCCCTAGGCTACTAAGCTGGGTCTCTGGAACTCTCTCCAGCCCCAGTCCTCTCCGAGATCTCCGGCAATCCCTAGACCCACAGGGCGGGCAATGGCAGCTGGGGGTCGCCCCGCCCTCAGGGCTTCTCTCCTGGCCTCTCCCGGAGCCGTGAATGCTGGGCGTGGCCCCTCTGCCAATGACAGACAGGGAGTTTTGTCTGCTGCCCAGCGGAGCTCCAGCGCTTCCCCTCCGGGTCGCAGAACCGGCCTTTGAAAATTCCCCCGGCCCCGGTCCTCTCCGAGATCTCCGGCAATCCCTAGCCCCACGGGGCGGGCAACGGCAGCTGGGGGTCGCCCCGCCCTCAGGGCTTCTCTCCGGGCCTCTCCCGGAGCTGTGAATGCTCAGCGTGGCCCCTCTGCTAATGGCAGACAGAGAGTTTTGTCTGCTGACCGGGCGGAGCTCCGGCGCTTCCCCTCCGGGTCGCAGGACCGGCCTTTGAAAATTCCCCCCGCCCCGGTCCTCTCCGAGATCTCCGGCAATCCCTAGTCCCACGGGGCGGGCAACGGCAGCTGGGAGATCTCCGTGCCCTCCGTGTCTCTCTCTGGGACCCTCCGGGCGCCCCGAGCACCAGGCTGGATCCCCCCGCCAATGGCGGGGAGAGACTCTCCCCGCGGGCTCAGGTGTGCAACTCCAAAGTTTCCCTCTGCGTTTAGGAGTAATTGCAGGGGGTTTAGGTAGGGTTCTGGTCACCTGTTTCCACCGTCGCTCCTCTGTTGTGTTCTCGCTCCTGCCCTAGACGTGCGTGGATCCTCTGGGGGCGTCCGTTGGAAGAAAGCCGCTTGCGGGTACCAGGCTGCCCGTCGGGGTCGGAGAGCCCTCACCTATTTCCACATCCTCCCGGAGGAAAGTCCATCCGCCTTCCGATGTATAGTCGCGTGGGTGTCTCAGACGTCCTGAGATGCTGTCTGGATATCCTTTGTCAAGCGATAAGTGTCCAAATAATTGTAGACTCGAAGGGCGAGAGACAAAGAGGACTACTCACGGCGCCATCTTGGCTCCTCTCCCGATAGGTTTCTTTTTTTACCTGCATAGGATACACTGTATGATGTTAAATAGAAGTGTTCAGGGCTGGCATGCTTGCTTTGCTCAAATATTAACAGAAAATTGTTTAATATTTCAACATTAAATATTCACTGAAGATCTTTTTGTAGATGACCTTTATCAAATTGAGGATATTCTCTTTTATTTTTAGTTTTTCAAGACGTTTTATCATTAATATTGCAGTTTGTCAAATGCTGTTTCTGTATTATTGACATGGTTATATGGATTGTTTTCTTTTATGCTGTTAACATGGTTAATTTTGTTTGTTTTCAAATGTTAAACAAACATCGCATTCTTAACAAAAACCCTGCTTGTTTATGATTAATATGTATCATCTTTTTGCATTTTATAGGATTTAACTTGTAAATATTTTACTATAAATTTTTGTGTATTTGTTCCTAGAGAATATTGGTTTATAAACATTCTTTCCTTGTGAGGTATACTTTTAAGATTTCATTATCTGAGTTATTCCATCCTAATAAAATGAATTTTGAACAGTTCCCTCCTTTTTATTTTCTGACAAAGTTTGTCAAAGAGTTATTATTTATTCAATAAATGTGTGATAGAATTCACTAGTGAAAGCATGTGGGCCTGCAGTTTTCTTTAGGGAGTGTTTTAAACTATAAATTCAATTTCTTCAACAGATATAAGATACTTAACTTTTCTATGTTTTCTTGTTCAATTTTTAGGAAATTTTGTTTTCAAACAATGTGCCAATTTTGTGTAACTTGTTGAATTTTTTGACATCAAATATTTTATATTATTTGTTATTATCTTTGTAATAAATGTAGGATTTCTAGGGATACACATTTTTTTTTTAGGGTAGATTCACCCTAAGATAACATCTGTTGCTAATCTTCCTCCTTTTTATCTTCCTTTTTCTCCCCTAACGCCCCAGTATATAGTTGTGTATAGTGGTAAGTTCTTCTGGTTCTTTGATATGAGCTGCTGCCACGGCATGACTACCGACAGACGAGCAGTGGTTCCACACCCAGGAACCAAATGAGGCCACTGAATGAGGCATGCCAAATTTTAACCACTAGGCCATCAGGGCTTGCTCAGGATATATTCCTTAATTATCATTATTTTTATTTTATTTTATTTTATTTTTTATTTTTTTTAATTTTTTTTTTCGGATGTACATCATATTTCAAATTCTGTATACATGACATCATGTTCACCACCCGAACACTAATTATAGTGCATCCCCTCACATGTGACCCTAATCACCCCTTTTGCCCTCCCTCCTCCCCACTTCCCCAATGGTAACCAGCAGTCCAATCTCCAATGCTATGTGTTTTCTTTTTTTTTTTGTCGTTTTTATCTTCTACTTATGAGTGAGATCATATGGTATTTGACTTTCTCCTTCTGACTTATTTCACTCAGCATAATACCCTCAAGGTCCATCCATGTTGTCACAAATGGCCAGATTTCTTCATTTGTTATGGCTGAGTAATAAACCCACACGTTTATGGACAGCTAATATTCGACAAGGGAGCCAAGAGCATACGATGGAGAAAGGAGAGTCTCTTCAATAAATGGTGTTGGGAAAACTGGACGGCCACATGCAAAAGAATGAAAGTAGACCATTCCCTTACACCATGCACAAAAATTAACTCAAAATGGATTAAAGACTTGAGTGTAAGACCCAAAATCATGAGACTTCTAGAAGAAAACATAGGCAGTACGCTCTATGAGACTGGTCTGAGCAGCATGTTTTCAAGTCCCATGTCTGAGCGGGCAAGGGAAACAAAAGAAAAGATGAACAAATGGGACTACATCAAACTAAAAAGCTTCTGCACAGCAAAGGAAACCATCAACAAAGCGAAAAGACAACATAACAATTGGGAGAAGATATTTGCAAACCACATATCAGATAAGGGGTTAATATCCAAAATATACAAAGAACTCATACAGCTCAACAACAAAATAAACCAACAATCCAATTAGAAAATGGGCAAAAGATGTGAACAGAGATTTCTCCCAAGAAGATATACAGATGGCCATCAGGCATATTACAAGATACTCAACCTCATTAGCTATCAGGGAAATGCAAATCAAAACTACAATGAGGTATCACCTCACTCCGGTCAGAATGGCTATAATTAACAAGACAGGAAACAACAATTGTTGGAGAGGGTGTGGAGAGAAGGGAACCCTTGTTCACTGCTGGTGGCAGTGCAAACTGGTGCAGCCACTATGGAAAGCAGTTTGGAGTATCCTCAGAAAATTAAGGATAGATCTACCATATGATCCAGCTGTTCCACTGCTGGGTATTTATCCAAAGAACTTGAAAACACAAAGGCATAAAGATACTTGCACCCCTATGTTCATTGCGGCATTATACACAATAGCCAAGACTTGGAATCAACCTAGGTGCCCATCAAGGGACGAATGGATAAAGAAGATGTGGTATTTATACACGGTGGACTATTATTATTATTTTTAGAGCGCAGTCACAGCCCTAAATAAACCAAAGTTCAAATATTGACTTTATTGGCTGCTAACTGAGTGCTTTAGACATAACATTAAGTCTCAGTGTCATCATTTGTTAAAATAGATAATAATATCTAGATGTCAGGGTAATTGAAATTATTAAATAGGATGTATATGAAACTATATTGTAATGCCCTATTTAGCTTTATGAACCTCTACTGGATTTCATAATATTCTGTGGTGGACAGATTCTAAAATGGCCCTCAAGTTTTCACGTCTCCTGGGATTTCCACCTTGTATAATCTTCTCCCTCTGAGTGTGGGCTGGACTCATGACTTGCTTCTATCCAAAAGAACATGGCAAAGGTGATAGGTGTCACCTCTGTGATTAGGCTATATAAAATTGTAACTTCTTTCTTGCCAGCTGTATCTCTGTCACTGGATTTGATGAAATAATTTGCTATTTTGTGAGTTTCCTAATGGAGAGACCTATGCGACAAAGAACTGCGGGTGGACACTGCCAACAGCAAGCAAGAAATTGAAGTCCTCAGTCCTACAGTTAGTGAGGAACTGATTCCTGTCAGTAGCCACATCATCTTGGAAGTGGATCTTTTGCCAGAGAAGCTTTCAGAAGAAACTATAATCACCCCTTGGCATCAGCTTTCAGATGAGACCCTGAAGCATAGCACCAAGCAAAGCTATGTCCAGACACCTTACTCACACTGACTGAGATAATAAATGTGTGTTGTTTAAAGGAGCTACGTTTGTGGGAATAACATAAAAATGGGTAAGTAATACAGACCTTAAAAAAGAAAAACCAGAGATCTTGATGTATTGTTCATTGTTATATCTGTTACATACAGCTCAACTTCTGGATAAGTATTGATTCTCAATTAGTATTTATTGAATGAATGAATGAATGAATGAAACAAGTGCACCATTTCTCTCTTCCCTCTTCTCTTATCTTTGTAAAGAACGTTTTCAAATCATGTGAAGGGATGCCAGTATAAAGGAAACAAAATTAAAGACCCTCATGTTTTTCAGCTTCCTGAATAAGCAGATGGATTCATTACTCCAAGTGAGTAACTTAAAAATGTCAAGTTCATGGGGTTGAGTGATACGTCAAAGGACATGTCAGGATTTCCTTCTACTGTTTAAAAAGAAAATTGCTAGCGAGGGAATAGCAGTGACATGAAGGACAGGATGCCATGCTGTCATTGGGGGCTGGCATTTTGTGGTAATCAGACTAAAGTCTTCCGGAAGCTTGCCCTCCAGTGCTTTGCAGAGCTGATATATGTTAATTTCAGAAAAGCTGAAAATGGCATTGGGGAATTATGATGGCCAGGGGAGGTCAGAAATTTGTCAGTTCTTACACCTTGAGCAGCAGAGATAGAAATTTAAGTCTCAAAATTAGACTTGTTATAGGCATGTGGGTAATTAGCACTCAGCTAGAGGGCAAGTAAAGATAGAAAAGGTGACAATTAAAATCAGCCCTATGGTAGCTTCTTAATAAGTTCTTTATGGCAAGAGATTTAAAATATGATTTTCTTTGGACTCCAAAGACAATATTATCTATCTCCATAACTACCATTCATCGAGTGCCAACCATGTGCCAACTCTTTACACATCTCAGTAATCCTCACAAGTGTATGAGTTAGATATCATAGTCCTATTTTTTAAATGAGGCAACTGAGACTCAAAAAGTTTAATGATTTGCTAAGATTACAGGGTGCCTACTTGGCATAGCTGGGGTTTGAATCGTTAACTCCAAGCCTACTCTCTCTGTCTCTTTATATTGTGTTTTTCAGAAACTAAAAATTTATTGAATTTTAGTTTACACAGAACTTTGGTGTATATTATCTTATCTGTCTTAGCTGTATCTATTCTTTAGAAACTCATAGCAAAGCCATATGTTTCCAATTTTGGCAAGTTTTAGTGTTCAATCTGCTAATGCTATTTGACAATGACACATCTGTTATTCTGTATCTTTATGTGTAGATTAGTCATGGTGAAGCAGGTTTGCATGTCATGGTTCTGGTCTATTCTGAACACACTGGATATTGCCAAGAAGAATCATAAAAAAATAAGGGGAAAATCATCACTGAGTTCACAATCAGGAATCTTTCTCTGATTAGACTATTCATATATCTAAGAATGGGTTTATCATATGTTTCCTCTTTTTGTAGAAGGGTTTACTAACGTTCTCTGCAATGTTTAAATGCTGATGCATGTGTTCAAAACTTAAAGTTTTCGGGCTCTATTGAAAGTATTCTATTCTTGTCTCTTAACTTCATCTACATGCAAGCAATTTCAGATTTTGATGATTAAAAACAAGTTATCTGGGGGCCGGCCCTGTGGCGTAGTGGTTAAGTTTATGCCCTCTGCTTCCATGGCCTGAGTTTCGCAGGTTCAGATCCTGGACTCAGGCGTACACACCACTCATCAAGCCATGCTGTGGCAGCATCCCACATACAAAATAGAGGAGGATTGCCACCGAAGTTAGCTCAGAGATAATCTTCCTCAAGCAAAAAGAGGAAGACTGGCAACAGATGTTAGTTCAGGGCCAGTCTTCCTCACAAAAACAAAAACTAAAACAAACCAAAAAAGTCACTTGGAAGATTTATAGTTTTCTACGTTACACTTAAGTCCATGATATAGTTTGAAATAAATTTGTCTTAGGTGTGAAGTTTAGGTCAAGCTTCTTTTTTCTTTTTGCCAACGTATGTCCAATTTCACTAGCACCGTTTATTGAAAAAGCTATCCCTCATCCATTGAAACGCTTTTGTCCCTTTGTCAAAAATTAATTGGGCATATTTGCATGGATCTATTTCTGGCTCCTTTATTCTGTTCTGTTAATCTATGTGTCTATCCATCCATCTTCACCATTCTATCTTGATTACTACAGCTATATAGTAAATCTTAACATTGGGAAGAAGGATTCCTAACATGTGTCTGTCCTTTTTCAAAATTGTTTTGGCTATTCTTGGACCTTTCACTTTCCATATACATTTTAGGATAAAATTTCCTAAGTTTTTATATGTAGACAATTACGTCATCTGCAAATAGAAGTGATTTATTTCTTCCTTTCTAAATTGTATTCATTTCATTTCTTTTTCTTGACTTATTACAGCGGTTAGAGCTACTAGTACTATGTTAAACAAGAGTTGTATGAATAGAATCCTTGCTTTTCCCTGATCTTAGAGGGAAAACAGTCTTTCACCAATAAGTGTGATGTTATCTATAAGTATCCCAGGGATATTCTTTATGAAGTTGAGGAGCATAGGAGAAAACCTCCAGAGTCTATGCCTAGACAAAGAGTTCTTAGGCTTGACATCAAAGCATAATTCATAAAAACTGATAAATTTGACTACATGAAAAATAAAAAGTTTTCATCTGTGAAACATCTGATGTTAAAAGGATGGAAAGAGAAGCTACAGACTTGGAGGAATATATTGTAAAACACATATTCAACAAAGGTTTTGTATTTAGAATCTATAAAGAATTCTCAAAACTCAGCAGGAAAAGAGCAACAATCCAATTATAATATGGGCAAAAAATATGCACAGACATTTCATCAAGGAGGATAGACAGATGGGAAATAAGCAGAGGAAAAGATGTTTAATGTTATTATTCATTATAAAAATACAAATTAAAGCCATGATTAGCTATTACTACACATATATTAGAATGGATGAAATGAAAAATTGTGATGACACCAAATGCTGGTAAGGATTTGGAAGTATTGGATCATTCATACATTGCTGGTGAAAATGTAAAGTGGTACAGCCACTTAGAAAATAGTTTGGAAGTTAATTTTAAAACGAAACATGATTTTACAATACAACACATAAATTGTATTCTTGGGCATTTATTGCAGAGAAACGAAAGTTTATTTTCACGCAGGAAATTAGATATGGACATATATAGCAGGTTTATTCGTAATAGCTCCCAAGTGGAAAATACTCAAATGTTGTTCAATGCTTGAATAGTTTAACAGACTTTGGTAAATCTATACCATGGAATACTCTTCAGTAATACTAAGGACCAAACTATTCATACATACAGCAACTTAGATTAATCCAATGGAAATGATGCTGAACAAAAAAAGCCTATTTGAAAGTGATACATACTGAATGATTCCATTTTTATACCACTCATTAAATAACATAATTATAATGATGGAGAGGATATTATTGGTTGCTAGGTGTTAGAGATAGGATGCACACATAGGGATGGGCATGGCTAAAAGGACTAACAAGAGAGAATCCCGTGATGATCATACAATTGAATATTTTGATTGTAGTGGCGGTTATACAAGTCTTCTCACACATTAAAATATCATAGAGCTATAGAAATACATAAACACACAGAAATGAGTACATGTACAACTGATGGATCTTGAACAAACTCTGGATTGCACCAATATCAATTTCTTGTTTTTGATATTGTGCTATAGTTGTGTAAGATGTTAACATTGGGGGAAGCTGGGAGAAGGGTACACAGGACTTCCCTGTATATATTTCTTTACAAGTCTTATGAATTATAATTATTTTAAAATTAAAAGTTAAAAAAGTGATCCCTTTCTCTTTCATCTCCACCGAAAACAACTACAAACCAGTTTTTAAAAACCCTAAAATGTAGAATGTATAAGTTTTTTACAGGAGATGTTGATTCTAGATGTAGAGTCTAAGATATTGATTGTCTAACACTTAGACAATCATGTCTTGGCTCCTTGTTAGAGTGTCTGCTCTCCTGCCCAGTAGAGGCTGAAAAGTGATGTTCAATCCTTTGACCAGACTCGTAAGAAAGGAGGTAGATTCTTGTCTCAAATCACGTCAACTTAATACTCTTTGGAATTTGAAATTATGTCACAGAAATCCTAGTTGGTTCATGTCAGGCAAATCCGTGATCACAGAGCTATGGGTCATGGATGATCATAGCATGCCAAAGTAGGGACACAGGTCTTCAGAGAGAGAGGGTGGAGATAATATACTGAAGAAAACCTGAGACAGAGGAAGTAAATCATATTTTTGGTTCTTCATAAATTTTAGACATATTTCCTGCCATTGGATTCTGTGTGATATGAGATAAGTCGTCATCATTCTAACATCCCCCTCTTCCTTTCCTTTTTAACATAGTGAACTTCAGCATGTTCTGTTACTCTTATTTAAATTATTTCTTATGAAGACATGATAAATCCCATTTTTGGTACAAGATGTACTAATAATCTGGTTTCAATTTGGAAATTTTTACCCTTGTCTTTAATTCAATCTGTCTATTTTCCACCTGAACTTCCCTCGTTTTAATTGCACTCCACCAGTAAGAGACAAGCAAAAACAAGGAAAAAGAAGTGTTAGAAAAACCTGTCAACAACTATTCAAATTTCTTACCAGCATAGAGATTAGAATTTTTGTTCTTAGAGGATTTTCAGATTGTCTATCATTTTCCTTTCTGCCTGGGGTAACATTCTAACAATTACCAAAGGTAATTTATTGGCTGCCATATTATGCTCTAGAATTGTTATATGCCCCTTAGGAGATACAATAATATGTTTTCGGGTTTCCACTACTTGCCACAGAAGGTTTTAAGCACCTTTTTGTGCAGAGTTAATCATAGTTATATTTTCTTGAATCTTATAAAATTATTTT
This sequence comes from Equus asinus, assembly GCF_041296235.1. Taxonomy (NCBI): domain Eukaryota; kingdom Metazoa; phylum Chordata; class Mammalia; order Perissodactyla; family Equidae; genus Equus; species Equus asinus. The sequence continues at coordinate 5,690,911 of NC_091806.1, read as the reverse complement.
CTTACAGTTACAGATTTTAGGAGTTTCGATATAACATACATTTTAATATCTAATATATTCAAGAGAGGAAATTAACCCAGTACTCATGTGAATCCCAGTGGGGTTGTTGATCATTTCAATGTTAGGGATAGGGTAAATGTTTTAAAAATGCACATGCTTTTTAATTCAGCCTTTCTACTTGGAAGAATAGATCTTATCGAATTTGCTAAGGAAATGCAAGAAAAGATTTAGTGTGAAGCGTATTTATTTTACTGTTTCTAAATTGCAAACAAGCTAAATATCCAGCTTTCAGCTACTAACTCAATATATACGCATATACCTAAGCAGTGGAATAAAACTCAGCAGATAATATTTATGTGGTAATTTAAGAAATATACATCTATCTAAATGAAAGTCTATAGCAGAGCTATTAAGCACACTTACTTTGACATCAGTCAGAATTGTATTCAAGATTAGTTCTGTTTTTAATCATATTGAACTAATTAATCATACTTTCATCTTCTTGTATTATTTTTTTACACTGTTAGTATGCTGTGTACCATAAACTTAGTGGCTTAAAACAACACATATTTCCTATCTCACAGGATCACCTTGACCACCTTGGCTGAGTCTTTGGTTCAGTGTCTCACAAGGCTGTGATCTCATCTGAGGCTTGAGGTCCTCCTGCAAGCTCATTGGTAGTTGGCAGAATTCAGCTTCTTGTTGTTGTAGGACTGAGGCCCTCAGCAACTAGAGGCTGCCCATCACTCCCTGCCATGTGACCCTCTCCACAACATGGCATTTTGCTTCTCCAAGATGAAAACCAGAGTGTCTTTGATAATCTCTCTTTAATTAACTCAAAGTCAACTATTTGGAACATTGGCTATATCTGCAAAACTTCTTCACCTTTGCCATTTAAACTAATCTAATCACAGGAGTGAAATCTCATCATAGTCTGGACCACACTCAAGGGGACAGGGTTATAAAGAGGGTATGAGTCATTGCGAATCATCTTAAAATTCTGCCTACGAAACACACTAATGCTTTACGTGTTTACTTCTAAAATTGAACTAATAATTTACCAACTTAGTAGGATTTATAGCACAATTAAATAAGATAAAGTATTTGAACCACCAACACAAGTGCCAAAAATATATGGTGTTCGTGTTATGGTTATAATAATGAACACTATCAATAATATCACTATTGGATAAAAGTACTTACAAAATATGTAAGGCAGCAAAATATGTGTAAGGCAAAATACCAAAATTTTACAATGGCTATCTCTGGTTAGAGTGGGATATTGGATAATTTTTATTTTCCGCTTATCTTTATTATTGTATTAATATTATTATAGTCTTTTGTATTTTGTGCAGTAATTACTTACACTTACAAAGCATTTTTCATGTGCCAGGGCACTGTGACAAATTATTTTCCAAAATTGACCCATTTAATCCTCATGTAATCCTAAGAGTCAGGTACTCTTAGTATGTTTAATTTACAGTTGAAGAAACTGAGGCTAAGAGAGGTTAAATGATATGCTTTCAGTCACCTAGATATTGAGTATCACAATCAGAGTAGTAATTAAGTCAGACTGGTTTTTGGCACTACTCTATCTTGCCTTTCTATGAATATGCAGTGTTTTAGTAATAATAAAAGCAGTACAAGTTATATTATTTAAAGATAAAGCTATTTTAAAACAAGGACAACTAGAGTTTATTAAAAATTAGAGAGAGAAACCGAGCTTAGAGTTCCCTGAATCTTCCTCCATCCCTAATTTTTTTTTTTTTTTTCTTAAATAGTCTTTTATAGTAGAACTTCAAACGGTTGGAGAACCGCTGCAGTGGACCCGGGAACCTGCTGGAGACTGAACACATGGCAGGCAGAGAGAGAGGCGGCCTATTCCTGGGAGAAAAATCTGTACTTTCCCAGCAGCTCCGTGCTTGAAATGGCCTCATCTTTGTTCTGAATTGGTTCGCTCCTCTGCAAAGGCTGTCCTTTTCTTTTCTCTTTTTTTTCTCCTTTGCAAGATCATTTTGCACAGAACTCCCACATAGATATGTTTCAGCTCAAAAACCTGTTCCCTTACTCAATGGTTCCCACTCAATCAGACACGAGAAATATCCACCTTCTTTGACTTTCTGTAGCGTTTTCTGGGTGGTTTTGGAACACGTCTGTCTGAGACAGCACCTGCTGCACGTATTAGGACTCTGGCAATGCGGCATGATTTACTCTCATCCCTTTCTGAGCATATTTAATGCGTTAAGCAACAAAATAGCTTTGGTCCTCTCCTGAAAATTGTGGTTCAGATGAATCCCTTTGACAACAGCTGCTCAACATTTGTTCATCCTTAGTCACTACTGTCGGAGAGAACCCTGCTCTCCCCTACAATTATTAGTTTTTTCAATTGCTTCCTGTATTGTTTGCATTCTGACCTTTCTTTTGTCCTTTGCAAGTACACATATTAAAATAAAAATCCCAAGGCCAATGCCTCATTCTTATTCCCACACAGCATGGTCTGATTTAGAATTTCTTGGGATTGGGCTTGAACTATGTGTGGGCATTGAAGGGGGTGGAGGCAGAGAAAGAGGAGATGAGGGGGCCGGAAAGGAACAGAGATGGCTTTCTTCTTTTTCCTTTTTTATCTTTTGTCTTTCTTCTTTGGTTTGTACCGTGACATATGCACAAAAGCAGAGTGGGATATTCATTATTTTGCTCATTTGCTCATTCATTCACCAGATATTTCCTGTGCTATGCAGTGGAGCTAAAATAATATGCAAATGATGAACAAAAAAAAAGCACTAGAGTTATAATCAGAAGACCTTGGTTGTCCCTGGCATTTAAACTTAGTATTGTGAAAACTGGCAAGTTGTTGAACATTCATCAAATATTTCTGGATGGTCTACTACCTGCCAGGCCCTGTGCTAATTGCTGAGGACACATTAATTAACAATTCAGAGTTAACCTCAATCTTCAGGAAGATTTTGATGCAGGGAGCTATCTCATCTCCTTGAGTCTTACTCAGATCAGTACACTTTGAGGTTATACCCTACTTTACTCTTAAACATTACCTTAGAGTTCTTTCTACTAAGTGGGCTATCTATATTCAAGTGAAGACCTGTTCACCCTCCCTGCGAAGAATTCCATCCGCCGATGGCCTCACTTCTCCTGATTGTCTTCTTTTATCCCACAACACCAAAGCTGACAGAGCAAGAAGCGTTCAGAATAAGGCAATCTGATGTCCCCTACACTGCAGAGTCCATAAACACTTACTACTCCTGCATTACCTTTATTTTCAATCAAGAGCACAACAAATCTCAAACTGCTAGAATCTGAGGCACTGTGAAAATTTTAGTAAAAAATGTATAAGCAGCCGAAGGGGAGGTGACTTAGTGTCAGCTGCTAACATATACATCATTGACATCTGCCTTGGGTCAAAGCACGTTTGATTTGTGAGAAAACGCTAGAAGTTATATGTTTCGAAAGCTTTCATTCAGTCAGTAGATTGAAGCACAGCCTGTGGTTATCTAATGGAAGAGAATGTGTTGATGATAATGAGAGTAAAGTGGCTTCAATTTATTGAACACCTACTATATGGGTGGATTAAAATGTTCTGTGCAGAATTGTATGATTGAATTACCATAGAATTCTGTGCGATGAGTAATAACTTCACCTTCACTTTACAGATGAGAAAATTGAGAATCAGAATGGTTATGTTTATGTCTAAGAAAGAGAGAGAGGGGGCCAGCATGGTGCCGTGGTGTTGGTGCACTCCACTTTGGCAGCCTGGATTTGGGGGTTCAGATCCTGGCGCAGACCTGCACCACTTATCAAGCCATGTTGTGGCAGCAACCCACATACGAAATAGAGGAAGATTGGCATAGATGTTAGCTCAGAGACAATCTTCCTCAAGCAAAACGAGGAAGATTGGCAACAGATGTTAGCTTAGGGTCAATCTTCCTCATCACACAAAAAAAAGACAGAGGGATGCAGGGAGGGGTTAAGTGGTCTAGCAAGCTTTCAAACCTGGTGTCTTCTTTTTTTACCTAAAAAAAAAAAACACAATCCCAATTGTGACCTAAGTTTTTACCTTTCTTTTTTATCAGTGTGCCTATCCACTATCTGGTATAGTTCACAAACTCTTTCTCATTTGCCCAGGAGTTTTAATTTTTCCCATGTGAGCCCATCGAGTTGCTAAGAGCCTTTTTTTTTTTTTTTTAAGTCATGAGCTTCTTTTGGTAGCAGCATAGGGTATTTTCAAAGGCAACAAGGTAGAAGCAGTTATTACAATTCTAGACACATCTATATTGGTCTAGAAAATATTAGCATCAGGATTAAGTTGGGTTGCTTCTTGATATCAGTAGCTTAAATAAGATAAAGTTGTATTTATTTTTGAGTAAAGGAAGTCTAGAGGTTTGTCTGATGCTGGTACGAGGTTTGTCTGCTTGAACTTAATAGACCCTGATGTCCTATCTGCTCTGCCTTCCTGAATGCATGACTTCCATCTCCAAGGTCAAGATGGCCACCAGACCTCTGGTCGCCAGCAGGGGAAAGACTTAGAGTTGAGTAAAGACTCTTTAATGGGCTTTCCCAGGGTCAATCATGAGTTCCGTTTCCATCTCATTGCTGGTTATATCTACAAGGGTGTGAAGGAAATGCAGAGCTGAACACAGTGCATATGCCTCCCCTCACCTAACGTAGTTGTTCCGTTAATAAGGAAGGAAGGGTATATATGTATACGGAATAAGATCATTTATGAATCCAAAATATGGTGTATAAATAAAATTATCCAGGTAGAATATCAAATAGACAAATATTGTATTTTAAATGTTCAAGGAATCATCAAAGTTAGATGTGGATAGCATTTTAGACGTTAACAGTGGTTTTCAAAAAATATTTAATATCTAAGAACTCATGGATTTGCCTCCAATGTTTCTTTAGGTTGAGTGGTGAGGATTTATGGAAAACAGGAGGTGGAATAAAAGGGAAACAAGCAGATAGCACCCCTCTGGACCCCAGTCTAAATAAAGGAGTTGTCCTGTATTTTCTGATTAATATAGCTGGGATGAGTTCAATTTCCTTTGAGGAAAAAAAAGAAGCGATACTGTTGCATAAAAATTAATGGAAACCATTTGTACATATCTGCTTTTTCATATTTTCTTTGAAAGTGACTTGCCAAAAAAATCCATGACAGGTGTTAGGCTAAAGAACCCAAGTCTCTTGGTTCCCAATTTAGTACTCTTTCTATAACATTTCATTAGAATCAACCAGAAGGATTCATATACACATCCTAAGCTTTGGAATTTGTACTCTTTTGCTGGCTCATGCTTGATGGGCTTAATTGATTTATTGATTTATTCAATAAAGCAGATGCTGCACTTAATGAGCAGTAACTATAAACTCAAATGAAATCAGCATAGCTAAAGGAGAAATCTTGCACTAATTTAATACATTATACATGTTCCCACGTATTTAAAATTATTTTTGGATTAATAAACTTTGAGAATTCTGTTGAAGGAGAAAAACAGTATTACCTACTTTGTTACCTTTAGGATTTTTTGTATAAGGCTATTTTTATACAAAACTTTTTAGGACAATTCCATTTTGGTGGTACTTCAAGTTTTTAGACATCCAGATAAATTGTCTCTTACTTCTCATTAGCTTCATTTTTTGCAATAAGTGAAATTATGCTTAAAAAGTTTTGCTAAGGGCCAGATATTTCTTTGCTAGAAAGCAGTGGAGTCAGGATAAGATGAGCACTGATGTCTATAAACTCATCTCCACTCTGGAAACACACACACTACAGGAAGAAGTGGTAGCATTTTTGTGTGTGTCACACATAGTCCTTTCTGCATGTGCACTCTGATCTGCCATGCCTTTTTCTGAAATTCACACACGTTTGCACCCACACGGTAAAACACTGGGAGTTTCAGTCTCCCTCTTCTGCCTTTGGCTAATGGACTCTATCTTGCAGCACTTCGTTCCCTTCCAAGGTCAGCTTCCATAGTGGGTTGGTCCCCTAGCACTGTGGCTCTAATGCACTCATATCTGCCCACTTGGAGTTCTTTTCCTCTTTCCACCATGCTCATGATGTAAAACTTCATGGACGAGCCCAATCTAATCTAAACAGAGGCATCATGGTGAACCAACTGGCACATGGTTTTCCTTGAAGGCAAGGAAAGACATCTTAGGGTGCTTTAGTGATGTTGTAAACACAGTGGGGCAGAAAAAAGAAAAAGCCCTCAGAGATTAAGCTTGGATAAGATTTATCTGACACTCTCTCTTAATTTTAGAAAAATATCTGCACCTCACTCAACTATATTTTCCAGGTTGGTTCTAGTCTCTCGATTGTTTTTGTTTTTTTGTTTTTGGTGTTAAGGGGTGGTCCCCTGACCACCTGTGGGAACAACATCATACATTTTGAATCTGGAGACCCAGGAATCTGCATATTCCACATATCCTACATGATCATTATGCATATCCAAGTTGAACAGGCACTGCCTAGCCCTACTTAAAAGATCTCTTTATTTGTCACAGGAATGTTCTGTTTGGATTGTTGAGTAAGGCAAGCATGTTGTTACTGTGTGGCACAGATTCTGCCTGCGCATGAGACAGGTGTGAAGGTGATTCTAGTCAATGTAGGTTGGCTTCCTATCCTTGGAGTACATGAATGCAATGTAGCTAGGGTAGTACTGTTTTTGAGGTCTCAAGGAAAATTTTGGTCCTTGAGCAGGTGGTTTCTTCCTACGTTACCTTGAGAAGTCAGTCAGCAACATATTCAGGGTTTATTGTGTGGAGGAACAAAACAGAAATAAAATGCTCTGTCCCATTCAAGAATCAAGAAAGGAAAAAACAATACAGCGACGTAAAATGAGTTTACGTAATAATAGAAGCAGGCAAACCAAGTACGCTTAAATGTGGGACAGGCAGGCAATGCATGAAAGTACACGTAGAAATGTTTGGGTATGTTTTTCGAAACTATCAATACTTGGCCATTATCTCTCTTACAAAAGAAACAACTATTTGAACAATGTCTAATGCTTTTAACACTTTGTACTCACCCAAATACCAGGATCATAAAAATAATTAAAATATTTTGCAAAAGGGTTGTCCTTTCACTATGTAAAGATACTTGGGCCAAAGAAAAATGATTAAGACCATCAACTTGGGTTTCCATTTTTTTTAATTTATTCTTTTTCTTAGAAATTATTTTTTCCAAAGACAAAGGAATAATGAAAACAGATTAACCTCTTTTACTTTAATAATTTGCTTTTTCTTCATTTTCAAAAGTAGGCCATTTTTCTCAAGTCAAACAATTCCATTGTCTCCCTTAGGTACTTATGTTCCATCTATTTCTAGACAATATTAGATTACACTATGTGAGAGTGGAGGAGTATGTGTGTATGTGTGGCATTTGTGAAGGTTGTGAGAGTATTTATTTTCTATTGCTGTCATAACAAATTACCACAAACATGGTAGATTAAACAATACAGATTAATTATCTTACAGTTATCTGGATCAGAAGTCTGACATAATTTCACTGGGTTAAAAATCAAGATGTCGACGGCTATGTTCCTTCCAGAGGCTCTAGGGAAGAATATTTCCTTGAATTTGCCAGCTTCTAGTGGTCTCCCGCATCTCTTGGCTCATGGCTTCCTTTTCTCTGTCTTCAAAGGCAACAAGAGTAGGTTGAATCTTTCTTGTGCTGCCATCTCTCTGATTGTTTGCAACTGGAAAGGTTCTCTGCTTTTTAAGGATTTATGTAATTAAATTCGGAACATCTGAATAATACGGGATAATCTCTTCATGTTTTTCATACCTGTGAAGTCTCTTCTGCCTTGGAAGGCAACATATTCACAGGTTTTGAAGATTAGGCTGTGGGTATCTTTGGGGTCCATTATGCTGCCTACAACTGGGGGTAAATGTTAAGAAGAGAAAGAGAAATAGAGACTAAACTGCAGAATTCTTCCTTTGTTGCTCTTTTTTTAAAAAAATGTAAACAGGTGCAAAGGTATAAACCAGAAGTTTCTCTCAGAAGACAGTGATAAATAACATGTAATTGATGCTGGTGGATGTACTGGGGAAGGATTTTGGCAGGGTCAAGAAATTTTGAGGACATTCTCTGATAGATGTCAGCCACAAAGACTTCTGTATTCCATTTTCCCTTGAAATGATAATCTATGGGCTGTCAATTATAACTCAGGAATTATACCCAAAAGTCACTATAGGATTTTCCCTGAAGACATTGGCCCAATTTTCCATGGTAGTCAAAAAGCCAGGCCAAAAAGATATACAGATGGCAAATGACCATCTGAAAAGATGCATCACAACATGTCATCAGGGAAATGCAAATTAAAACAACAATGACATACCACTACACACCTCTTAGAAGGGTCAAAATCTGGAAACTGACAATGCCAAATATTAGTGAGGATGTAGGGTGAGAGAAACTCTCATTCATTGCTGGTGGAAGTGTAAACTAGTACCGCCACTTTGGAAGACCGTTTGGCAGTTTCCTACATGACTAAACATACTCTTACCATATATCCAGCAATCATACCCCTTGGTGTTTACCCAAAGGAGTTGAAAACATACGTCCACATACCAAAATCCCTGCACCAGGATGTTTATAACAGTTTTTTTCGTAATTTCCAAAACTTGGAAGCAATCAAGATGTCCTTCAGTAGGTGAATGGATAAACTGTGGTACATCCAGACAATGGAATATTGTTCAACACTAAAAAGAAAGGAGCTATAAAAACCATGAAAAGCCATAGAGGAATTTTAAATGCATGTAACGAATGTGAAAGAAGCCAATCTGAAAGGCTACATATTGTATTATTCTGACTATATGACATTCTAGAAAAGGCAAAACAATGGAGACAATAAAAAGATCACTGTTTCTCAGGGAAGATGGGTGCGAGGAGATGACTAGACAGAGCACAGGGGATTTGGGAGGCAATGAAAATATTTTGTATGCTATTATAATGATGGATACATGGTCATTACACTTTCGTCTGAACCCATAGAATGTACAATACGAGAAGAGAATCCTAGGGTAATCCATGGACTTTGGGTGATTATGATGTATCATTGTAGGTTCGTCCTTGGTAAAATGCACAGTTTCAGCGAGTCATGTTGATAATGGTGGAGTCTCTGCATGTTTCAGGGCCTGAAGTATATGGGAAGTCTCTGTACCTTCCTATCAATTTTGTTGTAAACCTAAGACTGCTCTAAAAAAATTATATATTCAAAAAAAGTCAAGCAAGATGCAGAGCAAGATCTTGAATTGACCTGAAAATGAGAGGGAAAATACCATTCCAGCCTATCTGAAAATAGTACATTATATCTTTAATTATTTGGCCAGATGTGGCATTTCAATTTGAGTAAAGAAATCAAGAAAATAGGGGCCAGCATGGTGGTATAGCAGTTAAGTTCACACACTCCACTTCTGTGGCCTGAGGTTCGCAGGTTTGGATCCTGGGCGCAGACCTACATAGTGCTCATCAAGCCATGCTGTGGTGGTATCTCACATACAAAATAGAGGGAAATCAATACAGATGTTAGCTCAGTGACAATCTTCCTCAAGCAAAAAGAGGAAGATTGGCAACAGATGTTAGCTGAGGGCCAATCTTCTTCACCAGAAAAAAAGAAGAAGAAATTAAGAAAATAGAAATAAGATAAGAGATTGGCTAAAGGATTAAGAGAAAGAAGAGGTTCCTCAATGATAGATCCTATAATTTAGCATTGAAATAATTCTCACCAAAAAATAATCCAACCTACTTATGTAACACTTGGGGCTCATTTTTTCTTTCTTTTTTCGCTGATGAAGATTCACCCTGAACTAACATCCTGTGCCAATCTTCCTCTTTTTATGCTTGAGGAAGATTAGCCCTGAGCTAACATCTGTGCCAATCTTCCTCTATTTTACATAGGGGACACTGCCACAGCATAGCTGATGAGTAGAGTGGGTCTGAGCACAAGATCTGAACCCAGAAACCTGGGCCACCGAAGTGGAGTGCTTGGAACTTTAACCACTCGGCCATGGGGCCAGGCCCAGGGCTCATTTTTTTAAATGACTTTGCGTGGTCACAGTGATATTTCTTGGCTTGATCACTATACCACTTGAGCAGGTAATCAGCAACTGCTTAACCCTTTGTTTAGTCTAAGAAATACTAAACCTCCAATTTTCAGAGAGAAGCCCTCCACTCAACCACCTCCTCCTTGCTTTCACACCTCCCACCCACCCCACCTGCTCTTCACATATACTGTGTCCTCCCATTTCTGTAACCTTTCTTAGTCATCCAGTCCCTACTACTCTTAGATTTCCAGTGACCCATTGCAAGATTGTGTTCTCTAACATTCGAAAGCTTTTATCCTTGGTCACTCTGTCCCTCCAGAGTCTAATCCTCATATTTTTTTTCTTATTTACAAGCTGCCAGGAATTGCCAGGGAAAGTCTTAAAACAGTGCTATTAGAGTTTACTAAAAGTCCGCTTGTGCTTTTCTAAAAGGATATTTTATAAAAATTAAGCCAGAGTCCAAAAAAGTCAGAGTCAATTGTAAATGCACTCTATCCAAGAAAATGAAATTTAGGAACAATAAATCACAAACAGGCAAATAGGCTTTCCCAAATAAGGCAACTGCTTTAGCTATAGACAATGAAATGATTTTCTCGGTTTGCCTCTGTGATTGCCCTATAAAAGGCTTTCCCCTAGAATCTGTCTCAAATATTTTTCAAGTTCAAATGATCTGGGATAGTCTCTGGTAAGTAAAAGCTACTTTTTGTTTGTTGGTTTAATTAAAAAAGGCTTGTCTTCAGAGTTATCAACATTAAGTATAATGCAGGCACACAGTTTTTATTTTACCTAGGGTTACTAGTTAAAGAAGCTTATGTTCTCTCTTACGAAATCTGTCAGCAAGAAAAATAATTTAAGATGGTGGCTAGCTGTCTAATGTCTTATGAAATTTTCATGAGTGAACATAGTTGTTACAAACAATGAATTAAAGAGCTATAAGTAAGGTAAGAGTTTACAAATGGACTTTTCAACAATATTATGATTTATAGTATACCTATTTAAAAATAGTTTCCAAAATTTTTTTGTTAACTTGAAAATTTAAAGGTATATAAAGTTAAGTTAAATGACGGATATTCACTGAATATCTAGATCACTTCCAAATAAGGAAAAATACCAAAACATTAATTAGTGAACATAGGTTTATCTACCTTTGGCTTCTAATTACAGAGGAAGTAAAGATATTTGGGCCCATTAGTAAACATATCTTGTGTCACATTGAAAAATTGACTATGAGAAAGAATATGCTTCTAGAAATTGTGGAATGTATTCACAAATATGCTATTCCACAGAATGCTGGTGTGACAGACAGTCCACTGTTACTTACTTAGTTTTCACTAGAAATTAAGTCTCTAAGTGTTAAGAATTCTAATCAATATATGTACTTAAAATTACTAAAAGTAAAAAGGGAAATAACTCTGTATGCAAGGAAAGTAGAATGTGTTTTTGATGAGAAAAGTTATGAAGTATGGAGAAGCATTTTTGCTCAGGGAAAAGAGAATCATTTTGTCCTAATGTAGACTGACTATTGTTTCAGAATGAGAAAGAGGAGAATAAAGGACAAAAACTAAATAGGAATAGAAAGTTGGGAAAAAGAGAGAGAAAATCTTGTGGTCAAGTTGGCTAAAATTTAATGAATTTTTTATAAAGGTTTTAAAATAAGTTTTAATATCAATAGTGTGCCTATGTAAAACCAAAATTTAAATTTTTTTCCATCTATTAAAAGGGCAAAGTTTTATTGGTCTACTGGTCTCCTCTTGATAAGAGATTGTGAAAGGTTTTTCTGTACCTTTTGGGTAATCTGCCTGGAAAGCAAAGATTTAGAGTCTTACCAAAAAAACTTTCCTTGTTTCCTATTGTTTTTATCAGGTCTTTGATTACCTCAGAGAACTTATACTTTTCTGTTAAAAAAACTAAAGTTTTTCTATAAGAGCTAAGGCTTTCAACTGTGTGACTTTCTGTGTTGGCCTTTGAAGTCTTTAACTGTTACTTGGTTTAATAGATAACTGAGTATTGTTTCACAGTGACCTGTAATCCTGTTTAATCAAATGTTTTAAATCTTTTGGTATTTTTAATAAACTTGCAAAAATCGAATTCTAAATGAAGTCTTTTTGACCTCACACTAACTTTGAGATTTTCCCGGGGGACCTTGAAAAGGCTCAAAAGAATTTTTCTCACCTTGTAAAAAGAGAGATGTTGAACTAATTAGGCTTATTTGATATATTAAATTGTTTGGGAATCATTGTCAGATAAGAAGGGATCCTAAACCTCCCTTAGGTTGTATTTCTATGGATATGTGTTATTAACAAAAGTTCCAGAAATTGTATGAAATTCCTAGAGATCTGCTATTTCCTGATATAATTTTATCAGTCACAATTCTAGTTATTATCTTAAAATGTATGCCATGGAAATAACCACATTTCCTTGTCAATTATATTATGATGAACTCTCATCAGATTTTTAGCTATGGCCATGTTTATATCTTTTTTTCCCTTTACAGTGGTTTTACTCTAATGTTTTTTCAAAATTGCTTCATCTTCAAGCAGTTCATGGAAAAGACTCAGACTAGTACAGGTTTCTGATAACTTTAAGACCATACCAGTAAATGGGTAAGAATTTCTGGAACTTTCATGGAAAAACTAAATTTATACAACTGCTAGTCCAAGATCAAGCAGAACAAGAATTGATTATGTAGGACTGAATCAATTGATGGAGATATAGGTTTTTATGACCCTTTGTTTGAAACATTGCTAGTTCTTTAATGTTTTGTTTTTCAATTTAAGAACTATTTCACTTTCCTCTTGTTATCTATAACTTACAGCAATTTGGTGAATTATACTTTTGTAAACAGAATTAAAACATTTATTTCTTTCTCCCTACCTGATATCCAGTATTCAGAAAAATTCTAGTGAGTGTTTCTATTTTCATGGCAATATAGTTGTTTGCATAATGTCAATAAGAACTTGTTCTCCTTATAACAGGACACAACTGGAAACATTGGTATATTACGAAGGCTTTGACTGGAATGGAATATTTGAGAATGATATGCATAGGATCAGAAATAACCAGATAGTTTTAAGGAAGTAAGGTTGACTTTGTGGAACCAATAAAACCCCCTGGAAAAAAAACCACCTACTGGCTTACATACAGAGTTCCTGACAGACTTACCAGAAGAGTTAGGGATATTTTGGAGATCCCAAGAAGAGACGACTTCACCCAGATCCATAGATATTTCAGGCAAAGACTGATGGTGAGTCCTTTGCTTGGCTTCTTAGCCTCAGGAGGCTTTTAAAAGTCCAATCTGAGATTCCTTACGAAAGATTTCAGCAAAGCAGATTTAAAAAGAGCCTATATGATTAATCATTATTCTTGCTGCACATATGTAAAACAATCAGGCCAAGTTTAATGCAACTAGACTTATTTTGCAAACAAATTAGTCTTACTATAATTATCTTTGCTAAAAATGGGGGTGATTGTAAAGAGAAACATGTTTCAGTAGAAAACTATAATACAATTTTGTGGATATCAGATTCTAGCCCTGTTCAGTGTCTTTGAAGTTTTATCTACCTGCACACTGGACTGGATCCTGAATTTTTCTAGTTTCCCCAAATGTCTGGTTATGTCTCTCTGAAATAATGTTTTCAATTTTCTCCCAACCTTCTGACTTGGAATCACTAAGAACAAAGATTGCCTTTGAACTTCATTGGAAGGGACTATACCAGGTCCTCCTTACTACTCAGATGGCAGTCGAATTTCAGGGCCTTGATACTCGGATCCACATATCCTAATTGAAAAGGGTTCTGCTAGACCCCTGGAACTGCCCATAAGCTAGAGATCTAAACTTAAAATTGACTAGAGAGGTTCCCTCCTAGAAGCATCTTGAGGTAAACAGCTCTCAAAGACAAGGGATCAAGATATTAATCTCCAATATGAAACCTCTATATCCCTTGCCTTTTTGTTAGTTGCATTTTTTCTCTGTTAATTCATGGGAAGCCAATATTATAATTAGGACTTCAGAAGCAAGAGCTACTGCAGGAAACAACTAACTGCTGGGTTTGTCATACTAAGCCAAATCAACACAAACTGCCAACTCAGTGATTCCAAACCTTTGCTATGTAAGAAGTTCAAAAGGTGGATGAATTTTGGCGACTTGGCCTCCTGTAATCCTTGTACCACTGACCCTTGGCTTTTAACCACAAATGATAGCATCACAAATAGTTAAGCAATAAATAGTGTCACTTTAACAAGGGTAATGTGTGCTCTGCCAGAATGTTTTTGTCTGTGATGTTGATGGTTATACATATGCATGGTTCAACCTGTCTCAATTGTTAGCAAATGCAGGCCCATGTGAATTAAGAATTTTAGCAGTGCCATTGTCACTCCAAAACAAATCAGGAACCCAGCATCGGACCACTCCTTTATACTCATGTTATTGATCCAAAAGAAGCTTACTGACAGATGGTAACCCCCTCTGGATGAACATCATTTGCAGAGTCCCACTTTCCTTGTTTTGGAGTAAGTGCTAATGAAAACATGATTAGAAACTCATCCATAACTCTGGCAACTCTTGCTGAATCTACCCCTAAGGCCACAGCTGCACAATAGAAGTTCCTATGCTGTCTTATTAAGGTAGTTTTAGATAATGAATTGCTTTAGATTACTTGTTGACTGAACAAGGTGGAGTCTGTGCCTTAGCAATATCTCTTCCTATACTTGAATCTACACCTCTGGTGTTGTAGAAACTCAAATTTAAGAACTTAACAAACAAGCCACTTGGCTCAAACAGGTCTCTGCATCTATGGGTATATTCTTTGATGTATTTGACATCACCTGGTTTGGTTAATGGGGACCTTGGTTAAAGAGCATATTACTTGGTATTGTCCTCCTGATAGAAATCATTGTGGTCCCCTCAACACACTTGTGGGAACACAAGTGTCAAATATGTGTTCATGGCCGTCAGTACATCAGATGTTCTTATTGCACTTGGAGAAACAGAAACAAGAAATGAAAGGAACAGAAAAAACTTTCCATGAACCTGACATCATAGTCTATGAGTTTCACAATGAGATGAGAATAACTTAACCCTGATGGTGACTGAGAATGACACTAATGCCAGATTTTGGGTTAACTTTCCATGAACCTGACATTATAACCTATGAGTTTCACAATGAGATGAGAATAACTTAACACTGATGGTGACTACGAATGGCACTAATACCAAATTTTGGGTTAATCTCTCATGTATGAGAGGACGACCCAAAGGGGGAAATTGTGAAAGTAATTAAATGAGGTGGCCATTAGACTGAGGTGGTTCTAAGGCCTTGGTACCCTATATAAGCAAACTTGACGTCTAAGCTGAAGTCAATTGTAAATGCACTTGTAAGCAAGAAAGTGAAATTTAAGAACGACCAATCACAGACAACCTACTAGTCTTTCCCAAATAAGGCAACTGCTTAAGCTACAGCCAATCAAATAGTTTCCTTGCTTTGCCTCTGCGTCTTCTCTATAAAAGTCTTTCCTTGGCTTCTGTCCCAGAGAATGCCTAACCATTTTTAATTTGGTGCTTCCTGATTGAAATCAACGTTTGTTCAAATAAACTCTTAAAATGTTTAATATGCCTCAGTTTATCTGTTAACATAGGTCAGCTTGAAATTACACATTTTCTTCCCAAGACATACTTAAAGGCTAAAATTCCAAACTGAAATATTTAGAAGGATGTAGTGCAGGAGACTATTTACACCATTAATCTTCCCACACGCTTGGGTGATTGAGAATGCTTTAGCCCTAGACTTCAGCATAGGGTTGTATTGAAACAAGATCTATATTTAGATTCATATTTCTTTTCATTGATGAAGTCAGCTTCCACCTGTTTCCCAATAGTGCCTCTTGGAGAGTCACAAGGATGTTATAGGGTATTAGGAGGTACTTGCATCGCATCATCAGCTTTCTTTTCATTTAGGTTGCATAAGTTGTAGAGAGAGATAGAATTTGAATATTTAAATATTTTCTAAGGCTACTTCTTAAATCTTTTCTTTTGTTAGAAGCCATTTGTACTTTTCTAATTTCTCTGTTCCAAATCTTCATTCTTAGGAATAGTTTTACATAAACCAAGGAAATCTGGTAGAAGATAATTCAGGTTTATGATTTTCTGGGCAACTCGTATAAAGTTTTAAAAAGAAAAAAATTCGAAATGCCAGAGGTACAGATTGATAGAGAATCCAAAAGTAGTGCTTGGAAAACAGATTTGGCGGGAATCTATTTCTAGTATATTTCTACTTTAAATCACAAAATTTTATACCACAGTGCGAGACAGCCCCTCTCTAGAGGCCCTCATCTCTCCTTGGTATTTCCAAATTACTTCCTTTCTCTGCCTTCCCTCTCTCCTTTTTTCTTTCTTTTAACTTCCTTTTGTTTTTACGAGTGCAAAAAAAGCAGATGAGATTTTATTTAAAATACACAAGCATATTTGAAATTACCTTAGAAATAGCAAGGTGTATGCTTCTGAAAGATTTAAATTTGAGGATGACTATTTAAGCCGCGAGTAGGTCCCATCCATTTGAAGAAAATGTTTGCTTTTGGTTTATCTAACCTACCCAAGCTTTTGGAGTATCTGTTTATACAGGAGTATCTGCTTCGTGTAGGTCTCTTGTTCTTTCTAGCTGTTGGAATAATAAATAAACTGGGAAAATACTAAGAACAAATTGTTTAATAATTTCTGTTAGTTTTGCTTGTCCATATTTGTCTTTTCAATAAACAATATTTTCTTACTAAAATTTCAGGTGTTCAAATACCATGTACATTGTTTGAATTTTTTTATCAAGTTTTTGTTAAAATTTGACAATTACTTCATATTGATGAATCAGCTGTGATCTTTTTCCTGAAAGTAGACTATTAAACATTCAAAGATACTCTGGGTGCGTTGAACCCGTGGCTTTACTTAATCCAGGAATCGTAGGTTGCTATAAAAATCTTGACTCAGATATTGGTTGGTAGATAAAGTACAATCCAACAAGCAAGAATAATAACAAAAAATGCATTAAATTTTCCTGCTCCACTGAATTCTTTTGCTCCTTTCCATTGACTGTAGCAGTGGAAGTTTGCATAACATTTTCTCTAATTCTTTTCTGAAAATACCGAGTCAAAAATTATTTGGAGGAAAAATATTTTAATGTACTTTAATATTCTAAAGTACACAAGGTTTCTTGTTTGTGTTAGGTATGTACCAAAAATAGCATATTGCATGGAATAATCTGAAAAAAGTCCTACAGAAATAAAGAAAAATAATTTTCAAAATGTTATTCACTTTTTAAAATTTTTTTGTCACATTTTTTTTTACACTGACTTATAAAGAAGATACACAGTTTTCTTATGCCACTTCAGGAGAAATTTAAATATTTTTATTGAAAAAGTAAAGAAAGACAGTATACGGTCAAAGGAGAAAACTAGTACTAAACTTTAAAATTCAATGATTAGCCTTAAACAACAGATTGAAAATTGCTTTATTGCACATAAGGTTATTATCAAGAAACCTCTAATATATAGTGTATAACTTTTCTAAAAGAAATCCACTGTTTTGATAAAGCAACTCTGACTTCCTAAATTAATTGCACATCTCTTAAATCTGTTCCAGTGTGGAAATTAAGCTGATAACCTACCCTCTGACTACAGAAAGCTGCACAACAATACTTGAGTAAACAATTTTATTGAAAGTAGTATGTGTTCATAATTTTTACTCTGCAAGATTTATTGCAATAATCATAAACCTATCCAGAGCTTACGTCGGCAGCTCTGAAGTATGGACATGCTTTAGAATCACCTAGAGATGCTGATAACAATGCAGTGTGCTGCCTTAGATAACAGCAAGTGTCCACTACAGTATTCCAATTGAACACTACACTAGGAATTGGTAAACTAGATTGCCTAGTAAAGACTGTGGCAGACAATATACATCAATGCAACAAATCACAGAGTTTTTTCTTCTTTAAA
The DNA here is from genome assembly GCF_041296235.1 of Equus asinus. Classification (NCBI taxonomy): domain Eukaryota; kingdom Metazoa; phylum Chordata; class Mammalia; order Perissodactyla; family Equidae; genus Equus; species Equus asinus. The sequence goes on along the minus strand of NC_091806.1, from coordinate 5,672,872 downwards.
CCATTTAGTCATGGAAGGAAAATTATTTAAAAAACATTTCTAAGAGGAGCTTTTCCCTTTACAGAATTGTAAATTTGAGGGTGTATTTAAAATTGTATGTTTTATACGTCATTGCTAATAACAATATAATGAGACTCATTTGTGGGTATTTGGTCAAAATTGAATTGTAAATTTTGAAGATTGGAATAATTTTGCCTTGAAAGTAGGAGGATTAGAAATAATTTAATATCTTGAAAAAGTAAATTTCTTTATTAGGTATTCCAAGCTAACAAATACTAGAATTTGAGGTTTATAGAATGAAAAGAGAATTTTCTAACATAAGATGGAGAAGGTAAAATTTTGTGGAACATCTTGCTGTAATACATGCCAAAATTATTAGCAGAATTAAGAGTATATTAATAGTCTCAATTCCCATAAAGGCATCAATGTGGTTGGAGGTGATAAAATTTAATAGACACTATACTTCCTTTCAAAATCATAGGGGTAAAAAAGGAAAGGTAGTTATGGACCTCTGTATCACTCTAGGAAATTATTTTCAGATCAGCCTCCCAGAAGCCACATGTGGACAATTACAATTGTCAAGTTGCTCAGGGTCTGCTGCTAGAGAAAGGAGGCGAGGAGCATGAAAGATGGCAGGAAAAGGCCCATTTGGGAGACAACTTGGCCTCCAAATTTGGATTCAATCAAATGTTTTCTGTTACTACATTTTGGTAGCATTTGTTTTCCATGTGAAATTCCATTTGAAGAAAATTGCCTGAAGTTGAATGTGTTTGTCTGTGTGTGTGTATGCCTAACTCTTTGCTGAAAGTAAAAAAGGATTCTTTCATTTGGATGGTAAAACAGCAGCATGTCTTTCTATATTTTCCTTGTGAAAACACACATAATGATTTGCATGTACTCTAGCCAAGTATAAGGAGATTCTGAAATATGAACCCTCCAATAAAACCTGCGCTAATGGGATTAATATCTAGAATGTACTACACTATTCTAAAGAGTTTACAGAAATGTTATCTCAAGGTGCATTCCTCCAGAAAGTGTGATATATTCATGAAATAAAAGTAGCAGAAAGCCAAGCTTTGCACAAAGAAATCAGGCATAGAGCAGTCATAACTGAGAATAGCTTCTGGCTGATCTCTAAACCAAGAAGCAAAAGAGATCCAATAATCAGTTTCTTAAAAAGTATCTCTGGCTTTAAATCTACTTTTGTCACGGTTGATGCAAATAATCCATAATCAAGCTATAAATCAAAATTGGAGTGAGTTTATTATGACAGATCTGAGGACTACAGCCCGAGGGAGGTTAGCCCTGGGGAAGGAAGCACACCTTGAAGAAGCAGGGTGTACAGAGTGGTTATACACTGTCTTGGAACAAAAAGCACACATCACATATTGACAGGAATGTCCCTTTTACTACTGTCATGAGATGCTTAGCTGGCACAGCAGGTGAGCGGTCACAAGGTAAGCACAGCAGGTCAGTAATTAATCCTTAGTTTATAAGATGAGATGCTTTTCCTTAAGGAAATGCCAACATGAGGGGAAGCTACATCCTTATCTTTAAGGACATCATTCTTGTCTTTTGGACATTATCAATGTTTGTGCAATGCATGCTCAACGGGCCCTTTTGGAAAAACAAGGTCAGGCCAAATTAGTTTCAAACCAAATGGCTTTCTCATATACTCCAATATATCCTAATGCTTTTCGTTTATTTATCACCACCCATAAAAATGTGATCAGGATTCACTGGTTTGCACAGCTGTCTCTTTCCTGTGTTTCAGACATTACCACAACCATTGACTTCTCAAAAAAGCTTTCTCAGGGTATGTTACCCAAATTCACTTCTTCCCAGAATTTTATATCATCGTCTCGTGTATTTCTCTCAAGGTCTTGCTGCAATCTGCAACTATCTGGTTGGTGAATTTGTTGAGTGGCTTGTTCATTTTTGTTTATTTATCTACATTGCTAATTGTCTGCAATTTCCATAAAATACAACCATCATAAGGGCAACTTCATTAATTGTCTTATTTACAGGCCTCATTCACAGAATGCACTCAAAACTAACAGTCGATAAATAATTGTTGATTAATTGAAGGGATGTGTATCCTTTAAGGTGCCTTCAGTAATCTAACATTTGAAGGAGGATAGACTATATCTTGTCCAAAATAACAGTACGGCCTTTTCCTCAGTTGCTTGAAATAGCATCTTCTTTGGCCTGAGTGTCTTAAACTGGGATGTGAGTTTGCAGCCCAGGAGGATGCATGCAACCAAAAGATAAACAATGATTCTTTTTTGAGCAGATATTTTTTTCTCAAAGATTAGAGGGAAAATTAAGCTAAATTATTTAAAACGCAATTGTAAATTAAATGTGGATACTGCTAAGGAATAGAATGCAAATTCACATGAATCTCTAAGATAAATTTAAAGGAAATTCTTGCCACCTGGAAAGATCCCAGGAGAGTTATATATTGTCTTTCTTCTCACTAGAATAGCAGTGGGGAAAACATTTTGAGAAGTATTTTTAGGACATTTGTTCTCTCTGATAGATCAACTAAAACTTCTTGTAAGAAAATTTTATTCCCTTGGAAAACCAATAATCTATTTTCAAGAAGATTTATTATATTGCCCAGGAATTTCAAATGGCACATTATACTATTTCTGTTTTTAAAAATAGAAAAATCTAAAAGCCAACTGATGAATGCAAACCAACATGTCATTCACGCATGCTGTCTTAAAAGGGCTAGATTTCTCATTGTTAACCTGCACTTTAAATGGCCTTTGCTCGAAATGCAGGAATTGCCCTCAGAATGTTATCAATATGAAAGCATCATTGTGTTTACCGCTGCAGGAAATCTTTTTGTCCATGTCAGTTTCTAGTTCTCTTTGTGCAGCTGCCTGGCCAATTTGAAATGTTTTGCTCAGAGATGACTAGAGTAAGACTTTGAATGCCTTTTTCTCGGGAGAAATCATCAAACACCACAGAAGACAATGTTTTCTGAATAGGAAATCTTTATTAAGTCATTTTCACTCATATTTCAGTCTTGTTTGTGAAGCCTAGTAATCACAGAGGAGAGGAAGAGCAGAGACGGTTAAGAGTAAAAGAAGAGAAGAATATATTCATGCTACATAAAGAAGTGAGATGGGAATATGGAGAAAGGGGAGCAGAGGAGAAGCAAAGAGAAAGGAAAATCAAGTGATTGAAGTGAAGCTTTAAATGGAGACTGGCAAACGGATGCCTAAGCCATTTCCTTTAACTTTTGTTTAAGGATTGATTATTTTTGAGAAAGAGACATTTTTGAGCACTAATATTCTGATAAATGCTCCTATCAGCACGCAATGAAAGCACACTTTCGAAATCCTTTTAAAAGCCCATTTCAGACTTTCACAACAAGGACAACATAAATAGTTTCATAAAAGTTATTTTCAAGGAAGTAATAGGAAGCGAGCGTTACATTCTGAATTAAGGACCTGGGTCATAATTTGAAGTTTGGACAAGCTGGGGGCATGCCTGCTTTCTTAACATGAATTCTCCCCCTAGTTCATTGAGAATTGAAAAGGACTCTGCGTTAGGTACCTTACCAGGACTTTAACGCCACGTGCAGGAAATGTTGGCTGAGTCTCTTGATCCCTGAGTCTCTTGGAAGATCCATGAATACACTCTTCCCCCTCCCAGAACTAAAACTCTGCTTACAGAAGCACTCTCCATGCCATTCAGAAAGACTGGGATGGCTGGACAATTTCAACTATAGTGATCAAGACTATCAAACTATCTGTTTAAAGCTCTTAGAATAAATAAGCACCAAATGAATAGCCTTTTATCTCTGAATATCTCCAGGTGTGCATGGGAAGCAACAGCCACTCTGCACGGATAGTAGCTGGGTGGCCACTATTAGTGTTGGAATCTATCTACCTCTTCTCCGATATTAACTTTCCTTAAAATTAGAATTCCCAGGGGAGGGTTTGATTGGTTTTTCTAGGTCACACGCCTATAACATCATTGGGGCAACCGGGAAGCTTCAATGTCAGGCTCACACAGGTTGTCCACAGACTGCCATTCCTTGGAATTCCCCAAAAAGAGATTATGGTGCCCCTTCAAGCAGTTGTAGAAATAGATTCTGAGGGGCCAGCTCCATGGCCAAGTGGTTAAGTTCACGCGCTCCACTGCGGCGGCCCAGCGTTCAGATCCTGGGTGCGGACATGGCACTGCTCGTCAGGCCACGTTGAGGCAGTGTCCCATATCCCACAACTAGAAGTACATGCAACTAAGATATACAACTGTGTACAGGGGGAGTTTGGGGAGATAAAGCCGAAAAAAAAAAATAAAGATTGGCAACAGTTGTTAGCCCAGGTGCCAATCTTTGCAAAAAAAATAAAGAAATAGATTCTGAGCCACCAAAAATCAGTGCAGTAAGAAATTAATATACCTCAGTATGGAGAATGAGTGGGATCCTAACTATGGAAATCCTAGGGTTTAAGACCAGAGAAACCAAGGTTCAAATTCAGGCTCTGACACATAGTTGCTATATGATTTGGGGCAAATAAATGTGCATTACTGTGTCAAAATTTTCTTTCCTATTAAATTAATTTGAAAACTTGCAACCTTGGTATGAAAAACAAATGCAAAAACTTTGCTTCAGTTCATTCTAGAAATATTTACTAAGGTTCTATATGATCAAGACTCATTTTCATATGCCATTGGATAACTCTTATTTATCACCAAGCTTTGTAATAAAAGTTTTCTTTCACTGTGAGGATTAAGGAGGCATTTCTCTCTTAGGTACCATCACGCACTGACAGAGAATTAAACATACATGGTAACTCTTCTTTGGTGTCACACTGTGGGACAGCGCTATAGGTGAGAACTTGCTGTTAAAACTCACTTCTGGCAATTAAACACAAAGGAGAGAGTTGTGATATCAAATTTTAGCATAAAATTAACTGGGGTTTGCTCTCATATATATGGAAGATAAACAAACAAACACATTGAAAAGGAGAACACACAGATAGTGGTTACCAGAAGCGAAGGAAGTAGGGGGCAGGCAGAAGAGGTGAAGGGACACATATGTATGGTGATGGATGGAAACTAGACTATTGGTGGTGAAAATGATGCAGACTATATAGAAACTGATGTATAATAATGTACACCTGAAATTTATACAATGTTATAAGCTAATATGACTTCAACAAAAAATTTTTAAAAGAGTTGACTGGGTTTTTAGAACTTCTTGAATATTTTTGTATGATGAGAAGTGATCTGTATTTAAATATTACATATAATATAGGTTAATTTGTATCCTAAAATTTGACAATAAAAATGAGAGCTAACAGGTATTAAAGGCTTATTATGTGCCAGGAACTAAGCACTTTATGTACATTAACTCTTTTAATCTTCTCTAGAACCCTATGACTTAGATATTTGTATTACCCTTATTTTCAAATCAGAAAACTGTGGTCAATTAGCTTTCTGAAGGTTACATGTTTTATATTTCGACACTTTATTTTTTCCTGTTTTTACAAATGAGGAAATGGAGGCTCTATGAAGCCAATTTACCTTTCACAAGGTAACATAGCTAATATCAAGCAGAAATGGGATTTGAGCCCAGGCGGCAAGGTATAAAGCTATATGCTTAACCTTCAGCTATCCTATTAACGTCAGACTCAAAGGAGCCACCCACAGAGGAAGGAAGAAAGGAAGGAAGGAAGAAGGAAAGCGAGAAACACATGTAGTTTATTTTCTTTAAAATATTTTACAATTTTATTTTGAATTAGAAAGGAATAGATGCTTATTACCATAAATGTGGAAAACTACAAACATGTTCTTAGAATTGAGTTATACATAATTCCAGAGACACCATTCTTAATATGTTGGTGTATTTATTCCCTAATTTTGTTATGCTTTTGTTAAATATATATTTCATAAAATATTTAGTGGTAAGCATATAATTTTGTATCTTGTTTTTCATATATATAGGTATATATATATATATGCTTTGCTAAGCAGATATTCTTTAAAACAAGAAAGGTAATGGCTACATGAGATTTCATCATCATAATTATTCAGCCCTTTATCTTCAGAGACCAGAAGTGTCTTTAATATGGCTGGAGCTAAGTGAATGCACTAAAGAATTAGATATTTCCAATATACTATTTGCAGAGACCAACGCATACTCTCAGAACTTGGACCAGTGAGAATTTTTTTTTTTAAGGAAGATTAGCCCTGAGCTAACATCTGCTGCCGATCCTCCTCTTTTTGCTGAGGAAGACTGGCCCTGAGCTAACATCCATGCCCATCTTCCTCTACTTTATATGTGGGATGCCTACCACAGCATGGCTTGTCAACAGGTGCCACATCTGCACTCGCGATCTGCGCTGGCGAACCCTGGGCTGCTGAAGCTGAATGTGCAAACTTAACCTCTGCGCCACTGGGCTGGCCCCTAGTGAGAATCCTTTTGAAGGTGAAACCCAGGACATTGCTTAACACAGCCTGGGCTCAGAGGCAGAAGAGTCAACAACACGTAGCATTTCCTTTGCTCTAGGCATTCCATGGAAGGGCATACTTAGGCTGAATGTATCATGGGGATGGACCTCAGCAGAAGAATGCCGCTCTACCTCCCACTTTTCTCCTCTTTTCATAGGCTAAGAGTGACAGAAGACTTGCATGGAGTCGGGGCACAGAAGCAATTTGAGTTCAGTAGCTAGACAATCTGATCTTTGATTCTAGAGGTTTAGAGGATTGCATGTACAAAGCACCTGTCCAGCATCTGGAGAACTTGATGGCCCTTGAACGCAGGGGACATCGAGTTTGGGAGTGGCTTCTCCCAGTGAGGAGAAGGAAAGTCCATGGTAATGTAAAATGTTTTAGGCTCTCATGTTGGAAAAGAAGGAGCCATTTTTTCCCAGCCACCTCCTCATCAGGCAAAACAGAGAAAACTCCCAGGGTCAATCTTGATGGTTGCTTCAAAATAGAATTCTAGAGCTAAAATTATATCTTCTTCCAAAGCTCTTCTGCTATCTCTATGAACCACAAAATGATGTCTTAAGCTATTCAAGACCTCTTTTCTCTAGGACCCCAGGAGAGCCAGTCACTGCATTTAGAAGGGAATGAGTAGGAAACTCTCTAAATAAGGAGGTAGGAGGGGGAAAAAAGGAACCTTGACTTGAGTTTCCAAATGTTGAGATGGTAAAGACTTCTGGGAACCACACTGGCTCAGGAAATAAAGTTACAAATTCCAGTTCATTTCTATGCTGAATTTTCTCAAGAAATTCAGCAAACATTTTGAGCCCCAAACGCCATGACCTGACAATCACTCCACATAAAATTGCATGAAGGTTACTCTTCCCTTGGGCTCTCACCCACATTTGTTGATTTTTGTGTTGTTTAAGGCCTATTGCTTCCTCAGTCTGTTGTTTCTTCCAGGAGTTAACTTTTGCTTCTCTTTTTCTTCATTTCAAGAGTGACTATCACCACTTGGAACTCTAGTAAACCTTAGGCAACAATCCACATAGGCAAACTAGAAAGCAGACTTCTGCTGGTGAGACTTATGCACGGCAGGGCCTACCCTAAGATCTTTATTGTTGGACAATGATGGAATCCTCCGCCATTCATCTTCAGAGGAGTCTGGTTACCCTGCCTTGCTTGTTTCTATGGGGCAACTTTCTTTCTGCCATTTTCCAGAAGATGTAACTGTGGACCAAGGAGTAACAGAAACCTTGGGAGGGTTCAGTCCAGAGAATGTTGTGGTAGATGTCCTGATCATTAACTTCTAGCCAAACAGCATATCCTTGAAAAAACAGATTACCTCATTGATGGTCAACATACTTGAAAGCTGTCTAGGATAGTGTATATATAATCAATTCTCGTTAATATTATGACCTGAATATTGTATTAACACAATGATATCAAAACCTCAGTTCCAACATCATCTATTTTGTCCCATATATTCGTAGGTCTTTGTATAACATCAGAATTGACTTATGATATCAATCCGAGTCCTATCTATATCCAAAGATTAGGCATTTAATTCCAATTTTGAAGGTAAGAATCCTTTAAAAGGAAATTCTCAAGTAATTAAAGAAGTGAAACCATCTACAACTTTTTCATCCTGTTTTGGAATACTTTAGGAAAGTAGCCAAAATTCTTATTTTTCCAGTTTTCACTGTTCTACAATATGTAATAATCATCACCATGACAATATCCTCATGTCTTTCATAGAAGACCCCAAATCACTCAACAGTTAAATATATTTCTATGTTTAATCTGAGACACGAGTGGAATTTAGAACCCTATTTCTCCAATCTGGTTTTTAATATAATCCCTCATGGACTCAACAGGATTTGGCATTTCTGCTCCATTTATCTAAACTTGGATTTATTTTAGTAGATGGGAAACATGTTCATTTAATGAAGGTTATTCTATTCTATGTAAAATTTTGAAACGGAGTAGAGGCGAGACTGGTAGAACATAAATAAAAGGAATATGAGGGGTAGTGTTAATGAAAGAGACATCCTTCACTTAGAAATTACCACATTAGGAATAACCAATACATAAAGTGCTATGAATTATGCAATCTAACATCTGTTTTCCTTGGCAAACTTTCTCTTCCCCAATTGTTAAGTGTGCATTGCTCAGATGTACTAGATAAATATTTATTATAAGATGTAATTGGTGCTAAGATTTCAGGCATATTGCTCATGTTGCATGACTCATGCTCCCTAAATCATGGATAAATTGAAAGAAGGGACAAGTCTTCTGATAAGCTAGGCAGCATTTGTGATGCATTCACCCTCTGTGATATTGTGATTCATAAGAAAAACATGTATTTGGTCATTCAGATGATATTTCTCAGATTTGGTCTTCCTGCATGATTCCTGGTTCACAGCTCCCAAAATCTTTAGAATTCTCTAAGTGTTGAGAGTGATAAAGGTGTCTTTTGTTATGATAATGAAGTGACTTTTGGAAAGCACCCAAGGGTGGGCAGCTAGTTGCTAGTGGAGCCAACCATGTGATTAGAGGGTTGGAACGTTCAGTCGCACCCCAACCTCCAGGGAGGGGAGAGGGCTGGAGATGGAGTTTAATCACTAATGGCCAATGATTTAATCAATCATGCCTGTGTAATGAAACCTCCAGAAAACCCAAAAAAGGACAATGTTTGGCAAGTTTCTGGGTTGGGGAACACATGGAGATTGGGGAGAGTCACCCTGCAGAGGGCATGGAAGCTCTGTGCCCTTTCCCCACACCTTGCCCTACCTGGCTGTTCCTGAGTTATATCCTTTTATAATAAACTGGTAATCTAGTAAGTAAAATGTTTCTCTGAGTTCTGTGAGCCACTCTAGCAAATTAATTGAACCCAAGGAGGAGGTCACAGGAACCTATGATTTATAGCCAGTTGATCAGAAGTACAGATGACAACCTGGACTTGTGATTGGAATCCTGAGTTGGAGGGGGTTGTTGGAACCTCCAGTTTGTAGTGAATTGGTCAGGGCACAACCTGGGCTTGTGAATGGCATCTGAAGTGGGGGAAGGGGCATCAGTCTTGTAGGACTGAGCCCTTAACCTGGGGAATCGGATGCTATCTCCAGGTAGATCGTGTCAGAATTGAGTCGAATTGTAAGACACCCTGGTGTTGGCTGGAGAATTGGTGGTGGTGTGGGAATCTCTCTTCCCATCACATACATGCTGAAATCGGGTCGAGGAATCCAAAAGACCCTCTGATCCTTAGGCTCTGCTTGGCCAAATGGTAAATAAAACTGACCTGATACACTTTTTTTTTTTCAAGATTGGCATCTAAGCTAACATCTGTTGCCAATCTTCGTTCTTCTTCTTCTTCTTTTCCCTGGACCCTCACCAGTACATAGTTGTATATTCTAGTTGTAGATTCTTCTAGTTGAGCTATGTGGAGTGCTGCCCCAGCATGGCCTAACGAGTGGTGCTAGGTTCATGCCCAGGATCCCAACCAGGGAAACCCCGGGCTGCCGAAGCAGAGTGCATGAACTTAACCACTTGGCGACAGGGGCCAGCCCCCTGAGCTGAGACACATCTAGATCTCTACACGCTCCTGGTGGTTCCATGGAATTGGCATTTATCTAAAGATGGCCAATATCTCCAGAAGCCTGACACTGACAACAATCCAACGCTGATAATAAAGCTCTGAATCTGATTAGTGGGCAAAACGTGAGAAGCTTGGGGTTGTAACTCAGTTTGGCCAAGTCATTTATTTGAATGAAGTGATGCCAAGTGTTGTAAAAATAGACTCATAAAAAATGAGTCAGAAATGTATCCCCAAACTGCTGTTTCTCCTTTTATTAGTTGTATTTATTATCTTTTCCTTATAGTACAAGGAAAAAATATTTTACCTTTTAGGCATCATTATTGTGCTTTTGAAAGATGTAAAATTGACAAAGAGTAAAGAAATGTTCTCTTTCTTCATGGAGAAAACAATTATATGAGCACCGGCAGTTTCCGTTTTCCTTCCACAGCACCCAGCCGATATTGCTTAAACCTGGCCAACAACAGCTCTCTGGGGCATTAAAGGCAGAATCAGACATGAACCTTATTTCATTTCTTATTCACTGTAAAGTCCTGCAACTCCAGCATGGCAGGCACTTTGGAGACCTTGAATGAATGATTCATGCCACATCAGTGACCTAATGTCCACTGAGAGGTGGTACTTTTTGATTGCTGTTTACCAAGGTGGTCTCCCACACAGAGACCTTGACTGAGGTGACTCTTCTCTCATTAAAAATCTCCCACTAAATCCCCTCTGACATTAAAAATGCTGTGTCCTACCTTTGTGAGTTTTCAAAACTGCAAACCCGGCACCTCCTAGCGATTAGCTATACACCTATTTGCAGTAAAGAATAACCCAACTGTCTTTTACAAAATGGGAAGTTTAGAAATTTTTTTCTGGGCTTGGGCTATAAGTCAAATTTTATAAATACAGTTTACGTAGTCTTGCTGACCTCTTCCTTGCCACTGAAGGCCTGAACCTTCTGTATTAGCGCCTGAAATGTTTTGCTTCTTAGAAAAAAAGAATTGAGTCAGTAATGTTACAGCCATCCCCAGTTTAAGTGACGCTGGTATTGAAATGACTTATGTGAGAGTCTTAATTTTGCTGCGCTAGTGTCCTTATAGAGTTCTTCATGGATGAACAAAACATCTAAAAATAATCTGCTTTCATGCCTTAAAGATTCTTCTCTCCATATTCACACGTCTATGATGATGGCAAAACTCACTTCCCCGACCCCCGCCCCAAAGGAATGGATTTGGGTAATACGGCTGCCATCTAAGCTATGCAGTGTTCATCCAGAAGACGATACAAAGTTTAAAGAGTATTCTGAACATTCAGAGAAAAGCCTTGCTTACTGACGCTCCTCCTCTTTCCTTTCAAGCCGCTGCTATACACAACCTTACTGTGCTATCAGCAGTCATATTTTTATTTGTTGTTCCTGTTGTTCTGATTCTTCTTTGCATCCAAGCAACCCATCTCTATTCTTAACTTGCATTCTGGAAGGCTTATTTCAAGTAAACAGGACACAGCAGAACACGGTGCAAAGCAATTTTACCAAAGATCATATATCAATTCAAAATCTTTCTCTGTTCTCACTTATAATTGACATACACATTTAGAAATTCGAATTATTTATTTTCACCAGCTTCACTTAGTAATGGCTGCCCACTTAGCCACTTTCCAAATTAAAATTCAAAAGGAAGAGTTTTCATTCATCTGACAAATATAACACATTACATATTAGTGAGAATATTAGTTTGTTAAGTATGACTCTAACTGCATATTTTCATTGGCTAAGCTGATAGAGGTGAGAGAGTTTCTTGCTAACCACAGAAACTGTAAATAGAATCTTTCTGGGACAACTGTTATGTGTAAAATCAGCTTTGTTTAAAATTCATACCCAAATACAATGTGAGTCTATTTATCACATTATCTTCCTTTTCCACATCTAAAAATAATAAAACACTCTAAAGCAGTCATTATCCATTTTCATTTTATAAGAAACTGCATAATTCGCATAAGCAAGCTAAACAACCACCATTTTGTAGAAACAGAAACATTTACAATGAAAATATCTGCAGGCCAACCAGTCATAACTGGAGTATGCATGAAGATAGGTATAAGGTAAGAAAAATCTATGCATGATAAAAGTTTTCAAACGGCGAAATTATTCCTGGTTTTCTTTTCTAAATATTTTGTTATTTATTGCTATGTAAGGAAAAAAACCTAGTTCTTAGTGGCTCAAAACAATCACTTTATTTTCTTCACAATTTTTAGGGTTAAGGAATTTCATAAGAACTCATCTAGGTAGTTTGACTTACATAGTGTCAGCTGGAGCGATTAGAGATGGTGGTAATACTTTGAAGGCGCTTCTTCACTGCATTAGGGAATATTTAGCCTCTTTGGCCTCTCTTTCTCCATGAGGCATCTCATTTTCTAGGGTATCTCTTCATGGCTTGAGCACCTCTTCTTAGAGGGTGGAGGTCTCAAAGCAAGCCTTCTTAACTGGTAACTGGTTTTCAAGAGCAAGTGTTTCAAGAATCAGAAAGCGGAAGCTGCCAAAACTTTATTGCTCATACCTGAAAACTGGCACAGCATCACTTCCAACGTATTCTATTTGTCAAAATAGACAGAAAGCCATTACAGAGATCAAGAGGCACAGAATTAGACCCCGCCTCTCATTGGGACAAATGTCAAAAACTTGTGGCTATCATCAATCTCCCACAGCAACAGATTTCTCACACTAGTCTTTAGTGTCCTGGAGAATGCTTCTAAGTGAGATCCGATGAATTGTGGTTAGAAGATGTTGAAGGCCTTCTCTTCCAATTGTCAGCTTTAAGAAAGGATTGCACCAAAAGCTTGCAGTGTTCATAATCAGCTGTGACAAAGGCGCCTCTATAGTTAACCTCTATAAATTATAAAAATTCTCAACAGAATTGACTCAAGAAATTCAGTCACTGTTGTTCCTCCAAAGAGTAGATAGCCAGCTTGCCAACTGCTGAACTCACTCTCACTTTGCTCTGCTCCATTCCTTTCATGTACTTTTCCTTTCCACGTAATTGCTGAGAAGAGAAGCAGTCTCTAGTTTTATGTTCACATCTACCCTCAAACTCCATTGGAGACATAACTGTCTCTCAAAAGCTCCCTATCACTATGACGACACTGATTCCCCAGGATTCCATGGTTCAGCACATATCCAGCCCAGAGGGCAAAGCCAGCCTCCCCTTTTGACAAGTACTTGTCATGAAGAGGGAGAAACAACATGGAGGAGGGGAAAAATTTTGACACTCATCTCCTGTGCCTGCAATGCATAACTCAATCTTGTTCAATTACTCTCTCTTTTGAATAGAGTCTGGCAATAGGTAATGGAACTTTTGGTTGCGAGATGTTATTTAGTGTATCTTTATAATATGGAGATGTGTATTGCCTACTTTTCCTAACTTTGGGGCTCCGACAAAATGCTGAGACAATGTCCTGTTACGTCAGCCTGGAGCTGAGGAGTTTGATCTAAATGTTCAAACTATATCTAGGTGGAATTTAAGGCCATAGTAAAGGTGAAATCACCCAGAAAGGTGAAATCACCTAGAAAAGTAATATATCGAGAAAAAGAAAACTTTAAGAACTTAGTGGGAAGTTCCAGCACTTATTGCTCTAGTGGAGGAGGAGAGGAGATTTGAAAGGAAACCAAACATGATTATGCTTACAAGAAAACATTCAGGAGAGTGTGGTACTGGGAAAACTCTAATGATCAGGGATCTCAGTTGAAGATTAATGAATTTACTTTTGCTTGTTTAAGCCAAAAGGGTTTTATTAAATATATTCTATGTCTTAAAGTATCTTTGGGAAGATAACTGATTTGAACTTGAATGTGTAGCAGCCCTAAAGAGATTAACCAGAGAAAATCCCCAAACTCAACTTGTTACACAATAGCTGCCATCTCACTAAATACGGCATCTTTGGCATTAGGGTGAAATAACCAAGAACTCTACTACACCCCCTCAGAAGAACCAGAGGTATCAGCTACCATATTTGTCTGTATATCCAATATTCCAGCCTCAACACCTTTCCTTGAAAATCTAGAGGTCATCAATAAAATGAAAAGCCATTTCATTCTATTGGTAAAAACAGAAGCTTTTCTGCAGCATATCAAGAGGTGAGTAAGATATGAGAATATGCATAAAGTTTTACGTATAAAACTCTCGAAAGCTTTGACACTGGAGGTGTGTGAGAAAACAAAACAGTAACTGGAGACAGACATTTACCAAATAGTTTTTAATTTGCGTTTCCTTATGGTGATAGCTATTAGCAGACATTTTACATACTGCTTAAAAATATTTAAAAGGATAAGGATATTAATAAGGTATAGATTAATTTAAGAGTCAACATCCTTAAAAAGACAAGCAAGAATGGGAGGATTATATATTGAGCAATTGCCCTTTGATTGAAAAAACACTTTGTTGGATATGAAAGGAGAGATGAAGGTGAAGTTGTGCAAAGTTAAATGACTAGGCGAGAACAGGAAGATAGAAGTATACTTGTTAAATATTTTGAAATTAAAATATAAATTATTCTCACCAGCTGATATAGTGATGAGGAGTAGAAGCAAGATAATTGGAAAATTTGGAAGGAAATGTGAACGTTCTTAAGGAACATAGTGCGGAGATTACCAAGCTGTGTTTGGTAGAGTCCATTTGACACATGGAATTATGATTTTAATGTGAATCCAATCTGCTAGAATATATGATTTGGGTGTGATTAAAATGATGGATCATAGACTAACCTGGATAAAATGGGAAGAGAAGACAGGAGGTTGTTGATAGATAGTAAGAAATCAATGACGTGAATAAAGTGGAGGTCATTATATGTTCAAAAATATTTAAGCAGAAATAATTGAGTAAGTAGAGAGGAAGGACAGGGAATTCTGGTGATAGAATAGAATTCACACATTCAGGATTTTGACATTAGTTTAGAATTTGGTGGCGATAAATTCTGAAATGTGACCTTGGAACTGAGAGTATGAAATATAATGTGTTGGGGAGAGGGAAGGTCATCAATGATTGATGATAAGAAAATGAATAAACTGAGATCAGAATACTGGCTGGATCATTCACAAAGATGTTTATGGCTCCAGCAAGAATTACTGGAGTTCACAGGAAAAGGAAAACTATGAATCAGTTTGATACCTAAAATTTTCATTGAATGAGAAGGGTTAACCACTGAAATCAAAGGGCAAGATTATGAAGTCTACAGATGAAGAGGAGGAGAACCTAGTCTCTCTGGTTATTGTGAATATAAGGTAAGCAGGTTTTTTTCAAGAGGATAGAAGGTTGATGTACTGAAATACAGATGGTAAACAAGCAGTAAGATTATCCTACCAATCAGTGTTAAAAAAAAAAAAAATAGCACTTCAGGTGGTTGTTGAGAAGCCAGTCTCCCTGCCCACAGTCATATTTCAGTTAAAGTAAAGAGATGATGGGAACGTTCTGAGGTGCTGTTGAGACGTAGAAAAGTCGGATGATCTTGTTTTAGGGATCCAGAGGGCACATTGGAAGGATTTACAAGGAAGGGAATATATGGGTGAATTATTTGGTCACATTAAGAGAATAGAAAAGAATGAAAGTCTAGAAGACAATTCAATAGAGGAGAAACTTAGCCTTCCCGCAACGATGAGAGTAAGCAAACCTGGGAAGAGGCATGGTGTACTAAGTCCTTGAAGCCAAGTACCTGAGGGTTACTGTAAATATTCGACAAGAACATGGTTACCCTTCGACCTTGTTCCCAGCACACCCACAGATGAAAAGAAGTTAGTACCCATGTAAATCCTATATAAATACCCTCAACCCCAAACAAGATGTATTTATTGAGCCCAAATGCTTGCTTCACAGCCCACGCACAACTAAAGCTTGCCAAAATGCTGCTTTCTTGTCTAACCAGAGTGGTGACCCAATGGTCATGAGGATTTATGAGCTTGTTTTGCAGAAGAATGCCTTTAACTAAATTATGATGACCATGTGACCAGACCCCAGCTACCACTGACACCAAGAAGTCTGGTTGCTTAAGGTCTTATCTGATGTGAAAGAAACACAGCCGTCCCCTTTGTTTTCCTGAAACTCCTCCTCCTGAGTCCCTTAGCCATACAAAGACTCCCTTCATCTTCTGTTAAGGTAGATCTGAGAGAACCTGCTCTCCTGTGTTCTTGTTTTGGCCAATTTGAATAAATCTTTCTCTATCTCCAAGCACAAGTGTCTTAGTCATTGATTTCTACTGCGCATCAGGCACAGGGATCTGAGATTAAAAGGCTCGGTAACATCCTGACAGTCTTTTAGAAGATATTTGCTTCAGAAGATATTTTCTCAGCCCTCTGAGAAGCATACACTAGGACAGAATCAGATGTGAACGAGAATCTTTTGAGGGAATGCCTGTAAAGGACAGGGAGAAGAGCAGGCAATTCATAGACAGGGAGAAACTTCAGACCTCAGTGGTGGCCTGATCTGTGAAATAAATGATGGAAAGAATGAAACTTTTGTTGAAAGAGTCTCAGACAGTATCATAGCTGTGAGAAAATTTTGGACACAAAGATAGTCTCCAAGCAAAGATTACCCACTAAAGAGTCCTATTTTGAGCAGAAATAGTACAGTTCTAGACGCTGCTATGCTCAGGTAACGGTTGGGAACATGGTCTTAGTGCATGGAAGATACCAAGGGATGTCAGCCTCGAGTTAAGTTCTCTCAAAAGCGTCCCTTGAAAAGTTCCAGTGCCATCAGACTGAAAATTCTTAGTTTCAGGGAAACTTCCTTTGAAGATATTCCCTGAGAAAGTACACTTCTCTCCCTAGAATGAATTACATTGTAAACTTTTTAAAGTTTCTATTAGACTCACATTTCAGTGGAAAGGACAGGAAAATAAATAATATGGTTATGCAATATGGTAAGCTCTATGATGTTTTCTTATGATGTCTTTGAAAAAAACATGAAGATAAATGACTTCGTTGCAGTGTAAATTGATTAATTTACAACTTTTTGAATGGTCTTGCCCCCAACAATATTGAACTATTGATCAATGTTAGCACACAAAAAACTTTTAAATGACATTGTAAGACCTGGTCCTTCAACTTAGTTTTTTTTAATCGATGACTTTAACCTATGAAAAGATGCCAGCAGGTGGTGGGAAGCTGATGGGGGACACTGACTGTTTTGGTTGTGAGGGATAAAAGAATCAGAATCCAAAATGATCTCAAGCGTCTGGTATGGCAAACTAGAAGAAATTAAATATAAAAAGATTTCTCTCATAGTTCTGACACTGTAAGTGCAAGATGGTGAGAATCACCTTCTGTTCTGTTGTGTCCAGAAGGAGAACTGGAGCACAGCTTTCAGATTTAGATGTCACATTTTTAAAAGATCATTGACAACTGGAAGAGCTTTTACAGGATAAAAACAGAATAGACAGGTGACTTAAAGCTATGTCATATACTGAATGCCTGTCAATAGAGGCTGGCATCCCATTAGTCTTGGAATTAAATCTTAAACTTCTGAACACGTGCCACAAGTCCTTCTATCCGGTTTTCAAGGACACCAAACACCTTCCGGCATCATGGACTTCAAGCTTGCTCTTCCTTTTCCTGAATGTTCCACTTCCTCTACCCATAGCATCAATACAACCAGTCAGTCATCTCAGTGATCCTAAGAAGGTGTAAACAAACAGCTAAGCACTTGCGTACACATGTGTGTGGACACACACAATCGCGTCAAAACTTGCTTCTCCAGTGTCTAACACGATACCTGTCACATGTGACTCATCTAGTAAGTGCTTATTCAAGAACTGATATGAGGAATATTTTTGAGGAAATGAATATGCTTAACCTGAGAGAAGACTCTTGCAGGAGGAGCCTAGAAACTGAATAATTTGTTTAAAATAATTGGAGCACCTTCTTTTAGAAGATCTGTTAAGTAGTTTGGGTGAGATAGCATGTGGCAGAACTGGAAGAAACGGTTTAAAACTACTGGGTCAGGGTTTGGCTCGGCAATTGGGAAAGCTTTCTCAGAGGAATAATTATCTAAAGAATAGATTACTTTTTGAAATACTGAATTTTCTGTCACCAAAAATGCTCAGAAATCTTATTCATTTATTTCTTAGGAATATTTTTCTTTTCACATTATAAGATCTCTGAAATTGGAATGTTTCTTTCACGCGATATTGTTTTAAAATCACTATTATAATTTTCCATGCATTCCTGGTCATAAGAAATTGTCAGTATGAAACTTGAAAAATAGTTATCTCTGGATTGAAAGATAATCTTGAGTATTTCCTCCCAGGAATGAAACGGATGTGGGAAGAGAGGGTTTCGTGGTGATGAGATGTTTAGTAATATTCCTAAGTGGGCTAGTAATGTGATCTTGCCAATGCTATTGATAAAACAGAAGATGACCTTGTGTGGAAAAAAGATAAGCATCTTTGATTCTTGAGTTGGTTGATTCGAAAAAATAACTTTCTGGGGTATAGAAATTTTAGAAATAATTAACCAAATTATTTTTCTTTTGATGTATGAACAAAAGTAATGTATGAAAAAAATCCATGCCCAATTAAGTCCAAAAGAAGGCTTTAATAGGTATACAGCGTAAATGCTGGGAAAGCACTGTGTTGTAGTTTAATTGGTAGTATTTTATTTTTTCTTTCAAATGGTAATAAACTAACACATATCTAGCAATCAATTTTATCTTATAGTCTATGAAGTCTGATTTAGATTGCAGATTATGCTACCTTTAAAAGGGAGTGTTGGAGAGTACACACGAGATATATGGGTAATTTGAACATAATATATTTCAACTGCATTTTAACCTTAAATTTCTTCAGTTAGTGTTATGGATTGAACTGTGGCACACAAAAAGATACGTTGAAGTCCTACCCCCAGTATTCGTTGTCACCTTACAGAGAAGTAGAGTATTTGCAAATGTAATCATGGTAAAATGAGGTTATACTGAACCAGAGAAGGTCCTGATCCAACGTGACTGGTGTCCTCATACGAAGAGAAAAGAGAGACACAGGGAGGAGAACACTATGTGAAGACACAGAGATACAGAGGGAAGAGGGCCACCTGAAGATGGAAGAGGAGTTTGGAGTTACACTGCCAAAAGCCAATAAACACCAGGGGCCACCAGAAGCTGGAAGAGGCAAAGGAAGGATCTTTCTCTAGAGGCTTTGGAGTAAGCAGGACACTGCCAAAACCTTGATTTTGAACTTCTAGCCTCCAGAACTGTGAAACAATAAATTTCTGTTGCTTTAAAATCTGTATTAGTTTGCTAGAGGTGTCATAGTAAAGTATGAAAAACTAGGTGCCTTAAAACAACAGAAATTCATTCTCTCACACTTTTGGAGGCTAGAAGTTTGAAATCAATGCATTTACGGGACTATGACCTCTCAAAGGCTCTAAAGGAGAATCTATTGTGTGCCTTTCCCTTGGCTTTGGTGTTGCTGGTAATCCATGGCTTTCCTTAAATTGCAATGGCATAACCAACCTCTGCCTCCATTGTCATGCTCTCTGCCTGTGTCTTCACATCCCTTATAAGGACTCGAGTCATGTTGGATTGAGGGCTCAGCCTACTCCAGTAAGACTACATCTGAGCTAATTACATCTGTAACCACCTTATTTCCAAATAAGGTAAATTTCTGGGGCGCTGGTGGTTAGGACTTCAATATACCTTTTTGGAAGATGCAATTCAACTCATAACACTTCATAAGTTCACAAAAATTGTTATTTTCCATATTGGTTAGCTAAAACTCTCAGAAGCATATCTTTAGCTTCATAATTTTGAAGACATGGTTTCTTGAACATACCTTTTAATCCATGTTATTAGACAAAATGCTAATTTGTGGTTGCAAAGTGTCTAAAGTACATACTTTGAGTTATAAATAAATACTCGTAACTGTAAAGATTGTTTTTTCATGAGGGAGTCTGACACCTTAATTTCATTATAATATATACTTCACTGCCCCTATTAGGAAGAAATAAGAGACCATTTCTAGGACTCTGAAATTTTAATATTTGATTTAATTAATTATTAATGAAACAAGATAGTCATTTGATCTATTCTTTTAAAATAATTCAAAAGACTTATGACAGCTATACAATTTTCTTTTAAATAATCATATTCCTACCTAATAACAGTAAACTGCCAACTTGGCTGCAGTTATCACTATATTCTGGGTTGAACCAAGTGTTTTCAAAGGTGAAGTTGTCCAGCTGGTGGCCATTTCTCTTCCCTAGTATGACAGTTGAAACACTCAGATCTCATGCTTGTAATGTTTCTTCTGTCTCTAACAAATTGTTAGGTGATTTTATTTTTCCATGTTGTTCTCAGTAAGTGCCATGACTAATATAATGAAATACATAAGTCTTTCCTGCAATTTAACTGAGAGCACGTAGTATGTGTGTATGCAACGTTAGTTTTTGATTACCTATTCCACCCACAGTAGGATCGAAAAAGAGCATTTTATTCAAAATAGAATTTAGAATAGCTTTATTTTCATGGTTGAGGCACCACAAATTTCACTTCCAGTAGACCTATCACAATCCGAAATGTACTAACATCTAATTGGAACACGCCATCTGTTAACTAGGCATAAAACGCCTTGTGTCACATCTATCAATTCATTTGTCAGGTTTGGGATGAAGAGAAACCACTAGCATAATTCTAAATACTCTCCTGTGGTTAATGCCCAGTGTAATTCAAAGCAATACCCTAAGAAGCCTCCTAGGTTTTAGGCCTATTTTTTGCTTCCTTTAAGGTCAAATTCCACTCCTACTACAGAAAAAGAGATAGTTCCTCTCCATGAAAAATGAGACTAGAGCTGGTGTGGGAAAGGCACAAACCTTTTAAAAGAACGATTGAACTACGATAAGAGAATCTTAAAAGATTTATCCAAAAGGAATGCCATTTTGGAGTCCTGGGGAGAGGCGAGCATCTACTTATATCTCTAAGCTCCTGCAGAGTGGGAAGGCCTTTCAATAAACTGAAAAGAGAACAGGCAACACTTTCTCTGACTTCCTGTTGTGAAGAACTAGGGGCTTAAAATGATTCCATCCGAGGCCTGAGAACTTCAGCTTCTCCAATGTGCCTCTATTAACCTGGCGTTGAAAAAGTTGAAGTCAACTTTTCTCCATCCAGAAATAAAGAGGCTAGTCACAGTCATTAAAATCTATCCTATAAGCTACAGAATACCGAATGCATTTTGATTAATACTTATATGAGAAATACTCTTTCTTTATGAAATATAAAGATAGGCCCTCATAAATCACTAGGTTTCCTTAGAAATCAGCAGATAAATTGAATATTCATATACTCTTTATTTTCTTGAGATATCCTTATTTAAGTGCATCAAAAATAACAGAAGCTAAACTTTTAGTATTCAAGGGAGTAAACTATAAGAATAAGATAGGCTGTTGATAAACATCAGCCATAGAGAGAATACAGTAAGGGTACAATCTGATCTGTGGATCTCCAAGGGGAGAATATGGATTAATGATTGAAATCTATGGGCAAAAAAATACGCTTAAGAAAGAAAAGGATTTTCTTTCTGAATGTTTAAAAGGGGAAGGAATTCTTTTCAGATAGAGTGAGTTTTCAAGAGCAGACTTTTCAAGTTATACTCCCTGCATGAGTTTTCTTTACCTCTCCAGCAGCTTCTGATTTTGTGGTGGGGTCAGGGGGTGGATCTATGTGGTTTCAGGGAAGCCAACTTGACTCAGTCCTCAAGAAATAAAACACGCGATCAAGGCTAAGCCAATCAATGCATTCCATTCTAGGCCATAGTGATGGGGTCACGTCTAACATGTGACTGAAACTAATCCCAGCAGAGTGAGTCTCAGGATCGTTTCTGGTAGTCTGGGGACAAATATGCATCCTCTTTGATCAATGTGCACGACAATGCACGTGGAGTGTGAAACTAGTGCAAATATTTTTGCTACCTTGTGTCAGGAGGGGGCAATCTGACGGTAAAGTGGGCATCAGGAGGAGGAAAAATAGCATAGAAAAGAAGCTGGGGCCCTGATGCCATGAGGAACCTCTGGATCAAATCATACCTGAAGTAAGCCACGTCTCCGACTTAGTGACTATATGAAAAAGTAAACTTCCAATTTTTATTTGTTAGTTTGAGTTAAGTTTTACGTCACTTTGAACCAAAAGCAAATTGATATAACCTGTCGCTTGAGTCACAGAAATACAGGGCAGAAGAGAATGTTAACAATAGCATCACGACAGGCTGTTGTGTTGGATGAATTTGCTTCTATTATAGTTTGAATCACTAGATTTGGAAGAGTTTCCTTTTAAAATAAAGACATGTATAGAGTTTTCATATAATGGCATCACTTTTACTTAATTGGGAGTAAAAGGAGTATTTTAATAACTATCATGGTAAGAATTGACATAACTTATAGATTATTTTTTTCATTGTGTCAGCTCTTAAGTCCATATGTGTTTATTGTGACTGTGAATGTCATTCATCATGTATTGCCGAGAGAAACAGAGCAGCTGAAGATGAGAGATCTAGAAGCCTATTTCTGGAGAATGTTTCCAAGGGGATGAGACTATGAGTTAAAAACAGCAGCATTGGACTGGCAGCCTAAAGACCTCAAAACCTTGAGCTTTATGATTTGCAAATTAAATCCTAGAAATTGGAATCTTCTTTTTGTTTTCCTGTTTGTATGTTTTTATGCGAAAGCATTTAATTTGTTTTCATTCTTATTTTGTCTTTCTACATTGCCAATGAGTGTGATTTTTATTTCTGAAGATACTCATTGCTGCTCTAAAAGATTCACTTCTCTTTCCCTGCCCTGTCAAACAAATTCGTTGTCTTCACTGGTATCCAAAAAATGGTTCAATTTATTTCAATATGCCAGTTCCAAAACTTGGGCAAATTACTTAAGCTTTCTGTGACTCAGCATTCTTGATGTAAACGGGAATCATAATACTTTCCTCATAGTTTTTTAATGAGTTTTGAATAAGATCATTCAAGTAAAGTGCTTAGCCAGAGTCTGGCACATATTAAGCACTCCGTGATCGCTTCCATTTGTGTGAAATGAATCTGACATATGACCGAGATGGCTTGTGGTGTATCCTCAAATTTTCAAAGCTATACTGAGACCGGAGAATAAAAATACCTAGTATTCTTATATTACAGATTCTAAAACATTTTGACACATATCTTTTTTATTCTGCGTAAGAAATGAATTTAACATCATTATGTCCAATTTACAGATAAGGGAAGTCAGGCTCAGAGGAGTGAAGCGATGGCACGCAAACAGAAATCGGGAGGCTGAGAACTCAACTCCAGGTCTTCTCACTCTCTCAGCCCAGCATTCTTTCTGTTACGACCTCACTTCATTTAGTCGTCATGACTCTTACGTGAAAGGGGTCAGAAAAGATCTGCACAAGTTCACATGTGTACCGATAAAGAGAAGGAGCTTAAACAGCCTGGAAGTTACTAGGAAACCTACGCCTAACAAATTGTCAAAGGTCATTACGAATGTGCATAAGCAAGAGCCAATGAATGTAATGTACTTACTTTCACCATGTCTTGAAAATATGGAGCTTTGAAGAACTGGGACAGTTTTAGCCTATTCACAGACCTAGGTTAAAGAATATGCCGAGATTAAACATAATCATAATTACGATGATCATATTTTGCATTAGGATAATACTTTAATTTTTTCACAGCTGTTTAATATATGTATTCTCACCTTTTATTTGCAGCATTTCTCTATGGCATGCTCAGAAAAAATCTCCAAATGTAAAAATTGTAGTTTTTAGATTAAGCAATATGTACAATCTCATTTAATGTTTTCTTGTAAAAGATCTGGATAAAATTATTTTTCTGAGAAATTTCCAGACTTGCAACAGAATGTATTTTGATTTAGAGAAGTGTCAAGTAACAGAGAATGAACCATAGAGCTGTATTTTGGGGCTATGTGGATTTGGTATGCAGGAACTTGTGTGCTCTAGTGAGAACACATACAGTATATGGTGAAACATTTGAAAAAGAGTCCAAAACCTATCACAAAGATAAACTTTCCTCTCTCACTTACAGGTCATGGCAAAAGTCTAGAAATCATTGAAAACATGACCAACAGAATGCTTCAAAAAATAATTCACTGCTTGGTATCACTGTTAAAGGTGGTAGAAATGAATTTGTGTGAAAATTTTATTTTCATTTTGGGGAAGCAACATGCATGAGACCTAGAGCATTTTTTGCAACTGTGAACACCAACGTTTAAGAGGACTTTGATTATTAGGCGTTATTACTCACCTGCTCATTTGCTCATTCATGTACTTACTCATTAGTGACATGGTAAAACATGGTGGCTCAGGGTCTAGACATCTAGTCTGATTAGTTGGTCAGTGGTAATCTCTCTTTGCCAGTTGGCATCATGGACAGGGTTCCATGCAACGTGACTTGATCACTGAGAAATCACTACAGGTAGTTGCTAGGGAGCCAGAGCTCCAGCAAGAAAGAGGGCAGAGGATACAGATCTGGAGGGGGTGCTGAATAAACGGAGTGTAAAACTCATCTAATTGTTAAGGGATATGGATATCATGCTAAAAAGTTTAGGATTTTTCTGAAGTGAGCAATTGAGGTATTCATGCTTTGAGAGTGTCCTCAACTAAGATTTGTTATGCCACAGCCACGTTAATACTGGGTGACTTGGTCCACTGGGCTGACTTAATGCTCATGCATTTTGTAATATCCTTATGAATCAATAGCTAAGCCTATAGAATACAATGGAAAGATTTCTTGGTACTTTTAATACCATTTATTAAACTCAACTTGGGGGCTGTCAACTGCTAGTAAAATTCATTATACAATAAATGCCTCTTTTCTTCTTCTTTTTAAATTTCCATTTATTTTGTTATACACACACAGACTCTTTCTCGAGCCTCCCAAAGGACTACTCAAGGAGACATCAGTAGCAAACTTTCATTTAATCCTTCAAATATTTAAAGTATCTCAAAGCTCTTTTGCTCACTTACCGAGAGCCGCTGTGGCTGTTCAGCTCTGACAGCACAGATGTTTTCCCTCTCCATGTTGTCATAATTAGAAAACCAGGCCTGCTGTAAGGAAGTAGGAGTGATAAGGAATCCTTTAGTCAGTAAATTGCTTTATGAGGTATAAGTATGTCTGTATAATAGGGTATTATGTGGATGAGAATGCTATTAAAAACAAAGGGCTTGAAAAAAAGAAAATATAAAGTTAATGGCTAAATAGTAAACTTTGTAGTGCTTTATACCCTAGAAACAAAACTGCACTTGAATTTCTCCGCAAGTCCAAAAGACTTTTTAGCGTAGATTTCTGCTTCAGTATACATTCAAAGCATCTTACGGGTCATTGCACAAATTGTCGCTAACTGCCTTAAGGCGATTTGACCCTGTACCTCTCTGAAGTTCCTTTTTAGAGACAAATAGTAGCCACTGAAAATCTTTGAGATGAATGAGGCTTAGCTATGCCCCCAACTCCATACTCCTGGTTAAGATGCAAGCTTTAAGAACAAATGTTCTCTCTCAAACAAATGCTTCCGAAACACAGGTTTATTAACAAACTGTTGGGTAACTTACAATTTGTTCTCTCAGAAGCTCCAATCCTTGTGGCAGATACAACAGATTTCCATAGGCAAGGTTCTGTGCCTTATAGTTGACTCTGGCATCGAGAAATCTTCCACAGTGGGGTACTAGGACCGTTTAGGGATCCATCCTTGTGATTCATATTTGAGAGAAAAGCTTAGAGGCTTCATTGGATTCTTAGACTGCGTTTATACAAAACTGGGAGATGCTTTCAAAATATTTCCAGTCAACCAAAATAACCCGAATACCTTTAATTTTATCAGGGATATCTCATCGCTAAACTTACTGGGCAAGGGTTCCCTATCTGACGTACACGGAACCCAGTACGATGGCACCAGCTTTTGAGAAAAGAAAAGGCTTTATTACAAGGTCTACCGGCAAAGAGACAGAAGCCAAGACTCTCAAATCTTTCTCCTCAATCCAAGTTGTGAGGCAAAATTGAAGGCGTTAGGGGCTACTCAGCTGCAGTTGGGCTCATCTTAGTTGATTGGCTAGTGTCGAGTCAGTCCATATAAGGTAATCAAGCTACTTGGGCTGATGGAAGCCAGATTTTCCTTATTGAGGGACTCTTGCTTCATAAAGGACTCAGGTGGCAACATTTCTAAAGATTCATGGTACTGGGGTCGTTCATGCACAGTGCTGTCTCTGTTACTGAGCAAGGTTTGATTAAAGTAACTTGTTTTAAAGAAGCAAAACTAGTTTAAGCTGGTTAATGTTTTATGTACTGTTTCACTAGCATTCATCATACCATAGACACAATACTATATTTACTGACAAAAACCCATTTTTGAGCCTTTTGTATGCTGATTAGCAAAAGATTGGATTTTAAGTAGCATTTCAGTAAGTAGTAAGTCACAGATTTCAAAGTAAATTGTAGACACTACTACAACTTCCCTAATTTTAAACAGAAAGAATGTGATTTATGGTGATAAGGATAAGATAAAAAGGCTTACTAGTTAGTTGCAATATAGCAAAGACTAAGAAGCTTGAATCCTAAATTATGAGACTCTGTGCTAATTCATGATCTCTTCTGCTGCTTACGAAGCAACGCAGTGTTGTTAAAAGCATTAGAACTCTGGAATTAACAAGACCACGGAGCAACCTTGGGAAATACTCTCGGCAAACTCACTAACCCCCAGACTCAGTTTTCTTACTTGTTAAATGGGTCAAAATCCTCACCTTGCAAGATTTTTGTGAGAACTAGATATCAACAGGATGAGGTTTAATGCAGTGCTTGGCCCCATAGTGCCCAATAAAGATGTGTTTCCCTTCCTTTTGAGTTGACAAAATTGACACAGCACCTGATAAACCAGAACACAAAAAACGTGTTGCTAACCACCTGCACAATAAGATGTAGTTCCAAGAAATGTTACAGGTAAACACAAGAAAACATCAATTTCGAGATTCTGTTTAGTTGAGTAAAAGCCATAATCTTTTTAATTTGGGGCTATTACCAGGTATAGAGCAAAGCAGACATGAAAGCTGTGTGTTTCAATGAACTCTGGTAGGAGAATTAATACATTGCATTTAAGTCTGAAGGGCTTTGAACCACAGTGAACCAGTGTGGTTCTCCATTATAAAATGGCTTAAACTTTCCTTGCTGACAATTTTATTATTAATAATTGTTTTTATCATGTATTTTATTATCCTAGAATTATTTGTGCACAAAAGAAAATCATTATTTCCCTCTAGTTCCCTCTTTCCTTTTCCATTTTTAAAATTCTTTAAGGAAATGGGGCTTGAAGAATCCTACGTTTGGTTGTTAATAATTGACAAGCGAATGTGTGCACCTGTGTCTTTGAATTGATATGTATAAAATGTGAATGATGCTGCTGAAAATAACAGTCATTGGAATACCTGCATAATTCTTAACTCTAAAGACATTCCTTACTACCTGTGAAAATCAACTCAAATATTCGTCCCATCAAGAAATGCTTTCTTGAATAAAAATTATTCCATTTCCTTGAAAATATCTTTAAAATCCAAGTAATACCTTGTATTTACAGATACGTAGGGAGCCACGTGGGCCTGTCCAGAGATTTTAATGACTTCTTTTCCAAAATTAAAACTAAAATTACTCTGGAAATTTAAATTTGTTTAAGGATTGCACATAATTCTTTACATAATATATTATTAAATAAAATTGCATATATTTTACAAAGATCAAAGTGAATTGAGAATTTTGCTTCAATCTTATAACTAGAGGATTTTTGTGTGTGTGAAACACATTAAAGGTTAAAATGTATCACAGTTTACGAGCATTTAGAGTATCATTTGATATGCAGATTATCGCCTAGAATTTCTGGGGCTCAGATATATTCTGCCTTGGTTCTTCACAGTCTGGCAAAGCTCTCAACTAGATTATACTATAAAGAATATGAATAGCCAACAATTACGGAGTACTTATTAGAAGTCAAGACTCTTCTGAGTAGTTTGCTTGGATTATCTCATGCAATCTCAATATTGGATTTAGCCAAGGAATATCGTGAGTAATGGAGACTTTTTCACTGTATTTTATTATTTTCAATTGACAGTGAATAGAAAATTTGCAACTTAACTTTTTTTACATTCTCCTTCATGGTCTTCAGTCTTAGAGGACACTGTGTCCCACAGCTTTTAAAATAATTCTCTAATCCTGGTTTCCTAAAATATTCTTCAAATTCTATTTCTGACACTGTCTGATATTTCTTTTCTTCTGATTTCTCCCTTCCTATGTTCTCTGCCTCTTACTCCTTCTTCTTCTTTCCCTTCTATTTCCTCTCTTGTCTTTTTACAGACTCGTCTTGGTTCTTTTCTTCTTCCTCTTTCTTTCTTCTGTATCCCTAAATTGTATTCTCCCAAAATTATTTTTAGTCCGTGTTTATCTTGCATTTTTTTCCTTCTCAGATCTTGCTTGGTCATCAGCATGTAACTGATGCATCGATACTTCTCAGCCATATTTAGGTAAGTGTTTTGTCTCATATTCATGTTTCCTCTTTTCAAAGAACATCTCATCTAATCAAGGATAGGTGATAGCAAGCCCAATCCCATGCCGTTTAGGAAGTGCTTGTTCTAAGGAAGCAAGAGGCATTTGTAGTGGTGGCCAGACATGGTCAACATTGACATTGGCTTCTATTTCTCTGTTGCAAAATGTCAATAAGTAAGAAAGAAGGACACACAAATTGAGAGATGAAATTATCTTCTAACTTCAAACAATTCCTGACTATGACACATAAATACTATGGCAATAGGCTTTTCCTTTGGTTGTTTTGATTCTATCAAAATTGAGCATAAAAATTGGAAATAAAGGAAATTTTATACATTTTTATTTATTTTATCCATGTCCATTTAGTTTTTGGGCCTCATGCTGCCAAGCTTCGAGAAATCTGATTAATCTGATCACTGTATCTCGGAATACAATATAGATTCAAGCCCCATAGGCCAGCTTTGAACCCATTAATCTTTCTGAGCCTTTCCTGCCTCAATGTAAAATGGGAAGATTGATATCTTACGTGTTTGAAGGCCATTGGCTATCTCCTGATGGATGGTGTGTACACCATCTACCTTATTCAATAGTAACCTGATAAAGAGATATTTAAAGCCTGACATAATTCAATAAAGCAGCTTGCTAGATTTTTATCCCCAATAATTTAATAATACCAGTGATTCATGAATTGTTTTAACTGAAATGTTTATTATAAGATCAATATTGAGGTTGCAGTGGAAGTGTGTGAATCAGAGGTAGAGTTCAGCTAACTCTCAATGGCCAACTATTTTGTTACATGTTATATTTCAATTTTTAGGAATCATTTTTCAAGCTCTCAGTTCTTACTTTGGTTTATATTGATCAAGTGCCCTTGCATGTATTTCCCTAGAAAATAACACAAATGAGGTTTCAATGAAAACTTTTTATTACATAAGTCCTTTACCCTGATTAAATTTGTATAGAAGTCATAACACCAGTTCTCACCTTATTATTAATATGACATGCTGCCATTTTCCTCTAAAGAAATCATAGTTTTATTTGGCTTAGGTATAAGTGACTCATTTTGAAAGTATTTTGAAATTTTTCTTCTATATTTTTACTTGAGTATACAGAGTTAAATAAAAGAAATATACGTGGAAATTTTTAATAAATTTTTTAAAAGTAAATGATTTCAATGATAAATTATAAGTGATCTTCTCAGTCATATTTTCTCTATCACCCCTTTCTGTTCCTGCTTTACTGTAGCCTGTGTACCATCCAGCTAATCTCACATATTCACACCTACTGATCTCTAAAGGCCAGCTAGTCGACCAGAACTGATTCTCAACTTATCAGTAATCATGCAAAGTTTATAGAGGTGACATGTAAATTGACTCCATTAACAGATTTTTTTCCCTTT
Source organism: Equus asinus (assembly GCF_041296235.1). Taxonomy (NCBI): domain Eukaryota; kingdom Metazoa; phylum Chordata; class Mammalia; order Perissodactyla; family Equidae; genus Equus; species Equus asinus. The sequence goes on along the minus strand of NC_091806.1, from coordinate 5,642,900 downwards.
TCTTTTTTTGATAGTCATAACTTTAATATAATATCTTGCTTGATTTTCTCTGCATCCTCTACCTATTATATATATATTTTAGACTGTTGCCGTCGACTTAGGCCGTTCACCTTACTCTGCTCTTCCTGATCCCACTTTCTCTCCTTTCACTCTGGCCTGGTTCTCTTAGCCTTGTTCTCTGTACATTCCCTGACTGTGGTTTGCCTGCCTCCTCTAACATTAAGCATACAGGTTCACTACTCTCTGTCCCACTCAGCTACTCTAGAACATTAGTTTGGACCAATTCTGCTTTTATTCTTGAGCTTGGAGTTGAATGAATATCTAAATACATTGTTGAATAAATATAACACAGTGATTGTACCTACTAATCATTTTCTATAAATGCTAGGTCTAATCCACTTGTTCTTTAAACCTAAAACCAAGGCTATCCACTGCCCTGAAATTGGCAGAAATAAAATGGTAGCAATTATTTCATGCCACATTAAGAAAAGTAAATGCATCATTATTAAAATTAAATTTTGACTCTGATACTCTGATTCTTTAACACACCAAATCAACTTCCACTTATTTTACTATACTCCCTGTAAGTATAAAAAGAATTTTCTTTCCTCTGTTTTCTACCACTTTGCTGTTTGTCTTTTAGAAAGGAAAATACCAGTTCGATTGAAATTTTCCGTGGTAGCTAATGACTGCAATGAACCCAGATGCCATAAGCTATAGCCTCTCCTTCCAGGCTGGGCAGCCAATGGTAGGGCTGTGGAATGTTGACCTTGTTAAAAACTAAAATTAAATGACTATCGGTGGTCAGCCTTTCCCCATGAGCATCTGAGCTGTGTGATCTTTGGCTCAAGAATGGGAAATATCTGTGACAGAGATGAGATATGTTAATGAGATATGTTAAACAGCTCATTTTTATAGAACTTTCAGTGAGTTTAATCCATCTAAGTACCTTAAATTCCCTTCAGATATAACCAACAACATTCAGCTGCACAAGAATCTCAAGATTTATAACACTAAAACAAGATTTCTTCTTTAGCTGACATCTACAGTTGCTTCCTGTGTGATATGCTAAGTGCTTCACATGATTTCTCTCCTTCAATTTAACTCCAAAACTTTATGAGGCAATTGTTCTTATCTGCATTTACAGAGCAGAAATTTGATACCTAAAGAAGCGAAGTAACTGAGAAGTCTCAGATAACAAATGATAAAGCCAGAATTTAAACTTGTGTGTTCCTGACATCAAAACTCCTACTCTTCACTGCAATGTTCAACTGCCTATCAAGGAACTCTTTACCTCCACAAGTCAATATCCATCACCTCATATAGGTCAAGAAGTTCATTTCATAAGTATATTTTTAGAGTAAATTCCAAATAAGTTACCTCATCACTGTAGTCAAGGAAGTAGAGCCTGGAATAGTATAGAATCTAAGATGAATTTGTAGGTTAACAAGGAGATGGCAGGAGAATGAAACAGCTGCCCTGACTATCTTGGAGGCTCTAAACAGTCTGGGATATAAACATAGTATTATATAATTTTTGAAGATACTGCTTCCTATAATTTAAACAGCAAACTAAATGTTCTGGTATTTTCGTCACTTGCATGTGTACGTGAACAGATGTAGCTTTGCCACCTTCCCAAACATTGCATGACTGCCAATCCTCTTTGTAGAACATGAAATTAAAGCCAACAGTAAATGTTAATAATGTGCTAAACTGTAGTTCGTGAATAGCAAATTTTAGTAACCCTTATTCGCTCACTTAGTACATTACTAACATTTGCCTGCGGTTCAAGATTTAAAATTAAAATCTATGGAATTGGTGGTCAGCAACAGTAAGAAGCACTGGGGGGCTCCGTTTGCAGCCCACTTTGACGTTCCTCCACCTCCATGGGACCTCAGGTCATATTTGAGATTCAATTCTTCAGGCAACCCAAACTTGAGAGAATGATAATTAAACACAGTTTCAAAACGATTAGAAAGAACAGTAATTTCCTCAAAGCTTGCTTTTGAATAGCTCATTATTTTATTCCTTCTTGTTCAAGGGTATTTATCACTTCCCAGTATTCTGCCACCACCTGATCCTCATCTAACTGAATAAAATTCATCTTGTTGACTCACATCTCAGGACTCTTGTAGCTAAAGATACAAAGAGTTACTTGAGCTAGGAAAACCTTCCAAGAATCCACACAGTTTATATGTGTTAGAAGGAAATTCTCTAAGCTCTCTACAAGACTCAGAGTTATATAGTCATTATTAGTCAATATATTCCTAGCCAGAGTTAAGTAGAATCAAGCGGTGCACACTGGCTTGCTTCTATCCATACTCTGCCCTTCCACTGTCTCTCTGAGGGATCTGGTACCAAGTCCTGGGGCATTTTACTTGCCTTCCTCTGCTTATCCCAATCTGTAGAATGAAACCAGACGAACCCATATTGCCCCTTCTTTTTCATGAGTTCAATTCAACAATGAAAAGGATTGGCTTGAGTCTGAGCCCCAGCTATGTGACCTTAAACAACCCCTCCAGTTCTTTGATGCTTGATTTTCCCGTTTGTAAAATAAGAATGATACTGTCAGGGTTGTTGTCACAGTTTTCCACAAAATCTTCCTTTCAAAACAACAGCCCCCAAAATTTTCCTGGAATAGGAATATACTAGATAGAACAAAGTTGGAAAATTCTAAATATTATGTCTTAATTTTTAGGTCTCAAAATTACTGGATCAAATTAATGATTCTGAGAAGCAAGAAAACATATTTATATTAGCTCAACATTTCCCAGAAACTTTGACTACATGAGCTGTGTGCTTAGTACTTATTAACCTGCTGTGGAACTAGAGGCATATAGGATACACTTTGGTAAATGCTGTTTTAGGGATTAAAAAACCTCTAGCCTAGATCACTTTGATAAACTCCAGGCTCCAACTGCATATTTGATATCCTCACTTAGGTGCAAGGACATGAGCTGTTCCAAACTGGAACTCTGATCTCCTCCCTGAGCCTACATTTTGTGCAATCATTCTTAGCTCAGCTGACTTCAAATCCATCCTTTGGCTCCGGTCAAAGACATTGACGGTGTTCAAGATTCCTCACTTTGTCTCCTACTCTAGAGGATGTTCATTAGGAATCTTCTCGAAAATGTACACGAAATGTAGCTAGTTGCCAACTCCACCATTATCAACCTAGCCCAAGCCATTATCTCTCACATGCATTAATCCATCACCTTTGTGTTGGTTTCCATACTCCTCCCCTAATATTGGACAGTCTTTTCTTAACATGTAAGTCACATTGTGTCCCTCTCCTGCCCAAAATTGTCGAATACTTTAACTTACTCAGAGTAAAAGCCAAAGTCTGTATCAATCCCTCCAAGAAGTTCTCCAGGATTTGCCCCATTCCTTTAAGTCTCAGACCTCATTTTCTACTATTCTCTCTCTCTTGAAGCCACAGTGGCTTTTTGGCAATTTTAAAATACATAAGGCATTTTTCTGCCTCAAGATCTTTGCACATGCTGTTCCCTGACTTGAATGCTCTTCCCCCAGTTGTCTACTTATACCCTACCCTTGCTTTTCTCACATGTGAAAAAATTGCCTGTTGCAATGCATTTTGGAAAGTGCTTTTTACAGGAGTAAATATCGGTTGAGATATATTCCATAAACTTATAGACTCTTCCTATTCATGGAAGTAATCCAGGCTAATATTTCAGTGAAGTCTTTCATGACTACTCTGTTTAACAATGCAGTTAAAAACAACTCCCTCCACTCCTGCAGTGTCTTTCCCCATTTTTCCATTCATTTTTCAATAAAGCACTTATCATCTGATGATACACTATACATTTTACTTCTTTGTTCATTCCATCTCTCTTCACTGGAATGTAAGCAATACAAGACCCCAAGATTTCATCTATTCAGAAAAGAATGTGCCATTTAATAAATAATATCTTCTACAGAAATTTAATATAACTCTATTGTTACTAACATTGATAATATTGATGTTATTTTTATTTTTTTTTCCCAAGGAAGGTTGCCCTGAGCTAACACCTGTGCCAATCTCCCTCTATTTTGTATGTAGATTGCTGCCACAGCATGGCTGACAAGTTGCATAGGTCCATGCCTGGGATCCAAGCCTGACAACCCTGGCCACTGAAACAGAGTGCATGGAACTTTAAACACTCGGCCACAGGGCCGGCCCCCATGTTATTTTTATTAATCTTCCAAATGTCTTTTTATTGCTAATAAAGTGTCTCAAGAGAAAACCTTAAATTTGAATTTGAGAGAAGTATACATACTATTTTCTTAATTTTGCAAAAGTGATACTGGAAATTTGTGTGTCTGTGTGTGTGTATTCGTGTATGTATATGTGTGTATGTCCCTCTAACAAGGAATATTGTGATTATATTAGGTCCATCCAATAATCCGGAGAAAGAAAGAGAGAATTAGTTTCCTACTTCTGGTGTAACAAATTACCACAACTTAGAATAACTTAACACCGTCTTCTTCTCTGAAAAGAGTCATATGGGGATAAAATCAAAATCAACATGTTAGCAGGGCTGGAGGATCATTGGGGAAGTCTGTTTCTTGCCTGTTTAAACTTCTAGGGACTTCTAGCATTCCTTGGCTCATGGTTGCATCACTGCAGTCTCTTGGGCACCATCATATCTTCTGTTCACCTGACTCTGACTCCTCCTGCATCTGTGTTAGAAGAAGTACTGTAGTTACCTTAAAGTGACAAGAAATTTTCACATATTGAGGTATATGGAGTAGCTATTCTGGTTTAAAACTGATTTGGCTTGACACAAAGAAGCCTGACTTACGGCCAATCAAACATACAGTGTACATCTGCTTCAATCATTAAAGTAAAGAGTGCATTAAACATTATCTCAAAGTAAAGGAATGCATTCTCTCAAGATAAAAAATGCAGAGTTCCCCTTCTGCAACACCAGTGTGGGTAGTACTGATGGGTATCTGTGCTCCTGAAGATAAGGTCCCTTTCCAGGACAGCAGGGTCAGTTGACCTGGTAATTTGCAACTGAGTAGCTCTTTGAAACTTTGATGAATGTGTATCCTGGGCATGTTTAATGTATGTTCTTTGTTGTAAAAAGGAATAAAACTATACTGAAAACCATGCTTCTCCAGAACACTATCTTCCTGTGTGAAGACTGCCTTCCTAGATTATAGTCCTCAGCCTGGCTCAAGTAGAAGTCACCTTATCTCTCTTATCTACAGAATGACTATTGATTATTTGCATGGACAGGGGCCACAGGGATAATTCAGGATAATCTCTCCATCTCAGAATCCTTAATTTAATCATGTCTTCAAACTCCCTTTCACCATACAAGGTAACATATGAACATATTCTGGATATTATAATATGGATGTCTTTGGCTGAATAATTTCAGCCACCCACACTCTGCCTTCTGAGTCTCAAAGATTCATGTCCATCCCACATGCAAAATGAATTTGCCTCATCCTAAATTCCCCAAAGTCTCAATCCAAATCAAGTTTAAAATCTTACCTATCTTAAATATGGGTGAGGCACTATGTATGATCAATTCTGGGACAAAATTCCTCCCTGTGAGCCTGTGAAACACAAGAAACAAGTTATTTGCTTCTAATTAAAATGGTGGGGCAGGCATAGATTGACAGTTATAGGCATTCTCATTCCACGAGAAAGTCCTAAGCAATTTTAAAATTTAGCGGGGTAAATTTCCTTAAGTTTCAAGGCATGGGGATAATTCTCAAGGTCTCAAGACTCCTGCACTCTGAACCCAAGACTCAGCCCCCTGGGCCTAATGTTCTGCCGTCCAAGTCATCCTTGCTTTTTCACAAAGGGTAGCACATGTTTATAGATGAGTAATTTTATCGGCCTATTTCCTACCTGTAGAATTTTGGTAGTCCAACAGCCTTCGTTCATTTCTCTGTCTCTCTCTGTTTCCTTTAGTCCAATCTGGCAGTGTTTCTGCTGGTATAACATTCCCAGAAGCCTTGTGAATCTCCTGCATATGTCACTGGGATTTACTTCTGTAAGCAAGAGGCCTCTCGAAAGATCTTTCCTGGATAATCCAATCTCTACTCCTGCTTTAAGCTGAGATACTTGAGGAGATTCCTGAGTCACATTCCTTATTTCTTCAAATAGTTCTCTATATGAATAACTATTCTGATCTTTTGATCCTTCCTAAACACTACTAAAAGTTTGTCCAGCCACACCCTTGGCTTTGTCTTTAGAGAAAGTGAATCTTTTGCAACCTGGAAAGATTGAGATTTTCCAAAATCACCAACTCTGGTCCTTTTTGCTTCACTGTTCTTCTCCTCAATTTATCTCTTAACTCTCATATTTTACTATAAGTAGTAAAAAGAAAGGAGTAAAAAGAAGCCAAACAATGCCTTCATTATTTTGTTTGAAAATCTCCTCATGGAAATATCCAAGTGCAATTAAACTAGGATTTCTGCCACTATATAATCAGTATCCCGTTTCCTCCAGTTTCCAATAGCATTTTCTTTTGAGCCCTCACCACCAGCGCTTTTAATGTGATATTTCTATCCACATCCTATTTATGAAGATGTAGGTATTTTCTAAGACAATATAGATTTCTTTACTGTTTCTTGGTTCCATCTGAGATATCACTGAGTGTTTTTAACATCCATATGTGATATAAGTTCTTTCTACCATGATCACTATTTCTTTCTGCGCCCTCACCACCATCTTTTTCTAACCCCATTTCTAACCTTCTTTCTAACCCTATTTTTAACATTCTGATTGAGGCAATTTAGGATTTTTTTTTGTCATACTCAAAGTTCTTCCAGGCTCTACATTTTAACCAATTCCAAAGCTACTTCAACATTTTTAGGTGGTTGTTATAACAGCACCTCACTTTCAGTACCAAAATCTGTATTGGTTTACTATTATTGCTGCAACCAATTGCCACAACTTAATGACTTAATCTTTTTTTTTTTTTCTAATTTTCCTCTAGTTCTGGACTTCAGCAATACAAGAGTAGTCTTATGGAGCTACAATCAAGGTGTTGAAGGCTAGTTCCTTCTGGAGGCTCCAAGGGATAATCTGTTCCTCACTTCTCCCAACTGCTATACACTTCTGACTTTCCTTGGTCTGTGGCCACATCATTCCTTTCTCTTGCTGCTGTTGTCACATATTTTACAACTCTGACTTTGACTCCCTCCCTATCCCTCTAATAAGGAATGTTGTGACTATATTAGGCCACCCAGACAACCCAGAGTGAACCCCAATCCATTTAGTTGCAGCTGCAAAGTCCCTCTTTCATGTAGGATAACATAAGCATAGGCTGCATAGATGAAACTTTTAGAGACATTATTCATGGGTGCGTATGTTTGTGTGTGTATGTTTGTGTATACATATACATAAATATCTTTTTTTTCAGGAGAAAATCAGCTGGTTCACTTTGATCTCTCTCCTCCATTCTATGTATACATTTGCAATTCACTTAAAGACTTAGAAAAAATAACTGTTCCTAGAAAAAGTGAAAATTATCAATCCTCTTTGAAGAAAAACTATTAAACCTGGGTAGTCTTATAACTCTTTTTAAAATATAATCCATAGAATAATTTATCCAGAAAAATATAACAGGGCAATAATGTTTTCTTGAGAGATTGAAAACTATTCAGGAAAAAATAATTTCAAACTTATACAAAATGCCCTAGGAAACAAACAAAAAAGTGAAACTCCCCTTTATGAGTTTAATATAGCTGAGAGCACAGAAAGAGAAATTATAGGTCAATTTTATTCACAGACTATATGCATAAATATAAGACAATGTTATGCAGTCATGCATATAAAACTAACATATCCTGATTATGTTGTGTTTAAATAAGAATATTTATTATAACTTTTCATCCAAATAACTGAAAAAAGAAGGAATTAATGGCTATCTTATTAGATGAAAGATTTGATAAGATTCATGTGTATTTATAATAAACAAAAAATTTTAATACTACCTAGCAAACTAAGGCTAGAAAGGAATATTCTTATTCTGGTAAAAGATATCTTCAAAATTTACGTGATAAATTAAATATAACTGTTAAGTATTAGAAGCTTTTCACCTAAAATCAGGAGCATGTCAAAGATGTCCACTATTTTAGCTTCTGTTCAGAAATTTCCTTGAGAAATTTGTCAGCAGAATAAAGCAAGTAAAATAAGTACAATATAGAAAGATTAGAAAGTAAGAAAATTGTAATTTTTCACAAATGATGACTTTCAAAATATAAAACTCCAGAAAATGTGCAATTTATTAAAATTAATAAGACATTTTGGCATTTGTGAATATAAGATTAATACTACTATAATAATGCAGTCCTCTGCACTAGCAGCAAACATTTAGAAAATATAGTTTTAAGATATGCCATTTATACAACAAAAATATAAAGTACTTGGTGATAAATCTAAACAAATACACACGGTCTCTAGAAAAGTATATAATTTTAATTAAAATATGAACAGAAATTAAGTATCTAAAAAAATAGATAAATGGAAGAGATTTGCTGTGCTTGTGGTTAGGACTCAGTAGGGAAGGGAATGAGAAATTAATAAATAGTGCTGGGAAAACTGATGATGTCTTTGAAAACACATTGGATCTATACCACTCTTCATCACAAATATCAATTTCAGGTAATTTAAAGACAAAACTGTAAGCAGCTGAAGTGTGAAACGTTGAAGAACATTTGGAATAATATTTAATCGCATCAGCATAGATAACTGTTTCTTAAGAAATACAAGCAAAGTAAAAATTTAAAAGAATAAGAATTTCTAACAAAGTATGGAGCGGTAAAAGTAATGACTTTAAAGAAAACTTTAAGGAAATGTTTCTTTTTAGAGAAACCTAGCAAATCCCACCTTAGCCAAATGATCAAACTTAATACGTCATATTCATGTCATATACTTCTGATATGATGCAATGATATCATTCCCCCTGGATCCATATAACCAGTCTAATCATGATTAAACATCAAAAAAACCCAAACTGATAGATATTCTACAAAATCCTTAGCTATAACTAGTCTAATCATGATTAAACTTTAAACAAATCAAACGTGAGAGAGATTCTCCAACATCTTGACCACTATTCTTCAAAAGAGTCAAGGCAATGAAAAACAAGGAAAGATGAGAAACTATCACAAATTACAGAAGACTAAAAATAATGCCTTAGTGCAACATGGTATCCTGGCAGAGAAAAATAGAACTAGTGGAAAATGTGGTGAAATATGAATAAAGTCTGTAGTTTAGTCAAGAGTGTTTTACCAATATTAATTTCTTAGTTTTAATAAATGTTCAATTATTTGTTAAGATATCAATACTAGGGAAAGCTGAGTGAAAGTATATAAGAACTGTCTGCAATATCTTCACAGATCTTGTCAAAATCTAAAATTATTTCAAAATAAAAAGCTTTTATAAAAACAAGATTTCTGATTTGACTACGTTCAAATAATAGCAAGAAAAAAAAACTTTGTGCATGACTTAACTTCCTAATTTATTTTCAAAGTCAATTTTAGGAAAAGTATACTTGCATTGCCTACAAGTAACCACAGCCTAGTATTAAGAACAAATCAAAAGCACTACAAAAAAAAGAAAGAAAGGAAAACAGCATTTAGTAAAAGACAAACAACCCAATTATAAAATATCCCTTGACATGGAGAACAAAACAAATATAATCATCCACTCATTATTGCTAAGTAAATTGGCATAATTACTTTGGAAAGAAATATAACAATATCTAACCAATTTGTATATCAATATATTCTTCCATTCAACAATTCCTTTCCTTTGTTTATTCAGTAAAGTTCCATGTATACGAATCATCATTTGCATTACCAATAGACTAGAAAAAAACTTCAATCCTCATCAAGAGGAGACAAGCTCAATAATATCAGAAATATTCTTGTAATGATATACTACACGTTGATTAGAATAGGTAAATTAAAGCTCTATATTTCAATATGGACAAATCCTAGAAACTCATTGCTTAAAAAAAACAAGGTAAGTTACTGAATTGTATTTATATAAGAATATATGTGTGTATAAAATACTATGCTACTTAAAAATATTAAAACGTTCAAAACAATATTGATAAGAAAATTACAAAATACTCAGGTAATGATAAGCATCGAATTCAAGATTGTGAATTTCTCTGCAAGGTGTGAGGACACAGTAATGAAGGAAGAGCACAGAGAGAGGCTTTAACTGTATTGGGGAAGTTACACAGGTGCGTATTGCTTAAATTATTTCAAAAATTCATAAATCTTAGTTATTAAAAGGAAGCATGACAGGATGAAAGAAGATTTTATAGGTTTATATCACTGAAGAGAAAAATGAAGGCTCTAACCAACACAGAATATATTAAAAAATATTAGACACCTCATCAGTTTACATCTTCTCCAGATTCAAGGATCATAACGCAGGAGAAATGGCTTGTTGCCATCAGGCTGCTCTTTACCAACCACACTGTAAATAGTCATAAAAATTCTTAAAATATTCCTCTTATTCTATTGGCATCGATCCTTTCTTTCTGGCATTTTGTAAAACACTTGTTTACATGTTTCATTTACACTCTAAGGGCCAATTTTGTGAACTTCAGAACAAAATTAAATATGTTGGAAGTTTCTGCAAGCTCAAATGTTATATTTCACTGATCCAGAGCCACTAAGGCAAAATGTCAGCAGGATTCAGAAGATTTTGCTAGGAAACTGGTTCTATATAATAGAAAATAAAGCCCCAGACCTATACCCCGTTAAAATGTAAATAGACAGACATCTCAATATGTTTCTTCCAAACTTTTTTCATACAAGTCAAGCTGTACTTTATGCGTGAGGCTGTAGCTAAAAATTGTCTTGTTGCACAGCTGCATTGTGATTACTGGAAGTTTTAGCATTTGATGCCAAAAGAGATGAAACTCATATCCAGAAATCCATCTGGAGAAAAGTGAGAAAAAGCTTTTATTTCTTGTATTGCGCATCGTGGACCACTGGATCAGATCCATAAAGTTGACATTAGTTTGAATCACCGTGGAAAACCTATATATATAGGGACAGATTATTTAGTTACTGTGAGATGTTTTAGATGGAGTAGGCAACACTCACATATTCCAAAGTTTCTTTATACCTGAAAGACACTTCATTATAATGAAGCATCTGCATATATTTACCAAAACATTTTCTCTAGTCAGATAACATTATACTTTCTGAGAGTTAGGAGACTGCGATGGTTTAGAACATCAGCTTGGGAGTAATATAGCCTGACATCAAATCTGTGCTCAGTCACTCATAAACTATGTGCATGACCAAGAAGTGAATTCCCTCAGCTCTCCGAGTTCATTTTCATCATCTGAAGTGGGAATGATAAGCATATCTACCTCGTGATGATTTGGAACAAAATGGATGACACAAAGTACCTAGGATGGTATCTTGGACACACTAGTAATTGAAAAGTCATAGTTATTTTTACTAACAGCATTATTATTTCAAAGTGGACCTAAAATTTAAAAAAATAAAAATTCGTCAAATCCTACATCTTCGTTCCATATGCATATTTACTATTAGTGATGTTCGTAGGAGAGAACCTCTTTTTGAAGAATTATTCAGACAGTAATCACCTCCCATCTCATCCCAGTCATCTCCCTGCCTTCTTTCCTCAATTCCCTGAAGAAATGGTCTTTCTCTATGTCACAAAAATGCCACAAAGTTGTTTGAATAAGCACCACATTTTCTCAAGTGAAGTATTCTCTTCTCATCTCTGAATCCTATGTATTGACTCTTTTAAACAACGAACAATTTTTCTAATATTATAATTATTTGTGTTCACTTATTTTTTTCCCACAGCAATACCTTTCAAACTATTTTGACTGGCACTTTCAGTAAGAAATACATTTTACAGGGTTACCTAGATACAAAAATACATATTATAGGGCTGTGCTTATCCAAATCCGTATTATAGGGTTATAGGTATCCTCAACTTAACCATTCAGGCTGCTGCAATATGCTTGATTGTACTCTGTTCTATTCCATTCTAATCTTACACTATTACATCTGCCCTGTCCTGTCCTGTCCTGTCCCAATCTCTTTTTTCTCCATCTCTTTTGTCTTATCACCTGGTACCCTAATGTATCCTATCTTACTCTATTTCATATGTTTTAAATGCTAGACTGTGCCTCTAAATTGATTACATGCCCAATAAAGTTGTGATGGCTGTCTGTAAACCATTTCCTTCCCCTCCTGGAGTGAGGATCCATGTTGCACTCTTCCTACATCTTCAATAGTGCTAGCATGGCACCTTCCACAGTAGAGATGTGTGTATAAATATTTGTGAAATGGATGAATTAATAAATGATCTATATTCAATAGAATATCTGAATTGAATAGCTCCAATTTTCAAGATCATAATTTTTTTTTTATTTGGAACACTGGTCTATACACAGAGAAATTTACCAAATCTAAACTTGTTAGCTATAGATGCATGAAGTTAAGTTAAAGAAATGCAGTTAAATGGCATAGCCTTGAAACAATTATCTGCTAAGTATTTTGAAAGTTTCTCCCTTTTAATTTGTGCCAATGTTTTGTGATGGCTAACTCTGAGTTACTAATATTTTCTTCGACACATTTGTTTCATAAGTAAGTCATTAAATAATAGAAAATTTTTCATATTCTGTCCTTTTAATTTATCCAGACGTGAATTAGATAAATTATCACAATACTTCGTCAATTAAAACAACATTCATTTACTATCTTCCACACAATGTATAGTTGAGAATGGAGAGCAAGAAGTTCATTAAGTATTTTGATATCACAAGAAAATATTTTCCATCACACTGTTAGAAATCCTGTGACCTAGAACTATAGAGAATAGAAACTTTGAAATCAAACAAACAAAAAAAATAAAGCATAATTCCAATGACATCTCAGAATTAAGAAATTGCATGAAATGAGAATAAGAATAAATTCTATTGTCATGTCAACAAGGGCAATCAACTGCATGAGGTAGATAACATACATGTCCCATGAGGATTTCCCACTGTCCAGTGCATTCTAAGGCAGAACACAGAGCTGGACATCAGGCACCATGAGACCTCTCAGGCCCTGTGATATGTGATTGAGGAAGGGTCAGTCCCTCCTCCCTTGCTGTAGGCAGTAACTGGAGTCTATAATCAGAAGGGCAGAGCAAGTATAACACTGGTCTCATCTCCACTCTACCAACTTACTCTTCAATGTTTGTGACCGTATGGGTCCCCACCTTCATGTAATCAGACTGAAACCCAAGCCTTATAACTGTATCTAGTCCATATATGCCATGTCAGAACTCTATAGGATTAATTACTGAAAACACTATTCTATTGTGGGGTTCTGCAAGAGGCTAACTGCCTCTCAGAATCCAGCCCATACGAATGGCTTTGGACTATTTAACCCGTACTCAGAGTTATAGCTTTGAGCAAAAGTATGATTCCCTATTAGAAGCTTTACTAACCTGCCTTGTGCCTTTTTTATCATTAAGAAATTACGTCAAATATGTAGAACTTGTAATGGAGAAAATAGTTTGAAAGGGAAAATTGGGATAAACTATTATTCATATTTTTTTGGTATATCATCTCAGTGGAATTTAGTAAAAGAAACTTAATTTCCTGATTGTGGAATGAAGGATATTTCCTTTGATTAGCCAAGACTTTAACAACCTTTGATTTATTTAGATTTTGGGGGAAAAATATAGGATTTAGGAAGAATAAAGTGAAAGTATATGAGAAAAAATTTATCTATTTATAAATAATAGACTCTAAAATTATATCAGTAAAGACTGACCTTTTCTTTAACTTCTAGTACCAGTATTTGAAACCGTACTCACATTTACTATTTTTGTTTGTTTAAAACAAGGAAAAACTGCATGTTATCCAAAGATTTGAAGAAATGCATTTACTCTACAAGTTGCAGCAGAATTCTGTGCAGAAATATTCCAAAGTTTCAATTACATTTTAAAATTCAGCTACCCACAAAGATGATTTTAGAAAGGAATACACACATTCACACACACAAGGCAAAATAAAATTGTCCTGAGTTCATTTCTTGAGGATTCATTTAGAGGGTAAATGGAAGGTACCATTGAGGATGGATCCACCAGGATAATTTTCTAGAAGCCGAATGTTTTCTTCTCAGAATTTGTTGCTTAAACAATTATTAAATAAGGACCATTTCAAGTCTAATGGAATCTATTTGCAAACACTTCTATGTTTTTGTTGTATAATGACCAAGAAAGTTAAAATCATGTACTATGAGTCATGTAATTGTTAATATTACAGTGGAGTTATTTAGGAGCTGAGTACTAAAAGAAGGGAAAAAGAAAGACAAATAACCTTAGATTAAGCTCTTTTTTTCCTCTATATTCTCTAACTATTTGTAAAAGTTTTATATGGGTGAGTTCATATTTGCTAAAGATAAGAGATTGTTCTGAATTTCACTTAACTGCCAAACATCTGGGCAAAGCTGTGACCCATGAGGGATGATATTTAACGAAAGATGTGCTATGGATTTTGTAATCCATAATTTGGGTCCCACCAATGCCAAGGTCAGCTCCTCGGGATAATAGTGCCAGACTATTCATCATGGTTTGTCTTCCCGGGTGACCTTGTTCTCTGATGAGAAGCTGCAGTTCAGTGGACATTGCTCATGACTGAAGGGCTCAAACTGAATGAAATGACAGGGATCAGTTGACTTCGTGTCTATCTACGAAAAATAGTCCCTTTGGAGAAACAAGATCAACGTGGAGAAACTCTCACTCATTCCTCTTAGAAAATGTTCCTTAATTCCAGTTAGGTCCAAACATGACACGCTATCAACTCATGAAATTTACCCTCAGTAAGATGAGCTTGAGAAATACACACTCAAGGACTTCTTTTTGAATTACTGACCCATTATTCTTTGCATTTCTAAACTAGAATTCTTCTGGGAAAAAGTTGCTCAGTGTGGTGCTCTGGGAAGAAAGATTTTGACCGTTCTGCATGCTGTATTCGAATGGAGAATATGTTATAATAATGGATGCAGTGTGAAAAATTATGCCCTGACCACAAAAGGAAGAAAATTAGAAAATATCCTATAACGTATATTATTTAAGCAAAATTATCTATCTTTAGAAGATAGGGAGATTTGAATACATGAGATTTTAACCAAAGTTTTACAAAAGTACTTACATTTCTCACATTAACATTTTACAGCAAAAACTAGAATGAGCAAAAATTTCATGTTTTAGTGTCCATAATTACAATGTCAAGGGGCAGCTATAATAAACTTTGAAATACTGTGATTTTGTTTCAAAGCTAAAACTGATTATCTCACGTTGAATAAGTAATTTAAGTTAATGGGACTTCTGTTTACTAATCTCTAAAATGAACATAATACTGTCTCACTCACAAGGTAATGTCATTCTCATTTTTTTTCCCAATCCTATCTTACCCTTCAGCAATAATAGATGCCTACCTCAATGTACTACCGCACAGCCAATGGGACAATGGGGTCCAATGCTGGTGGTTGCACATTCAGAACCAATTTCTAACTAGCAGATAGGATCTGGAATTAGTTTGGGATAGAGTTTTTCTAGGTCAGACAGTACAGATCCAGTATTATTTTTTTTGTTATAACATGCAAGTTATTTTTATTTAAAAATTTCTTTTTACAAATCGACTCATTATTTAACAGAAATAGACTTATATACTGATTGTTAAAAATCTTTCAGTATAGCCATATCCCAAGACCAGGAAGCTCATAATCTACTATGTAATTCCAAGCACCATTTAAAATGACATTGAATATATTATTATAGTAACTAAAGCAGATAGAATTGAATTTCAAATACTCACCACCAAAAATATGTAAAACTGATAGAATCTGAATCGGTGAAAAATTCTCTCTTATTTTATATCTTTCCCTTAATGTTTTTTTTTAATATTTCTGGGAGTTATATAAATGACATATAGGTTGTGTGTTTTTTCTTTTTTTTTTTTACGTTCCTGATGCAAGTCCTCCATATATGAGAATTTCCACAATGATGTTATTAACTTTTACA
The DNA here is from genome assembly GCF_041296235.1 of Equus asinus. Lineage (NCBI taxonomy): Eukaryota > Metazoa > Chordata > Mammalia > Perissodactyla > Equidae > Equus > Equus asinus. The sequence continues at coordinate 5,626,846 of NC_091806.1, read as the reverse complement.
CTAGGACCAGATTCATCGACATAATTTTAGCCTTGAGTTACTCTAATGTAGTTCTAGGATTATGGAATTGTAATACATTCACTCTAAACAGTGAGAGATAAGAAAAGCCTTCTCTCTATTACCTTCTTACATTTTTTTTTCAGTTTTTAGGTGATAGCATTCTGTATTGACAAGTGGATAATACATAACTACACCTGAAATAGATCTTTAAGACTTAAAATCTTCTTCCAGATTATAATGAATGTCCAGTTTGAGTTCAATGGCCAAAAAAATGTTGAATTTTCGTCCATGTGTTACAAATTTTGTTTGATTTGGGAACCCTTACTTTCAAGTGCATTTATTAAATGATCAATCTTGTCTAATTGGAACACTCTCCATAAGCGGCATTGTAAACCTAGTTTGTACTTAGCAAGATGTTACCATTTTTGTAGATATCTACAGGTTCTGGGACCACTGTTCTAAGACATAAAATAAGCAGGTGTGCCAGAAGGTGATGCGCTCAACTCTTTGGAATTTACAAGTTCCATTCTTTTTTTTAGCTAAGCCTTTGGGTAGCTCAGAGCCAAACTAATACCTAAGAACAATGTGCCCCTGGGTTGGAGATTGTGTGATATTTTACAGAGTATCACATTGCATGGAAGTTTTTTTGAGATTAGTGATCTAATGTCAATCTAACCTATTCCATGACCAATTTATCCTACATAGAAGTCTTTGGATTAGGTAGCAAGCCTTCTAAAAGCTTTTAAATGCTAAACCTGTGCCCACCAATTTTTGCATCTTTTTGCTTCTGAGATTCCCATTAGCAATAGCCTTTATTTACACAAAACAAGACAAACATGTGCACCTTAACACATAAGCAAGAACCAAGAGATGCTACTGTGGCCTGGCCAAGAGAAGCTCCTGTGGGCACCACCAATAATTCCCATTGTGGAACCTGGGACTAGGGAAAGGACTGAAACAGTAGACCCCAAAGAATGGGGACAGTGGACTAATTCCAAACAAATGGGGAAATGCAACTGCCACCAGCAGTTCCCAACACGGAATCTGGGGAAGGATTCCAAATAAATGAGAAACTGCAGACTAATCTGCCAATAGCTCCCAATGTAGAATCTGGGGACAGATCCAAGGGCTGGGGTTTTCCACTCAAAAATAAGGAATTTCTGTCTGAATCAAGGGCTAAGGTCTTGGGTTCCAGGTGGAACTCTCTGCTAGCTCAAGCTGACCTGCTCGGACTAGAAAGCCAATTAGATTGGGGGCTCAAAGCAAAGAGAGTGGATCTCAGAACTGAGAGGAACTTAGCATGACCCTTGGAAATGGCGAGAAAAACAGACAACTCAGAAGGGTTTGTGGATACCACACCTGTGTTTCTTGTTGTCCCTGAAGCCATCAGAAGTCTTTTTCAGTCCTGCCATTGCCATCAAATCTGTTAAAAATCAAAATTCAACTGAGTAAATTTGAAGACCTAATTGGCTTTACTTAACAATTCATGAATCGGGCAGCATTCCTTCTTTGCAGATAGAAAAGAGCTCCGAGACGCTGTACAAAATGGAAGCCTTTTATGAGCAGAATGGATTGTTTCAGACAAGGTCTCCTTCCTTTAGGGAAAGGTACCCACCTCTCTAGGAGGCAGATTACCTCACTAATGCTAACTAGGTGGTTCCAGATTGCTCGTTAAAGGTCACATTCCCTGGAGAGGCTGAAAATGCAGTTAGGTTCCCCATTAAGTTTTGGTTTGCTGAGATGGGGTTTAGCACAAGTGACTCCATTTTGCACCTGTTGTTTCTTTTCTAATGTAAGAATTCTATTGAAATCTTAAGCCTGTTCAAACCTTTTTGCCTAGGTTAATTCTTCGGAGCTTTGAGTTGTAAAAGGCGTTGACCAGGCCTTTCCTGTCTACTGTCTTTCTGATCCCTTCTGGCAAATTCAGAACTAATTTCCCAATAATACGACTAGATAACATTCTGCTGGTGAGGAACTCCTTTCTGCTTTAGAAGCAGAGGGGTCGTAGTCACTAATTTTGCACTCAAACAGCCTGAAGTTTGTGTTCTATAATTGTCCTTACTTGCTGGCTGGGAAAGCTTGGTGATCTCTTTGTGCTGGGAATTCCTTCCAGAAAAGTGGAGAAAATAACACCTACCTGATTGTGATGGAAGAATGTAAAATATTCACATTCAGCATTCACCAAGGAGTAAGGGGCACTGAAAATAGCTTAAGCATTGCTATATATATATATATAGCAATGCTTAAGCTTAATCCCTTTACCTATATATCCCAAACAGTCTTGGGCTTTATCTGCTTGGAAATATCTACTTAAAAGCCTGGAACACCTGCAACAAGCTTGGATCTATCTGCTTAAAAATCTTTGTCCTTGTGTGAATTTTTTCCCTCTGAAAGTTCCCTTCTTGTGATCACCATGGGGATTACATTTTTTCATTGCCCGTGTATATACCTTTATTATCTTCGTTGTTTTGATTGTTGTAGGCTGTCTCTGTGCAGAGTATCAGCCTGAGGTATGAACTTACTATCTTCTTAGGTCTTTTCTGAGCCTTTCCATGGGAATGTGTGGTCACTTTCTAATTTTTCTTATATATGCAGTTGTTTTTGGATGTCCTAGTCTTTAATGGCTGGCTCCCAAAAGGAAAAAGAAAGGACAGGACATTGGCCATTTTAATACCCCTCCAAACTCTCATTATCACTCCAGAGGAGGAGGAGCTTGTAACAGTGCGGGAGGGGCAACAACAATGGCTCCCCATCTATTTGTCTGCACTTTTGTGATCAGAAGCAACAATCAGTGATCAGAGCACAGATTCCCAGTGTCTGGAGAACAGAGTCCTTTTCGCCCATCCTAGTTCCTACAGATTTTGTGCAAGCTGCTCTAGGAACATGTGCATTGCTGCCTGACGCAGGGATGGGGGTGGGGTACTAATAGCTTTTACTGTGCAAAGATCCAAAATGAACCACAATTTACTGTCCAAGTCTTCCCCTGGAAGTTGCAAGCCTTCAACAGACTCTGGAGTTCCGAAATAATTACCTCAGACAGATTCTGCCAGGGCAATTGTTGTCTGGGTGGGGTGGCGGACTCCTGGTGGTTCCTACTTCACTATCTTCCCAGAATCCTCTCCTGAATTTTTTAACAAATACGTTTTGAAGTGATTATAGCTCAAGCGTTAGAACCAAATTGCAAACAGGAAGTTGATCGTCAAACATAGATGAATATTTCTCTAATGTTCACTGTTTTTAAGATTGCATAATATTCAGGACAAGGAATTAATTTCTTTTTTAAAATATTAAGGAAGACAAAAGGAACTGCTAAAAACAATAAAAGCAGCTCCTAGGCTTAGATAGGGTTTCTCCCGAAAGTAACGTGAGGCACAACTGTCTGTAGGATTGACGCAGCTTTAGAGTATTAAACAGAAAATAAAAGGAGCAGCATATAATTGGAGATATGGTAAGTGTATAAAGTAAAATAGGGAAAAACAATCACAGTCGTCAGGTACCCATCGGAGTCTGGAGGTCTTTGTCTCCATGTTCAGGTTACCAAACGATGCAGTGAAGTCCCTGTACGATAGTCCCTCCATCCTCTAGGAAAGCTGCCAGCCACTGGCTTCACTTTGATGAATAGAAGCAGCTGGTATCTCAAGAATGGCTATTAATCTACTCATAAGATGAAAGTAAGTGGCAAAGCTGAGCAAGGCTTTGTAATTAGCGATTCAAGCGCTGCTTACCTAAGAATAAAAGATCTTTGAGCAGTTTCTGCTTGGAAGAGGGATACGTTTTAATTGATACAGTTACTTTTCGAAATTAGGACGCACCAAATGGAGTCTAAATTTAATCAAAGCTTCTTATTTAGGCTAACTATGACCTAAAAATGTGGATTTGATTGGATGTCTCCTTGTCTTGGATTATTGAACAGAAAAAACAATCTGGTTTATTCCAAGAGGTGACAACTAGTTGAAGTTTTTCTTCTTGGTAATTTTTTAACTAAGTTTATGCTATCTTCTCAGCTGTATTTTGGAGACAAAAACACTACAACATAGTGATTTAGGTTTTAGAAAATGAATTTCTTTGAACAGAATAGCATTTGTGCCTCAAATTGTATAGTAGACACCATTGGAAAATCTTAGTACTTTTCAATATTTTGAATATAAGAATCCCTTTCTATTGTCATGCATATTATTTGATATCATTTATATTATTTCCATATCCATCAATAGAAAAAACAAAAATCCAAAAGTTTTGTGAAATTACACAGTTAGAAGAACATGTATTTTATTAATCAAAATAACCATCTTATCTAAATGAAATTAAAAGAATTAATTATGCAAACATATAATAATGCATAGCACATACTAAGGACTTGATAAATTTTTTTTGTTATTTTATACTTGAAAAATAGTAATATGTGTAAAATCATATTCAGTTCACAGCTTTTGCATATGAATTCAACCAAACCCTGCAATAATTCAGTAGCTCTCTCACCAAATCCATAATCAGAAACTCAGGGCCTTATGTGGCAGAACTTGTAAGGGACAAGTATATAACGTATAAATCAAGAAAACCTTTCCTCTGAGAATTCCAGAGTACTTTATTAATCTGCATTGGTGGGAATCATTTGGGATTAATTCACAGTGGAACTTGAAATGCTGCTGTTTCCTTGGGATTATACCATCTGTTTCTTTAGGTTAGCAAATCTAGATTGTAACAAAAATATTGATTAATTAAATCCCATAAATGTTTAATAGACAACAATTTTGTGTAAAGCTCGGAGACACTGTTACTACCTTCGTGGAGTTTTCAATCCAATGGAGGCTGAAATTCTTAGCTGTTATAATATGAATTTTTAAAAATCCAATGAGAATACAAGAGAGTGGGAGGTTAATTCATACCAGTTCATCAAAGAATTGGTACTTGGTCTTTATTTTCACTATTACTTATAACTGATCAGTAAATAATTGTTAACCTCATGGGTTTTGATGACTAGATATCATTCCAGTGGATTAACTTTCAACAACATTTAAGAAAAAAAGTGGTACCAGAAAAGAAAATCCCTAGGAAGTACAATGAAAGCCTCAAAAATGTGAGAGGTCTTCCCCACCTTTAAAAAAAGCTTAATGAAGTGGTTTGGCATTAAACTCAACAACAAATGCATTTATTTTTTTTAAAAGACATTATCTCATCATTTCAGCACACTATTCCACTTTGAGTTAGAAATATTTGTTTCTAAACCAAGAATAAATGCAAAATTGCCAGTAAGTTGTGGAAAAATTAAATATTGAATTGCTCCTAAGTAACTTTTTGTTTTTTAAGCCCTAAACAATTCTCTATCCAACGTTTTGATAGTGTTTACAATATTCTATGTTCTGTCTTACGAAATTACGTGTTTTACTACCTACGTGTAAGTATGTGTGTGTGTGTGTGTGTGTGTGTCTGTACTGTTGTGTTAGCTCACTGATGATATGACTCACTTTTTTCCTCCAATTTTCTGACTGGTTGATAAAGAGTTATAATATTCATGAATTTACTATTGATATCTAAGGAGGAAATAATGCCTTGCACTGACATTTATTATTTCTTTATAGAACCACTTTATTTATTTTAGTTACGAAATTGGCAGGGATTTTGTCTTAATACTTTGGGGTTCCGAGTAGCCATGAATCAAGAATATTTTTGGAATCAATAAACTTATGTCTTTCACGTAAGTGCTCTAATATTTCATATATTTAAATGATATGGTCATTATTAAAATACAAATTTACTTGAAAGTGATCCTAAGTATACAATAGTTTTGGTCATTTTACATTTTCTAAATTAAAAAATACTGAAATGTCTGAGTGCACCTATGGAAAGTTGTGAATGTTTTGTAGTAAACAGAAAAGCATGGGACAATTGTCCTCGTTTCTTTGTCCTAATGCCATTTCGCAAAGCATTTGTACATTGTTTGTTTATGGGAAAAAAGAGGAGAGAGAGCCTTATTCTGCATTTACTAGAATGTCCTGATCACATCTTAAACTTCCAAAGTTGACACACAGAATAAATTTTTTCTATAGGAAGTGGACATTAATTTCATATGAAGCTATAGAACTTTAATCACAGGCTTGTCAGCAAGCTGCACTTACTACTAGCAGAACAATAAAGAGAAAATTGTGTTGTTGAATGCTTTTGGAGGTCATGGAAGATGTATTCTAGATCTAATCAGAGCTATTCTTAATTTGAAAACTATGCAATTTTACAACATATATAAATACTAGATGCCCTATGTGACTGTGGGATTGCAGTGATTACAGGTCAGAGCCCTGCCTCCTGCAGTTAGGAGGTTGAGTTAGGGCACTAGATGATAATTGTCATCCAGTTTTTCTTACTTTTTGTCTTAAGCTTAATTGCACACATTGGCTTCATCATAATTATAAATTACAGCACGCTATTATCATTGGGACATGCATGACACTCAAAATTTATTCATTCATTTATTTGTATAAAGATAATTTTTGAATTCCCCATCCAAACCAAGAGCTAGAATATTCCAAATAGCGGACGTTTACATATTAAAAATACTCCTGTTCTGTCCCACTGCCTCCCATAGAATGATTTACAGCTGTAACTTTTGTTGTTTTTTTAAATTTTTTTTGAGTTCATAATAGTTTACATCAATGTGAGATTTCAGTTGTACACTATTTCTTGTCTGTCACCACATAAGTTTTCCCCCTCACCCCCCGGGCCCATCCCCCCACCCCCCTTACCCTGGTGACCACTGAACTGTTTTTTTTGTCCATGTATTTGTTTATATTCCATATATGAGTGAAATCATCCAGCTTATTTCTCTTAGCATAATTCCCTCTAGGTCCTTCCATGTTATTGCAAAGGGGATGAATTTGTTTTTTTATGGTTGTGTAGTATTTCATTGTATATATATATACACACCACATCTTCTTTATCCAATCATCAGTCCATGGGCACTTGGATTGCTTCCACGTCTTGGCTTTGATGAATAGTGTTGCAATGGCCATATGGTGCATATGCTACTTTGGGTTGTTGATTTCAAGTTCTTTGGGTAGATACCCAGTAGGGGGATAGCTGGGTCATATGGTAGTTATGTTTTTAGTTTCTTGAGGAATCTCCATACTGTTTTCCATGGTGACTGCATTAGTTTGCATCCCACCAGCAGTGTATGAGTGTCCCCTTCTCCCCACACCCTCTCCAACATTTGTTATTTTTAGTCTTAGTGATTATAGCCATTTTAAAAGGCATAAGGTGGTATCTTAGTGTGGTTTTGATTTGCATTTCCCTGATGATTAGTGATGTTGAACATCTTTTCATGTGTTTATTGGCCATCTGTATATCTTCTTTGGAAAATGTCTGTTCATATCCTCTGACCATTTTTTGGTCAGGTTGTTTGTTTTTTTATTGTTCAGTTGTGTGAGTTCCTTATATATTATATATAATATCATATATTGCCAGATATATGATTTGCAAATATTTTCTCCCAATTGGTGGGTTGTCTCTTTGTTTTGATTCTAGTTTCTTTTGCCTTGCAGAAGCTCTTCAGTCTGATGAATTCCCACTTATTTATTTGTTCTTTTGTTTCCGTTGTCTGAGGAGACATAGTATTTGAAAAGATCCTTTTTAGTTCGATGTCAAAGAGCATACTACTGATATTATCTTCCAGGATTTTATAGTTTCAGGACGTATCTTCCAGTCTTTTATCCATTTTGAGCTTATTTTTGTATATGGCTTGAAATAGTGGTCTACCTTCATTCTTTTGCATATGGCTGCCCAGTTTTCCCAACACCATTTATTGAAGAGACTATCTTTTCTCCATTGTATGTTCTTGGCACCTTTGTTGAAGATTAGCTGTCTGTAGATGTGTGGTTTTATTTCTGGGCTTTCAATTCTGTTCCATTGATCTATGTGCCTGTTTTTGTAACAGTATCATGCCATTTTGATCACTAGGGTTTGTAGTACATTTTGAACTCAGGGATTGTGGTGCCTCCAGCTTTGTTCTTTTTTCCTCAGGATTGCCTTAGCAATTTGGGGTCTTTGGTTGCCCCATATGAATTTTAGTATTCTTTGTGCTATTTCTGTGAAGAATGGGATTGGGATTCATTGGGATTCTGATAGGGATTTCATTGAATCTGTAGATTGCTTTGGGTAGTATGGACATTTTAACTATGTTTATTCTTCCAATCCATGAGCAATGAATCTTTCTTCATCTCTTTATGTCATTGTCTATTTCATTCAATAACGTCTTATAGTTTTCATTGTATAAGTCCTTCACCTCCTTGGTTAAATTTATTCCTAGGTACTTTATTCTTTTAGTTGTGATTGTAAATGGAATTGTATTCTTGAGTTCTCTTTCCGTAAGTTCGTTATTGGAGTATAGAAAAGCAACTGGTTTTTGTAAGTTGATTCTGTACCCTGCAACTTTACTGTAGTTGTTAATTATTTCTGTTAGTTTTCCAGTGGATTTTTTGGTGTTTTCTATATATAAGATCATGTCATCTGCAAACAGCAAGAGTTTCACTTCTTCACTCCCTATTTGGATTTCTTTTATTCCTTTCTCTTGCCTAATTGCTCTGGCCAAAACCTCCAGTACTATGTTGAATAAGAGTGGTGAGAGTGGGCACCCTTGTCTTGTTCCTTTTGTCTGGGGAATGGCACTCAGTTTTGCCCATTGAGTGTGATGTTGGCTGTAGATTTGTCATATATGGCCTTTATTATTTTGACGTAATTTCCTTCTATCCCCATTTTGTGAAGAGTTTTTATCATAAATGCCTGTTCGATCTTGTCAAATGCTTTCTCTGCATCGATTGAGATGATCATGTGGTTTTTATTCTTCAATTTGTTGATGTGGTGTATCACGTTGATTGCTTTGCGGATATTGAACCATCCCTGTGCCCCTGGTATGGATCTCGCTTGATCACGATATGTGATCCTTTTGATGTATTGCTGAATTGGGGTTGCCAAAATGTTGTTGAGGATTTTTGCATCTATGTTCATCAGTGATATTGGCCTGTAGTCTCCTTTTTTTGCGCTGTCCTTGTCAGGCTTTGGTATCAGAGTGATGTTGGCCTCGTAGAATGTGTTAGGAAGTGTTCCATCTTCCCTAATTTTTTGGAATAGCGTGAGAAGAATAGGTATTAAATCCTCTCTGAAAGTTTGGTGAAATTCCCCGGGAAAGCCATCTGGTCCTCGTGTTTTACTCTTTGGGATGCTTTTGATTACTGTTTCAATCTCTTTCCTTGTGATTGGTCTATTCAGATTGTCTTTTTCTTCTTGACTCAGCTTTGGGAGGTTGTAATAGTCTAAGAATTTATCCATTTTCTCTAGGTTATCCATTTTCTTGGCATATGGTTTTCCATAGTATTCTCTTATAATCTGTTGTATTTCTGCGAAGTCTATTGTTATTTCTCCTCTTTCATTTCTGATTTTATCTGAGCTTTCTCTCTTCTTTTTCTTTGTGAGTCTGGCTAAGGGTTTGTCAATTTTATTTATCTTCTCAAAGAACCAGCTTTTTGTTTCATTGATCCTTTCTACTGCCTTTTTTGTTTCAATAGCATTTATTTCTGCTCTGGTTTTTATTATTTCTCTCCTTCTGCTGACTTTGGGCTTTGTTTCTTCTTCTTTTTCTAATTCAGTTAGGTGTAATTTGAGATTGGTTATTTGGGATTCTTCTTCTTTGTTCAAATGTGCCTATATTTTGATGTATTTCCCTCTTAATACAGCTTTTGCTGCATCCCATATGAGTTAGTATGGCATGTTATCATTTTCATTTGTCTCCAGATATTTTTTGATTTCTCCTCTAATTTCTTCAATGATCCATTGCTTGTTCAATAGCACATTGTTTAGTCTCCACATCTTTGTCTCTTTCTCAGCTTTTTTCTTCTAATTAATTTATAGCTTTATAGCATTATGATTAGAAAGGATGCTTTTATTATTTCAATTTTCTGAAATTTATTGAGGCTTGCCTTGTTTCCCAATATATGGTCTATCCTTGAGAATATTCCTTGCACACTTGAGAAGAAAGTGTATTCTGCTGTTTTTGAATGGAGTGTTCTATATATGTCTATTAAGTCCAACTGGTTTAGCTTTTCATTTAGTTCCACTGTTTCCTTGTTGATTTTCTGTCTGGATGATCTATCCATTGATATGACTGGGGTGTTGAGGTCCGCTACTATTATTGTGTTATTTTTAATATCTTCTTTTAGGTTTGTTAATAGTTGCTTTATGAATTTTGGTGCTCCTCTGTTGGGTGCATAGATATTTCTAAGTGTTATTTCTTTTTGATGGAGTCTCTCTTTGATCATTATATACTGCCCCTCTTTGTATCTCTTTACCCGGTTTATCTTGAAGTCTATTTTGTCTGATATAAGTATTGTGACACCTGCTTTCTTTTGTTTGCCATTAGCTTGGAGTATCATCTTCCACCCCTTCACTCTGAGCCTGTGTTTGTCATTGGAGCTGAGATGTGTTTCCTGGAGGCAGAAAATTGTTGGGTCTTATTGTTTAATCCATCTCACAACTCTGTGTCTTTTTATTGAAGAATTCAATCCATTTACCTGTAGGGTGATTATTGATGTATGAAGGCTTAAAGCTGTCATTCAATCACTAATTTTCTGGTTTTCCTGCATTTCCTTTGTTTCTTGTCCTATGTGTTTTGGTCTACCGATTGAATTACGTAGTTTTTTATGATGTGTTTCTTTGTTTTTTTCCTTATTTATTTTTTGTGTGTCTGTTTTGCTTTTTTGTTTAGTGGTTACCCTGAGGTTTGTATTCAGAATCTCATGTATAAGATAGTCCATTTTCTTATGGCCTCTTATTTCCTTAGTCTAAACTGATTCAATCCCTTTCCTCCTCCCCTCCTAAGTTGTTTTTCTCATATCTTATTCCCACTTGTGTTGAGTTTATGGTTAAAGTGGTTAAAGTGACACAGTTGTCTTTGTTTTTGGTATTTTCTTTCCCTTTAGCCTAATGCTATAGCTGAATATTTGCTATCCTATTCGATTCTGTCTACTTACTTATGTCCTTACTCTGTGTTTTATGACCCCTTTCTCCCCTTTTTTCTTTTTACAGGTATCAGAGCCTTCTTGAGTATTTCTTGTAGGGGGGCATCTTGTGGCTACAAAGCCCCTTAACTTTTGTTTGTCTGTAACAATTTAATTTCTCCCACATATCTGAAGGATATTTTCGCTGTATAGAGTATTCTTGGCTGAAGATTCTTGTCTTTTAAAGTTTTGAATATGTCATTCCATTCTCTCCTAGCTTGTAAGGTTTCTGCAGAGAAATCCGCTGAAAGTCTGATAGTGGTTCCTTTGTAGGTTATTTTCTTCTGCCTTGTTGCCCTGAGTATTCTTTCTTTGTCATTCACTTTTGCCAGTTTTACTACTATATGCCTTGCAGTAGTTCTTTTCACTTGACAATCTAGGAGATCTGGAAGCTTCTTCCACACATATTTCCCTCTCTTTCCCTAGATTTTGGAAGTTCTCTGCTATTATTTCTTTGAACATGCTTTCTGCTCCATTCTGCTTCTCTTCATCTTCTTGAATAGCTATAATTCTTATGTTGCATTTCCTCATTGAGTCAGCTATTTCTCAGAGACTTTCTTCATTTCTTTTTAGTCTTACTTCTCTCTCCTCTGTCTGGACCATTTCAACATGTCTATCTTTGATTATGCTGATTCGCTCCTCTATGATGTCCACTCGAGCATTCAGGGAATCCATATTTTGTTTTATCACTTCCATTGTGTCTTTCATCTCTAATATTTCTGATTGATTTTTCTTTATGATTTCAGTCTCTTTTGTGAAGTAGCTCCTGCACTCGTTGAACTGTTTGTCTACATTCTCTTTTACCTCGTTGAGCTTTTTGATGATAGCTGTTTTGAATTCATTGTCACTTAGCTTACATATTTCTGCATCCTCAGGACTGAGTTCTGGGTGCTTGTTGTTTTCTCTCTGGTCTGGAGATTTGATGTAGTGTCTGATGTTGGAAGGTCAGGTCTTTCTCATTCTGATATTATTCGGTTGCAGTTACAGCATACCACCACTGGGTGGGGGACAAGAGCCACGTATTCTGAGCCCTCTACCTCCAGCCAAGATCCAAGGCACTGGAGCGGGGAGGTGGGGGAGGGGGGGACGGGGCGGGGCGGGAGGCTGGAGGGAGGGGCACTTTCTCCTTTGCATACTCCTGGATTTCTTGATCAGCTCTCACAATCTGTTCTCCTGGGGTCTTGGCTTGATGAGGTCACCCCCACAAAAGCTTTTGCCCCATTAGAGGGCTTCCCTCTAGGCTGCAGGGGCCCTAGGCAGTCCTGGGTGATCCTGTGGATGTCTGACCCCTGCCTCACTCCTTGTCTCACAGAGCCTCCCATGACAGTGACAGCAGTCTTTAGGGGAGGGAGCGAAGTTCTCTCTTACCCCGTTCCAGCTCCTCCAACGGGAGCTGCAGCCTCTTCACCCCCTGTCGTGTGGCTGCGTGAATCTCCAACGTTTTTGTGTTGTTAGGATGTCTTTTGTTGGAGTATGGATGTCCCTTTTTGTTGTAGGTTGGAGGGGAGGGAGTCCGGGGCAAGTTCACCACACCATGACGCTGTGACTTTTGTTTAGTTTTCTTGTTACAAATTTTATAAATCAGGTAGTTCTCTGGGATTACTTTCAGCTTTATTTGTAAAGCAGTCCTTTATTCTGCCACTGACTAGCTGCGTCCCCTCTACCACACATCAACATTCCATATGTGCACAAGTCAGTTAGAGGGAGTCTATTCTGTTCTCTTGGTCAATTACTTTCTCCCTCTACAGATGCATACTGTCTTAATAAATTAAAAATTGACTTTTTGCTGAGATCCATTCTAGAAGATACTCCAATTCCCTCATCCAATTCTGTTCAAGAAGAAAAAAATTAGAGATGCAGGTTGTGTGTCCAGTTTCATCTGTTTCTTCTTTCTTTTTTTTTTTTTCCGGGAAAGATTTGCCCTAAGTTAACATCTGTTGCTAATCTTTCCACTTTTTTCTTCCTTTCCTGCCCCCAAAGCCCTAGTACATAGTTGTATACCCTAATTGTAGGTCATTCTAGTTCTTCTGTGTGGGATGCCACCACAGCATGGCTTGATGAGCAGTGTAGGTCTGTGCCCAGGGTCTGAACCAGCAAACCATGGGCTGCCAAAGCAGAGTGTGTGAACTTAGCCACTCTGCTACAGGGCCAGTTCCTGAATTTTCTAAACTTGATTAAAGACATCAAGCCACATAGAAGAAGTACAAAAACCTCCATTTGAGATAAATACAAAGAAAATCAAACTATGCACATTGTAGTAAAACTGCTAAAAATGAAAGACAAAACGAATATCTTAAAAGCAACAGTGATAAAAAAAAAGACACGTTACCTTTGACTGAGCAACAGCATAATGGTCAGCTTACTAATCACCAAAAAAGAAAAAAATTACATCTTTGAAAAGCTGATGTAAAATAACTACCAACCTAGAATTTTATACCAAGTGAAAATATTATTTATAGGTAAAGAGAAACAGGAGTTTCTAGTCAACAAAAGTCACGGGATAAAATTTATCACCAACAATCGTACACTAAAATAATACTAAAAGAGGATTCTTCAGACAGAAGAAAAATTATGCCAGTTTGATTCATGAAATGTGGAAAGGAAGAGAAAGTAATTATAACTTTGGTAAATCTGATGATAACTAAGGGTTACTGAGGGTAAATGTAAATGAAATTGATTGTAGAAAACATTAATCATAAAGAGCTATAGATTTCTGAATAAATGTAGAAATAAAATGCGTGAAAATAGTAACACTGAAGACAGGAGGAAGTAAAAAGAGAGAATGTGTTCAAAGGTCATAAAATTCTCTGAGAAGTAATGATAGTACTTATTTATATCAGAACCTAATAAGACCAGAGTGTATATTGTACGTTTCTAGGATTACCATTAAACATATAGTAAAATATTTTATAACAAACAACCTAAAGATGAAAAAAAGGTAAAAATAATACCTTAATAAAAAAAAAGAGAAAAGAAATAACATAAAACGTGGAAAAATAAAACAAATAGGAAGATGTTAATTACAAATCTAAATACATCAATTAACATCAAATGTAAATAGACCAAATATTTTATTTTAAAGTTAAAGTATATTCTGTGTGGAAGAGAGACATTTTAAATCAAATGAAATAGAAATGTTGAAAATAAAAGTACAGAAAAAGATTTGTAATGCAAAGATTTTTTAAAAAGAAATATAGTGGAGCCATACAGACATTGAACAAAATAGACTATAGAGCATGAATTATTTCTAAAGAGAAAGAGGAATACCTCATAATAGACAGGCGTCAATAAACCAGGAAAATATAACAATCATAAATTTGCACGCAACTAATAACACAGTGTCATAATTGTCAAGCAAAAACTAACAGAAGTCTCAAATACACAGTCAAAATGGAGGACTTGAGTACATTTCTCTCAGCAAATGATTGAATGAGCAGAGAAAAAATTAGAAAGAACAAAAAAGATCTGAACAACCTAATTTGCTAAATTAACTTCAATAGCTTATATAGACAGAGCACACACCTGCGTAATATGCGTTTATTCTAACTACGTAAGAAACGTCTACTAAAATTGAGCATTGTCTGAGATATGTGGCAATAGTCCGAATACGTCATAATTTATTGCCTTAAATCCCTAGTTCTCTATTGCTGCAAAGTAGACCACCTTAAAACTTTATGGCTTAAAATAATAAATACTTTCTTTATCTTGTAGAATCTCTAGGTTGACTGGGCTCACCTAACCAGGTTTTCCTCTTGAGGTTTTTTACGCAGGTATAATCACAGAAGAGAAACGCACGTCTTCTCAAGAGGAAAGAGAAAAAAAGCACCCTTGTTAGAATGGGCTTCCTTGCGTTTCAGAATAAGGAATACATATAAGTCTATACCATAATCTTCTACTTTACCCTCCTGAATCTAAATTCTTCACTTTCTCTCTACAGCCACAGCCAGATTAGATGGACATTCAGAGAAGTAATTTAGTTTGAGTAACTTAAAACTTAATACATCTCAAGAGCATAACGCATTTTATTTCGTGCATGTTGAAGTGCGTGCGGCTGTGGTTGTGGCGAATGGGATAACAGAAGGCATTACAGGAGTAGGGATTTTTATTTATTTTTTTATAATGTGAGCACTTTGAAAAAATTAATTAACATTCCATCTGTTCCACATATTTAGAATGAGGAGAATTAAGTTGTCGCCTTGATAAGAAAGGGGAAAAGGTTTTCTCTATAAATATACCTAATGTAATGCTCAAGATATAAAATTTCATATTGCTCTATTATGAGTTGCTTTTCTATACTCATTGTTAACAAATTGCCTCAATTTATTTTTCCTAGAAGAAAGTTGAAGGAAAGAGAGGATAATCATGCTATGATAATAGCACAACTGTTTGGAAGTGTGTTTTTTTAACTCAGAATGAAGATAAACACTGGTGCTTATCTAACTTTGGCTATTTTGACTTACAATTTGAAGTTCTAACCTTTAGACTTTCTTCAATTCTGTCTAGCGTATATTTAAAGTCATTGTAAACTATCAACAGAAAACAACTTCTGGTGGTGACACTGTGCTTTATTTTATTCAATATGATGTCTATTCTAGATGAAATATAGAACTAAAGTAACAGTGTTTCCTTTCCTTGAAACTAGCTTTTCATTACAAAGTTGACCTTTAAATGTCCTGTTTTGTTAGGCACACACAACATTATTTGAAATTAGTCACAAGTTTCTTGTTTTGTGCAAGCAAAGCTTGATTACAAGCCTTTCTATAAAGCTTCTATTCAGTTTAATAATTCATACCTCCCTACTTATAGCTTTAGAATTCTAAAGGAGGCTTTTGCCTATAAATCTTTCCCACTGCTGCATTTTATTTTAATACACAGCAACAGAACACTAACATAATTGGTGCAATCTGTTATTTACTGATACACAGTGAGACACAGGTGGCAAACTCTTTTTTAGTGTTGTAAGGAAAGTAAGACCTTCTTCACAACTTGAGTCATGTGGATAAAAATTGTGGCTGGGTTAGGATAGCAGCCATTGTCACTATGGGTGTTCTCTAATGTCTTCAGTAAATCTTTTCCATATGGAATCTCTTTCAATTCCACTCTACGCCAGAAGGCTTTTGTGTTAAGAGCATTTATTCTCTGAAAAGGGGCCCCATAAAAGAATATTGTTGGATTTTATATGTGCAATCCTAAACAAATGTCCAGAATAAACTGGCTTAAGATTTTGTTCTAATAAAAATTTCTATAAATGCTTCCTGAAATCTAAAACACACACCATATTTTTTGTGCCTCAACCATAACTTCTAAATTAATACAAAGTCAAAAGTAACCTTCAGATAGTTGCTTCAGTGGCCACAAAAATCTTTGGGATGTTTCCATGGAATGGAAATTTTTAAATGAATGTTCAAATAATGTTTTTTGAAAAGCAACTGTCTAATAAATGGAGTTGAAATCTAGATAGCGCAAGCCTACACTCAATTAACTACAATCCTTGGGGCCAGGTATACTTTGGAATTCAGAACTTACATTTTCTAAGGTAATGTGGTCATATATTGCCTATTATAATACAGTCCTGGCACCCTGTAATTGTGAAATAAATAATTACATAAAGAGACTTATTTTCCTTCTATCAGTGTTTGCATCAATTTAACTATCATTTGTTGAGTAAAAAGCATTATCCAGGGATCTAGGCAACTAAGGTTATTTAATAATAAAATAGAGTAATCATATAGAATAATAAAAGTAAACATTTATTGAAACTTACATTATGCCAATGCTTTTGGCTTGTGAAATTCTCAAAACAAGTTTGGAACATGCTTACTGTTATTTGGTTTATTTTGCATACATGAAAACTGAGGCTTAGAAAGGATAAGACACTTGCCAAAGATGTCACAAATGGTAATATCAGAACTAGAGTTTGAATACAGGTAATTTGACTTCGAAGCCCAAAGAATTAAGGATCTAGATGTTATGAACATGTCAGAAAATAGATAATAAAATGCCATATGCAATATGGATAAGAAACCTACTGAAAAAAAGTGTTTTCACATAATAGAGAGAATATAATGGGTGGAATGAAAAAGAAAAAGACTTCACTGAGGTGGCAGAGAAATATACTTTTTGGTGAACATACCTAAGGTTTGAGAAGTTGTGATACTGAGAGAAATTACCAGATAGATGCTAACATGTAGAGCAGCAAGAAAATCCTGTATTCCTAGGGCTGATGAAAGAAAATCTAATTTCCAGCAAATCCTAATCTTAGAAAAAACATAATCACAGAAAGGAAAACACAGCCCAACAAAACACCTTTCTTGACTCCATATCCCCTTTGTAGTTTCATGTTTTCCTTAATATAAAATACGTGAATGCAGTATTTAGTATTTTCTGTGTCTGTGTCATCACCTCATATTTGGTTTTGCTCCATGAATACTGTCACCATCACTCACTAGTGTCAAGATCATCAATAATGGCCACTCGTCAAATCTAACGATCAATTCTTAGTCCTTGTTGTGTCTCTCAGGAGCATGTGATAAATTGGATAAGTTCTTTTTCACTTGGTTTGTTGTATGCATCTTTCTGATGTGTTTTTCTCCTTCTTCCCTTGTTACTCCTTCTACATGTTTTTTGTTGGAATCTCTCTTCTTATTCCTAAATGCTGAAGTGGCCCACGCTCAGTTTCAACCACCTTCCTTCTCAATCTGTGTCTTCCTTCTTGATGATTCCACCCAGTCTTATTATGCATAGTTGATTCTCAGATTTAGAGCCTGATGTGCTATAAAACATTATAACTAAGAACTTTACATCTAAGTACCTGTTGACATTTCTACTAAATCACCTTAACTTGTCCAGTAATAAATCTAATTTCTAAGGTAAATGAACTCTAGTCTTCTTCATCTCAGCATTTACCATTTATCTGGTTGTTCAAACCTAGATGTCATCCTTGATTCTTTTTTTGTTTTCACTCTCATCCTGAACCCAATTCACATGTCTTGAAAAGATCAACATTTGAAAGATATATTGACTTTAACCCCTTGTCTTCATTGTTACCACTATCACCCTAGTCCGAGCTGCCATCATCTCTAACGTGATCTACTTCAATGACAACCTTGGCAGTCTGTTCACTTCCAATCCGGTCCAGTCTCCATGTTGCCATCAGAGTCATCTTTTAAAATCTTAGATAAGATCACATCACTCCCATACTCAAAACTTCCTGGTGTTTGGATCACACTTAGCATAAAATCCAGCTTCCTAATTCAGGTCACAAGGCTTCACGTGATTTAATTTCCACCCTCAACTCCTTCCTGCTTCAGCTACGCTTCCTCTGCCTTGATCACATTGTCCTGCCTGCAATTTCTTAACCATACTGGTTCTTTCTTGCCTCAAAGACTTGCATCTGTGTTTCCACACGAGCATGGGCTTCTCCCACCTCACGTGACTCCCTTCCCTTCCTCGCTTCACTGAGGGATCTCCTCAAATACTACCTCCTGCTGGAGGCCTTTCCTGACCATATTACGCAAAATAGAAAACCTCCTACAATTTTACCACTCTCTATTCTCTTACTATGCTTTGCTCTTTCTTCAGATCACTTATCACTCCTTTAAATTAGCTACATATGTCTAGGGATAGATGGATGCATGCAAAAGCGACTGCTGCTCATACGGGAGATTGTCCATACCTTAAGAGATAAAAATGTTTGGGAATATTTATCATTAAAACTATCATATCAGTGATATGAAGGACCAGCTGTGCCTTGACCAAGATACAGAATGCAGTAAGCTTCTAGAACATATCTACTTTTAGTGACAAAATGTTGATTAAAAAAATTATATATGAAGTAATATCAAGAAAAATGTTTAGTATTTTAAATACCTATTTTTTCTCAGTGTTTATAAATTTATTATTGTGCATGATTAACTAACTTTGACATTGTTGATTTCATTTCAACAGATACTGCCTACCTCAAGTGTGACAAAAAAAAAGGGAGATAGATTTTAGAAGAAAACGATAAGTTCCCTCCTCTGAGGTGCTCTTAGTGTAGTAGAAATAAAATATTTGAACACACCTGACAACTAATGGCATGAATAGAGTACTAAGAAAACATATATTTATACACAAATTTAAAAAGTCTGGGATTGTGGTGATCTCATTGATTACATATAAGGAGAACTCTTAATTGCAGGCTTACAATGAACTTGCAGTTTTTAAGAAATAGATCTCAATTTAGAATTTCAATTAGAATACCCATTTGTACAAAGGTCTATCAGTTAAGTATATACAAACTTATATTTCAAAAACATACTAATTATGGTCCAGCTTCAGATTTGCAGCCCAGGAGTAATTATCAGGGTCTACCTGCCCTGAGAGAACTGCTCATTTTTGCAGGCCACATTTGGAACATCTTGGAACAATTTCCTGACTGCTCCCAACCAGAAAGTATCTTAAACTATTTGTTGCAGGTTGACATCTTTGCTGACATCTATTCTGTAAAGGGAAATGATCAAAGCAGTAGCAGGAGATAATAAATATTCTCCTGTTCTGTATAATTCTCTGAAGAAAATATCTTATTTCTATTTTAATCCATTTTTGAAAATGTGTTATTTCATTTAAGGTGCCATTGTAGGAACAGCCATGATCATTACAATTGGCAGTGTAGGGCTTTGCTGTCATTCTCACACAAAGATTCCTCAGGAGAATCTGATTTATTGTTCTAACTCCTTCACGAGCAAATTCTATCTGAGCAGCAGGTCTGTATTTCTTCCATTGTTATACTTATGTCCACGAGCCCGATGGAACCCGTATTTCTCTAAAATAATTAGATAATGAAAGGTTTCATATAAATTAACATTCCAAAGAACTGGAGCCTACATTTTTCCCATCAAATATTTTAGAACTAGTTTGAATGGGTAACATTTAAAATAAATATGCATCATAAATGCCATTTAATCGTTTCACCTTTTCCTTAAGCAAACAAAATATTAAAATAAGAAATATAAGAGTAAAATCAAGGACAAGTAAAATAATGACAATTGCAGCTATTTATTAAGCACTTGCCGTGTGACAGGCACTGGATAAGTGCTTTGTTATTTTTTTTTCCTATTTAATCCTCATAACAACCTATGACATATATGTCATGTTTGTCCCTTTATCAATCGGTACAAAAACTGAGGCAGAGAAAACATATAGTTGCATGGGCAACTATATAATCATTCAATGCACAAGGGAATTGTTATTCAAGTCCGCACAAGTTGACAGAAGAGCGTAAGTCTTATCACCTACACGCTTGTTAACATTCATTCATTCACCTTTCCCCTCTGTTAATAATGTAATGAAGACCATGCTGTCATATTCAGATTGTCACTATGTGCTTCCGCATCCTGCCCCATTTAGCTGTGTCATCTTGGATAGATTACTTACTCTCAGCCTTAGTTTCTTCATCTACAAAATGGGAATGGTTTATTCGAGAACAAGAACATACCACTTAGGACAGTTAAATGAGATAATAGATGTTAAACAGTGCACGGCATGGAGGATTAGTCATTAAGTGTAGGATAATGTTTTTCATTTCACAAATGTTTATTGAGCATGAACAAGGCAAAGGCATTTTGCTCGTCACTACTGCTCTCCTCTCTCTCTCTCTCCTACTACAGTCACTACTGCACGTTACTGACATGTATTCTTTCTGCACATTTTGATGCCTCTGTCTATCTGTACCTGTCATTTATTCAGCATAAATCTCCTGAGAACTTAATATGTGCTGGCTGCTTGCTACTGAAAGATCAGAGATGTCTGTGTCCAAACCTACTATTAAGAAGTATCTGGACGTGTCTGGAAAACTGATGGAGTAAATCTAATCCACATCAATTTGTATGAGGTGAGAACACATTTTAAAGGAAAAACAATAACTAAACCTCATTGAGTGTTTAATAATGCCAGTTTTATTTAAATGCGGCTCATGTATACTTGGTAGCCAATTTAATCCCACAGACCTCTGCAGGTGTTCCCATTGTAATATTGATTTGATGTACATGCAATGTGAGGCCCATGGAGATTGAGCAGTCTGCCAAAGGTCACTCAGCAATCATGTTCTGGAATCAGTGTCCACTACAGCTCCCAGTCAGGAAGGCTGAGAAATTACACTCAACCGCAATACTCTATAATTTTTCCCAGGAACAAGGTGTCATAACGCAAGGTTGAAAAAAGATTGTTTGCATAGCATGGTGTTGGACAATTAGTTTTTTCACTATCAATAGACTCCTGCTGAGTTCTAGTGAGAGCACAGTATGAGTAAAAGCAAGGACTTTTTTTTCCTGAAATCTTTATAAGACGGGGGTTCAAGAAGCAATTCTATGTTGCCTGTTTAATGGAATGTGCAAACTAAATCAGAGGAGTATCCTGCTTTCACGTTGCCACAGACTATCACACAAACTTGACACCTAGAAGGCTTCTGTGGGTCTGGGGTCTGGCTGGAGAGAGCAGTACCTGGAGAACAGAGCAATACCTTCCAGCATAGAGAGTAGTGGAGGTTTTCTGCCAATTTGTCAACAGTGCCCAGGGTGGGGGTGATTCTGCCCAGGCGGAGCAGCGTTAGTGTCAGATATGCTGGCAACCAGCAGAATCCGTAGCAAGGTGTGAAAATTTAGCAGTCAATAGACAGGGTGGGACACATGGAAATAATATCAAAGCCAAAGAAGCAAATAATAAACAAATTAGTCCTCTCGGCAACTCAAGCGAGCCAGAAGTGTTAATGAGCTCATATGCAGCAGCCACCGGCATTCTCAGAAATACTGATGGGACTCCTTTAGCAGAAAGAATAAGAGCCACTGAAATATGGATAACGACTTTGATGACGATGCCCATTTTACTTTTATCTTGGGATAGCCCGTGTTTACTCGGATTTTGGAATTCAAGTATGGTCTCTGCCCTTAAGAAATCCGTGGTCTCTTAGGTGAGACAGACACACAAATACTTACTTAAAACACGGCTCTGTCATTGAGTTCTACGCCAAGTTCAGCCAGAACACAATCACTGGGGAAGATGATTAGCATCGCCCTCTCAACACTCCACCCAGTTCTGCTCCCTCCCTTCCCAAAGTTTCCTTTTATTGCTATGATTGCTGCTGCAGTGTTTATATAAATTAAGCCTAAATCTTAGCTCCTGAGGGCATATTCCTTCTGCAAATCACGCATTTGCTCCCTCTCTCATTCTACGCCATGCAGGGACATAAAACAAGGCAGGAGAAATAAACACAGTCAATTTTTAAAATTTATGGTAGTTATGTTCTATAAAGTCACCTCAAACACTGAGTTAGTGAATACTGAGTCATTTAAGCTAGGAGAAACCCAGGGTTAGTTTCCTGTGAACTCTGCTGACATTTTCATCAACTGATCAATACATAACCTGATTTTATATGCATTTCTGTTTAAGGACCCTTATTTAATATATATTGTTGATCCATTAACATTGAACCCACAGCCAAGGGTACTATAACTCATGCTTGTACAAAATTTATCGAACACACGTATTTTGTCTGTAAGGCATATCACAGCCTTCTTGGGCTTAGGTACATTAGACAGCACTTCAGCACTATGCTTGGGGGCTTTTTCAAACAACAAAATTTCCAAGAAAAAGTACGAAAATGAAAAAATGTGGGTATAAATAAACAGCTAAAAGAGCACTTGTTTACAGTATGAGAGCTAAAAGAAGGCACAATGTCACCTTGGTTGACCTAGCTGGAATGCATGCCCAGGACGACTCAAAATCACAGATTTGATCTCCATAACATCTTTTTCATTTAAAAGCTGACTCTAACTGGGACCTTAATAATAATTAAAATTGAATGTGTTTTAGTCAGTTAAATGAGATATCTTTGCCCACAACTGATTGCTGATAATACATTAGGAAACCCATACAATTTGTAGAAATCTCTAGTTTATCATGATATAATAGTCACTTACATTTTACCTAATATTTTACAATTAATAACAGCAAGTGTGTATATCTATCTATATGTCTTTATCTCTCTATATATCTTCCTGGCAAACCTATTCAGTTTGGTATTTTTATCAAAAGGAAAACATACTCAGTCCCCTTCTGAAGAAATTGCCCCCAGATGCTTTTTTTTCTGGACAAATTATGATGACATGTCACGTTCACCCAGTGAATTTGAAGCTACTACTCTGGCCACAATTGACTACAACAAGAATTGGTTTATGAGTCACAGGTGACCTGGCGAGACAGATCATAATAAAAACCAACTATCTTTTCAGTAGCTTGATACAGAACTGCTTCTAATTGAATTGGTCCATATTGAATGGTGATAAACTTACTTAGTCATACGTAGCATCTTGACAATATTAATAATAGGTTCGTATGGAGAGCATGAAATATTTCATTTCTGGTTTTATCTTATAGGATGTTTAATTGTTTTTCTGTTTCTCTCTTTGCTACAGCATTCTACTTTTGAAACTCCAAGACCCAGGCTGTTGATAAATTGGGAACAGAGTTTCCTGTACCACGACTTTTCACCACATATCATTGTAATAAACTCTCATCATCAAAGGTAAACTGTGTCTGTCTGTTACTGGCAACCTCGAACATAGTTGATTATCACCAAGGCAATTGAGGCTCAAGCATTTGAGTGAACTGGCTGTCAGTCAGTCAGAGGTGACATTAGCCGCAAACCCAGTATCCTGACTTCAGGACTTCTGCTCGTGCCAAATCACACAACAGTGACTCTATTTGTTTATACTACCACTATCAAGATTACAATTTCAGGACATGCTCCACGTGGCTTCAGCAAAAGATTGGAATTCTTTTGTATTAAAAACCCACTACAGAAGAGAAACTCAATTAGACTGTTAGGCATGGACACTGAGTATAAATTATTTTACCGTCATCTATACTTTCATTGTGTTTGCCTTGTTTATCTAATCCTTTTTAATAGACAACTGTCAAATCAAAAGAGACTTAGCATCGTGGAATTCACTTGTGGGGAAAAAAGCCCTCTGTCTATAAATGGGAGATAAAATATTCACAGATAAAAGGAAGACTCATCTTTAACCTCAGGCTTACTAAGTAAGACCTTACAAGGACAAAACACTTGACTTGATATTAATCAAGAACCAGCTTCCCTAGTCAGGAGAGACCTGAACAGGTTGGACTCATGACATGATGCTTGTGAAGTGCCTCGAAATGCTGTCACCCCTGCTGAGACTCCTGATGCCGCCACTTCCGATGCCAGACCTGTTGTCTCCCCAGGTTACTCTCTTGTTCACGCCACTTCATGCTCATGCCCAGTGAGCCAAGGAACGCACTCAAATCTGCCTGTTCCAGGGAAATAAAAGCATTTTTATCACCAGATTATGAAATTCTGGGGCTAAAGATCAGTAACCATCATTGATTGTACTCTGCATCATGTGTCTGTCTAAAGGATTACAATAAAAAGAGAAAGCAATGAATCTGGAGTTAAAAAGAAGTCATTCTCTAAATCATTAGAATGAAAAACAGAAAAATTTAAGGTATCTATGTAATATCGAAGACTGGCATAATATTTTAAAAGTGGTCGACATTACAATTGCCTAAATAACACGTAAATAGAGATTCAGGAACTAGATTCGAATGAGAAATAGAAAGTGCATTCTATTTCAGATGGTTGGGTAAATATGTATTTAATTGGTTTTTACAACTCAACTGTTTATACACATAGAGATGTACATATTATATCAACAAAAATTTATGAAAATTTCCCTAACTTCACCCGTATTTTTCCATTTTATATCATTATTGAAAAATATTTAGCATGTATATTTACTATTTAATTTATTCATTCAGCCATTCTAATTGTTGAATTGAAACCATTTATTTGTGGTTATATATTTAGCCCCTATCATGGGACATACATTACACAAGACGTTAACAATACCGTGATGAACAAGACAGACAGCACCCTGCTATCAAAGAAGTTACCATTTAGAGGAAGAAAAATAGGATTCCTAGAAGAATGCATAGGGAATATGTAGTATAGAATACAGTGCAGGAGTAGATATAAGTGCAAGGTGTATGGGATTACTTAAGAGGCATACATTCAGTCTTTTGAGAAATGGAAGTTTTTCTGGAAGAGGAAAAATCTTCACTAAACCTGGTCAACTAAATAATTTGCCCAAGTGAGGAAATGCGAAGGGGAAGTATCAGGAACAAGCTTACTGGCCCGTACAAATAGCAGCAGCTGCGAGTATGGTGTGTTCAGAGGAACTAGGAGTTATTGTAACTGGTTGGTGCACAGAGTGATAAAGTGGAAGGAAGGCGCATACAAACAGAAGTGAGGAGTGAGGTTGCTGATCCACGAGGCTAGAGAGGAAATGAGGAAATTCATTAGTACTAAGGTGTTTGCTGTTTACCCTGTGATCAGTGGAAAAGCAATAAGGGGAGGAAGATACTCAGATTTGATCTTTAGGGTAATCACTCTGGATACAAACGTGGAATGGACTGAGAGGGCCAATGCTGGAGGCAATCCATCAGTTAGAAGGAAGTTGGTGGAGGTATTGGGGAAACCTGAGCCAAGCTAGTGGCAGAGGAGATGAAGGGAGGAAAACACTATTTAAGAAATACTTAATGATATAGATGAACAAGATTTTGTGACTGATTAGATTTGTTGGGACTGTATTGGATTATCAAGTCTTTTTGAACTTCAGTTTCCTTGTTTGTAGAATCAATATAATAAAGAACCTACACCAGGAGGTTGCTGGGAAAGTAAAGCAAGAAAAATTGGAGTCTGTATTCTACATTCGGAAAGTTACTAGGATAACACCTAATTGTCCAGTTTAGGCAAATGGCCAGTACTTTTCTGTAAAGCAGAAAATGCAGAGAGAGAGGGATTGTAAAGAAAGATGATTAGTTCTGTTGTACGTTTTCCTCTGTCTCTATTGCAGACCTTCCTGTCCAATCTCCAACATTTATCTTTCCTCACTGGTCTGCCAGGTCGGCTCTTGCACCTCCAAAATATTACCCAGACCACAGACAGAATTTTTTTAAACTAAATATCAGACCATGTTACTGCTTGGTTTTGAAATTGTTAAAAGGCCATCTTAGGATCTTTTATATTTGTATAGAAAAAAATAAGGCCTTAGGATAAGGACGCAGATCCTTGGTATTGCTACAAGGCCTTCCCAAACACACAGCTTCATCTTCCAACACTGACACCCACTGCTCTCTCTGTTTCGGTACCCCCACCGCTCCAGATTTCTCTCAGTCTCTAAAATATGACTTGGTTCCTCCTTTTCGTGATTCCTGGGCCTTTTATTGGAATTTTGATGCTCCTTCACTTTTCTTAAATTCTTTTTCACCCTTTAGATTCCTCAACATTTACATTTTTTAAAACATTTATTGAATGCTTACTGTATGCTGGAGATTTTTCTAAGCTTTTTACATAAAATGCTTTATTTAATACAAACTCTATGTAATGGAAATGATTATTATCTCTACTTTAAATATGTGGAAACTGAGGCAGAGAACTTAAGTAGACTACTCAAGAGTTTGGCAAGTGACAGAGCAAATGAAGGAGCATATAAATGAATTAATTAATACTTCTGATATTTCATGGGTTATGAAATTAATATGAGGAAAATTCAAAGTTCAGTGAGGCATTGACAGATATTTCCAATGATGCCTTTTGTGCTTTCTTTTGGGTCCTTTATTTTGTATCAGAAAACTACCTTTGCTCAATAAGAAATCACTATAATAATTAGCAAATATATTAATTAGTTTTTAAAATTGAGCTTCAACATTATATTAAAGATATAAAAATTATCATTTAATGATTATTATGTCCTCCTGTTTTCTTAATTTCTAAAATATACTGCACATAGATAAATTCTCCATCTAAATCAATTATGTTACTTAAGCTTTACAGGTATATCTTTTATGCTACCAGGAAATATTATGATGTACAGGTGTCTCTCTCTTGGAGATATAACTTTAGAAAGTGGCAGACCAGATTTAGAACTACAATGCAAGTCCTTTCATTAATTTTTTTCCATTGTATTTTGTAATTTCCCAAATACTGAAAGTCGGTAATTTGATTGATTTTTCAATAGGAGTCTTGGCTCACACCTGCTTTGAAATGAGCTATCAGCTTGCAGTCCCCACATTCCACCTCAGAATTCTTAGGTCATCGAGTAGAGTCAGACCTGCATCTTCTGGAAATATGGAGGCTAGTCCCTTTAAATGGGAGGGACAGGGAGTAGCTGTGACCATGACTAGGGCCGGGGCAGCTTGTCCTCTCTACTGCCCACTGCCCACCACTTAAGAGTATTTCAACATTTGTTCCAGCTTTACAGTTCAGTTCAGGATTCAAAGGACCTGAAAATGGATTGTCTGTATAGACCATACCTCTATGCAGGCTTCAGTAACTCTCTCTTGGGCTGAGGACTCACTTGGTTCACGTCAATTATATTTTTAGAAAGAAACATTGGAATCTGATATTCTGAAATTAATCTTTTATTGTGTTTACTCAACTCCCCGTCTTTTTTGTTCTCTCTTGTCCTTTTTTGGAGCTCTGTTTTTCCAAACTGAATACCAGATGTCTATTGCATAATATAGTACTAGTTTGTGTTTTGCTGAAAAACCACTGCTGTAGTTTGGCTACCAAGAGGGCCATTCTGTTGTTGCTTCTACAATTTAACATTTGGATTGGCAGATGGGGTGGAAAAGACTTTGCCTGGGGTGGGGTTGTGTAATATAGTGATCCCTTTGACTCCCAAAGCAAGACTGTAAAACGAAAAAATAAAGAGAAGGCTAAGATACGTATTGCATTTATCATGTCAAACAAAAATATTTGTCTTTACCAATATTTTAAAGCATTTTTTACAATTAACTCCATCCAAGCTGATGCTGTATGGTTTACATCTTCACTAGACCAGAGGCTTGTAAAATGCAGAAGAGTCAAGCAATGAATCTTCTTCCCCGGGCCACTGGAGCAAGACGTAACTACATCAATGAGTCCCTAGATTAATTTTTTTCATGATGTCCGCCCATTGCCATGGTGACGGCTGTAAATAAGCCCATTGTAAAGTCTCTAAGGCTAAGTGAGGTAGAGTGCAGGAAGACTTAACTTGGTCATTGGGACGCTTTTCTAAATGCTAACAGAAGGATCTTTCTAGAATGCAAATCTAATCACGCTATTCCTTGCTTACCATCAGTCATGATTTCCCATCACATTCAGGATTCCGCTGCCTTAGCTTGTCAGAGATACTTAGACCACCTGCTTTGCTTGGGTTTATAACTATTTTTATTGTTATACTGATTGTACTATACTGAAAATTTAAATACATTTTTTCATTTTAATATATAAATACTTTAATTTAAATATATTTTTCTCCTATTAAGTAGGAGAAATATATTTTTTCGTAATATTTATGCTTTATTTATCTTTCTAATTTTATTGCTTATTACAGAGCCTGGCACATATTGAGCTCTTAATAAAATATTTTGCTCTTTATCCAACTCACAAAAATGTATATACTTTGTCATAAAGTGCTAAAAATGTACAGACTTGCCATGTGGATTTGGCTTGAGAATATCTGGACTTGGGGAAAAGTATCTTACAGTGACTTTGTAAGCCACTATTTATCATTACTGTGAGGATGTGTTTATTTAACTAATCTAATTATTTACCTACTGTGGTGATTTCTTTTCCTTTTAAGAAATGAACAATTGACCTTTGATCTCAAAAACTCAGTCTAACTCTCTCTCCCCCCAGCTAAGGCATCGTACATTTGGTTAACAGAGCAGGCTTCCTGCTTTATTACAAATTAGCCTAAAATAAAAATACACAGATTCTTGATTTTGTTTTATAACTTTACGCTCATTTTCACCCCATTGAGCACATTGAGAAAATAGGAAGGAAAGATTTTTGAGACAAAGTACTTACATAACAGAATGACTGACAATGTCTTCAAGCTGTGTAATTCCATTGACTCAGGCTACTACTTCCCTACTTTTGCGTGTCACAGTATAGGTCTGTATATGTTTTTCTAGATGATACTGTGCACACCCAAATATTCACATACCTATTTGAAAATTTTCACCAATTATTTTATCATGAAATACTAACAAATGAAAATATCTTTATGAATCTCTTCATTCTGACCAATATAAATGAATGTCTCTATTTCATTCAAATATAAGATAAATAAGTTAAAACCAACCTTTCAATCAATTGTCGAAAATGACTTTTATTCACATTAAAATATACAGATATAGTGTTCTGTGATGAGTACAACTTCTTAAAACTACGTATGCCTCATTTCGAGTCAAAATGTATTTGTGCATATTCACAAAGCAGCAAGATTCCCCAAATTTTCTCCTATGTTTCATCTTTAAAGATAATTCATAAAGTGACCTAAAAAAAGCATCACTGTTTATATTTCAGTTTCCATGTTAATATGTGTATATAAACTTTCTAGTTTATATGTTAGTTATCTCTTTGCTTTGTTCTTAGCCAAGAATTCTTATTTTAGTTGCCAACAATTCTAAAAGTTTTTATTCAGAATGTGTATGTATAATTTTTAAATGTCACTGCAGGAGAGCTCACAAAAATGGCAAGGTTCAGACTCAACTGAATCTTCTCAAATATAAAATCCGTATCTAAAATAAGTAAACAGGTATATCCTACGCTTTTGGAGTGACTGCTGAGGCTTCCTACAGATTTACCTCTGGTGGATATCATCATCTCATTGTCAGTTTCACTGTGTGGAGCCTCAGGGACAATGGCATGCCTGTCAAAATTCTCAATGATTCCAGGTTGTTTTGAATTTTATATGCATATATATATATATATATATATTTTACTGGCTTCAAATTTATACAATCATCTTTATGTTTTCCCTCCTTTGCACCTTTCAATGTTTCTAACTAAAATTATAATTTAGACCATATTACACTATAAATAGTTAAATGAAAAATGTTACAAAAATAAGAAATAAAGAAATTATCTTCCAGAATTTACATTATTTTTGTTTTATCAAGGAATTCTCTGTATTGGGAGATGGGGCTACAGTTGGTCCTATCTTTGTAAGCCAAAACTTTATCAAGCATTCGTTCAGCAAGAAAACAAATTGGTTTCTGAGGAGCAGTAGATTTTGTATGATAAAAAAATTAATAATTCACAGGTTAGTAAAGTGACAAGCTAGATGAGCCTCTGAAATGTGTTAAGAACATTATCTTCTCTGTGGGATATGAGATCCACCAATAGGTTCCTTGACGGTAGAAAAGTAGCAACGTTTGCCACCGCTCACAGCATGCACAAACATCCACCTAACCGCCATCCCCACCCCCCGCCAAAAAAGAAGAAAGCTTGACCAATTTCAGCTCCTGATTTAATTTTAGAAATACAGAAGTCCAAAATTTCACCGTAGAATCATCGAAAATCTGATGTCCCCAGCTAATACTCCATATTGTAATTTAATGTTTCCTTCCGGGGATGTTGCCCCAGTTTGAGATGCATGGCATTAAATTTCTTGCCAAAGTGTCTACTAATGTTCATAATATTTTGATGAGAACTGAAAAATGTCACATTTGATTGCTGGAAATAAATAGCTTTTGCATGTTGTTTTTGTTTGATATTTCCATTTATACTGACTTCCACATTTCTATAGTTTTCACCGGCTTTTAGAATTTATACTTGGGATATCTTTTGCAATCAGATACAATATTGCTGTCTTTATAGGAACTTGAAATCAGCAGTTTTGTTAAAAGGGAGAAGCAGCTTGTGGCAGCAATGTCCCAACTGTGAAAACAACACATTATTGATGTTACTTAGTTTCTCATTAGGCTGACCTAATCAGCAGGCTTGATTTTTTTTTTTTTTCCACCTGCTACATCTTGTGTGAAGCCAGAGTGTCTCCGAAAGAGATCTGCAACAAAGATCATTTAGTTCAATGCCCTCAGGTTGCGGATGAGAAAATTAACTCCTAAAGGGAAAAAATTAAATCTATTTGCCCAAAGTTTCGCACTGTCATATGGAAGTCCCGGCAGGTGTGGAAAAAACCCCGAAGATATCCTGAGTCCAATCTGTGAATTCTCATACAACCCGGATTATATTATTAGTAATATAAGCAATTTGTATTAAAAAATAAAGGTCTCTAAACTTCAAAATTATGTGTTGAAAAATGAAAAATTCAAACAGTAAGCTCATTTTTGTTTCTGATTTTTGCCAAGTCAAAAGACCTATCTATCCCATTTATCACTTGTCTCAGTAGAAAAATAACTCAAATAACAATGAATTAAGAGAGAAACATACATGAATTGTTTTATTAAACAATGTATAGTATTAGAGCACTTGTGCTCATATATTTATATATGAAAATATTGAGTATAAACATAACAACCTACTAACTTTTTTAACTTACAGCAGTTAGAAGTTAATATAAGGTATATAGTAAACTTCCTATTATTTGAAAGGCACAAAAAAGTCATAGGCACTTAACTATTTCAGCTTAAGAATATCGTATGTTAACAACCATTAACTTGTTAGTTCACCAGCAAGTAGATTCTTATAATATGAAAAATGAATGACTGTTGAATTATGCATAATTTGCCAGTAAAAATGGAAGAGATATCTTTATTTATCCAGTTGGTGGGTTATCAGCAAGGCATTGGAAGTCTACTCATGGGCCTTTATCTTACTTTGAAAATCACTGTTATATAGGATATCAACCTATCTTAAATTCTTTCTTTTTAATGTCATTTTCTCACTAAACTGACCAAATATTCAATGAAATTGATTCCACAGTTACAGATCCAGCCGATGTAAAATTATAGGGGGGGATGACAATTTAAGAAATTATTTTTCTCATCCCCATGACTAGATGTAAACTAATATACATGCACAATGGTAATGATTCACTCTATATATGTATAGAAAAGCGATTCCACACCCACTTAATTGTTTCCACTAATTTTTCTGGGAATTATATTTATCTCAGTTGAACCTCCTGCTATGAAACCTAAAACCATTTTCATTTTCCTTTTCACTTTAAATACGGGGAAACTCAGAAAAGAAATGCTGGATGCATATTCTATGAATCTATGGAAACTTCTCTCTTCTTGCAGTTATCAAATTCTATTACCATTGTTTTGCATTAGAAGTAAGCAGTTTTTGCAACTGGAAAAAGAAATTACCAATGGTGGTTGCTGACAGATTTATAATAAAATCATTAATAGGTATTTCATAATGCCAGTTGCTAATAGAGAAACGTGTGAATGAGGATTAAAACGTTTTTTTCTATGTTGTTAGATTCTCAGTGTTTTGAAATATATTGAAAATAATGTACTGGAGACTTTAGATGTAAAATCCAGTTTAGAAGAAATGCTACAGGTTCCGGGATAGAATAAATGATACCTAGAAGGAATACTGAGAAGGAATCAGGCAAATTTAGGAGGTGGGTTTGGGGCCATTGAGGATTTAAATCCTGCATTTGTCCTCTTTTTCTCTTTTATTTCGTTAAACAGGGTTAATTCACCTGTGTTCATAGCTTTCTATGAAATACTGAAGGCCATCCTCCGTGATACGTACTTTAAATATATACTTTAAATAGATCACCTGACTTCATTAAAATCATGAAGCAATCATTATTTAATTCATTCTATAGTTAATGAAAATCAGGGTTAGAAAGTTCCAAAGTCACATATTTAATATGTGGGGAAGTTAAAATTCAAAGGTGATCTGATCTCAAAGTTTATGCTTTTACCCATGACATCATTTTTTCTCGGTATAGTTCATGGGAAGATGGCACTAACGATTTCAAAGAGTTTACTAAATAAAAGGCAGATTTTATGTCTGCTTTTCAAAATCTCTGGGGATAAGGTCCAGGCATCTGTCTTTGTGAAAAGCTCGTTAGGTGGGTCTATATAGGATAAAATTCTAGTGCCACGGCACATAAGTAGAGTGCTTCCATCAAAAAACACACATACCAAAAGAAAACGCAACAAAACTTATTCCGTTTAATT
Source organism: Equus asinus (assembly GCF_041296235.1). Lineage (NCBI taxonomy): Eukaryota > Metazoa > Chordata > Mammalia > Perissodactyla > Equidae > Equus > Equus asinus. Next base: position 5,593,802 of record NC_091806.1, on the reverse strand, counting down.
CCCCTTAAACACTTAACTGGATCCTAAGGCAGTGGAAGGAACAAGCCGGAAGCCTCTAGCCATATTTAGAACAGTTAGGTGTGCTTCCATCCTCACTCTATGCTTTTTTCAAGTACTGCCCTGTTATTCCACGATTTGACTTTGTCTTTGGTATCCAGCTTTGCTCCCCTGCTTGAACTTGATGACCAGAGTGACATTTTTAGTGTCTGATTTTATGGACCTACTCCCTAAATTCACTCAACCTCTGATTCATTCCATTTTTGGCCATTTTTGGATAACCATTCCACCTAATCTAGACCAAGAATATGGAGTGCAAACCTCAGCACTCATCCTCCTGGCCAGTATCCTGATCCAGCCTGTTTGTGAAGGACGCTTATTGTTTTAATTACACTTTCTATGACAATTATTCCTGCACGTGGGGAAATTGCACTAGGCAGAATATGCTCATAGCATTAAAAAGGAATGTGGATTACTAGTACCACATAAAGAGTATTAAAATACTTCGGAATTTTTCATCCACATATTCAAGAAAGTCAACCGTGGTAACGCTGGCTGCTTATTCAGACTCATAAGAGACATGTAGCGTTCTTGAATTCATTTATTTTTATGTATCTAAAAATACGCCCTTGAAAACATCCTTCATTTCCTTTGCTAACAACTTTCTTATATGAGCTTCCTCATTAATTTCTATTTTAGCCCATGCAGAAGGTATCTAGAATCCTCATCAGTGTCTTCTCTAGTACCTGGAAGCTTCGGTACCCTGACGTGCTGTGTGCCATTTGATTCTCACTCTTGGTTGTCTATTGGGGAAGAACACCAGTGCTCAACACTGTCCTTCAGCATTAGTGAGCCCGAATGAGAAAGTGGAGGAGGACAGCCTCCCTGCTGTGCCTCCATTTCTTTCCCTTGAAACATACTGCTTCTCTTTTGTATATTTCCCCTAGACGCTGCCTCTACACTTTAGTTTTTTCTCATAATTTTTAGATAATAAAGTTCTCTGACACATCTAATGAATCTTAAGATACAAATAAGTGATACATTTAGGAAAATACAAGCCAAGGTGTCATCTCCCTGTTCTCATCTTTAACCCGTCACCATGTGTCATATACAAACACAGAAATAAATGGCCATCTGTCTTTCTGGACAGAGAAAATAAAGTTTTAAATAAATATCGTGGCTAATATATTATTTAGTTTATGCAAATAGTTCCATTTTGTGTTTCAACCAAGACTCCATTGAATGGAGGAGAGAATAACCCAATTAAATACACTGGCTTGAGGACGTCCTGTGGGGTTGTGTAATGGGAACGACAGCACAGGTGGCCATTTTGATGTGGGATGGAGAAGCTGGCACAACACAAATTGTGAAGTAGTGAGGTAGCGTCAATTGTAGTAAGAGCATCTGAACAAACAATTTATTAATGGCTCTCAGGAAGATTAGCCATATTCTTTACATCAAGAGTTGACATTCGGAGAGAAAGAAAAAAAATTTTTTCTAAACAACATCTCACCATAAAGAACAGTATATTTTTAAGGAACTGTGCTAGGTCATTTGAAGAACACAGGGCTTTTGTTTTTATCTTTTCAAAAAAATATGACACATAGATAAGCACTACACCAATATTGAGTTAATAAAAATATTTTGTAGCCATCTATAATTTGCGATGAGAATTTGACAATTTTTGGGCTCCACTTCAGGAAATGCTGGAGCTGTTTGGATGCCATCACATTGAATGTTTTCACCCCTGAGAGTTGGATTCATTCCTTATTTCTTCACATTCGAATGACTCTCTTAACTCGTATACCACAATGAAAACAAAGTATGGTACAGTCAACGCATTACTTAACTACCAGCATATGTTCTGACAAGCACGTGGTTAGGTGATTTTCTTGTTGTGCGAACATCACAGAGTGTACTTACACAGGCCTAGATGGTATAGTCCACCACCGAGGCTACATGGTGCCAGACTTAGGGGACATCAGTCCTGTATGCGGTCATTGTTGACAGAAATGTAGTTCACAGTACATGACTGCATATGCCTCATTTTATTTTATTTGAACTCTAATGTGCCACTTATATGTCTCTTGTGAAAAGTACATTATTCATTGTAAAAAATTAATTGTTGCCATTTATCCAAACAGAAGAGTTGTTGCTGTTGACCCAAAGGTAAAAATACTCCCACTTAAAGGGAGTATTACTAGTATCACTAGGGGCCAGCCAGTGGAGTAGCGGTTAAGTGCCTGAGCTCTGCTTTGGAGACCGGGGTTCACAGGTTCGAATCCTGGGCAAAGATATTCATGCTGCTCATCAGGCCATGCTGTGGTGGCATCCCACGTACAAAAGAAGAAATAGAGGAAGATTGGCACAGATGTCGGCTCAGAGCCAATCTTTCTCATCAAAAAATAAAAATAAGTTAAAAATGAATAAATAAGATATTCATCATAATGACTTGACAGCATTTACATTCTAATATTTAATCTTTAATCTCATTTTGATTTAATTCAATTTCTGCAGGATTATGCAGCAGTGATTATGTTTTTATTTTAAAACACTCTATTATACAACATGGCTCACTTCTTTAAAACAGTTAAAAATATTTTGGTGGATAGTAAATATTGTGAAAAGTAACACTAAAGCATAGACAAGAAAAAACACAAAAATGACAACAGTTTAAGGATATCATTTGAAATAGAACAAGCCTGGGCTCAGGATAAAAATGGTAAGTTTTGATGCAAGGTTTGAGGAAGTGATGTCCCAACCCTTATACAGTTCCCTTTGCCGTGAATCAAGGGCATTCAAAAAGATGGTATCATAAGTTCAATGTAATTCTATAAAGAATTGCTATTTAAATGTCCAATTTTTTTCCTAATCTTTAATTAAAACTCAATTCACCTGTTCCACCTATATCTCAATACCTCAATCAAGACACTTGAAACTTGGAATCATTAACATTTCCTCAGAGGAGATGAAAGTTTAATAAATAAAAGCATTAAACATGCTCATATATTTTGAATTTTTAATTAATTAGTAATATACTTGTGTCAGCTTTTGCTCCAAAACAAACCACCTCAATATTTAGTGGCTTAAAAATAGTAATCTTTACTTAGATTGCAATTCTGTGGGTTAGAAGGGGGGCTGACCTTAACTGGGTTTTTCTGCTATGTTCTTGGATGGGCTCCCTCGTGTATCCGGGGTCTTCTGCTAGGTCAGACGGGAGCTGGTTCATCTAGGATGCACTCATCTGGGATATTTTTCTCTGCTACACATGGTTTCTCTGACATCAACCAGCAGACAATTCCAGGCTTATTTTACATGACATCCCATAAACATAAAGACCAGAAGCTGCAAGGCTTAAAAATAAAAGTGTCATAAGTGACATTGTATAAACTCAGAGCAAGTCACAGATCAGTCAGATATAAGGAATGGGGCGAGAAAAAGAAAACAAACTCTACCTCTCAACCTTTGCAGCCCATTTGCAAATTTCCACGACAGTTATTAAGAGAGTGCTGTGCATGCCAAATTTCTCCATGATTCAGTGTTAGCATGTAATTTAAGAAGTCTTTTTTTGTGTGTATCTCTATGTTAAAGAGAATTTAGAGGGAGAATCCAGTTCCAGCTAAACTGGCTAGCAATAATAAATGATTGTCCCGTTGATAGCCTCTCCTGCCTTTCCCAGCTGCTCCAAACAACAGTTAGCTTCAACTCTTTTTACATGTTTTGTTTAATTCAACGGCATTTGTTGTTGTTGTTGTTTATTGTTTGACAATAATAGTTTTACCTTCAACTCGGTAAAGAGATCATCTCCAAATTGCAGTCATCTCTTGGTATCCACGGGGGGTTGGTTCCAAGACGCCCTACAGATACCAAACTCCAGGGATGCTCAAATCACTTATATAAAATGGCCTAGTATTTGCATATAACCCATTCGTATCCTGCTGTACACTTTGTCATCTCTATATTATTTATTTTACCTAATACAGTAAATGTGTAAACAGTTGTTATAGTATGTTGTTTAGGGAGTAATTGTAAGAAAAAAACTCTGTACTTGGTCAGTCCAGAGACAGCTATCACAGGCCTTTTAGTTAGCAGCTAATTAAATCTGTGAATGTGGAATATGAAGATACAGAGGACTGACTGCCTGTTGTTTTGTTGACTGAATTGTGTCCACTCAAAATTCATATGTTAAAGTCCTAAATCCCAATACCTCAATATGTGACTTTATTTGGCAGTGGGGCCTTTAAAGAAGTAACTAAAGTAATCTATGTCCCATGGGTGGGCCTTAATCCAATGGGACTGGTAGGCTTATCAGAAGAGGAGACTAGGACACGGGCACACATGTGAAGACACAGGGAGAAGATGGCCCCTACAAATCAAGGAGAGAGGCCTCAGAAGAGATGTCCCTTGCAACTCCTAGATCTTGAAGTTTTAGCCTACAGAGTTGTGGGAAAACTTTCTGCTGTTTAAGCTGCTCAGCCTGTATACTTTGTTTTGGCAGCCCAGCAAACTAATTTATGCTCCATGTCACTTCACTTTATTTTCGTTGTTGTTTGTTGTTTGGAACCCTTCAAAACGCTTACTTTGATTCATTTTAATCACTTGCAGTAAAGAATACTGAAAAACCATAGAGGAGGATGAAAAATTATAGTTAATGACAAGAAAATCAACATTTTAAGAAAAAAATGCCAGTATTATTTTCAATTCAGTAAAGATGGCCGTCTCAAAATTATGAAGTGTACCTAGGAATAATAATAATATCCTATAAAGTAATTTGCAGGTACTATTTTTAATAGACACAAAGGAACAATTAGACACTGTTGCAATTATCTCTTGCTGCACAACAAATTGCCCAAAACTCGGTGGCTGAAAACAAAAATTTAGTACTAGTTTTCACACTTCTGTGGGTGGAGTGGACTCAGCTGGATGGTTCTCTGAATTTTCCACGGGGCTGTAACGGGAAAACAACAGGTTGAGATCATCTGAAAACTCAACTGGTCTTGGCTGAATGGTCTCCTCATTCTTACAACTGACACACTGATTTTTACTTGCCCACTCTTTCCCTCCATGCAGGATCTCATGCTGTGTACGTGGCTTGGGTTCCTCAGAGCAGCGTGGTCCCAGGATAGTCATACTTCTCACACAGTGGCCAGCTTCCAAGAGACAAGAAGCAGAAACTACCAAGCTAAATGAAGTTTCCGCCTAGAGCTGGCTATTTGTAGAAGCAGCTACAAGCCCTACTCACTTTCAAGAGGGTGGTAAAGGACTCTGCTTCTTAATGAAAGTGTCGCGAAGTTACATTGCAAAAATCGTGTGGGATAGGAGATAATGTTGTGGCCATCTTTAGAAAATAAAATGGTCCATAATCATCAATGCCATTTTATTGATAAGGAAAATGAGTCTCAGAGAGATTAGATGAAATGCCCAATGTGTCATAGCTACTGGGTGGCAGACTTGTGACTCAAACTCAGGTCCATCTAGTTTCAAAGACCCAAATCTTCTTTCAAAAAAATGAAAATTAGTAGTTGTTATTTAAAACACGCATGCACACATATATGCATACACGAACACACACACATTAGGTAAACAGTGATTTGAAAGTCTTATCTTTATGACATAGTTGTTAGAGACGTGCTACACAAATCTTACCCGTGAAATTTCCCACATGGATTTGAAAAACATAAATCCCGTAAAGATTCAGCTCATGTGTGTGCAGCACAATCAGATAAAAAAAATGTAAGGTGTTATTTTAAGCATAAGTTGGGTCATAAGTTTTCTTTTGATCTGATCTTGTCTCTTGATAAGGTGGAATGATTAACCATAATCTATCCTTAAACAATGAGGAAGAACAGGGTATATCCAGGTTTTTTGCCTTAGTCTATTAACGTATACTCAGTTTCATGGGACATGTTAACAAGACAATGATTTAGCCACCTTAATTAACCTAAGTAAGATACACATATACACGCACAGAAAAATACTTTGGTAAAATAGAGATAATAGTATCAAATATTTTACATCTACTACGGAAGACGGACTGACCATTCTTATTAACAATCAAATACAAATTATATCATATCACATATTAATGTTCCCCTCAGCTTGACTAAACTTTAGACAGATTTCTTCCTGACTGTGACCTTGACCTGCTTTTCCTTAGAGCACTTACTTTATAAAATTTGCAATTGCGAGGTCTTTCTCTACCTATTAAAGATGTAAATCTTGTACAACCCAGGGGTGTCTTTGTCAAGGACCTGGGAGCCATCCTTCTTTGCAATATAATCCTTAACACAGACAGAACCCTGTCTCCTAGTCTCTGAGGGAGAATAGGAGCCTATCTTCCATAAGCACCACTGAGCAAACACAGATGGAATAGTCACACTGACCAGCATTCCCCCTACAGTCCTCCCCTATTTTCCCCCTTAGTTTATCCCAGCATTTGGAAATCCTCTTGTCCTTTGCTTTAAAGGAGCTGAGTTCAGTCTCCCACCTCTGTTGCAGTAGTCTTGAACCCTATTAAAAAGGTATTGAATAAAGTCTAACTCCACCTGGTGCAATTTTTATTTGACATTTAAGATAAATTTGCTGTTTATTAGATGTAAATTTAATTAACTATTTTTACTAGGTTCCCTTGGACATCCCCCCATTAGAGTCCTGGGAGCTTGATGTTAGTGCTCTTCTTTGATACCAGCTGGAAATGATTTTTAAAGTATTTGCAAATATGAAAAACATGATGTAAGTGCTTCGATGTTATGCAATATATTACGCAACATATTTCAATACAAGAAAAATATTAGTGATACATAAAGCTAAAAACAACCGCTTGCCTTATCTCTGCTGCTATTTCAGAGGGGTAACAAAAAAGCATATATATTACAAATAAGGATTAAAGGGATGGCAAATTGTTAGTCATGTACCAGTGTGTTAACATTAAAAGATCACAGTGATTCTACTTATTAAAAGCGAAGATTTTTTGTTTGTTTATGAAAAAGCTTAGTGAAAGCTATATTATTAAACAAAACTGAAAAAAACCACTTGCATTCAAAGGATTATATATCTTGGGGATGACTCCAAATAATGGTGTGATTGACAAAAGAACTTGCAGATTTTTTCTTTTTTTTTTAATAAAAATTGATCGTGCTTATTACAGCTTCATGCCAGCACTCTATTGCAAGAGCTGAGGAGGCGTTTCTTGATAAGGCCTATTTGCAGCCACTTATAGCCTTCAAAAACACATTGGCTTGAAATTCATCATCATTTTTCTCCTCATTCCTAAATGAGGATTTTCATTGAAATTTTGGTGAAATTCCATTCTCCATTTTTTGAGTTGCTGAAGCAGTAAAATTAGCTATTTTTCACCTGCATGTTGTTTCAGGGAAAATTTGAAGTATTTTTCTGGTGAAGGTCATTGAAGAAAGCTCTGGCGTGAGCACCCCTTCCAAAAGTGGAAAGATTTTCATTTGGCATTTTATATATGGAACTTTGTTGATCTACTTTGGATTTTAAAGTTCAAACCAAAAAAAGCAAACAAACAAAAACATAAAATAGCAATTTCTGTTTATTCTTAAATGACAGTATCCAGATTTGTCAATTCTCATTTCCTCATCTTTATTCTAGTTCTTTTTTCTTTTGGTATGTAGGATTCAGTGAGAAGTTTATTTTATTATGTTTTCCATTATAATCAAAAAGAATAAATTTTTGACACTCTATTGGCTACCATTTGAGCTATCCTAAAGGTGATGTTCTATGTTAGAAATGAATATATTTGTATGACTTTTGGTAACTTTTTCATATCAGTTGAACCATTGTAATAAAAAGATCACATGATTTTATCTGCATTCCATGTCTAGTTCTACTAGAGTAGATTTGGATCATGAAAGTAAAGGAAATGCTTGAAAGCAAAAATGTGTGTTACTATTTTAATTTAAAAATTAACGGCTATTTAAAAGTTAGGGAAATAATAAAATAAAAATAAAATGAAAAAACAAAAATCCTCCCAAATCTCTGCACCCACATGTAATATAAAGACGTAATATTTCCTAGGAATATTTTAACACACACACACACACACACACACACACACACACACACACAAGTATAATATCACTTGTGGTAGGCTAAAAAAGCCCCCCCTCCCCCAAATATAACCATGCCTTAATCCCAGGAATTTGTGAATGTTACCTTGCATGGTGAAAAAAAGAACTCTGTAGGTATGTTTAAATTAAGAATCTTGAGATGAGGAAATAAACCTCAGTTATGCAGATGGACTTTAAATACAATCACACTATACTCTCTCTTATGTGAGAGGGAGGTAGAGAGAGTAGAGACACAGAAGCTGATGTGGTGATGGAGGCCAATTAGAGTGATCTGACCACCTGTGGCAGGCGTCCCACATATAAAGTAGAGGAAGATGGGCATGGATGTTAGCTCAGGGCCAGTCTTCCTCAGCGAAGAGAGGAGGACTGGCAGTAGTTAGCTCAGGGCTAATCTTCCTCAAAAAAAGAAAAAAAAAGTGTTAGAGTGATCTGACCACAAGATAAGGAAGGCTGACAACCACCAGAAGCCGTAAAAGGAAAGAAACAAATTCAACCCTAGAGCTTCTGGAAGGAGCGTGGCCCTGCTGACATTGTGATTTTGACCTAGTGAAACTGATTTTGGACTTCTGGCCTCCAGAACTATGAGAAAGTAAACTTCTGTTGTTTTGAAGCTATCAGTTTGTAGCAATTTGATACAACAGTCTAAGAAACTAACACAGAACATAATTATAAACACATCATAGATACAATTTTGTTTTCTACTGTTGCCATTTTATTTATTACCTTGTACTGTACTTTTTACTAGTAAGTTTTACATCTATTTTGATATAGTCATTGGTAACGATGAAATAATGAGCAATAGGATATGTTGGAGTATGTGAGGAAGCCGTTTGGTTTAAAACTAATTTGACCTGACCTTGTTTTTTTAGAAAGGCCTGACATGGCCTGTCGAGCATGCCTTGTACAACTGCTTTAACAATGTACAATCTCCCTTAAGCCAAGAATGATGCCCTTAAAGATAGGGATGTTTCTTCCTCCCATATCAGCATTTCTTTAAGGATAAGCATTTCTTCCCAGACACTAAGGATTAATTCTCAACCTGCTCTAACTCATTTCCTGACTACTGATCTACTGACCTCTGACTGGCTGTGCTCACCTTGTGACCACTGACCTGTTGTGCTAGGAGAGCATCTCGTGACTGAAGTAAAAGGGATATTCCTATCATATGTGCTGTATGTTCTTTGTTCCAAGATGCTTTATAACCCCTCTGCACACCCTGCTTCTTCAGAGAGCGTCCTTCCTCGGTGGAAAAGCTCACCCAGGCCTCAAACTGGGTCATATAATAAACTCACCTCAATTTTCATTTAGGTATTGATTATGGACTATTTGTGTTGACAGTACTTATAGGTTCTTACAAATTCTTGATAAACAAATTCTGAAATAATTAATGATAAATACATAATTACTTATTCACTTTAAATGATTGTGTGTTATGTTATAGAATATTTTTAAAGATTTTGATATTTTCCAAATTTTTGCTGCTATGATTACTGTATTGAATACATTTATATTTGATTTATTTCCCTATTTGGAATTGCTTTCCTTAGGATAAGCATGTCCTTTTAGCATGTCTGCATGCCAGTGTGTTCATCTGGGAAAGGTATAATTTGGACAGACTTCTAAGGTCACTTCCAGCTACTGTATTTGAGTTATTATTTCCCAAGAAGTAGTTGGAGAAGTTGGAAGTTGGAAGGTAAAAAATATTTAAAAATTTTTGTGCAGTGAGGACATGATTATTTTATCATTATGTGTTCTTTCTAAAAATATCTAGGAGTAAGCATTGCAAGATGATAGAGTGCTAGGAGGACATAGTGATCATGATGTCCTAAAGATTTTCAATACTGAGTTAAATTAGCGATTTCATGTAGATTTTAGCACACTAGATTGTGATATAAAATTATCATTTCTTTCACACACATTTTCTGCAGAAGTAGCTATATTAGGAGATTTGGAAATCTGACCTGAGATTTGGCACCCAATTCTAAATTAGCAATTTTTTTGATGTCAATATTTTTAAATTCTCAAACATGGTAAACAATGGGATTCTTGCCATGTCTTTGTCTTTTTTCCATCAGTCACATAGATTCAATCTGATGCCCCAGCTGTTGCTTCCAAAGGGAGGTAAAATATAGATACAGCTTTCCTCACTTTGCATACTTTCTCCTTGCAGCTCTATATGCTGATATTTAATATTGGCTTAAGTCTTAGCATAGCGCAGATCTTTTTTTCTCTCTTTCTCTGTGCCTGGGATTTCTGCTAATTCACCAATTGGTGGCTTTTCATGAGTCCTTTATTCAAAGTGGTGTGATAGTGGTTACTTTGTAGTTCAGTCTTGGAAACCAAGTTTTATACAGATTTTTTTATAAGTACGTTGCCCCGTAACAACCCAACATTATCATGGGAATGACTGTACGCTCGAATCTTGTAGAAGTGGCCTAAACTCCTCAGAAGAAAAAATGGTATGGAAATAGCAAGAAGTGAATTTAAAATCTTATGGAGATGAATGGAATGGTTTCACTTGCCTTTCGGCCATTGCCATCATGATGGACTATGGATCTACGGTTTGAGAAAAATAAAAGATGAAGTGTTTATATCCCATTCTTGTGTTACACCTTGAGAGAATCAATAAACAGTTCACAGAGGTGACAAATTATTTACCCTACAGTAGAGGAAGCAGTGAGTGATTCTCTTCACCTCCAATGATATGACGATCTTTTCATTTATGAATGAACTACGTGTTTAGTCATTTAAAACCTCTCTGCTTGTTTCATTTCATAGCTGTAATTTGCTTTTTGTAATTACACACATTAGGCACTGAAACTAGAGGGTCCAGACATCTTTGCCACTAAAAAACTGACTGCAAGGCTTAGTTTAATGCTGTAAAGCTTGCAGGATCTCAGACCTATTCCTTGGTTTGGTTTTGTTAGTTTTTATTGTTTTTCGTTTGGGCAGCACAGGGTCCATCTCATCCTTGTGAAAGAAGCAGGACAGCTCTCAAATTAACTCTTCCATCTCTTCAACTTATACAAAACTTTGTTTCTGTGTATGAGAGAGAGTGAAAGAAAGAGAAAGAGAGAGATAAGGGAGGGAGGTTGAGAGGGAGAGAGAGGAAACCTCAAGATCAGTGTCTAAACGATTGGCAATCACTGATAGCTATTGCTGAGTTTCTCCCTAAATGGTGCAGTATTTGATGCTGGCATTTCATGTGACATTGCTTTTTTACTTTACCAACGAAGCTACATTTAACGTTGCATTTGGATCCACAGTGACTACATTTACAATTGTTATGAAGCCACAATTTTATTTAGACTGTTGGGAATTCAAGGCAGGAAATAAATGTGGCAGGGGAAGTATATGAATTTTCTAGGGCTGCAACAACAAAGTCCCACACGCTGGGCGGCTTAAATAACAGGAATTTATGGCCTCACAGTTCTGGAAACCAGAAGCTCAAGATCAGCGCATCTGCAGGGCTTGTTACTTCTGAGGGCTGTGACGGAGAATCTGTCCATCCCTTTCTCATAGCTTCTAGTGGTTTCCTGGCAATTTGGGGCGTTTGTTAGCTTGTAGATCTCTGCCTTCGTCTTTAAATAGTGACCTCCCTGTGCGTGTGTTTGTCTCCAAGTTTCCCTCTCTTATAAGGATATTTGTCGTATTGTATTAGGGACCCTGGTACTCCAAGGTGACCTCATATTAACTAATTACATCTGCAGTAACACCACTTCCAAAAAAAAGGTCACATTCTGAGGTACTTGGGGTCAGGAATTCAACATAATGAATTTGAGGCAACACAATTCAATCCATAATGGGAGTCTTCCACCTGATTTTAGACTCCTTGTGTTTGAAGCTCTAGTGTGGGCAGAATTCAATGAGACAAAGGAATAGAACTGATCAGTGCTAGAATAGGAGACATCCATGGAAGCTACAATTAATAACAACATTTTTAAAGACTTTATTTCTTTAAAGGAATTTTGAGTTCAAAGAAAATTAAGAGGAAGATGCAGAGATTTCCTAAATACCTTTGTCCCACACATGCGACGCTTTCTTCTTTATAAACATCTATGAATGATACATTTGTTACAATTTATGAACCTACAATGACACATCATTATCACCCAGAGTCCATAGTTTACTTCACACTCTACCCTTGGTGCTGTACATTCTATGAGTTTGGACAAAAGTATAATGACATGTATGCATTATTACAGTATCCTGCAGAGTATTTTCTCTGCCCTAAAAATCCTCTATGTTGGGGCTGGCCCAGTGGTGCAGCGGTTAAGTTCGCACTTTCTGCTTCAGCGGCCTGGGGTTCACTGGTTCGGATCCCGGGTGCGGACATGTCACCTCTTGGCAAGCCATGCTGTGGTAGGCATCCTGCATATAAAGTAGAGGAAGATGGGCACAGATGTTAGCTCAGGGCCAGTCTTCCTCAGCAAAAAAAGAGGAGGATTGTTGGTAGATAGCTCAGGGCTAATCTTCCTCAAAAAAAAAAAAGAAATCCTCTATACTCCACCTATTCAACCCTTCCATCCCTTACCCACTTGGTAATCACTGATCCTTTTACTATTTCCATAGTTTTGTCTTTTCCAGAATGTCATATGGTTGGAATCACACGGTATGTAGTCTTTTCAGACTGACATCTTTCACTTGGTAATATACATTTAAGATTCCTTCATATCTTTTCATGGTTTGACAGCTCATTTCTTTTCAGTACTTAATAGCAGTCCATTGTCTGGATGTATCACAGACTATTTATCCATTCTTTTACTAAAGGACGTCTTGTTTGTTTGCAAATTTTGGCACTTTTGAATAAAGCTGCTATAAACATCCATGTGCAGGTTTTTGTGTGGATATAAGTTTTCAACTCCTTTGAGTAAATATCAACAAGTGTAATTGCTAGATTGTATGGTAAGAGTGTGTTTAGTTTTTTCAGAAGTCCCAAACTGTCTTCCAAAGCTGCTGTACCATTTTACGCTCTCACCGGCAATGAATGAGTGTTCCAGTTGCTCCACGTCTTCACCAGCAGCCGGTGTTATCAGTGTTCCAGATTTTGGCCATTCTAATAGGCATGTAGTGGTCTTTCATTATTTTAATTTGCGTTTCCCAGATGACATAGGATGTGACGCATCTTTCCCTATGCTTATTTGACATCTAAATATCTTCTTGGTGACTTTTGTTACGGTCTATGGCCCATCTTTTAATCACACTTTTTGTTTTCTTGTTGTTCCATTTTAAGAGCTGTCAGCATATTTTGGATAACTACTCTTTTATGAGCTGTGCCTTCTGGAAGTGTTTTCTCCAAGTCTGTGGCTTGTCTTCTCAGTCCTCTGACATTATCTTTCACAGAGCAGAAGGTTTTAGTTGTAATGCAGTCCAGTTTATCAATTATTTCTTCACAGATTTTACCTTTGGTGTTTTACCTAAAAAATCATTGTCAAATGACTAGGTTTCCTCTTATGTTATCTACTAGGAGTTTTATAGTTTTACATTTTACTTGTAGCTCTATGATCAATTTTGAGTTAATTTTTAGGAGGAGTGTAAGGTCTAGAATCTTTTTTGTGTGTGTGTGTGAATGTCCAGTTATTCCAGCGCCATTTGTTGAAAAGACTAATCTAGCTCTATTGTATTGCCTGTGTTCTTTTGCCAAAGATCAGTTGACTTACTTCCATGGTCTATTTCTGGGCTCTTTATTCTATTCCATTGATCTATTTGTCTATCCTTTGCCGATACCATAGTGTCTACAGCTTTACTTTAAGTCTTTTCTTTGTTTGTTTGTTTTTTGCTGAGGAAGATGGGCTCTGAGCTAAAATCTGTTGCCAATCTTCCTCTTTTTGCTTGAGGAAGACTGTTGCTAACATATGTGCCAATTTTTGTCTATTTTGTATGTGGGAAACCTCCACAGAATGGTTTGATGAGCAGTGTGTAGGTCTGCACCCAGGATCCAAACCCATGAGCCCCTGGCCACCAAAGCGGAGTGCACAAATGTAGCCACTATGCCATGGGGCCAGCCCCTATTTTAAGTGTTAAAGTCAGGTAGTGTCAATTTCCGACTTTGTTCTTCTCCTTCAAGGTTGTGTTGGCTATTCTGGGTCTCTTGATTTTCCACATAAACTGTAGAATCATTCTGATGAAATCCACAAAATAACTTAATGGGATTTTGATTGACATTGCATTGAATCTAGAGAACAAGTTGAGAATTGACATCTTGACAATATTGAGTATTCCTGTGCATGAACATGGAATATTTTTCCATTTGCTTAGTTCTTCTTTGATTTTGTTCATCAAGGTTTTGTATAGATGTAGTACATATTTTGTTAGATTTATACCTACATATTTCATATTGTGTGGATGCTAATGTATATGGCATTGTGTTTCTAACTTCAAATTCTATTTGTTCATTGCTGGTATATGATAAAGTCATTGCCTTTTGTAAATTAAACTTGTATCCTGCAAACTTGCTATAATAGTTTATTGGTGCCAGGAGTTTTTCTCATATCTTTTGGATGTTCTACATAGGTGATCATGTCATCTGTGAACAAAGACAATGTTATTTTTTCTTCCCAATCTGTGTGCATTTCATTTCCTATTCTCATCTTACTGCATTAGCTAAGACTTCCAGTGTTATGATGAAAATTGATAATAAGAGAGGGCATCTTTGCCTATTTCTTTTCATAGTGGGGAAGCTTCAAGCTTCTCACCATCAAATATGATGTTGGCTATAAAGTGTATTTTTTCTTTGTAAATATTCTTTATCAAGTTGAGAATGTTTTCCTCTATTCCTCTTTTACTTAGAGTTTTTATCATGAATGGGTGTTGGATTGTGTTAAAAATGGTTTCTGGATGTATTGATAGAATCATGTGATTTTTCTTTTTTAGCCTATTGATGTGATGGATTACAATAATTGATTTTTGAATGTTGAACCCTTCTTGCATATGTGGGATAAATCCCACTTGATCTTGGTGTATAATTCGTGTTATACATTGTTGGATTGAATTTGCTATTATTTTCTTGAGGATTTTGGCATCTGTGTTCACGAAAGATATTGGTCTGTAGTTTTCTTTCCTTGAAATCTCTTTGTTTTGTTTTGGTGTTAAGGTAATGCTGGTGTAATGAGATAGAATGTATTCCTTCTACTTCTATTCTCTGAAAGAGACTGTGGAGAATTGGTATAATTTCATCCTTAAATGTTTGGTAGAATTCACTATTAAACTATTCTGGGCCCAGTGCTTTCAGTTTTGGAAGGTTATTAATTACTGATTCAATTTGTTTAGTAGAGATAGATCTATTCAGGTTGTCTTTCTTTTTGTGTGAGTTTTGGAAAATGATATCTTTCAAGGAATTTGTCCATTTCATCTAGGTTGTCAAATTCATGAGGATAAAGTTGTTCACAGTGTTCTGTTATTTTTTTTAATGTCCATAGGATCTGTATTGATGTCCCCGCTTTCATTTTAGAACAGCCAGAAGAACCTAGAAGGATAAGGGGAGATTTCCCCGTCTCTGATACCATCTTCCTTATTTAGTTTAGAAAAGATTTTAGAATAGAGCCCAGGGGAATTTATAGAGAGATTTCAAGAGGATAAATAAAAGCTTATCAAAAACTGAGGGAAATCAGCGCTAGAAATGTTTTCGAAATAAGCTCATAGTTAGAACTCAATCATTTGGACTCCCTAAGCCAGTGGTGAAGGACAATACAAATAATGACACAAGGATCTATGTGGCTGTTGTTAGATTTTAATTTAACTGGGGGAGATAAAAACTAACCCAAAATTGTTTTACTTTATTAGAAACTTTATTGGTATTTACAATAGCTATGCTAAGAAAGTAATTGAAACTTTTTCAAGTAATAGTTCAAAATATTTAGTTTCATGTTTCTTAGGACAGTCATGTCTATATAATAAGTGAGAACAATTTTGGGCAAACTGTCTACTTCTGATTATTTTCTTCTGTTTCTTAGGACTTCCTATATCTCTTTCCTAATAAGGTATTATATACTGAGTCCTCAAGAAAACTAAATGAAATTCCTGGCATTGTATTGTATCATAGAGCAAAGTTGAGAATGACGATAGCAGTGTGGTTTTCAGTTATGGCAGAAGGAAACGTATTGTAATTCTAAAATAAGCAACGTAAAGTAGACCTAGGGTCATGCACTGCCAAAAATGTCACAGACAAAGAAGTCTGAAGGTTGCTTAGGGAAAATCCTTCGCATGAGTGCAGTCAAATTTTATTTAATGGTAATTTCTTATTACAAATGAGATCATTTATTTCTATGCTAACTTTTGATGGATGGAATATTAAGATAAAATGGTCATGTCATGGCAAAAGGTAAGTCAGGACAAGAGAGCTTAAACTAAACTGTGGGAAACTTGATTGTGGGAAAACCTTGACTCCTGAGGCCTTAAGTCATAGAAGTAAGGAGTTCAACTCTAAAGAAAGACGTGGTAATGAAGAGCTAACGAGTGACTAGTGTGATCATTCTTTATGAACTTCATCTTTTCAAGCATGCTGTAAAAGTTAAGTTCAAAACATGCTGAGAACTTAGAAACTTTGAGAACTCACATGAAACTAATGGTGAAGGAGTAGCATCAGAGAAATCAAGAAAGCAATATCACAAATATAATTACAAGGAGCAAAAAACAAACTCCTTTCTTGGAGAATTTCACTAAATGAGAGTCCAGATTTTCAAAGGAAACTGTGATTCAGTGAGTGGTCTCAAAAGAGTAAAAATAAAAGACCTAACGTTGAGAAAGTAAATAGTGTTACAGTCAAAGCCATATGAATGGGAAGAAAGAAAAAATTCAGCCATCAAAAGATACACACACACACAAGTGATCACGAATGATAGCATAGTAAGAAGAACTTGTTTCAAACACCAGCCCTGAATGAAATTTGCTTATATTAATTAACTTTATCAATGTGCTTTGTAATAAAATAACTGTCCTAAATTTTAAATATTACCTGGAGGGCTGAGGGAAGATTACCAACTCTGCAACATTCTGTAATACTAATTACCTGGGAAAATAAATGTAAACTGCACAGACATGGAAATTACAGCTAAAATAGTTCTTATCTTTACTCTTACACAACTACAGAAAGATTTCGAGGCTATCAAAATTTAAAGTGTATTTTGATATCATTTCATAATGAGAGCAATTATGACATCAACTCACTTCTATGTGTATGGTGGATCTGGATAAAACAGTGAATTGCTTTATAAAGAGAAACTCCTATCTGATAATAGTTCTTGAATCACATGATGCTTAAAAGAAAAAGTATTCAGGACAGGCATTCACTCTTTCTCGTTCTCACTTATTTCCCTCCGTTCTCATCCACACTTTTGTTTTAACTTTCTACTATTTCCTTGACTTTTCGTTTTTCTTGTCCTATCTCCTCTCTCTTTTTCACTCTAATTTCTCTCATAGATTAATTATAATTATTAATTGCTTTCATCAAACAGAACTCCAATGAGATAAAATGGGCGTGTTTGTCATCTGTATGAATGAATTAATAAACTAAAACCCAAAGTGACCAAATAATTGAATTCACATCTGTGCGCAAACTGGTTTTTAAAAAGGACTCAGAAAAATCAATCTGCTCTGCTTGTGTTTTACAAAACCTACATTTTAATAATGTCAATAATGCATTATTGTTCAGTGAATTCTCAATGATTAAAAAAGATCTTATAGGATTTTCCAAATATGACCCGAGTCTTATAAAAGCATCAGAAAATTAGTCTGAGAAAAACACATACTACTCAGGCTTAAAGTCTCCTTAACCATTTCTTAAATGTTATTATTGTTTCCATCTTAGGAAACTGGAAAAAGAAGAGCAAGTTAAGTTCAAAGCAGGCAGAAGAGAAGATATAATAAGAATTAGAGCAGAAAGCAATGAAATTGAAAACTGGAAATCAATAGAGAAAATCAGTGAAACCTAAAGCTGATTTGTTGAAAAGAGCAATAAAATTGATAAGCTTCTAGCCAGCCTAAGGCTAGAAGAGGGGACAATTTACTAAAAAAGAGAGAGGACACAAATTACTAATATAGAAAATAATTAAATTGACACAAGACAGATTAACAAGAGGAAAAGAAAATTAATTCCTACCTACGGAGGTTTCGTAGATATGGGATCTAAAGATATGACCAAAGCACGCAGCTTTTATACTTTTGAGACAAAGAAATAACAAATTTGTGATGAATTGACAAGACAAAGAAACTACTCAGGCTTGGGTCATAATTAATGAAGAAACTAAGCAAAGTTTGTTTACAAAATCTTCTTAGCCCTGAATTCCCTATCTCAGGCCATAAGGAAACCTCTGTACCTCCTGGTTCAGGGAGGGTAATTTTCATGTGGAAGATTTGTTTCCTGCTTTTAGGGGGACCAAAAAGGGTCAGAGTATCCTTCTTGCAATGGTTGTTTCTTAAATAAATTTAATTCAAAATAATAAATATTCCAAAGTGGTATATTTTGAGGTAGCCTGCACTGAACCCCAACAATAGTATATTTGCTTTGAGAATTCTTTTTTTCTCCATTTTTAATGTTCTGCTCTTTCCTTCTCCTCAAATAGAAACTAGCTATTATGATTGTGTGTCAAATTATTTATCAAATCTTCAATTCATTTCCATTTTATATCTTTCCTCTGGTATGTAAACATTTTGCTTGTAGCACTACTTATGTCTGGAAAGTTATTTCTACTCATATAAAAGTAAGCAATCTAGAGCATGTTTTAGATATTTGATCTGGGGTAGGGAGAAGGTGTGCAGGCAACTTAGAAATTTGTACCTCATTGTATTCCCATAGGAGTAGATATCTCTTATTTTATTCGTACAACTACAATCTTTTGGTTTTAAAAAATATAAAGTAGGAATAATTTGCATAATTTTAGAATTTATTCCCCAGGGTGTAGTTGATGCTATCTTTACAGAATCTTTAAAATAAGTAGCTTCCAATTTAATTTAGATAAAAACATTTTACTTCAATGACTACCAGTCACCTAAGCATCCGGTTCCCCTTTTCCAAGTAACTGTTAGATACATCTTCTATAAAAACATTCTATTCATTTCTTCTAGTCTTTCATTTACTTAATCTAATTTCTGAGTCCTTTGATATCATTTTCTATTCTCCAGTCTACCTCTGATCTTTGGGAAACAGCTTTTCTCACTCTTTGGTTTTCATAATTCAGTTTTTAGGAAACTTTCAGGAGTCTTGAGATATGGCAGATATTTTTGAGATGTAGTCCAAATTTTCAGTTAATTTCAAACCATAAGAGTAGAGAACCATATTATTACTATTGGGTATACTATGTTATTCTTTTCATCTGTTCTCTACAATGGCAATATGCTAGCACGAAAATCATGGAATAAAGATAGAAAAATCAAAAAAGAGGGAACGAAGACAAGTCTGCCTGAATAAGACAGTCACAACTGGGTGTATTACTTCATGTGTTATATTAAGTAGTTTCCTAATTAAGTTCTAGAATGCTCACTTCGTTTTTAAAAAAACTATCTAAATGTGAGTGACAAGAAACGTTAGAAGCAAATGTGAAATAGTTCCTATTGGCAGGAGTTCAGGAAATGGATGCCAATGTTTCTCAACCTTAATTGTAATGAGAATGATAAATAATCACTTACACAAAAATTTTAACAGAAGGAGTAGCATATTGTACGCACCCAATCCTTATGGCATAAGCTACAATTATTTGCGAAAATCCTAGACTTTGAAAATCAAGTCTTTAGATAACCAGATACTATTGGTGGGCTCCCTGCAATATGTTTATGGCAGACCCCTCAGCATAAAATGGCACACCATGCTCACAAAATGAAAGGACTTCCCTGAGAGTAAACGTAAGGATAAATGCTGACTAAAAATGTTACCTAAAAATTAAGAATTTTCAAGTTTAAAAAAATTTAAATTTAATCATACTCATGTTATGTCTGGAAAACACAGAAAAGAAAAAGAACCCATAGTTCCACATTTCATAGATAACCACTGTTAACATTTTGGTACAATTCTAGAGTTTTTTGTTACATTATACTTCATATAAAATTCTAAATTTATTTTATTTTTTGAAACATTAAAGCACATTTATTTTTTAAAAATAATAGGTTTTGGATAAATCATATTGAAGTAGGCTTCTGTATCATAACTTACTTAAGTATTCTCCTATGGCTGGGTACTTAGTGGAGTTTCTTTTTTTTTTATTAATTATAAATTACCTCCCCAAAGACAGCTTGAATATAAAGATTTTTTTCCAGATCTAGACTATTTTATTACTAGTGATTATGTAATGGAGTTAATAGCTCAAATCTCTAAGTTAGATGCTGCCAAATTGTTTCCCCAAGTACCTACACTAATTTACATTCCCATAGTAATGCAAGACATCACACTAACATTGAACATTTTTTAATTTTTTCTCTGTGATAATTTATGAGCAAGAAATTGTATATTTTTGTTTTATTTTAGTATATGTTTTATTATTGGTAAAATTTCTCATATTTCACTCTTTTCTCTTTTTAATTAATAATAGCTATTGCTTTTTTGATATGCATGTCTCAAACTTTTTCTTATAATTTCCTTTATTGCCTTTAAATTTAGACCAGTTTTATCCAGGGATTTCATAATTAATTAATATTTGTATATGTCAAATATTTTATTTTTATTATTTACCTCCTTTGATCCATCTAGAATTGATTTTTGATGACATAATCTTTTATTTTTAAAATAAGAATTTATTGGGGCCAGCCCGGTGCCTCAGTGGTTAAGTTCACACGTTTGGCTTCTCGGTTGCCCGGGGTTCGCCAGTTCGGATCCCGGGTATGGGCATGGCACCATTTGGCAAAAAGCCATGCTGTGGTAGGCATCCCACATATAAAGTAGAGGCAGATAGGCATGGATGTTAGCTCAGGGCCAGTCTTCCTCAGCAAAAAGAGGAGGATTGGCAGTAGTTAGCTCAGGGCTAATCTTCCTCAAAAATAAGTAAATAAATAAAATAAGAATTTATTGAATAACTGTCTTCCTCACATATATGAAATTTTTAAATCATATACCACATTAAATTATGTTGTACAATGTGATTTGTATCAAATCTATTCATTTAGTTCCTAGTATTTTATGCTAGTAACATTTCTTTTGTTTGCTCTAGTTTTATGAATTCTGATAATATTAAGATTAATCTTAATCCTACATCCCTATCTCTAGTCAAAATAACATTTCTCCTCATTCACTTTTTTCCTTTGTCTATTATGTTGTAGTCATACTGTTGGTAAATATGGATAAGTTTTGCAATTATCTTTTTGCAATTATCTTTTCTATACTTCCATACAAATGTTATCACTTTTTAAAATTTTTGCTAAAGTATTTAAAAATTATCTTGTGTGATGACCTTCTACATTTCCTTTCTTTTCACTTGTCCAGCAAATATTTCTTGAGTGCGTGTCATTTGCTAACCACTGACAATTTGTATATGAATGATGAATAAACAGATGTGATTCTCTCGGAGCTTATACCTAGTTTAGAAAGATGGATAATGCATAAGTGAGCACATAATGATGGTAGTAGTCAGAAGAAAGTGTTATAAAGGAAATATGTTCCACGAGACCAAGGCAGGGTGGGCTGCTTGCCCTACTTTAGATAACGGTCATGGACTGAGGAGGTGATTTTGATCCAAATCATTAAAAGAGATAGGCTAACTGCCCCCAGCCAAGGGAAGAGCATATTAAAAGGCACTGCTAAAAACCGCATTTTCATAACGGGCCCACACACACCCTGGTCCAGAGACTTGCTAATTGGAAATTTTTATTAGTAATTACAAGCTTGGTCTCTGGAATCAGGTGGTCACGGGTTTAATTCTTAACTTCTCTGATCTTCAATTTCCTTGTCTTCAAAGTGGGGACAATGTTATATATCTTACTGAGTCATTACACAAATTAGACATAGAATATATACAACACCTAGTAAAGAGTTTGTTTTCGTTCAGTAGCTGTTATTATCATTATTGTTGTTATTATTAGTATTATTACTATTGTTAAGTAGAGACAAGAGATACAAGTGAGTTTGACTGGGGATTTATACTTAGAAGATGTGGATTGACATCCAATCTCTGCCTAACAATGATTGTACGGACAATTTAACTTGTCAAGCCCCAGGTAATTCCATTTATAAAACAGATAAAATACATCCTGTCTTAGCTTCCTTTATTCCTGGAGCCCAGCTTGGTGCCCTATTTCTTCCTACACTAACATCCAGCCTTTCTTGATTGAACACATTAATTAATTCATAAGTCACTCATTTAGTTCCTATGCTTTGCCATAAAATCTCCATCAGAAATGCCTGCTTGGCTTCCTGAATCCTTACCTATACATTACTGTTGAAATATTCCCTTCCTTCTTCTCTCTGATAGTGCCCTATCCATTAACCAGAATTTCTGCCTGCCGCCAATTTCAGGACATTCCATGTTTCTGGAAATCTGTCTTATTTCCAGGCTCTGGCTATTTCTATACTTGCCCGTTTGCCCACAAGCTAGCATATTAGCCCCTGTGAAGACAAAATACAGTGAATAAATTTTTTATCCACTGCAACTACAGAGCAAATGAGATTAAAATAGGTTTTTGGGGGATAGATCTAGAAGGTATATACAGTAAGAGTTTTAGTATCATTGTTTTTTAAAAATGTGTGGTTTTGAAAGAATGTTTTTTAAAATAACAAACTACAATGAAGTTATAAGGGAAAGTATAACTAAATGGACGTTAGCTAAAATAAGTTTTATTTGCAACATTACTTTGTGAAATTAGATGTCTGAAATTATTATTTCAATTCTTTTCTAGATGAAGGATTGGAAAAAGGAAAGAAGGATTTTCAGAAAAATATTCATTAATTATTTGGGATGTTTTAATTATAATGAGAGAACATGATTGTAAAAAGTCACATATTGATTGCTGAATGCAGGAGAATTCGATATAAGCTTATCAATTGAGACATCGCCTGTAGAGGAAATGAGGCTAATTGCCACAGCTGGCTTCATTTCCAACTGACGATACAGTTATCAACAAGGGACAGACAAGAGAAACCTGTGACACTGGAATACGAAACCATTTCAATAAATTATAAAAATGACATTTGACTGACAGTTATTTTTAAATTTAACATAGCATTCATTACCCTTTATCCCAAGGGAAATCAACCACATTGGTATGAAAGTTTCTTTGGGTTTAGTTCTCAGCTTATACTTTAGGGTAAATAACTTTTGAGAATTATACTTCCCAGAAGTTAAAACTGGATGAAACTTGATGAGATTCTAATCAATATAAACAGAGACAAAGAGAGAGAGAAAAAGAACATGCACACGCACACACTCTGAATGGATAGAAGGAAGAGGAGGAGGTGTGGAGGAGGGGACGGGAGAAGAGAAGTGGAAGTGGGAAGGAGGAGGAGGAAGAGGAAAATTTAGAATGCCTTTGACTTTGCTGAATTTCTCTGTTTTTCCAAACTCCTTAACGATTTCTGTTTGCTCAATGCAGATGAACTTTTTCCCAATTTTAGAGTCACAATGACCAACTTTCTTGACAGCTACAATGCAATTATGGCTTCTTATAGATTCTTATTTTAGCCTAGTTCCCATATGAATGGTAAACTTTGGATCTTTGATGTTTCTCGACTATTAGATCCATTGTGTGAGAGGCTCTGCTCAATTCTTGTTTGCTTACATTTGCATCATATTTTATCTCAGTTTCCTTACACTGTAGTTACTTTCCAAACACAGTATATAGTCATAAACTGTAATTATTGATGTTTTTACTAAGAGATGAAAATATGTTTATTTCTTCATCATATTCTTGAAATATTAAAGATCTTTAATCCTAGAGGGGACAAGATTTATTAGAATGGTTATAATTCTTTTTCTTGAAAATGTAAAAATAAAACCTATCCTGAAATTAATAGAATGCATTAGGATCACTGTATGGCAGTGCAAGAAGCTCATAGTTCTTTAAGGAAAAAAAGAGAGAGAGAAATGAGGCAAAAAGGCACAGGCTCCAGTTAAATATTGTTTATGTGTAGTTTTGGAAAGGAGATGTCATATGAATAGCTAATTAAAAAGATTAAAAAAATTCCAAACACCACTGAAGTTGGAACAATGAAAGAAACCCCTGCCCAAGCATCCCCAGTGTATCTGAGGGTGTACCCAAGGACATTTTAAGGGCACATGGGTCTACTGCCATGTTTCACTCTAGGACCTGGAGTTAAAATGCCCATAACTGAGTTTCAGCTATTTAGCAATCCACGATTTGACAATTTACTAACAAAGAAGAGATATACAGATTATTCAGAAAGGCAGACAAGACTGAAAAACATTAGTAAAACACCAGCTGGCAGACCAGATAGAGGAGCAAAAAAAGCAAAAGACAATTGATGGAGTCAGAGGGAGAAATCAGGATGGAAAAATGGTACTCATACAAGT
Organism: Equus asinus; assembly: GCF_041296235.1. Taxonomy (NCBI): domain Eukaryota; kingdom Metazoa; phylum Chordata; class Mammalia; order Perissodactyla; family Equidae; genus Equus; species Equus asinus. Next base: position 5,569,267 of record NC_091806.1, on the reverse strand, counting down.
ATATCAGGGGCACAAACCCTGTAATTCATGAGCAGGTCCTGCAAGTTAGGTATGGAAGGTATTAAAATTATTACAATGCAATAAAGATTATGTTACTGAGTAACTGACAGTGAAAAGAGAAGCAGGGAGATATTAGCAAATATATGAAATGCAGATAAAAACAGGATGGAGGAAAATTGGATAAAAAGAGAAATGGAATGATGCATAAGTTTTATGTTTCTTTACCAGAAGAGCCACATCTGAAACAGGATAAATAAAACCTGATGCATGGAGATTGTCCCGTATGTAACAGCGTTTAGGTAAATAGTCCTATCTCGTTTAGATAGGCCTGCACATTTTCCATTACTTAGAAAGAAACTGAGATCAAATCAGTTTTAAACCTATGAAGGAACAATTGTGTTCTACTTAAACCTTATCTGAATTTTTAGACAGCCTGTTCCTCTCCTTATGAAAATTTATTTGTAATCCCCTCCATTTCAGGGTAGTACTAAAGATATCATTGTCTATGTCCACAAGAAACTGACCATTCAACAAATATTTATTGCTATTCCTATGGGTTTGACATGGGCTGGGCAACGGGGATTGAATTAGAAAAAAGGGGGAAAAAAAGATTGGTCTCTATTCTTTTGCAGCTATAGTATAGTGAAGGAGAAAGAAATTAGAGAAACTATTCCCCAAATTAGTGTATTTTATACAAGTTGTGATAAAATCTATAAAGAAATAATACTAGGTGCCATGTGAGTATAAAGCAACGGAAGGGGCCATGGCTAGGTTGGGGACATGAAAAATAGAGTTTGTTTCAACGTCTAAAGAAGAAATTGGAATCCCCACAGGAGTGGGGCAGATAGGGGTAGGATGATGAGGGTTGGGAGAGTGTAAAACAAAGGTCAGTGTAAAGCCCAGAGGCAAAATACCTGCCTTGGAGGATCAGCAAAGAATCAATAGGCTGGGGTCTGATAGAGTGCGTGGATGTAGGGTGTAAGAAGAGACTGGAGGAACAGGTCGGCGGTAGCCATGGGGCCATGGAGGCTTTTACAGGTCGTGTTCCAGCAATCAGGCAATGACATGTGCACAAATTATAATGCAAATTTAAGGAGAATGTCATAAAGGCCCTAGCAGAGTCCTAGAGAAGGACAGGGAAAGGAAAGATAATTCATACTGATAAGTCATTACAGGCCTCATAAAGGATCACATATGAGTGGGGCTGGACACATGTGTCCAGAAACGGCATTTTAATTGCAGAATTGAGTTGAGATGATAGGTGGAAAAGAGCAGTTGTTACAAATACACAGAGGAGGATGTAACTTGGACTATAAATGAAGAGTTTATTGAAGCTGGAGATAAGGCTGAAATTACAGACTAGAGGCAGATATGGATGATTGTGAGTGCTGGACAGCGCTGGTCACATGAACACTTTCTTACTTTGTTCTACCTTATTTTGTGAGCGTAGAGGATGTATTTCATACTGCTTAGAGTATGAGTTTTGGGTTTGAGTTCCAGCTCTGTCGCTTATGAGTTGTGTGCATTTGGGCAATTTGCTTAACATTTCTTTGCCTATTTTTCTCATTTATAAATACTGCATTATTGGGATGATACAAGGATTAAATAAAGTTCAATAAGATAAGGTATGAATACTTAGCTTAGATATTGGCATAAAAAGCTTAATGAATATTATTAGTATTAATTTTAATACAATAATTCATATTGGCATGTAGGATACTTAGGCAGCATAGAGGGCTTGGAGCCAGAAGTTAAAGTCACCTTAGAAATAAAGATATATGGTGACAAGAATTTGAACTAAGAATGGCAACTGGAGTAGAACGGAAGACAACGATGATACATAGACAATATGCAGGCCAACAAAATATGACTTTGAACCATTTAACAGTATAAGGGCAACATGCTGGAAGAAATGAGAAATGACTGAGATTAAGTGGGTGAGGTTTATCAATGTGGTGTTCACCATTCATTGAAATCAGAACATCAAGAGAAAAAAACGTTTTAGAAATCAGGAATTTGTGAGTGCAAATAGCACTAGTGAAATGAGACATGTCTGATACGAGAGGATACATATTATCTGTGAGTCAGATTTAATTCACTCATTTATTCCTTTAAGAACTGTCCACAGGGGCCACACAGGTGGCACGCTCTGCTTCGGTGGCCTAGAGTTCGCAGGTTTGCATCCTGGGTGCATACTTTGTACCATTTGTCAAGCCACACTGTGGTGGCATCCCACATAAAATTAGAGGAAGATTGCCAACAGATGTTAGCTCAGGGCCAATCTTCTTCACAAAAAAAGAGAGAGAGAGAGAGAGAACTGTCCTCAATAAACCCATTCTTATTGAAATTTACCTTATGACATTTTGGAAACTGCTGCCTGTAATAACTCGATACACAGAACACACACACACTGATGTGTGTAAGTGGAATGTGCAATGGTGTACCTGTATTTTTCTTTTTTGTGAAGTACAATGCATGCAAAAGTATGTAAAACATAAATGTACGGCTTAACAAACTATTCTAAAGAGAAGGCTCATGTAATCATATCCAAGAAAAAGAACAAAAGAACATCGTTAAAATCTCAGATGACTCTCTCCAAGCCCTTTCTCAATCACAACCACTCCTTCCTCCACATCTTTAGTTTTATATTAATTACTCCTTTGGTTTTTTTACAATTTTAATACCTAACTATTCACCCTTAGACTCATTCTTTTAGTCTTGCCTATTTTTAAAGTTTATGTAAATGATATTAAATATTATTAATTTTCTTCTTTTCTTCAACCTTTGGTTTTAAGACATCTATTGGGTTGCTTGTAGTTGTAGTTATTTATTTTTATACTTGTACAGTATTTCCCTGCTTGAATATACTTCTATTATTTATTAATGGTATTATTTATGAGTATTTAGACCATTTCTATTCAGGAACTATTATAAATAGTAAATAGTATTTTATGAGAATTTTTGTCTATGTCTGATGGTGCAAAAACGCATTCATTTCTGTAGGGTAAGCATATTGTAGTAGAGTTGAAAAAACATAGCATTAAGTGTATCTTCAATTTTACCAGAAAATGGCAACACATTTTCCAAAATAATTAGGCCATTTACACACCCATTAGCCATGGATCCATGGATGAGAGTTCCTGTTGTTACGTAGCATAGCCTACATTTGTCACTGCCATTTGCTTTTATCTCTTTTAATAGGTGTGTAGTGGCATATCATCGTGACTTTGAATTTTATGAGAAATATTTGCCTATATCCTTTGATCATTTATGGTTCTTCTTTTCATAAGTGCCTGTTTCAGTCTGTTGCCCAGTTTTTTATCTTCTCCCTAACTGATACATAAAAAATTTACAGAAATCAATTGATATACTATTGATATGATTTATTTATTAGCTACATATGTTGCAATTGTTTTCTCAGAGTTTTAACTTGTATTTTAATAATCATTATGGAGTCATTTGGAGAGATAATTCTTAATTTTCAATCAAATTTATCAAACTTTCTTTATGCATTGTACTTCCTTGTCCTGTTTAACAAAGATATTTTCTTATAAAAGATGATATTTACGTCTTTTACATTTAGGTTTACTCACACAGCCATATCATCTGTGATTAGTGATGGAAATATTATTTTGGTATCCTTTATCAGCCTAAGGAAGTTCTATTTTATTCCTAGTTGCTATGAGGTTTTTTCCCAATTTATTATGTATATTTACATGATTTTTTATGCTTTATTTTGTTTATGTGATGAATTCTATGTGTGGCTTCCCTATTATTAAACACTTGTGTACCTACGATGGCTCTAACTTGGTCATGATGCCTTTCCTTTTTATGTATTTGCTATATTTACTTAGCAATATTTTAGTTGGGAATTTCGTAATTTTATGAGTGACATTCGAATGTAATTTTTGTGTTTTATTGTCTTTGTTGGGTTTTAGGATCAATGTTATGCTAGCTCGTAAATGATAGGAGAGCATACCTTGTTGCTCTCTTCTCTGGGAGAATCTGTAAGATGAGTTTCACTGGCATTATTCATTCCTTAAATGTTAGATAGCCTTGACATTGAAGCTATCTGAGTTTTTATTGTGGCAAGATTTTGAATTACAGATAATTATAGAAAAGCTTTATAGAGCTATTTTTAACATGTATATTTTTATTGTGGTAAAAGGTTATAAAAATTGCCATAGTAACCATTTTAAGTGCACAGGTGCTGTTGATTATGTTCACTATGTTGTGCAACTATCAATATTTCCCAAACTTTTTCATCAATCTAACCAGAATTCTGTGGCTATTAAACAATAACTCCCCACACCTCCCTCCCGTCAGTCCCTGGTAACTTCTAATGTATTTTCTGTGTCTATGAATTTGCCTGTTCCATGTGTCCTATAATTGAAATTGTGTAATATTTTATCTTTCGTATCTGGCTTAGTTCATTTTTTTTGTGGGGGACTGCTGACAATGAATTTTTTTCACTCTTCTGTATTTGTTTATGACAACTTGCACAAACCTGACCTCATTCACCAACACAAAACATGCAGCCAGGACACACATACAAGCCCTCGGAGAAGGCTGTCACGTACTTTGAAGGAAAGGAAGGAATGAACATAGCTGGGTGGGCTTTTGGTTTCATTGGTAGGGGATCAGGGAGGCCTCTGGTCCCACACCTGGGAAGGCAGAGAGATGAGAAAGGCAACAAACAGAACCCTGGGCCCAGCCTGCGTTGGTGCATTGCAGGTGCATCCCTGAGCATGGCCCTCACAGCCCTTGCCCCCTGGCTCTTAACCAACAGCAGGAGCCAGGAAGGGCAGAGCATAAGCAGCCAGTGCAGGCAGCCAGACTTCCCCTCCAAACAGCTTTCAGTGCTGTGAAGGGCACGAGATAAGACTGGGCCAGACTCTGAAGACCCTAGCTGTCCGTGTCTGAGGGCACGGTCTTTTTCCATGTTCAAACCTTCAGGGAGCACGAGGGGCCCTCCAGCACTAATGGCTTCAGTGGACCATACACAGGCTTTGGCTGCAGCCCAGAGGCTAAACTCAGGCAGGTCTGGCGGCTGGGGGACTGCCTGTGCATTTAATCGACAAACACTCATCCTGGGCATCACCGTCCTGCAGGCCTCCTGCCTGGTACCCAATGAGTGGCCTGATTTTGTTTTGTTCTAGTTTTATTTTGACAGTTTGAATGCAGATTTTTTTGCATTCACCCTACTTGGCATCATAAAACTTCTTGAAACAATGGATTAACACTATTCATGTATTTTGGAAAATTCTCAACTGCTACTTCCTATAGCACTGCTCTCTCTTTAATCTGCTTCTCCACTTCTGAGACTAATTAAACATACTTTACAGCTTCTCCCATATCCTCGTTTTTTCTTGTCTCCGTATAAAAATTTCCAAATTTCTGTTTCTAAATACCGCATTCAGCTTTGCTTGCTCTGCCAAATACCCAATTCATTATTTCTCTTTCACTTTGTATGATTTGCTGCTAAGTATGTGCATTGAGCTCTTGTTTTAGATTATTATATTATTCACTACAAGAAATTCTATGAAGATTTATCTTCAATACACTTAACTCCATTTTATTGTTTGTATTGTTTCTGGGACTCAGCCTGCTCATTGAAGCTTAGCTTTTATCTCCTTTAATGTATAAATACATATTTTTATCTTCAGTCTGAGTCTGATAATTCCAATATATTTCTACGTATCTGTTTTTTTCCCATTTCTGAAGATCTTGCTCATATCATCTTGACATCTCTTTTTGTGTTGTTACAGTTGATTGTGTGTGTAGTATATTATCATTGAAAACTTCTTTGTAGAAGTAATTTGAGGATTAAGAGGATGTTATCTACGATACTATTTTATACAGAAAAGGCTTCTCATTTACTTCTGCCTATCATCTGTGGATTGCAGCAATCCTTATTTAACCAAACCCAATTGCGTGATTCGAGATTTTCTTCTCCATTTATGTTAAGTCCATTCAAACTGGACTTCATTATGCATGAAGACTGATTTGAGTCCCTTCAGTTTTGGAGTGGAGGCTGTGGTGTCCAGGAGGAGAATCGCTTACCAAAGTCCATTCCCTTTGCTGGACTTTGCCTCTGCTTGTGTTGTCTTAGCACTATGAGGCTGCATGTTAAGGACTGAATGTTTGTGTCATCCCAAAATTCATATGTTGAAATCCTAACCCCATTGTGGGGAGCCTTCAAGAGATAATTAGGTTATTAGGGTAGAACCTTCTTGAATGGGATTAGTGCTCTCATAGAAAGACACCAGACAGCTTGCTTTCCCTGTCTCCACTCTCTGCCAGGTGAGAACACAGCGAGAAGACGACCATCTGTGAACCAGGAAGCGGACCCGCATCACACGTCGCATCTGCCAGCACTTTGGTCTTGGACTTCCCAGCCTCCAGAACTATGAGAATTAAATGTTTTTGGTTTAAGCTATCTAGTCTGTGGTAATTGGTATGGATTGGTAACCCAATTGGTAGCCCAAATGGATTAAAACACTGTCAAAAATACAGTTCAACCTTTCAACCACCTCTTGAGAATGGGCAGTACCCAGAGCAAATGTAATCTTTTTTTAAAAAAATTGTTTTATTGAGGTTATATTGGCTTATAACAGTGCATAAATTTCAAGTGTACATTATTTTTTATCAGATTCTGCATAGATTGCATCACATTCACCACCAATAGCCTAGTTTTTATCCATAATCCTAAATGCTATACTCATTACTCTCAGTCCTCTTTCTCTCGTTTGCAGCTAAGAAATGCCTCAGTATCTTAACTCTTTGATTTATTTAATTAAAAAATTTAATTATCTACTAAGAAGTAATTAGAAGTGGAAATTCTGTGAGATTTTTTAATTAATAGCACTTTAATGAATTTCTAACTCTCAATAACTGTATCTTCATAGAAATATCTTTCTTACTCCTCAGTAAGGCTAACTTCAACATTACCCTCATTGTTTTATTTTTAATTCAAACCCTCTCTCTATATTTTAATTGCAAGTTCTTTTCAGTTAAATATAAACAGAAATATGGAGTACGTTTGTGAGTTTTCTTTCCAGAAGGTAAACAATAAAAAAGTGATTTCCTGGTCTTAAGGATTGCATAAATATGAAATTTTATTTTTTTCATCAGGAATATTGGCCCTGAGCTATCCTCCCATTTTTGCTTGAGGAGGATTGTCCCTGAGCTAACATCCATGACAATCTTCCTCTATTTTGTATGTGGGATGCCACCACAGCACAGCTTTATGAGCAGTGTGTAGATCCACACCCAGGATCTGAACCCACGAACCCTGGGCCCCAAAGCAGAGCACACAAATTTAACCACTACAGCACTAGACTGGCCCCAAATATGAAATATTTTTATGTTATACTTTATTATTTCATCATTTTGTACATAGTGCAACATAGCTTATAATATTTGCTAACAGAACGATATCTCATCATAATCCTAATCTTCATAATCATTTGTAATTTTGCCCCTTCTGTGGTAGGTGTTCTGCTAAGATCTTTTTACATTATCTGTAACTCATATAAAATAACTGAAATTTAGGCGTTGAGGATTTAGTGCCTTTAACCCTGCAGATTAGGATAAATGACATTTTAAAAAAGATAAGTAACTTGTCTAAGTTTCACACAATATGAAATAAATAAGGCAAAACTAGAAAGTTCTTTCTGTCTGCCCCCAAATCCTTTTTCTTTCCCCAATCTCATTAGGAATTGATGTATAATTAATAAAATTAAATTATTAGAGAATATTTCAAGTTGTTATTGGGTGAAAAGGAGCACATAAATGGATCTAAATTGTATTTGATGAATTAAACGTGGCTTTTTAAAAAAAACACTGCACATTTCAACATTCACTTTCTATCTTCTCTAAACAAATTTTACTAATATTAGTTATTTTATCCTTTTCCTTAAATAACAGCATGGATATATTTTAAACTTTGATCCAAAATGTTATTCTCAAAAAATATTATAGAGTATGTTTTCTGGAAACTAAATTATTTAAAAATTTTCTTTATAATTATTGGTCAGCATCAACATTCACTGAGTCAACACTGCATGCCGGTACTACAACAGACATGTCAAGTTACATGACACAGCATATGCAGTTGAGAGACCGAAAAGTAAGATGACCTTTGTCCTTTTCAAGGTCACAATGTCTTTTTTTTTTTCTTTTCTTTTTTTAATTTTTCTTTTTTTCAGATGTACATCATATTTCAAATTCTGGATACATTACATCATGTTCACCACCCGAACACTGATTATAGTGCATCCCCTCACATGTGACCCTAATCACCCCTTTTGCCCTCCCCCCTGCCCCCTTCCCCAATGGTTACCACCAGTCCAATCTCCAATGCTATGTGTTTTTTTTTTTTTTGGTCGTTTTTATCTTCTACTTATGAGTGAGATCATATGGTATTTGACTTTCTCCCTCTGACTTATTTCACTCAGCATAATACCCTCAAGGACCATCCATGTTGTCACAAATGGCTGGATTTCGTCATTTCTTATGGCTGAGTAGTAGCCCATCGTGTATAAATACCACATCTTCTTTATCCATTCGTCCCTTGATGGGCACCTAGGTTGCTTCCAAGTCTTCAAGGTCACAATTTCAATCCTAATTTTATTTGAATTAGAAAACACTTTCACTTTGTGATCTGAAATAAATTTCAAAAGAGAGACCAATCCTTCTTTACCAGCTTTGCCAAGGTCTAAGTTGTTTACACACATTATCTCAATTAAAACCCATAATGACTATTTCATCCTTTTCACAAGCATTTTTTTAATGCTGTTCAGAGATGTTAAAAAAGTTGCCCAGTGTCATAAGATGACTACAAGGGCCGATTCTCCCATTCCCCAACTCTAGTACTGTGTCTCTCAAATATAGAATACAAACCCTGTTCAAAAAGCCAAAAATAAAGATAATTTAAGTTTATTCAATGTAGCAAAATTTTTGCTGTCTGCACTGCCTTTACCATCATTGTCCAACTATACTTTATACCATGTGGGTCATGATTTTTCTCATCTCCTGATCAAAACCGTTATCTAAGATTTATATAAATTATAAAAGAAGTCGGTTTATTTTCTATGATTTACATGGAAACTGTTTTTCAAAGAGATGAAGTTACTTAGTGAAGACAGCAGCCAGTAAAAGCAAACCAACAGTTGGAACTGAGAACTCCAAAACCTGTTCTTGTCCTACCTTACGTAGATCAGGGTGATTATCAAAATCGTGTCGATTCTTGATCTGACATTAAGGCATGCGTGGTGGATATGGATCTTTATGCTGCTCACGGGCAGAAGCAGATATCTTTCATTCAAACAATAATTCTTCGTTGTAAAATCCCAAACGCAGTTTATTACCAAGCAGATGAAATAACACAACTCAAGAAATACCTCTTCCAACTACTGATAAAATTACCTTTCTAGGTTACCAATAACAAAGCATATTTAACATTTATTCTGCTAATTCATGGAAGAAATGTTTTACCCAAATAACACAGCAAGCATACCTTCCTCTAGCATATGAGACAAATTATACCTATCAGCGAAAGCATCTGAGCACTTTGATTGAATTTAAGGAGTCAGTCAGGCTTAGACAGAAGTGCGTGCTGCCCAACAAATATTTATGCCTTACTTTGTGCCATGTACTGAGGATAAAATGCAGAGGTGCATGTAGTCTTCATCCTTTAGGATATCTTACTCTGTTAGAGAGATTTTCATTATTTAAGAATTCTAGGGGCCAATCCTGTGGCATAGTGGTTAAGTTCGGCACACTCTGATTCAGTGGCTTGGGTTCACGGGTTTGGATCCTGGGTGCAGACTTACATCACTTGTCAGCCATGCTGTGGTGGTGACTCACATATAAAGTAGAGAAAGACTGGCACAGATGTTAGCCCAGGGTTAATCTTCCTCAAGAAAAAGAAAAAAAAAGAGGATTGCAACAGATGTTAGCTTAGGGCTAATCTTCCTCAGTCAAAAAAAACCCCCAATTCTAATAAAGATGGTAGTGATTTTTACCATAGAATAAGGCTTTGCTTTATTAGACAAATATATAACTATGCTAGTGAATAAAATTTAATTAATTTGTCAGTTTTTATTTCTTGTTATGAACGTTAATAATATCATTAACAAAAGCATATACACAGCAGAATTAATTTTTGGTGTTAAATTATATCTCAGAGCAAAATAAGTGAAAGCGTTCTGCCTAGGATTCCTAAGCATTTACCTTACTTTTTACCTCTCCTAAGAGACCTAAGTTTTTACCTTAGCTATGTTGCTAACTGGCTGTGTGATTGTAGACAGTTATTGGGTCTCATTCCACATCTGCAAATGAAGGAACACAAAATGGATTCTACCTAAAAATGCATTAGGAATTCAAAAGTTAATGATAAAAAAACATTAGAAATTTTTATTTAAATATTTATCAACATCTAAAGCCTGCCTAATTACACTACATTCTCTATGGTATTTCCCCAAATGAATTCTATTTCTTCGAGTGTGGAGTTATGTCTTACATATTTCTTAGTTAGCTGCTATAGTTAGTGCCTGGCACACTGCTGATTGCAGAATAAATGAAAAGGAAAGATCTATATCCTCTTTCTGTATGATGGGAAACAACTTTGATATCTTCAAAGAAAGACCAAGGATGTTTGAGATAATTTTCTCTGAATTTAATGACTTCATTTTTAAAATCCCCAAAAAACCTGATATCCATATAAGCCTTTTCAGTGTAATTGGGCTATTTTTCTAACTAAAGAGAAACAACTCAATCAAATTTTTATTAGAAATTTGCCAAAAACTATGTGCGTGGTTGCAAGTGTTAGTAGTAATGGAGTTGTTAGTTTTCTCTCAATCATTCTTGAAAGATGCTTTGCCGCGATTGAAAGGATAATGGTTTTATATCGTGTCTAAAAGATATCCAGTATCTAGTATTTACTGACACAGAGAAGCTCTGTTTCTATATATGAACATATATGTATGTATGTGAGAGTGTGTATACACACATATATCGAGAGAGGGGGTGCCTATCTCTGCTTGGTGGATAAAATCAAAAGGAAACAACTCTTTAAATATATGTCACAAATAAAATGAAAATATAGTCTTTGAAATAACAAAATCTCTATGAGAGTATAGAACTGACAAATTTAGAGTATTCACACACGTTAAGTTCCTTCTATTATTCTCTATGATATGTGAAAGTTGAAAGTACGTTTGAATGGAAAATAACATAGTTTACTAAATTGAATACATTCATAAGTGTGTTTGCAAAAGTGAAAAGATGGTCTTATTTAAATTATTTTAAAATAATATATTAAAATATCAGTTCATTGGGGCCGGCGCCATGGCTGAGTGGTTAAGTTTGCGCACTCTGCTGCAGGGAGCCCAGGGTTTCATCAGTTCGAATCTGGGTGCAGACATGGCACAGCTCACCAAGCCACGCTGAGGTGGCATCCCACATACCACAACTGGGAGGACCCACAACTAAGAATACACAACTATGTACCTGGGGGCTTTGGGGAGAAAAAGGAAAAATAAATAAATAAATAAATCTTTAAAAAAAATATATCAGTTCATTATCACTGAGTTGATGGGGAAAAGAAGCTAAGTATGCATAAAATATACTGTAGTAAGGGAAAAATAAAATGTTTGTATGTGTGGGAAAAAATGACAGAAATTTTAAAGAAGAAATAGAACTCAGATAACTATGATCATTAATAAGAATTTTATTTTCAAAAGAATATCAAGATAATCTCATAAGCCCACATGAAATTAAATGTGTATTTTATCATCATTTAAATCAGAATATTAGCAATGATATTTTAATAGTAATTACTAATGATTCGGGACATCGCATTTACTGTGAAGAACTTGCCTTCATAGGGTAAAAAGGGGACCTTATAATTTCCATCCTATGTGGAGGCTTTTCAGTTTGAAGAAATATCCTTATTTTCTTAGAAAAAAATAGTTATTATGAGTAGAAAAAAAGTAATAGAAACTAAATATGTGTCTGGTATCAAGATAATCACTAAGTGAGGCTGCAATAAAATCAATATTTGTAATATTTTATACTTAAGTTCTCTATAGCAGTTTGAAACAATAACCAGGTGCATCTTACACCCTCTAACGTAAGAAATTCCACGTGAGGTTGGATGGAGAGTCTCCCTATAACGCTGTGATTTTATTATCAAACTCTAAGGATGTTTTATTTTTTCAAGAACTGATTTTCATTTCAAATGTTTCTTCAAAACGGCTTCTCGAGTTTGTATTTTCCTCTGAAAATATTTATTGAAAAATAGGAAGTGAACTTAATGATGTATTTTCCCACAATAGGTCAACATCTGTATAAAGTAATGAACACAGAATTACTCACAAAGCAATCTTTCCCTTTGATTTGAATGACGCCATGAGAATTAGGAGAAAAATAGCTGTAGTTCCAAAATTTGATTTTACCAGAGCTAATTCAACTGAAAAGTACTAATTTTATTTTATAATTTCGGACTCATCTTTTCAGAGAGATTATAAAACTGACATGGTGTTTCTTTCAATCCATAGGTGGTTTTGTTGAAGCGCCTTCAGTCTCTCTGTCTTTCTCTCATGTGCTGTGTGTGTGCATGTCTGTTTGTTTGAGGAGGGGGTTAATTTATTCTCAAAAGAGATACGAGGATTACGTAAAGCCTGAGGGGAAGAGAAGTACCTGAAACGTGCACATCTGTTTCTTTCTACCAAACTCACCAAATTTTTGTCAAAGAAAAGTTGACAATATATGTATATATCTATGCATGTGAAACATGGAAAGGAACTTGAATCAAGTTAAGGGACGTACAGCCACACATGACAAAACAAGTCTAAGCAAAGAACACCGCATACTTAGGCACCCTTCAATTTATCATTGAACTTGTAGTTATATGCGAAACTCCTGGCTTTCCTCACTTTTTGCCTTCTTTACCGTTCTAAAATTTATTAAGTCATTGTCAGGACTACATCAATTCCTTTGTAGGGCCACATATAAGCAATTTTCAGGCCCAAGATAAGTGATGCATTAGTCTATATAATATGGTAATTTCCGTACATGTCTATATTAACCAAAACCTATTATTCCTGAGTGAAAGAGATCTTGTCCTACTCTTTGAATATTGCTTTTTCAATTAAAATCTATTGGTTGAACTAAGTGAAACTTTCATACACTTAAAGATAAGTGAAACATTTTCCCTAACTTTATGTTTAAAAAAAATTTAAACAAAAAAGTTGTAATATTAAAATGAACACATGCATCTATCATCTATATATGTCTCTCTTTCTTCCTCTTGTCCACATTTGACTATTGTTGCTTTTTCTCTTTTTCTTCCTGTTTCTCGCCTTCTCTCTCTCCATAAGTGTGTCTGAGTGTGTGAGTGTATGTGTGTGTATAGACATACATTATTTTTCCTGAAAAGGTAGAGCATTGTGGTTAATCGTAAAAAAAAGCATGTATTATCAATGAACAAGTATATTCTCCAGCATAAAACAATATAATGAACACAATGAGCAAGCTTAACATGGATGCAAAATTTCTACTTAATATATGACCCAAATTCTAATTTCTCCAATTCTCTGAATAATATCCTATAGCTGTTATTTTTTATGAGCCAAGATCTAAGCTAGAATCAGTTATTACTTTTGCTTGTCATGAATTTAATTCTCCTTTAAGGTAGAAGAATTCCTCAAAGAATTTTTGCCTTTCATGACACTGAAGCCTTGCCGAAGTATGTAATTAAGATTTTAGAATCTGCTTTTCCCACAGAAGTATCTTTGTCATTTGTTTCTTTCATATAAGTGGGAATGTGTATGTAAATTTAGCATATAAATTAGAATGATAAAGCCAGCTTTTTCTAATCTGTGCCCAATTCAGTGAGATAACTACATTTAAAATAATAACACTGGATATTTTCCCTAAGAAAATAAATCTCATCTGTGTTGTATAATACGGTTTACTCAAATGTAAAAGGAAATATGCACAGCGATAGTTAAAGAGAAAACATAAACTCTTATCACACACTCTGTCTCCACCATTAATGTTTTCACAAAAATTAAGCCAGTTGCTTTTATCAGAAAAGTAATAAAGGCTTTGTTTCAAAGCAATTTTGCTAATATACATGAATACAGAAAACTGATTACTGTGATTTATTGTATGCTTTCCTTAAATGCAATGAAATATAATTATTAGATTTTTCTGCACTGTGCTTTAGTATGTAAAAATTGGCATGCATTTGTCTTCCCTGTAATTTTATGGTGTTACAATGTTATTACTCAATAATGACTTAGCAATTACTCTATAATTACCCTATCTCTGAATAGCAATTATCACATAATTAGAGGATCAATTTTCAAAGATTGGAAAAATACAGCAATTTGGGCCATGTAAACAGTGATTGTAAACTTAAATGTATTTATAGGATTATTGCTTGCATATAAAATAAAACTAATAAACTTAATCTAGATTCCTATAACCAGATTACAAGACAAGTTGAGGATTAAGTTCATGAGAAATAAATAACAGTGTGCTTATATTAATAGAGCAATTATGTACTTCACATTAAAAACGTATTACTAAAACATTTCTGTTATTTATAATAAGTAATAACGCACATGCTTAAAAAACAGTTGGCATTAGGAATTAATAAGCGATAATTTTTATTAGTAGGAAGACAATAAATGAAACACAACTGAAAGGATTCCCTCCATCTGTCATTATACAAAAATATTATTCACAGGCATTAAACATGGTAACAATTTGAATAAAAATCAAAATAGCTATGAAAATGAAATAATTTTGGTTTCACTGTTTTTGCTGTCATTTGCTTGTGCTGCATGCTGCTGCTACTAATATATATTTGATGATGTGATTTTTCTCTAAATCAAAATTCCAGTGTAAATTTGTACATCAATCTAGTCAAAATACTATAGATCTTTACCATTAATTTTTAATTCTAGAATATTACACTTTCATTTTTGCTTGTCACACTAGAAATCTCCTTTAGACCATCTATAAAGTGTCTCCTGGAAAGATTGATGAGTCTCCTGTACCTGCTTCAGTTAAAGGAACACTGGTATTGTTTGTACTCAGACTTCCATATTGTCTTCTTTTCATCTTGAAATTCACTGGTTGTGTGAACTTTGAAAAAGTATCAATGGGGTTGTTGTGCATGCAAGAGGTACAAATGGAGAGCCAGAGGGAATCTTACATATCCTAACATCAGCAGACTCATTTAACTGAGTGTCAAGTATGCAGAGAGTATGAACAAGAATCTCAAGACTTTCAGTCATTATTCCCTCTTTGGAGCCTCCCATCCCTCCCCACATTAAAGACATTTCCTTAAAAGTCACATCTAGTTCATCTCTTTTGTTTATTGTCTCATTTTCAGTCGAGGTCGTGTTGTTTAAAAAATGCCCCTCAATTAAACTTGTTAACAATTATTCCTGCTACTTTTGAATGACAGACTTCAAGCAGCCTAAAAGCAGGTTCTGTTGAGAGAGATGGTACTCCTAGAAAATTGCTTTCAACGCACCTGTTGTAATTCTTGGAAATTTGCTATGGATATTATCAGGTAAATGTATCTGTTAGATAGGCAAACAGGTATTGAGAGTCTCTAAATGAGATGGGAAGCGTTAATAGAGGTAAAAAACCCAGTGAGAATGGTAAAAGTAGATTAAAAATGGATGGAATGCTAAGAATGGTAAGGTGATGTCGTTCGCAGTGGCAGGTCTTACATGGGACCCTGAAGACCAGCAGTGTTGCTGTATCTGAGAAAGATGCCACACTTCGTTTGTATGGAAGATCTGATCCATGAGATCTGTACTGCCAGGAAAGAGGGAGGGCTACAGTGGGGGGGGGGGGTGAACGGTGAGGGGTGACATCCCTCCTTTCCTTGCTAGGCACTCACACTTCCCCTTCAGAGCCCCTCAACAGTCAGTGGGGGTATAGCAGAGCAGGATGACTGGCCCCATTTTATAGTGGGGGAGATGCCAATTTCAAGATGCCATTTTCTCCAAATTGATCTACAAATTCAATGCAGGACAAATCTTTTTCGCCAAAAAATATTTACCCCATTAAAAGATCTTATATCTTCATATATCTACTGATGTCATTCACTCAATCACATTATCATTCCACGGTGACAACCATGCAGTCAATATTGGTCATTTAATATATGCATCCTTATTATCTTTTTTCTTTTGTAAAGATTGGCCCTGAGCTAACAACATCTGTTGCCAAGCTTCCTCTTTTTCTTTTTATTCTCCCTAGAGCACCTTAGTCCATAGTTGTGTATTCTAGTTGTAGGTCCTTCTGGTTCTGCTACGTAGGATGCCACCTCAGCATGTCTTGATGAGCAGAGCTAGGTCTGTGTCCAGGATCCGAACCAGTGAAACCCTGGGCTGCCGAAGCAGAGTGCAGGAACTTAACCACTTGGCCGTGGGGCTGATCCCCCATTATTATCTTTTGCAAAAGATATTTCATATCTCTTAAAGAATGGGAAGCATTATAATAAAGGATGAGTCTTAGCAACTCTTTATCCTCAGAATAAAGTCTGTCTGGCATAGTGATCTGCACAGAGTTGCTGCCTAATAATAGTTAATGAGGACAACAAAGGTGAAAATATAAATCAAAATAAATGGCTTGAGGAAGCCATGATGGAGAAATAAAGACCAGACTTAAACTTCTTCTGTAAACGACTAGGAAACTGGAAAAAATATATTTTAAAAAATGATTTTCAGCCTTTAGAAAACAGACAAGGCAGGACTGGGAACTCAAAGAGAAGGAAAAACACAGCAAGCCTTATAATCACCTTTGGTTTCCACATGAAGGCGATTTCTAGACTGTGGGCACAGGGAAAGGAAACCCAATTAGAGCCTGGGGACCTCAATGAGTTAGGGAGATTAAGATCAAAATTAAATTTTTTCCAGCTTTATTGAGGTATAACTGACAAATAAAATAGTAATATATTTAAAGTATACAAAATGATGATTTGATATGTGTATATATTATGAAATGATTCCCACAATCAAGTTAATTAACCCATCTATCACCTCACATGGTTACTTTTCTTAGGGGGGTAGTGAGAATGCTTCAAGTCTACTCTCTTAGCAAATTCCAAGACTACAATACAGTATTATTAATGATAGCCACCATGCTGTACATTAGATCCTCAAAACCTATTTATGTTATGACTGAAATTTGTGTACCCTTTGACCAACTTTTTTCCATTTCTCCTACCCCTCAACCCTGGCAACCACCATTCTGCTCTCTGTTTCTATGAGTTTGTCATTTTTTTCTTTTTTTAATGCCTCATATAAGTAGTACCATGCAGTATTTGTCTTTCTGTGTCTGGCTTGTTTCACTTAGCATAATGCCCTCCAGTTTCATCCATGTTGTCAAAAATGCAACTTTTTCTTTTTTAGTATGGCTGAATAACATTCCATGGTGTCTATATCCATATCTATATCTATGTGTCTTTATCTTTGTCTAATATATACCTGGATCTCACGTTTTCCTTATCTATTAATTCTTCAGTGGACACTTGGTGTTTTGCACATCTTGGCTACTGTGAATAGTGCCGCAATGAATATGTGAATACAGATATTTCCTTGAGATACTGATTTCGTTTCTTTTGAATATACACCCAGAGTGGGATTGCTCGATCATGTGATTGGCCTTGGCAGTGACTTCTTGGCTATGATGCCAAAAGCACGGGGAACTAAAGCTAAAATACATAAATGCGACTACATCAAACTAAAAAGCTTCTGCACAGCAAAGGAAACTATCAATAAATTAAAATGGCAACATAGGGAATGGGAGAAAATATTTGCAAGCCTATATCTGAAAAGGAGTTAATATCCAAAATATGTAAAGAACTCGTACAAGTCAATAGCAAAAAACCCCAAATAATCGCATAAAAAAATAAGCAAAGGATCTGAGTAGACATTTTTCCAAAGACATACAAATGGCCAACAAGTACATTAAAAAGTGCTCAATATCACTAATCATCAGTGAAATGCAAATCAAAACCACAATGAGCTGTCACCTCACACCTGTTAGAATGGCTATCATCAAAAAGACAAGAGATAACAAGGGCTGGTAAGTATGTGAAGCAAAGAGAACCCCTGTGCACTGTTAGTGGGTATATAAATTGGTACAGTTATTGTGAAAAAACTGTATGGGGGTTCCTCAAAAAACTAAAAATAGAGACTGGCCAGTGGCATGGTGGTCAAGTTCGCATACACTGCTTCAGCAGCCCAGGTTCTCAGGTTTGGATCCTGGGTGCAGACCCAGCACTGCTTGTCAAGCCATGCTGTGGTGGCGTCCCTCAAAAAATGGAGGAAGATTGGCAGGGATGTCAGCTCAGCGACAATCTTCCTCAAGCAGAAAGAGGAAGATTGGCAACAGATGTTAGCGCAGGGCCAATCTTCCCCGCAAAAAAAAACACCAAAAAACCTAAAAATAGAGCTATATGATCCATCAATACCACTTCTGAGTATAAATCCAAAGGAAACAAAATCATTATCTCAGAGAAATCTGTACTCTCATCTTCATTGTAGCATTATTCATAATAGTCAAAATATAGAAAAAAGCTTAGAATTAAATTTAGAAAATCCATTTATAATATTTTTAAATAATAAAATTCTTAAGAACAAATTTAACATAAGATACACAAGAGAGACTTGCACCGAAAATTATCAAAGAACAAAATTAAAGAAGAACTAAGTCAACAGAGAGATGTGTCTTGTTCATGGACTGCAAGACACAACACCGTTAAGATGTCAATTTTCCCCATACTGACACGCAGAGTCAATGCAAGACAAGTCATTTTCCCCAAAAACTATTTAACAGAAACTGACAGTCTGATTTTAAATTGTATGTAATAAAGGAAACGGCCTATTATATACAAAGCAATCTTGGAAAATCAGAGCAGAGTTTGATTTCAAGATTGACTAAAATGATAGAATAATCAAGAAAGTGCATTACTGGTATTAGGATGAGTGAATAGGTAAATGAAACATAGGAGAGAGCCCTGAAATAGACTCAAACTAAAATGGTGATTTGATTTTTGACTAAGTCACTAAATTCATCAAATAGGGAAAGGAAAGAATGATTTCTATAAATAATCTTGGAAGAAACTGGCTATCTGTGAGAACAAAAAAATGAACCTGTATTCCGACCTCATATCTTAAACAAAAATTAATTTGAAATAGATCATAGGCTTATATTTAATAGCAAAACCACAAAGATTTTAGAGAAAAATGTGAGACATTTTCTTTGTAATTTGATAATAAGTAATATTGTTTTAAATAGGACACTGAAAGTAAGAAACAGAAAAAAAGATACATTAATCTCCATTAAATTTAGAAATGCCTCTTCATCAAAAGGCATTATTAACGAAATGAATTTATTTGGAGTATATGAAAAATTCTTATGATTCAATAATAAAAGGACCCCAAAAATCCAATTAAAAAACAGGCAAATGATTTGAACAGTCAGTTCAGAAAAGAGGATATAAGCATGGACAATAAGCACCTGAAAATGTGTTCAGTACTATTATTCAGGACGTAAATGTCAATAAAACCACAATAAGATACTGCCACACACCTCCTGGGTGTCAGATAGACAAAATGTAAAAACTTAATAATAACACCAAATGTGGGGCAACTAAAACTCTTATACATCGTTAGTGGAAATATAAAAACTACAACTCCTTTCGAAAAAGTTCTGTCAGTTTCTTATAAAGTTAAAGATGTATTTAGCCTATGACCAGAAATTCAAAATTTATTTATTCAAGAGAAATGAAAACATATGTTCACAAAAGAAGACTTGCACAAAATGATCATAGCAGCCCAAAATGTGAAATATCCCAACTGTCAAGTAATAGATACAATGGGATACTATTCAGCTATAAAAAAAGACAAAACTGTGCCATTTGTGACAATGTGGATGGACCTTGAGGGTATTATGCTAAGTGAAATAAGTCCAACAGAGACAGACAAATACCACAAGATTTCACTCACATGTGGAAGATAAACAAACAAACGCACAGATAAGGGGAACAGATTGGTGGTCACTAGAGGGGGAGGAGGTGGAGGGATGGCAGAAGGAGTGAAGGGGGACATATGTATAAGGATGGATGGAAACTAGACTTTTGGTGGTGAACACGATGCAGTGTATACAGAAGCTAAACTATAATGATGTACACCTGAAATTTATGTAGTGTTATTGTCTGGCTGCAACCCCCAGTTGCATAAGCAGCACAGGATAGGTTGGGGAAAGCCTGAAGAAAGCACCCGGAGGCAGCATATGAACCATAAAGGTTTACTGGGTCTTACTTACAGGGAATGTCAAGGAGCGGCTGGCTAGGGATGGAGGTGTGCACCTGTTCCCCTTACCGTGAACAGGCAGGGGGTTGCTTATATAGGCAGGGGAACAAATGTTACATGTTTGAAAGAGGGACTGTCCTTGGTATGACCAGCGTTCCCAGGAACAGTAGCTCACGTGGAAGGACTCTGTGTTCCCTAGGAATGTGATGTTCTTTGAAAAGAAGTAGTTACAATACTGGAAGGTTGGCATCCTGCCCAGAAAGGGGACAAAAGGAGGCCAGAAGGACACACGGTTAACATAGGGCTTGTAGGCTAGTGTCCCTAAAGTCATAAACCAGTGTGACCTCAATATAGTAATTTAAAAACTTAAATAAAGGATGAGCAAACAGTGGTAGATTCATAGACTGACAGTGCTCATCATTATGAAGGCACAGACTCCTGGATGTGCAACATGTATGAATCTGAAAATATTCATCAATCTAAGCGGAAAAAATCTTGCACAAAAGAGTGCATATTCTTTTTTTTCCTCAATTTTTCTGAAGCCCTAAAACTGTCAAATCAAATCTAGGGTTAAAAAAAGAGAGTGTTATTATAGTTACATCTGGGGACAAGACCGGGAAGGGACATCAGGGAACTTTCTTGGATGATAGTAATGTTCTGTATCTAGAAAGGTGTTTCATTTACACAGGTGTATGCACGTGTCAAAACTAAGCAAACATACTGTTAAGATCTGTGCTTTTCAGTGTATGTAAATTTTACATACAATTGATAAATAAATACTGAACATTAGGTCATAATATACATGAAGTGTTTATGGAAAGTATACAGAAACCTGCGATTTATTTGGAAAAACAAACAAATATTGACACTGATCTCATATCATATACAAAAATAAAGAACCCACAGAATGGAAGAAAATATTTGCAAAGTGTATATCTGATAAGGGATCAATATCTGGAATATATGAAGAACTCTTACAAGTCAATAACAACGATAAAAACCCAATTCAAAAAATGGGACAAGGACTTAAATAGGCATTTCCTCAAAGAAGATACACAAGTGACCAATAAGCTCGAGAAAAGATGCTCAAGATCACTAATCATTAAGTAAATGCAAATTATGGGGCTGGCCTGGTGGCACAGCGGTTAAGTTCACACGCTCTGCTTCTCAGTGGCCCAGGGTTCGCCGGTCACACCGCTTGGCACACCATGCTGTGGTAGGCGTCCCACATATAAAGTAGAGGAAGATGGGCACAGATGTTAGCTCACGGCCAGGCTTCCTCAGCAAAAAGAGGAGGACCGGCAGTAGTTAGTTCAGGGCTAATCTTCTTCTTCAAAAAAAGAAAAAAGTAAATGCAAATTAAAAACAGTGAGATATTACTTCACACCCATTGGGATGACTATTTGTTTTTAGAGAAAAATAACAAACTTTGGTGAGGATTTGAAGAAACCAAAACACCTGTACGTTGCTGAAGGAAATTTACAATGGTACAGCTTCTACGAAAACCAGTTTGGCAGTTCCTCAAAAAGTTCAACATGGAATTACCATACACTTTACCAGTTCCACTTTTAGGTATGTCCCCCAAGTAACCGACAGCAGGGACTTCAACACATACTTGTACACCAGTGTCCTAAGCAACATTATTCACTATACCCAAAAAGTGGAAACAACCAAAATGTCCCTCAATAGGTAAACGAATAAACCAAATGTGAAAATGTCAGACACAAAAGTAAAAATATTGGATAATTCCGCTTACATGAGTTATCTAGACTAGGAAAATTAATAGATATAGAAAATAGAATAGAAGAAGGGTATTGTGAGAGAGGAAGAATGGAGTTATTATTCAAAGAGTAGAAAATATTTGTGTAGGATGATAAAAATGTTCTACAAATGGATAGTGGTGATGGTTATACAACATTGTGAAGGTACTCAATCAACATCACAGAATTGCACTTAAAAATGGCTAAAATCGTAAGTTTTATGTTATATATATCTCTCCACAATAGAAAACTACCTCACAATGGATCACAAACCAAAGTCTAAAACCTGAAACTAAAATTTCTAGAATCAAACACAGGATAAAATCTTCCTAACTTTGATTTAGACAAAACTTTCTTAAATAGAGCAAACGTAACAGAGAACACAATAATTTAAAAATTGTACTTCATCAAGATTAAATGCTACCAATAATACAATAAGGCAATCCACAGACTAGAAGAAAATATTCAAAACACATAAATCATACAAAGGACTTGAATTTAAAATATGTGAAAACCTCTTAAAACTCAGTGATAATAACTAAATTAAATTATATGCAAAAGATTTGCTCAGAGACTTGGCAAAAGGAGATATGCAAAGAGAATGTATGGACCTGAGATGACACTCTATAGTATTAGAGAAATGCAGTTTAAAATAATCACGATAATTTTTCAAAAGAAGAAAAATCAATGATAAACAAAACTAAAGATAAGAAATATACACATACAAGGACATAAGAATACACATCCACTCTTATAGACAAAATTTTTGATAAGACCATACCAAGTATATACAAGAAAGTCCCATTCACTGTTGGCGTAAAATGGTCTTAATACTTAAAAAAAAGTTTTGGAGTTTCCTAAAATTTAAACATTCATTAATCATATTATCCAGCTATTTCATTCCTAGATATGCCCTGCATTAAAAAATAATATATATATATGCACAAAAGTTTGTGTGCAAACATTCACAGAGTATCATTTGTAATAACAAAAAAATTGAAACAACCCGCTGTCCATCAAGATGTAAACAAATACACAAAATTTTATAAACACATAAAATGGAATACTAATCTGCTATAAAAATGAACTACTCATTCACAAAACTACATGGATAAATCTCAAAAGCATTAGGTACAGTAAATACAGCCAGGCAAAAATGTGTACATATACTCCGATTTCATTTATATAAAATTCCAGAAAATGCAACCTAATGTATAATGACAGAAATCAAATAATTGCTTGCCTGCTGACAAGAAGGATGTACAGATGGGTCACAAATGAGCAAAAGAAAATTGGGGAGTAATGGAAATGTTTATTATATGATTATTTTCATGGTTTTAGTTTTGTGTGTGTGCATACGCATATACATGCAAAAATTGTAAAGTTGCACACCTTAAAAATGTGTAGCTTATTGAACTTCGATTATACATCAATAGAGATATTTTAAAAGACACTGTTAAGAAATCAAAAGGGCAAGTCAGACAATGGATGAAAATATTTGTAAAACATATATCTTATGCTCAATGTATTTCTGGAAGATATAAGGATCTCTTACAATTTAATAACAACAACAAATGAAGACAAAGTACTCAATTAAAAAATGGGCAAATATTTGAACAGACACTTCTGCAAAGGAGATGCATAGCTGGCAAATTAGTACACAAAAATTTGCACACCATCATTAGTCACCAAGGAAGTGCAAATGCATTCTACAATGAGATATCCCACACACGTTAGAAAGGCTAAAAGTAAAAGAACTGACAATGCCAAGTGTTAGTGTGGATGTGGAACAAGTAGAAGGCTCGTATATACCTGATAGGAGAATAGTTGTGCATTTTATTATAAAATTAAACTTATCTTTATCATTTGACCCATCACTTCCACTCCTTTGTCTTTTCCCAAAATAACGTATGTCTACACAAAGACTTCTATGTAAATGTTTGTAGCGGTTCTATTGCTAATAGTCATAAATGGAAAAACATGTCGTCTGGAAAATCAATAAAAGTATAGTGGCATAACCATCAATTTGTAAATTGGCAAAGAAATTGTGTTATACTCAGATAATGGAATATCATTCAACAATAAAAATGCAGCAGCATGAATGACTCACAAAAGTTTTGTATTAAGTGAAAGGAGCCACATTCAATAGGTTGCATATTATATTATCCCACTTACATGAAATCTGGGAAAAATCTACAGTGATAGAAACCAGATTAGTGGTTTCCTGGGACTGAGATGAGAGAATCGATTGAGTTTAAAGGAAATGAGGACAATTTTTGTGGTTACGGAAATGTTACATATCTTTTGTGGTGGTGGTCATCTGACCATATGTATTTAAAATCTATTTAATCGTACACTTAAAATGGGGAAATTTTAATTATGTAAAATAGAACAATATAAATGATCAAAATGAAGACAAAATAACTAAAAATAACTAAAAATAAATAAATAATAACTAATTCGTATTGCCACAGCATGGATGTAAGAACACATTTAGAGTTTTGCTCCAGGTCTGCATACATGTTCTGCTTTGTCATAATATCCGGAAATTTGGAAATCACATGGAATCATTAAATCACTGACATATGGTGATTGGGCAGGATGAGTAAGAAGTTGCTAGCATGCAGGGGGCCTCAGTAAAACACACGGACCCCAGAGGGTGAAATATAAACTGTATGATTATTTAGGATCCTGTAACATAGGCAAAGATTTTAGGAACCCAGTTGTTAAGAGCATGCTGATATATCCCCCATAAACTGAGAAAAATTCCTGAATTGTGCATCCTCTGCCAAAATGAGAGAAGCAAAACCCCTGGTATGCACACATAAATCCCAGAGGCCTATATATGCCACATCCAGGAATTATGTTCCAGCCCATTGATTAGTTGACATGGAAAGAATTTGCATCAGGTCCAGGCAGAAGTGAAAGGAGTCTTGCCATCTGATCCGTGAAGTCCCATAAATCTCTTGCATGTCTAATGCTGTCTCGGCACCTGTCTCAGACCACCTCCACGGCTACAGCATCCTCCTCCAACAGGAAATCTTCGCGCCAGTCCTTCCCACTGGGTTGGCTGAAACATTGTCGGATGTATATTTTAGCTATGAGAGTCTCCCTGTCCAATTTCACTGTATTTCCTCTTTGCTTTACCAGCTTCAGATCTGCACTGCAGTCTGTTGGTTTTCCCTTCACAATCTTCCCACCCAACCAACCTTTGTATTTCACAGATATTTCTTCCCAATAAAGTTCTCAAACTCCTAGCTCTGTCTCAGCATCCTCTTACTGGAATATTCAAATTGCAAAAACAAGTCCGTACAAGATTTCTACTTGAATGTTCACAGTTTTATTCATAATAACCCGAAGCTGAAAAGAACTCACATCTCCTTTATTGTTGAAAAGGCAAACAAAAGTAGAATATTGGTGCAGTGGAATACTGCTAAGCAATAAAAAATAATGAATTACATATACACAGTAACATAGATAAATCTGAAGCATATTATGCTGATTGAAAGAAGCTGAATCTAGAATAATGCATACTGTATGATTCCATTTATACGATTTTCTATAAAAGAAAAAAATATAATTCATAGAGGCTGAAGATCAGTGGCTGCATGAAACCGGGCATAAGGATTAACTTGGAACTTTCTGAAGTAATAGAAATAGTCTATTAATTATGGGTATGGATAAGAGAATGTGTGCATTTTTTTAGAGCTCATTAAAAATGTTCCCTTAGAAACGAAGAGTTTTATGACATGTAAATTATATCTAAATAAATTTTTCTTCTAAAGAGTGTGTGTCAAGTGTTGGGCCACACGCTCAGCTAGGTAAGCAATGTGGAACAGGCTGGGGAGGGACCAAAGAAAAGATTCCTATTCGGCGAATGAGACATATGGGTTTATTGGCAGTTCCTTACAGGGAGGTCCACCGGTGGCCGGCCTGACAGCAGCATGCACTCACAACCACACGTGTGGAGGGGGTTTCTTATATAGGCAGGGGACACAAAGGCTATATCCTTGCCAAGAGGGGCTGTCCCTGGTACCACCAGCATTCTCAGGAACAGTAGCTCATGTGGAGGGGCTCTATGTCCTTTTAAAACGTGATGTTCTTAAAGTGAGATAAAGTAGGATCCTGCTGGCCAGGGGCTGGATTGTTACAAATCCCAGCAGCTGGGCATCCTGCCCAGAAGAGAGCCAGAAGGCCACATGGTTGCAAGGGGCTTGGCGGCTCTTGCTGAGCAAGCAAGGCCCAGGTCCTACACAAGACAGATCGTAGTTTACAGTGGCAAATAAATACATGCATGCATGCAAAAATACGTGCACAAATACATAAATGAAAAATGATTTATCTGCTCCCAGTTCCTCCAATTGATACAATCATTTATGCAAATTTGATTACGTGATATGGGTTTTCAAGCACCTACTTTGTTTCAGGCAATTGCCCAGGCACAGGGAAGATATTGATATGCAAAAGAAATAAAGACTTTATCCTCAAAATCCACACTTTGAGGATAAAAGAGTTCAGTGATGGGATGAAGAGTAGTGGGGTGCATTTAAGACAGGCTGTTTATGGAAAGCCATTCTGAAAAAGAAATATTGGAAAAAATACATGAATTAAGTCAAGAAATCAGCCATGAAAATATGTGGGCAAGAGTGAGGCAGGGCAGACTAGTGCAGAAGCTCTGAGACTATACTGTGATTCAAATGATTCAGGAAGGGCAAAGAGGCAAATGCAGTTCATATCAGTAAGTAAAAAGAAAAGTGATAAAAAGCCAGTCGAGGAGAAGATGATGCAAGCCGCTGAGGCTGTGGAAAGTACTTTTGATCGTACGTGTAATAACTGAGCCCTAGATTTCCACTGAAGTTCTTCAGGAACCATTTTAAGGACAAAAGTGAACTGAACAATTAGGTTTACCTTCTCCGGTCCTCCTCAACCGACGACCCAGAAGATCTTTGCTTTTATTTTGTATTCAGAGATTTGATACATTTCATCAAATTAAAAAATTACAAACAAAACATGAGATACATTAAGACTTATGTTTGTTAAATATATATCAGGGACAAGCCAGTATCCTAGATCCTTTACTTATGACTTTGACAAGCGTATTGGGTAAATGACATTATCCACACTTTTTAAAAGCAGCAGCTTAAACTCAGACAATCTAAATTGGATAGCCAAGATCGCACAACGAGCAAGAACTGAGGAAGGATTTGAATCCAGGCTAGCCTGATTTTAAGACTACATTCACTCCATTATAACCACACTAATCCTCCGTCACTCTCTAACTATGAATTAATCTTTCTCAAATCTGATCAATTCATTAAAAATGAAAGGTACTACCAGTGGTAACCACTACAAAAATACTTTGGAATTATTCTTAAAAGATGTTTCAAATCAGGCCATGCTTTCTGACTTACCCACAGTCACACATACAATTAGTGCAAGACTTAGAAATGCACAAGTCTCCTGATGGCTAGAAAAAATATTTTTTAAAAGAGAGGAGCTCCCTGTTATTACAAGAAAATATACAAAAATAAAAGAATTTTGAATTCCTGTTGAAAAAGATATAGGATTTGGGAAGCCTTTGTTACTGGTCATTATTGTGATTTTTTTTTTTTTTGGTGATCTAGAATATTAGGTATCAACAAACATTTCTCATGCTCTCTCTATATAAAGTAAAATGCATATAAACCTCTACCAACTAATACATAAGCTTCCTTGCTGTTACGCTTCTCAGTTTCTTGAGAATCATTAGCCATCAAATTCGGTGATCAAGCAAGAAACATCCAAATAGCCAATATCTCTGACAGGTATTACAGCAGCCTTAAAAACCTGAGGTTTATTGATTTTGCTCAAATATGATGGATATCGGAAGTGTCATTAATTCTGGAGAAGCCGGGGGGGAAATATATTATTGCTTTTAGGTACACAAGAGCTGAAAGTGTTCAAACACGAGTGAGCTCCAGAATATATATCAAGATAAAAATCAATGTCTTTCAAGTTAATCTCCATTATACATTTACGGTAGCGAGTGGTTTTCGAATTGTGCCCCTGAACCTTCCAATTCAGGCTGAAAAGTATTCCACTCAGTCTGCTCAACTCTCTCAGAAGAGTTAAATTATGGAATGTATTGAATTTAGCTCTGAAATGAAAGGACCAACAAGATTAGAGGGCTGTCTTATCAGGAAAGATTAAAGGGAATACATATTTATGGCTAAACTGAAAGGGGGACAGGTTAATTTGTACACATATTTGAATAGAGCAAATGTCAGAATATAGGAGGAATTATTTATTTTGGTACCAGGTATTATACAGCTGGGAGTATTGGGATGAAATATGGAAAAGGGGATATTTTGATGAAATTCGAACTGTAAGATACAGGTAGTCTTTGTAGGAAAGCAGTAAAACTAAAATGGACTTAGTTCTAAGCAATGTGTTGTTAATCTTTCCTAAGGAGTGGCAGAAACTGGATGTTTTATGCTTTCATTGCTACTATTTTCACAACAGTTTTTAGGGGGAGAGGTTGCGGTCTTTGAAGAATTGCTGAGGGTCTGTTCATTCTCAATTTCAAGTAAGGTGCATCCACCAACAAAAATAAGTAAGTAATATATGGATGGCCTACTATGTGATATCTGATTTGCAATGAAATAGCATTAATTAAACTGTGTTAAATTCTTCAGTGTAAAGAATCCCAATATCTCGATTTAAATTAAGTGAATTTCAAAATTTGTACTCTGCACTCCCTAAAAGGGAGGAAAAAAGAATGTAACAATAACAACACAACACCAATGACAGAACAATTATAACACAGCAAGTTATTTCAATTCCAAATTGTCCAGGAGTGAACCAAGAGGGTAAGGTGTGAATTGATTCCACCCTCATTGGACTCAGTTCATAGATTTCCCACAGAATGAGCATCACATGACACTCTGTGTTAGTCTAAGTTTAAAAATAATCCATTTTTATATAATATAATCTTTAAATACAAGCAAAGTGTTATATCTGGTCCTTGATTGAGGAACTATGTCTTAATCATATCAACAAGCTTAAGGAGTTTGCTAGGGTGATTTTGGTTTATACACAATTATACCCTAAATATTGAAATTAGAATTTAACCCCTGTATAAAATGCAACGCCACTCTATTCAAATTAACTCCTTTGAGTCTCACACCATTAGACAGACACTTTCATTGACCCTGTTTAGGAAAAGGAAATTAATGAATTCAGAAGTAATGGAACTTGCCCAAGCTGAATTAATAATACAGTAAGTGGCAGAGACCTTACCCAAACCCAGCCCTGCCTGATGTCCAAGCCTGCACTCTTATTCACTCCACTACAGTCCAACTTAGCGATTTCCAAACTGAACTGTGTGCATCAAACCATCCACAGGCAGTGGTGTAAATCACTTCCCAACACTGCACTCAGTGATGTTACATTTGCATCTTTAAATTGACCACGGTGGGAGTATTTACACCACAGAAACAGGCAAACACTACAAATCGGGGTCTATTTTTTTTAAAAGACATATTTCTGGGACCCACAACAAAGTTTATGACTCAACAGGTCTTGAATGGGTCCCAATAATTTGTATTTCTCACAGTATTTTAGGTGATTATTGTTAACGGTCTGAGACCAAACTTTGAGAACCACTAATCCAAGTCATTTTTTCTCCATATACACATAGGTTAATTACAAACATTGAATAATACTTTAAGATGTTGCATATTCGTAAAATCATATTCATCTTGGCTTTTAATTGGAAAATAAATGATATTAAATTAATCTTCCATCAATTTTAGGAGATTATGGATAATTTAGAACAAGTAAAGGGGAAAATATAACACTTCACTAATAGTGTGGGAAAAATCAAGTATAGATTAGGTGAAATATACAGTGTGGCAATTTATCTATATTTAAATTGGACCAAGCATTTACTTAATGCTGGAAAAAATTAACCTATATCTTTCTGTAGACTCAAAAAAACGAAAAAGCAAGAAAATACCTGAACTTACACACGAGTTCTTAACAGCGCTAAGAGAAATAAAGTTAATATGTAGTCTCAGTAGTTTTAATATTCATAAGAATTAAGTTCTTGAGTTTATATGTAAGCTTACTGTCTTTATTTGTTTGAATTTTAATTCTTCCCAGTTTCAGTGATTCATTCCCATACAATACTCTTAAGTTTATCCATAAAACTATTTATCTCAAAATGCTAAGCCCAAAAGCAAAATGAGGGAAATCTAATGGTATGAGGGATAATGAAGAATAATAAAAATTAAGTATGATATATTTGGGTGAATTTATTAATGGAAATATTTAAAGAAATATAATTTATAACTGCCATTAAAAGTCTGGCTCAATTATTTTGCATTTATTATTGTTCAATCCTTTATGAAAATAATGTATTGAATAAAGTTTGACAGAAATTTAAATTGAGTAATTTTTTTAATATATAGTTTTTTAATTGAGGTTATGATAGTTTACAAGGTTGTGAAATTTCAGTTGCACAATATTATTTGTCAGTCATATTATAGGTGCACTGCCTCTCCCTTTGTGCCCACCTCCCATCCTCCTTTCCCTTGGTAACCACTAATCTCTTATCTTTGTCACTGTGTTTGTTTATCTTCCACATATGAGTGGAATCATACAGAGTTTGCCTTTCTCTATCTAGCTTACTCCACTTACCATAATACCCTCAAGGTCCATCCATGTTGTTGTGAATGGGACAATTTTATCCTTTTTTATGGCTGAGTAATATTCCATTGTGTATATGTACTAAATATTCTTTATCCAGTCATCAGTCAGTGGGCACTTAGGTTGCTTTCACATCTTGGCTATTGTGAATTATGCTGCAATGAACATAGAGGTGCATGAGTTTCTCTGAATTGCTGATTTCAAGTTCTTTGGATGGGAGGGCTAGGTCATATGGCATTTCTATTTTTAATTTTTTGAGAAATCTCCATATTGTTTTCCATAGTGGCTGCACCAGTTTGCATTCACGCCAGCAGTGTATGATGGTTCCTTTTTCTCCACGAAATCTCCAACATTTTTTATTTTTCGTCTTGGTTATTTTAGCCATTCTAACGGGTGTGAGGTGATATCTTAGTGTGGTTTTGATTTGCATTTCACTGATGATCAGTGATGATAAGCATCTTTTCATGTGCCTATTGGCCATCTGTATATCTTCTTTGGAGAAATGTCTGTTCATATCCCCTGCCCATTTTTTGATTGGGTTGTTTGACTTTTTGTTGTTGAGTTGTGTGAGTTCTTTATGTATTATAGAGATTAACCCTTTGTCAGATATATGATTTGCAAATATTTTTTCCCAGTTGGTGGGTTGTGTTTTGTTTTGATCCTGTTTTCCCTTGCCTTGTAGAAGCTCTTTAGTCTGACGAAGTCCCATTTATTTGTTCTTCCTATTGTTTCCCTTGTCCGAGGAGACATGGTGTCTGAAAAGACCCTTTTAAGACTGATGCCAAAGAGTGTACTGCCTATATTTTCTTCTAGAAATCTTATGGTTTCAGATCTTACCTTTAAGTTTTTGATCCATTTTGAGTTTATTTTTGTGAATGGCATAAAAGAATGGTCAATTTTCAATCTTTTGCATGTGGCTGTCCAGTTTTCCCAGCACCATTTGTTAAAGAGACTTTCTTTCCTCCATTGTATGCCCTCAGCTCCTTTGTCGAAGATTAGCTGTCCACAGATGTGTGGTTTTATTTCCAGGCTTTCAATTCTGTTCCATTAATCTCTGCACCTGTTTTTGTACCAGTACCATGCTGTTTTGATTACTGTAGCTTTGTAGTATGCTTTGAAGTCAGGGATTGTGATGCCTGCAGCTTTGTCCTTTTTTCTCAGAATTGCTTTAGCAATTCAGAGTCTTTTGTTGCCCCATATGAATTTTAGGATTCTTTGTTCTATTTCTATGAAGAAGTCATTGGAATTCTGATTGGGATTGCGTTGAATCTGTAGATTGCTTTAGGTAGTATGGACACTTTAACTATGTTTATTCTTTCAATCCTTGTGCATGGAATGTCTTTCCATCTCTTTACATCATCATCAATTTCTTTCAGGAAAGCATGGCAGTTTTCATTGTATAGGTCTTTCACTTCCTTGGTTAAATTTATTCCAAGATATCTTATTTATTTTGTTGTGATTGTCAATGGGATTATGTTTTTGAGTTCTCTTTCTGCTAGTTTGTTATTAGACTATAGAAATGCTACTGATTTATGTAAGTCGGGGCTGCAGCAGAGCCATGGACATCTAATTCAGCCAGTGGTTATCTCGCCCAGCTGCGTTACATCTGCTTCTGGGTTGCCCAGCCTCTGTGTTTAGTCGGCTGGAGCCTCTCCAGTAAGGCTGAGCTTGAGATTCTCCTTAGGGCCACAGTGGGACCATGGATTTTCCCACTGGTCCACAAAGCAATCAGGGGGCTTTAGGGCTGTAGTTACCTGTTTCCACAGTTGTGCCTATGCACAGGCCCACTCTCAGGGCCACAGCGATGCAAGAGCCCATCAGCTGGGAGAGAGTCACTCACAAATGCTAGGCTTTCTAGGGGCAGGAGAGTTCTCACCTCTCTCCACCTCCTCCCCAGGGGTAGACTATCACCTTTCGATGTATAGCAGTGCATGTCTCTCAGGTGTCCTGAGGTGCTGTGTGAGTGTCCTCCGTTGATCAATAGATATGCATTTAGTTGCAGTTCAAAGGGGGACAGACAAAGCAAACCAGTCTCTCTGCCATGTTCTAAATGAGTAATTTTTTTAAGAAAACATTTGAAAGGTTGTAAAGAGAAACTCAGGTACTGTCTCCTAGGTTGAAATGTATACAGTATGCTTGGTTCTCAGGATATCTATAGATAGATAGAGATGCACAGGCATAGGTCTAAATAAGGTATAGATATAAATACAGGTAAGATATAAGCGTAGACATAAGCTAGACGTAGATCTTTCTATCTATATCTATCCTTATATCCACATATATCTATATATATGTGTGTGTGTACATATGTATACACATATAGAAAGGGAGAGAGAGAGAAAAGAGAGATCATATATTTCAAAGCCAAAATATTTAGGAGAAACCTTTTAGATCCCATGTGCTGTGCATTAGGGCTACACAATGCCAAACTCCAAGAAGACAACATTGCACATATGAGCGGAACACAGTGTACTGGCAAACATGGTGGCCCTGCTGTGTATTTTTGAGATAGATACAATCATTGGAATTGGTCCTAGAAGATGGTTTATAATTGTTATCATATGTGCATCAAATGCATTTTCAATGTTAAACTTAGCTCTCTCCTTCTCAAAGACACAAAATCGTGCTACCGCACACTTGTCATAGATTCATGCTTACTGTTACATAATAGATATGGTCACAAGGATTAGATCATTGCGACATTGAAACTATAGTCTACTTTGTAGTTTAATTGTTTTCTTCTTGATTAATAAGTTTTACAGAATCTGTCTTTTAAGAGTTGCTAAGTGAATCATTCCTTTCTAAAACAGTGCATCTTCAGGGAACGTGATGAAATATTGAAAGACTTCATGGTCAAGTCGCATTTAACAGTTCTTTGAGCTTCCCCAATCACCTGCATTGGAAGGCACCACAAAACATTTAAGCTCCTTTTGGTGACACGAGATGAGTAAAATATCTTAATTCTTGGTTCCAAAATCACAACATAATACAAGTTGGAAAGGAAGGCAGATTCATTGCTTTTTGGCTCCAACTCTCTTCATTGCTGGCTGCTGTGAAGGAAGTATGTTTTCAGCAGGCAGAAATTGACAGGAATACAGAAGCTGTTTTGGCAAGCACTTTTGCTTTTGGCCTTTTTCAGTTGATGCACCAAGATGATGAAAGGCCCCAAATAAATTAACAGTCTTCTTTTTTATTTCCTTCTCACCTTAAAGTCAATAGAAATATAGTGAAAACTGAAAAAAAGAATTCAAAAATGGAAACAAATATTGACTGAAATGGATAACAGAGAGAATGAGGGGAACGTTAAAGCAAATTAATTTCCACCTGATGTAGTGGAAAAATAACTCAACATTTGTTTATTAAGTGTCACTATAGGGCTGACAAAAAATGGAATACGTAGCTTTTGTTCTAATGGAAAGACAGCACATTAACAAATACAGTGTAATGAATGGTCTGCTACTAGCATGAGCAAAAAAAAAGAGCCACAAAGGACCTGGTCAGTCCCTACTCTTATCCTACTTTGTATCTTTGTCAAGATATTTCTTCTCTTTCAGACTAATTTTTCTTACCTCTGTCCACTGAATGATGGCTAGAAGAAAATATAAAACTCTCTCCGTCGCTACATTTAGTTGAGTTAGAAACTTATCTCCAGTCTACACTCTAAGGAATGGGCGCAGAATGGAATCATCAAATCAAGTTCTTGCAGTGGTCATAACGAAAATCAATGAAGTGAAATGAGTACGAGCCATTGGGAAGTATTAGAGATTTTGTTCAAATGAGAGTCTTTGACCCATCTGAATGTGTTCAAATTAAAATAAATGAACTCCCATAGTCCGTAAGTGGAAGATAAACATGTACCAAAACAAACGAACCAAAAAGGACAGTTATCAGTAAAATGTCATGTGAATCTTATAGAATAAATAATGTAAGGAGGAAGAAGAGACACAGCTGACTGAATGGTCAAGAAAGCTGTCATGGGGAAGTAGAGCTTAGCTCAACTTTGACTCATTATTATTTGGAAGGTTACAGAGGAACAGATGAGGTTATATTTTAAGGTAAAAACCATGAGTGATATGTGCACCAATTCAGAGATTGGAATATTCTTCCTTTTTTTCCAGAGGAGTTTGAGTTTGCACCACAAAGACCAGATAAAGTAGCTTGAAATGAGTTAAAAGTGTAAATCAGATTGATATTTTATTGAAACTCTCAATATGACCATTATTAGGAAATATTGAAGATGTGGGAGATGGCGGGTAATGTAGTTTTATGAAAGTGACAGTTTGGATGTAAAAATGTATTATTTGTCCAGACTTTCTCCTTATATTAAATTAAACATTGCATTAAATATTTTTTAAAAAATCAAAGCCAGTTGAGATTTAGTATTCTATTGTTCTGTACATGGCTATTATTATAGGTATTACAAGGCTTGAACTAAAGTAGAAAATTATTTAGGGTGGTTTGAAGAAAGTTCTGCCTCAAAGAAGGGAATTAGAGTAGAGAAAGACGTGAAGCTGATTTTAGATCTTGAAATACATGGTTTTTGCTCTTTTGCATGAAAATATATGTTATATATGCATAGACCATTTTTCTTTAATATATAACGTGAACTTCTAATATTAAAAGTTAGAAATGGACCATTGATGTATAGTAAAGTTGAATTATGTACAGTAATACTGATATATAAAATTTGTTCCGCTAAAACTATCTCCTGTTAAAGGCTTTGTGATAAAGTTCTTAAAGAGGCATTTAGAAAACTTTGTTAGAGGAAAAAACTAAAAATTAACAAATAACTTTCTTGATTATATTTCAAATTTCAGTAAGTTTCTCAGAAAAATGTATTCAGCATATCACCCTTCGACATTTGATGAGCTGCCAAACTCACCATGTTTAATATACATGAACCAAATTATATTTTTAAAAATTATATTCCTCCTCTTCTATTAGCATGCTCAGAAGTTAAAATATCAATAGTCTCAGATCTGCTGATTTATTAAGATCCAGATATGGTTTTCTTTCCAACCTGGTAACTGCTGTCAGGGATTAAATGAAAAACAAATAAATTATATTAATTAGGAATCAAAACTAATCGAAGGAATACACTAGACTCTAAAAATGTAATATCAACGGCAAATACTTGTAGAGGTTCAATTTAATTAAAGACTTAAAAGTCGACAGATGAATCTGCTCTGAATGCCAACTACTGTG
Source organism: Equus asinus (assembly GCF_041296235.1). NCBI lineage: Eukaryota > Metazoa > Chordata > Mammalia > Perissodactyla > Equidae > Equus > Equus asinus. The sequence goes on along the minus strand of NC_091806.1, from coordinate 5,533,260 downwards.
CTGCATCTCTACTGTTCCCACCTGGTCTGTACGCCATCATTTCTGACCTGGACTTTGCCAATAGCTCCTAAACGGTAGGACTGCTGTCTTTCTTGTTCTTCTATGATCCATTCCCTACTCAGCTGTCTCTCTGTGCTCCAGCCACAACAATGACCTTTCTGTGACTTAAACATGCAAATCTCCTTTGGGTGTGGTGCCTGCTGTCCCTCTGTTGGGGTGCTCTGCCACCGCACACTCGTGTGCTTGCCTTCCTTTTACCGGTCTGGTCTCCGCTCATAGGTCAACACTTCTACAAGGCTTACCTGACCATTTCATTTAAATGAGCCCCTAACCCAGTTACACTGTCTTTGGTTACTCTTATTATAGTCTTCATAGCACTTAATTTTTTTAATTTTAATTTGAATTCATAATAGTTTACGTCATTGTGAAATTTCAGTTATACATTATTTCTTGTCTGTCACCACATAGGTGGTCCCTTTCACCACCTGTGCTCATCCCTCACCCCTTTTCCCCTGGTAACCAATGAACTGTTTTCTTTATCCCTGTGTTTGTTTATTTTCCACATATGAGTGAAATCATCTGGTGTTTGTCTTTCCCAGTCTGGCTTATTTCACTAAGCATAATTCCCTCCAGGTCTTTCTAAGTTGTTGCAAATGGGATGAATTTGTCTTTTATTCTTGCTGGATAGTATCCCACTTATTTTTCATTTAGCAAATGTAAGCTCCATAAGAGCAAGGTTTTCCCTGGATTATTTACTACTATAGTTTAAAGGTCTAAAAAGTTACTGGCATACACTAGACTCTCAAAAATATTTTCTAGGGCCCGGCTTGGTGGTGTAGTGATTAAGTTCAATGGCCTGGGGTTTGCAGGTTCCAATCCTGGGCGTGGACCCAGTGTGGCTCGTCAAGCCACGCTGTGGTGGCATGCCACATAAAATAGAGGAAGATTGGCACAGATGTTAGCTCAGTGATAATTCTCCTCCAAGAAAAAGAGGAAGATTGGCAACAGATGTTAGCTCAGGACCAATCTTCCTCACACACACACACACACACACACACACACACACACACAAATTATCTAAATAAAGGAACAAGATTTTTGAGGAAAATCTTAAAAAGTGGATATTTGTGTGAGGTGAAAATAGTTTACTGATTCTGAATAATATTAATCAAAATTTTAAATTTAGAGGATACAAAGCACAACTGGAGCTGTCTTTCTCCACTTCTTTTGACCTTAGGATGTACAGAAGCATAAAAAATATTTAAAATGATGATTATGATTCACTAACACATAAAATGACTTAAAAACATAATTGAAGTGTTATGAATAGATTTAAATAAGAATTAAATTATGTTTCAAGTTTTAAATATCTGTGGATATCTAAAATCCTGATAACTAAAAAAGGCTAAAATGCTCTCACTCTTTCATTTTTTTCCTAATTTCTGTTTGTATAATTAAATTATACTTTGCCTATTTGTATGTTTAGCTTTTTGTTTGTTTGCTTTTGAGTGTGTGAGGTAGATTGGCCCCGAGCTAACATCTGTTGCCAGTCTTCCTCTTTTTACTTGAGGAAGATTGATGTGTTGAGCTAACATCTGTGCCAGTCTTCTTGTATTTTGTATGTGGGATCCCACCACAGCATGGCTTGATGAGTGGTGTATAGGTTCATGCCCAGGACCCAAACCTGTGAACCCTGGGCCACCAAAGTGGAGTAAGTGAATCCAACCTCTACGCCACTGGGCTGGCCCCTCTATGTGTAGTTTTATTTGAGTATATATATATATATACATATATATATATATATGTATATATATATATATAGTGACCCCCATGCATTTGATTATATAGTTCCTATTTTAACTGCTTTAGAAAATTTACTTTAAATGACTTAAGAACATCTAATATATTGAATATAATTAATATCCATTTGTTAAGTCAAAGAAATATTTTCAACCACTTTTCTGAGAGCATCTCTACTCTTTCTTCACTAATAGTCCATATGGACAATTTGTTAAATAAACAAAGAGAGAGCAGATCCTTTTAGGAGGGTCAACACAACAGGCATGTATTAAGCTTCAGGGGATGTAAAATATGCCTCCTTGAGTGAGACCTGGAAGCTTTAAGCCTCTGTTTTTACTCCAAACTGTTAGTCAGATAAGTTTTCTAAGTGATGCTTAGAGCTCTCTCCATTCTTCAATTACTTCACAATTTTAAACACTATGATGAAGTATTTCAAATACTAGCACTTTCACAGCATAAAACGTAGAAATGCAAATTACTTATTTTGTCAGTAACTGTTCTAATTTTCAGAAATATGAATTCTCTCCAAGTTGGGGATGCTGGGGGCCTCAAAGACACTCTCACTACCTAACCTCAGCATATATTCTGCATGTTTTCAATAGAATTCTCTCTGCTTATTTTTAATGAAACCTGTAGTGCCTCTAAAATGTGCACTTTGCATTTGATATGCTTTCTCAACATTAGTTCACTAAGCTTCTAGCTTTTATAAAAAGTCAGAAAAGTGAGCATATTCCCAGCACAAAAATCCACAGTAAAAATCTGGCATTAATTTGTTTTGTTATTGAAAGTTTGTTACAGAAATTAGGATAAGAGAGATATAATATTATCAATGGCAAAGTTAAGAAAATAGATCAGATGTCATTTTTCCCTTTCCCCATTCTAAATTAATAAGTAGTCAAAATCTTACTTTCCTAGGAGCACTTCATTCTAGACAGAGACAAATAAACGAAAAACTCTGAAAAGATATATAAGTCAGAAAGAATTAGGCAGAATGTAAAAAATGGTCTGTATTCTTCCTCCTTTCTTTCCTACTTTCTCTTTCTCAAATCCTTTTTACTCCCTTTCTTTTTTTTTTCTGGGAAAGTTTTTTTTTTTTTAATTTTTTTTTTTAAGATTGGCACCTGAGCTAACAACCGTTGCCAATCTTCTTTTTTTTTTTTTCTGCTTCATCTTCCTAAACGCCCCATGCATAGTTGTAGGCCCTTCTAGTTGTGGGATGTGGGACGCTGCCTCAATGTGGCCTGACGAGTGGTGCCATGTCCACACCCAGGATCTGAACCCTGGGCCTCCGCAGCAGAGTGCGTGAACTTAACCACTCGGCCGCGGAACCAGCCCCTCTGGGAAAGTTTTGCCCAGAGCTAACATGTGTTGCCAATCTTCCTATTTTTTTTCTCCCCAAAACCCCAGTACATGGTTGTATATCATTCCTGTAAGTCATTCTAGTTCTTCTATGTGAGCCGCTGCCACAGCATGGCTACTGAGAGATGAATGGTGTGGTTCTGTAATCAGGAAGTGAACCTGGGCTGCCAAAGTGGTGAGCGCCTAACTTTAACCACCAGGCCATCAAGGCTGGCATATGGTTGCTTTCTCTTTATCAGCTTCTCAATACTTATCTTTTTGAGAGTTAGTGTAGTAAGGAGATTAAGAGTTGATAATGACTATTCACTAAATATGTGACCTCAAGCAACTTATTTATCTTTGGTGCCCAGTTTCTCATCTATAAAATGGAGACAATATTAATTTCCTCCTAATAAGATTATAGTGTGAATCAAATGGATTAATACATTAAATCTTTTATAATCACGCTCCGCACACAGTGAGAGTTCAGTAAGTGTTAACCGATATTTTTAATGGTAGTAATAGTAGTTGTGGTAGTACTAGTAAATACCAGCAATAAGTGCTAGTAGGAGTAGTAGTAGGCATACTATGTTCAAAAATTGTACTAGTCGCTGTGTTTCTAGTGGTGAATCAAACAAACAAGACAATCCTTTTTTCTGTCTGGATATTTTCTTGTAAGCTATCTTCCATTTCATTAATCCTCTCTTCAGCTGTGCTCATTCTATTACATCTATCCAATTTGTTCTTTGCTTTAGGTATTAGATTTTCCACTTACAAGCTTTTAATATTTTCTTCAGAGATTCTTATTTTCTACTATAATTGTCCATTTCCTAATCTATTTTACTGAACATTTTAGTCACAGTTATTTTAATTTTCCCATCTAATAACTCCAAATCGTAAGGCTAATTTTGATTAAATGGTATAAATTTTTTTCTTTTTTTGCTGAGGAAGATTCTCCCTAAATGAGCAACAATGCCAATCTTCCTCTTTTTGCTTGAGGAAGTTTGTCCCTGAGCTAACATCTGCACCAATTTTCCTCTATTTTATATGTGAGATGTCAGCACAGCATGGCTTGATGAGCAGTGTATAGGTCCCCACCAGGACCCAAACCTACAAACCCTGGGCCACCATGGTGAAGCATGAGAACTTAACCACTATGCCACCAGGCCAGCCCCAAGTGCTATAATTTGTTTTTCCTTTATTTTTTTGAGGAAGATTATCCCTGAGCTAAAATTCACCCCCAATCCTCCTCTTTTTGCTCAGGAAGACTGACCCTGAGCTAACATCTGTGTCCATCTTTGTCTACTTTATATGAGGGATGCCTGCCCAGCATGACTTGACAAGTGGTGTGTAGGTCCACACCCAGGATCCAAACCAGCAAACCCCAGGCCACCAGGAAGAATGTGCAAACTTAACCACTATGCCACTGGGCTTGCCCCCCAAGTGCTGTAAATTTTTAATAAAACTCTACAGAGATTATTAGAAGATCTGGATCATGTTATATTTGTACAGAAAGAATTCACTTCAAGTTCTTCCTGTCTTCTAGGCCTGGGTTATTTTATGAGACTTCTTTACCTTAACAGTTGTGAGGCTCAATTTCTGTCTCTGTAGTCTGGTGAAACCATTAGAAACTCTTCTTGTCTTTTCAGTCTGCCAGCCACCATTTTGAATCAGCAGATGCATCTGGAAGGGAAGAGAAGTTAAGCACCATTTTCATCTCTATGAGCTTCCCTCCTACCTATCTCCTGAGAGTTTTGGTTGCATAGATAGCCCTCATACTCCATCAAATAGTTCTTCATATTGTTAGCATTGGTCTGATATGATCTCACCCAACACATTCAGAGACATAAATAATTTCCAAGAAATTTAGTAGACTTCATATTTATAAGAACAAGAAAATTAAAATAGTAAAATTATTTCCACTACAAGTGTCTATGAATTCCTTATGTAACAATGAAACTATTAGAACATCTACACAAAACCTGACTTCTTTATAATCCAAGATGGAAGATGTGGACTCAAATGAGTAAAGCATTTGAGACAGCTTATGACTAAGACTGTGATTTTAGTTAGGCCAATTAACTTTTCCCAGTCTCAGATTATCCTCTTGGGGAAAATCAACTTTTTCAGTCCCAAAGACTATTTGATAAGTGAGAAAATCCATTGAGCTCTCCAAGAAAAAGGTATAATATAAAAACAAACCATCTTTCTAAAGGATTGCTTTATTGAGCAATATGAAAACACACTGTGATACAAACCTCAAACTGTTCTCTATCACACTGATCTGTGCCCCAATTCTAATATGCAGACCCTCTCTACCCTCTATATTCAATAACATTTTTTTCAGATATAATGATTTTCTGTGCAATTTTAATTATTAATTAAGAGTCCTAATTAACCAAGTTAACCCATTTCATAGAGAATTTGGTTACATTTCTTTTCTTCTTCCTTGCTTTGGAAAGGTAGAAGTCTTATTGAGTCTTTCCATCCTTTTCTGGTTCTAGATTCTCAGATACTGGAGGCGTTAAGGAAAGATTTTTGGGAGCGAGTCACTGCCAGTATCCTTTTTATTGCAGGTATTCAAAAACTAATTCTCTCAATGGGTACACGTACAAGTCCCCGCTAAATCCCGCTGCATAATTCTCTGACTAGAGAGATCTAGCTCAATATGGACCTCTTCACCATCCTCCTCCTTTGACTCTAATCACTTGGTGCTCTCTCCACAGCTTCTTATTCTGGGAACTCACATCAAATGGGTCAACCGGGTTGAGGCAAGAGTAAGACATATCAGTTATGGCTACGTTCTGCAATTTCACTTGACCCACACAAAACTTCATCCTTGTCACTTCATATTGGGAAGTGAGTATGTGTGCAGACTGTTCCACTGCCATCCTCACTTTATACCCTGCCATCTGTATCTAAATGTATTCTTCCCTGCTAAATAAGCATAGAAAAGAGATCAGCAAGTCTCCCACATAAGCGATGTTCAAACCAGAGAGAAGATACCGGTCTCCCCTTTTTGTAAGTATTCTCAGTTTCTATTAATGGTTCTTTGAAGACTCCTTACTTGGCTTTAGGATGGGGCACCTCCCATGGAGGGAGGGAAGGAAAACTTGCACAATTCTCCATTCTGCAGTTGATTTACACACAAGTCCAACACATCTCCCTTCTTCCCTGTCTTCTGCTTATCTAGACTGTCTAAAAGAGTATGGAAGAAACTAGGTTGGTGTCTAAACATACCAGAGCCTGTTCAGTCGCTTTTTGGTAAGTCCTGAAAAAGCTACGATTCCAGTTCTTTGTCACTCTTTTTAAAAGACAGGCTATATGATCCTCAGCTTTTCACTTAGGAATCACACGTCTAGTGGATTACCTTCTTGGATAGGGCAACAGCAAGACTATGAAACCTGGTTCCATACTAAGGTTCACTTAATCCAGGGAAACAAGCTCCTGTTTTCATTTTTGGAGTTTTAAGTGCCAATTTAGTGGCAAGTAAAAAATAAAGTACCAATTATTCTGTTTCTTTTATTGTATAAAAATGTAAATTAGAAACATCATATTCTTAAAGCTTATTATGTGATAATTGACAAGCTGTCAATTGCTGCATTTTGTAGAGAATTTCTCACCTCCTAGCATTATTGAAATTTTTGGTTAGATAATTCATTTTTGACTGGTGGAGGGAACAGACCATCCTTTGCAATATAGGATTTTTAGGAGAATCCCTGTTCTCTGCTACTAGATGCTGGTAGAAACTCCCAAAAGTGACAGTAAAAAATGTTACCTGAGGGGAAAACATTTTCACAATTGAGAAATGATATCTTTGCATAATCACCTGGATTAAAAGCTATGTTTCAATAATATGTAGTCATTTCGATTCAAAAATTGCTGAGTATTTAGATGATTTTCATAAAAATGATAGCAGTTGTTTGTATTGTAGGTTGATAAGGGGAAAATGAAGATATTCATATAGATTGAATTTGCTTTTTCATTCATTCAATATATTTTATTCATTTATTAACAAACACAGATTGATGTTTACTCTGTGCCAGGCAATGTGCTAAATTCTAGAGGTCGAAAGATAATCAAGGCAAATATATCCCCACCCATTGGTAGCACAATATAGTGAAGACAAAATGCAAACAAGAAATTAAAGAGCAATGCCAGGAGAGTAGAAAGTGCTTAGGAAAGCTCAAGGAGGACACCTTGCCTGTATTTGGGGGTCAAGGAAGTCTCCATCAAGTAAAACCAAGTAGGATCTTGAAGAAGATGTAGGATTTATGCAGATGAAGCTCCTGGAATAAGTGTTTTAAACAGAGGACTGGTAAGAAGGTTCTCAGAAGCAAGAAAATGGTTTGTTCCAAGAATAAAAACACTTGGGTAAGGTCAAAGCACTAAACACAGATTTTAAAGTGAAGAGATAGTGAGATATAAATGGAACTGTGGCCTAAAGAAGCTTGTAATCTTGTAGTCTTGTGAGTTATGATACGGCTAGTTTTGAGAAACAGACAACATAAGTAAAGGTGGTATAAAAATGAGGACTTATGACTAAAGCCCACGCAACAAGAAGGTGGCTAAAGGTAGATGGTGCAAGGATTGGTTAAATTGCTCAGCAATGTCAATGAAAAATGGGAGAAACAGTCGTTGGTTAGGCAATCAATAATGCTTTCCGTGGTTGGCTAAGAACATTAAAATGCCTTGAAGCTTTTAAGTAAAATAATAAATCGATGAAGTTTTATTTTCGAATAATCTTTCTAAATACACTAGAAAAATGGACCAGAGAGGAGCAAGTCTAGAAACAGGGAATCCAGTTAGGAGGCTGTTTCCATAATCCAGGTGAGACGTGATAGTATATGCTAGAGGCCGGGAATTGATTCATTGTGAGAACTGAGGGGGATGAAAGGGAGGCATCAATGGCGTTGCTCAGACTAGGTGTCTGGATGACAAATGAGTACATCATGTTGCCATTCTTTAAAATTTGTATGTTTTAGAAAGGGGAGCAAGTTTAGGAAGGAAATGAGTTTGTCTCTGGATATGCTGAGTTTAAAATATGTTTGGAAAAATCTGAGTAATGATGTTCAATAGGCAAGATCTGAAGGATAGAAAAACTATCAAAGTTCAAAATGTAGATTTTAAAGTTATCTACATACACATAATTATGTTCAAAGTACAGAATATTTAATCTGTAAAGGGTAGGATTGGGTCAACATGGTATTCTGAACAAATGCATTCACTCTTTCTCCTGCTCCATAGGCAATGAGATATGTGTGTGTGTGTCTGTGAGAGAGAGAGAGGGAGGGAGAGAGAGAGAGATGCAAATAGCAGAAAAAAGAGAGTTTAAGAAAACATGCGAAGGAAAGATATTAGCAGTGGGCTAGAAATCTTTAGTCTCTAAAGAGGATATGCAATGTAATCTCCAGAAACATAGAAACTGCAATGACAAAACACGTGAGAAAATATTGCTATACAACTAAAAGAAATTCTAGAGAGTCAATCCAAGAATTTCTCCTCGAGAGGAGAAAGTATAGAATTATTGTCTCTGATACTGGAAAAGTGAATTGTCAATAAAAACGAGTATTACTGACATGCCTCCTTTGATCATGTATGACAAATGTGTAATCATAAATTTAAGGAGACGGAAGTGAGCATCTTTGCGTAGTTCTGCAAATTAGGTGCAGTTTTGAATGGAATCATAGATGGGGTTTTGCCAGGTGAGTAACACAGAGGCAGAGTGGGTTATGTGTTTTGATTGTATTAAGTGAGAAATTATGGTGATGGACCAAGGAATACAAGTTGTGTACAAGAGTAAATTGCAGACCTGAGGATGGTGGGAGACACTCAAAAAAAGTGGTAAAGTCAACAGATTGTATGATTCTGGGAAATCAATGAATTGTTGAAACGTGTGCAAAGTAAGTGATCTGAAATGTTAGAAGGTGGTAGTAAGAGAATCTCCTTTAAATCAAGGTTTTAGATGTCATATATTTATTGGTAGTAAAAATGTCTAGGCAATGATTGTGAGATGGGATGAGTAAATGGGATAGAGGAAAAATTTATCTCAAATGAGGATGCTAAAGAACTGAAATTGCCAGTGGCATGGACCTTTGACTTACCGGAGGTTAAAACCGTATAGTAAGCAACAATTATAAGTAGTAAAGAAAAGGATGAGTCAGGTGTTAAAACATAAGCAAATGTTTTATCTTGACTAAAAGATTTAGAAATAGCATGTAGTATAGACAGACAACATGAATTTCAAGAGTTAGGATTCAAGGGAGTCTTATGGACTGAATGTTTGTCTCCCCACCAAAATTCATTTGTTGAAGCCGTAACACCCAATGTGATGGTATTTGGAGGTGAGGCCTTTGGAAATTCATTAGGGGTAGAAGACATCATGTGGGTGTTGCTCTCACCATGGGTTTAGTGCCAAAGAAGAGGAAAAGACATCAGAACTCTCTGTCTCTTTCTCCTTGGGTGGACAAAGAGGTCTTGTGTGCAGAGGGAGTGATGGCAGCCATCCGAAAGCAAAGAGGGCCCTCACTAAGAACCGAATGCACTGGCACCTTGATCTTGGACTTCCCAGCCTCCAGAACTGTGAGAAATAAATGTATGTTGTTTCAGGCACCTAATCTACGATATTTTATTATGAGTCTGAGCTGACTAAAACAGAGAGGAACAAGGAGAAAAATCATCTGCAACTTTGTAGGCTGCCTTTAATCAAACACATGTATGGACTGATACTTTCTGTCGCACACTAGCATTTTGTGCATTTAGCTGCTAACGATTGCCTATTAGTAAAGTGGTATTTACTTTTGATAAAATTTTACACAAAATAATTTTTCTCACAGTAAATGTTTAAAACTTCTTACAAATTTAAAACAGTGTATATTTTTGGCTATGTGTAAGTACTTGATGAGGACACTTGTATAAAACACTTTAATGACAAATACATCAATGTAAAGAAATGTACTAAATAGTGGTTATCTCATAAAAATCATGTGAAATATATGCAATAAATAAAATAATACGCTTTTACTCCAGACAATAATAACAGCTAACATTATCGAGCTTATGCTACATACTAGACACAATCCTCAGACTGTTTCATATATTCTTTCACCTAACGCCCATCATGACACTATAAAGTAAGTACTATTGTCAACCCCATAGTCTACATGAGGACGTTGAGGCACAAACAATTTAAAGAATTTACATAAGGACACTCACATATTCTGGGGAGAAGCCAAGACTTGAACCTTGACTTCACATGCAACACTTTTGACCAATATACTTTTCCTGTTTCTCATTCAGCGTACAACATAGGAGTTTATACTCAAACCATGAAATCAGAGACCAGCGGTTCAATGGAGGGAAACAGGTCATTTACTATGACATAAGAGCGTATGTTGAGATTGGGGAAAAGTATCAGCACATTCTTTATTAGAGTTTATATATTTGCCACTCATTCAGTATTTCACTCACTACTTATCACACACTTGTGTTCATGGTGATGTTAACCTCTCTGAGAGGGGTTGGTTAAGAGTAAAGAAGACATGATTCTGAACATGACTAGTAGGTTGTTTATGTAGTGAACACAAATCTCCGTGTATATATATGTGTATGTATTTATATATAGATACACAAATATTCATGTATATTTGTATGATATATACACATTTATGTATTGTATATATAAATAAATTTACTTACATATGTGTATATAAACAAAATATGCTCCATGCTATTTGAAAGAATTCAAGCATTAGGACGGTTCAGGAAAGGAGGTGATTACTTCTGGCGGAAAGGATAAGGAACAAGAGTAACTAACAAGGGAGAGCTAAGATGAGCTATGAAGTAAATAGTCTGCAGATTTCAAGTAGAAGTACCGGTGTGCACACACACAGCAAGTATATATTTATAGAATGGCAAACAGCTGGACTTAGCTGGAGAGCTGGTGCATATGAACAGGGGTAATGGTTAATAGGCACGGAATGATAAATTTGGACATTATCGAAGGCTTCGATTATATGCCAAGTTTTGAGAGTCTATTTAATGTATATTGGAAATCAGAAGATATTTGATCAGAGAAATTGTTTTGTTTTGATAATAGCTGTATGTTGGGAAGATTAATCTGGAAGAGGTTAATGATACAAGTCAGCACAAGAATTGCTCAGCTGCAAAGTCACTATGGGCATTTCTATAGTAATTAAAGGAAAAAGTAAGGAGGATCTTTTCATACTTTGCTACAACTTAAACAGTGACTTCTGTAGCTTTAATTTTACACCTGCTATGATGTTTTAGTGCTATTTTACTATGATGTTAGTTGAAAATTGCTAATCTAATATTTCACATCCTTAAAACTTCTGACAGAGATCAAAGACAAAATTTAAACCTGAACTGATATTAAATTACAATGAACTAAATAAATAAAATATACTTAGACTGCACTCAGTTAATTTTTTTCCCATGGTTCTCTCTCTCTTTACTTCCATGAGGATTACAATGTGTGATAAGTGTCCCTTTGCCTGTATTCTGAAAGGAAAGAGGCAGCGATTTGAATAATGAGCAACTCAATATACCTGTTTTCTTTCAACACTTCAACTTTACCCCTGCTTAAATAACTTTTAAATAAAGCAAACATAATATGACTAAACAGCATGGTCTCTAGGGGAAGCTAAACATTATTCCAAACAAAATTGATAATGCAAGGACAGCTTTAGCCACACCTACATCCACCCACCATCTTCAAAAATTTTTATTAAAACTTGCACTTTTTATTAAGTGAATGACTAAAATACAAGAAATAACATTTTTCTACATCATTGACAAATCACAAATAGACCAATATCTGTAAAATGCAAAGATTTATGACATCAATAATTTTATATAATTTGTTCTATTATATTTTAGGTAACTCAACATCTTCTGAGAATAAACATCTTTTGGCCTTAAAAACTGTATAATAAATTTCAAAATTGTTCAAAGGTAGGAATTAATAACAGGTTGAAAAGTCAATGCAAGTAAATTTGCTTTTCCTGAAGGAAGATAAGACCCACCACAGGTCAGCAGTATTGACTGTTTCTTTCTCTCATTAGTGAAAAAGCTTTTATCTTTGGTCCATTTATTATCCACAAACTTTTTCAGATCATTTCTGCAGTTCAAGCTATTTTTGTAATGGAAATTAGTCACAGGAAGCTTTGCTGTACCTTTAAAATAATCCTGACAAACAAAAATTAATTTGCTTTGCAATATACTATTATAAGATAAGCACAGAACGTAACAGAAGAACTCAAAGAATTTGTAGAAAAACAAATCAAGCAGCAGAACTTGGCCTGATACTTGAACTATACACACGTACTCTCTCATTCTCTTTTCTATTAGGGATGAAATTGACGTGACATTCATTGCGCCTTATCATTTTTGTGTTTAAACATGTAATTTGAAAGTAAGAACACATTGTAAATATGGCTAAACCAAACCCTCCTCCTTGATGTAGAAGGGGTAATTAGGCTTATGCTCCAGACAATTTCAAAAGCCCAAAAGAGGGATTTTCTTCCCAGTAATCTAAATGTGTCAAATATATTTTTAAATGTAATGTTTCTCTGCTTTCTTTGTTTTGAAATTCAGAAAGTTGTTTGCATATACTAAGTCCAAATATCTAAATGTGCTGAAAATGATGTTTGCAGTATCTAAAAATATTTGCTTTTAAGGCAAGTAGCATACATATTTAAAATAAATTGGTTATTCATTCTTTTTTTTTTTGGTCTGTTTCTAGATATGAAAACTAAATTAGGTTATTCTTTAAGGAACAACCTTCAGCTGGAGTAGGATTTCTATCTGTGAATGTCAGGATTCTTTTTGATCCAAAGTAGCTGAGTAGTTTTAATAATGAGGCCTAGGATTTTTGCCTATGTTCTAAACTATTTTATAATATGTTAATAAGAGTAATCATGGACTTTTTCACACTACCATTTGACACTGCCGATATTCTGAAAATGTATTATACACCCTAGTTATCTGATGATATGATTTCCTGCAAAATCAGCTAGCCAACTAAGACCCACACTCTGTCGAGATTCATCAGCCATCCAACCACTTTTTTGCTGAAACCTGCATCCCTTAGTCTAGAGGAAACTCTTGACTCTCACTCCAAACTTAATGATTCTGTTGCCATAATCTTAATGCACTTGTTTTCTAATATTCTCTTCCACAGCAGATTTTAGAAAATAAGTAGAAGAACTGACAGAAAGCTATATTTAGTACAAAAGATTCTAGGCACAAGAAATGAAACAGGTGACCATTTAATCAAAGGTGCCCCCAAGAGAACACCATACAAAGAGGGTATTTAGTGAGATAGCAGCCCCTAATTTCCATCGCCTCTGACTGGATCCCCATAGGATCTTCAGCTCAGTCACTCACGTTTCTCATAATTATGAACCATTAAGAAAAAGCTTAATTAGGTTCCATATATTATGTTGAAAGAGGCATGGTAGTGTGTCAAATATTAGATTAATATCTCTCAGGGGGAATACAGGCTATTCTTTTTTTTTTAAGTTTCATGACTTAGATATATCTTTAGAGAATTGCTACACAGGTGAAAATTCATCTCCCAAAGATGAAGACGTAAAGTGGAGTTTGTGGATTGAATAGACCATTTATCCAAAACTGAAATTACCAGGATTTATCACTAATCATGCTAACAGTCAGTCTGTGTTTACGTTTTGAAAACTGTTTTAGTGTATGTTATTTCATTTGATGGTCACAACTTTATGGATTTTCAGATTTTCTACATAAGAAAACTGAGGGTCAAAGAGATGAAGGGAATCACTCCAAGTCACAGAACTGATAAACAGCAGAATGTGGCCAGACACAAATGACCTAAAACCAAATTTGTTTCAATTTTCTTCAAAACCTCCCACTTCCCATCTTTGCCATGTGAGTATAAATATCTCTCACATTATAGACTAGATAAAACCCAACAGTTAAGCAAAAGTCACAGTTTACCACAGCATATTCTATTATTCCTTTGAATTCTAAGATGAAGCTGAAAATAGTTCCCTGTGGGGAAAACAATCTGCATTATCCTGAGTTTCCAACTTTTCTAAGTCAGAGACCTCCAGCTAAGGCAGCACCTGTGGGGCTTTTGCTGACTTCTAGGAGTATAAGAAATGTTGCACATCCTTCTTTTTTCAAATGGCCTCAATGTCATCGCGTGTTCCTACAAGGAGAGCACAGAGAGGCAATATAAGGAAATGGTATTCTAGAAACAGATTCCTTACTTGCAGATCCAGCCCTTTCACTTCCTTATGTTCATGACCTTGAGTGAATTACTTTATCACTCAGTGCCTCCTTTTTCTTCTGCAAATGGAGATAATATTACTTACCTCATAGTTTGTTGTGAAGAATAATTAAGTGTAAACTCATTTACATAAGGTTAAGAGCTTTATATAAAATGTACTTTTCGAGCTTCACAACAACCCGACGATATAGGTGTTTTTAAATCCTTATTTAGAGATGAGATCACTGAGCCTTAGAAAGTTAATTAACTTGCCCAGTGTCAAACAGACATGTGTGGCAGAGCAGGAAATGAGACACAAGTCTGATTATAAAGCTCCTATTTTAACTGGTATGATCCGTTTTAATCTGGAACTAGCTGATGTGTAAAATATCAAATTCTCTAAAGTAGCGCATTATTTAATCAATTCAGAAAATGTGGGATTATATGAAATGAGTTCTGTTTTTTTAAAACTAGACTTTCTACTGATTTCTGAAAAAAACGTTGGTCTTTAATGGGCAGCACAGAGTTCAAGGTTAGCTGGTTTACCAAAAATAACATGGTACCAGTTGCCCTCCCCAAATTAGTTACCATTTATGAGCATCCGTTATATTTCAGCACCTGTCATACATTATATCAAGATTGTATGACAGCAATGAAAGATAAATGCCTATGTTTGCAGATAAGAATGTTGAGACTTTCACAAGTTAAGAAATATGCTTACAGTTCTCCAGATATAAAGTAGCAGACCTGTGAAATGAAGCCAAGTTGGCTTAGCTCCCAAGCCTGTACCTTTTTTAGTACACAAAAGTGCCTCTTATTATAAGCTTCCTCCAGCAGGCAAAACAGTATCCTTCCTATGTCCGTGCTTATCTAATGAAAATGTTCTTATTCATGTGAGGTAATGTACCCAGCACGCTTCCACGCTCTTCTTCAGTTATTTTAAACTCAAGAATGTTTTAGTTTAATTCCTTTATTCATTTATCATCCATCCATCCATCCATCTATCCATCTATCCATTCCCACTCATCTTTTACTTCACCCATGCGTTCAACAGTTGGTTATTGAGGACCTTCTCTGTGCTAGTGCTATGCTTAGTATTTAGAAAGGAGATATTTTGATGTTATGTATGTGTGTGTGTTGTCTGTGTGTTTTGTATGTTTGTCTGATGAACTAGTTCTTTTAAAATCTGTATTCCCTTGAACATATTTTTTAAGGAAGATTATTTTCTCTCCTGAGTTCTTTTGTTTCTGATTCTTCCTTTTACACATGAAACATTGGCAGACCTACATTCTCTTGTAGGATCTATTCAGTTATTTATTCTTCAAAGAGATATTCATCATGCTCCTATTAAATATCAGACATTCATTAGACTCCTAGATACAGAAGAAAGCAAAACAGGTAAATACCTTGCCTTCATGAAATGTATATTGCATGTAGAAAAGACAGAAAATAAACCAGCAAATACTGCATGTCTACTGTGTCAAGAGGGACTATGAGATAATTAAGGCTAGGTAAAGAAAATGTGATTATAGGACATATGACTAATGTAAATTATATGACCAGAAAAGATTCTAATAGGGAGGCATTTACACTGGTACCTAAAAGAAGTGAACCATACAGATATCTGGCAAAGGCATTTAAAACAGATGAAGAGCAAGTGCATAGGTCCTGAAGCAGGAACTTGCTTGGCATATGCAGGATTATGGCCATGTTTGCTGAAACAAGGAGAGGGAGATAAAGGGGTAGATAGCAAGGCCAGAGAAAAAGTGGAGGTATTGAGGGAGTGAGTCTAATCATTCAGGGTATTATAGCCATTTTACGAACTTTGATTTACAATCTGAGTGAGTTGAGAAGATGGTAGAATGATTTAAGCAAAGGAATGGCTTAATTAGACTTACATTGTAAAGGTGTCATTCTGATGGATGTGTTGAAAATAAACTGTATAGAGAGAAGGAGAGCATTTAGTTAAGAAATGAGGGTGCCTTGGACCAGGATAATTGCAGTGGTAGAGAGAATTGTAGCGAAAGTGGAACAAACAAGTTTTCTGTGTGCGTTGGATGTGACATGTGTGATAAAGAGAGAAGTCAATAGTAAGTCCAGGTTGGAGTGAGTAACTGGAAAGATGCAGTTGGCATCTATTAGGATGAGAAAGACAGAGATGGTTCTACTGGGGGAAAATCAGGAAAATTACAAGGCAACACCATTATTATATGCCAACACTTTTTAATACATTACCTCATTTAGTTCTTACGTAAAGACATACAATTCAGTTATTATCATCTAATTTTTATAACAGAAGGAAACAAGAATAAACGAGGTTAATAAATTTTGTAAGTTCACACAATTAAGATAGCAAATCAGAATTCCAATTTATGTCTGTATCATTATAATGTCATTATTGTGTAGACTATATCTGTCTTTCTCCCCAATACTTGGTATTATGTAAATGTTTACCAGCTCTTTCCTAACTCTCTCATCCGTTACAGCTGGACCACACACTTGTATATACTGAGTAAATACTGTGATTCTTTGTCATTTCCTGGGTTGCTGTGTTCAAAGCAGATACAAAGTAAAAGAGTTTTGAATAGATGTGTGCTTGACAAAGAAACATAAATCCCATCAGACAGCTGCAGGCAAGATGGCCAATGTTGCTGTGTGTGGCATGACGTGATATTTAATTGTGTGAGTTTATCACCTAGAACAATTTTGTTAGTGAATGATGGAATGTTGAACTTCTGAAAATAGGACCTAGAAAACATGTGCACACACACACACACACCCCCCCCCCCCCAATAAGAACCACTGAACATTAATTCTAGAAAGGAACACGGATGCAACCATGTTATTATAGAAATGACAAGACAGGGACCAGGATGTTTAAATTATTTTTCAAGATCAGAAAACTGAAGAATCTGGCTTCAGCGTTTCATTGCTTCCTTGCAAAGAGGCACCTTTTATTTGTGTTGCTCGACATCCCTAGTATTTAATAAAGTTGATAAAAGGGGTGTGAACATTTTAGAAAGTATAATTTGGAAGCATAGCTGGCCCATCATTAACCCTGGTTAACACAGAAATAAAGAATATGAGAGATTAGATGGCTATAGAAACTTTTCTGCAAGGTTTGCATTTCCTAGGATTAGAAGTTTGGGGAAATTTGTTGCAAGGTTTGTCTAAACAAGTAGTATTTTTATTTGAATAGGCACAGCTGCATTGCTTAGGGAGTTGATAGCAGTGTTTCAGTGTGACCTGAAATGAAAATATTAAATGCTGCTCTGTAAGGTCTTTTTTAGGATTTTGTTGTCTGTTAGAATATTTAATTGTTGATAAATTTTTTCTGATTCTTTATGAACTGTTTCAGTCCATGAGAGCCCTACTAGGCAATGACTATTTCAGTGAATGAAGTATTGCCTTTAGATCTTGAAAAACAGTCCAAAAGAATGATTCAAAAGAAGAGCTAAGGTGAGGTTCTTATAATCTCTTCCCAGCACATTTCTCTCTCTTTGTAGATGTTTACAGACATAAAATAAATGCACAAGCTTCTGATTTCAGTATCATATTGTTTTTTGCACAAAATAAAGGCAATATATCTAATAGTTGAGAATTAGACATGACTAGAATTCTATGTACAAACTCCCCTCCTTTATTAGAACATTTTAAAGGCGACTGTATCTAGAAATGTGTGTGTGTGTGTGTGTGTGTGTGTGTGTTTTGAGTAAGATTCAAGGTTAAGTGGTAATGAATTGCTTATTAAAGAAAAGCTCTTTCATGTGATATTAACGCTTTAATTAAAACTGGAACTTTCTTTAAAATAATGGAAATTTCATATTGTTTCACCACTTATTTGGCAAGAATTTATGTCTGGAATGGAGAAGAATTGTCTGAGAATTTAGTGATGTAAGGTCTTACAAAACACATTAGGTAAATTAAGAAAGGAACTGTAGGCTTAACATAATGATTCCTGTGTGTCTAGACTCGAGTTGTTTAGAATAGATGCTTGAATATATTTGAGACTTTCTGTTTTATTTTATTTTGTCCTTACACTTTTCAAGTCACCATTTTTAGGCTCGGAATGCCTTGATTATCACAAACTATATGGCAAAATTCCACCCTTAAAATAGAAGTCAAATAAATAAAGTCAAGTTTAATTAACAAATGCATATCTTTTCTGTAGAGCAAATAAGTCATTCATTGTAAATTATTCACAAAGGACATTTAGAAAGTCATGAAAATTAATCATTATGGTTATATTTGTGAATGTGTGTGTATTTGTGCGTGCATGCATATGTGTATAAATCTTCATTTCTTTAACTGACTAAAGCTCTAAAGGTTAAAATACTGTTGGTGTTTTTTTATTGTTTGTAAGGACAATTATTAAGAATACTGGAATATATTAAGTACAAAGACCGCTGATTTTATTCTGGTAGTGTATAGCTTACTGGAGCCAGACTGCTTGGGTTTAAATCCTGAGTCCAACACTTGCTAGCTGAGCAATTTTCTTATTCTTAAATTGCTTCAATTTCCCGAAATATTAAATGAAGATGAGAATAGCACTATGTCATAGGATGGTTGTCATAATTTAGATAATTAATACATGAAAATCTCTTAGAACATTGTCTATAATGTAGTGCATGTGCAAATAATCTTAATAGTTGTCGTTATTATATTTTATTTGTACTCGTATTTGGCATTATTTTCCTGGACTTTGCAAAACTACATCTAATTTGACCCTATTAGATTATCTTTCATGTTAGATTGTAACTCTTCCATTTAATGTCAAAATGTTTATTTACTCATAAAACACATTTTGAATGTGCAAATTTTGGAAATAAACTTATCAATAAGCAAGAAAAATACATAATCTCATCAACTAAAAATTATCACTATTTGCATTTGGTAGCTTTGTACTGTGTCTTTTCAGTCATATTTTTCATGAATATTTTACGTAGTTTAAGTTATTATGTGGCCTGAGCCGTGTCCAGCACCCAGGATCCGAACCAGCGAAACCCTGGGCCGCTGAAGCGGAGCATGTGAACTTAAACACTCAGCCACGGGGCAGGCCCCCACAATGTATTTTTTAAAAAATATTTTAACGAGTGCATAATATTCCATCTGGTGAATGAACTATGATTTATTTAATCATATTCCAAGTGTTGGTAATTTAGTCTGTTTTCAGTTTTATCATTATGAGTAACCTTATGTTACGACTTTGTTAAATTAATACTTATTCAGGAGAATCCTGGCATGCAGGATGGTAAGCCACTGGTTCCACAGAAGATCACAAGAGAAATTGAAATAGGTTTATTACTCACAGGTCTTGGAGAAAGTACACGGTACACTTCTAGGGGCCTCACAGGGAGGTCAAGGCAGGATGCAGACAGAGAGCAATAGGACCTGGGGCACCTGCCTTTATTAGGGCCTGTGGGTGGAGTGCTGTGGGGTTCCTGGATTAGACCTGATTGGTCAATTCCAACCAAAAAACCCAGCATTTTGGTAAGCTCTATGGGGTTCTTACCTAAGGGGCACACAGGGGGAAGGCCCAGGGAACTGGGGGAGACTGTTTACCACGAGGTCTATCAGCGGAGTCATATCAAGAACTTACATTTGCTAGTGGCTCTGTGGGCTGTTACCTAGGGCTGTGCTCCCAAGAGGGACTGGCGTCGGTTTAATGCCCCCACAGGACACTTGGTCAAGGAAAATGCCTGCCAAGGCAGCAATACCACGGACAGCCGAGCTAAACTCTCAAAGCTTTAAAAATGGCATTAATAGTCATAAAAATTTGTTTTCCTTTTGTATTTTTCACTATGATAGATTTCTGAAAGAAAGGTCAGAACAATTGATGTAAACACATTGAGGACCTCAGACAAATTTTCTAGATAAAGTTGAACCAATTTTCAATTTGCAATGACATCTCACTGATACCTTCCCAGTCTCCGTGTATTCACTTTATAGAAAATGATGATAATCTAAATAAAATGGCAGATTATCCCTTTTTATTATTATGAAAATTACGCGTGCATATGCTAAAATAAAAATTTGTGCATAGCACAAAGAAATAGTACATAGAGTACACCTGATGTTATAATGTTATAAACCAATGTGACCTCAATAAAATAAATAAATTTTATTTATTATCATTGCTTACAGCTAAAAAGTATTGGACACCAACTCTGGGCCACATCAATGCAGGGTGCTTTACCTAAGTTATCCCCCTGGCACTCAACAACTCAACAAAGTAGATGTTATTATGCCTGTTTACAACAAAGTAATCACCATCGACAACAATAAAGCCGAATTGCTTGTCCTGTGTCGCAGAGTTGGTGAATACAGGGCTTAATTTCACTCTGATGTCTCTGGCTCCCAAGGTCGTGTCAGATGAAGAATGTAATCACTTTTCAAACTTACTAATTTTTTAAATAAAAATGTCATCAATTTGAATTTCAATTTATTTAGTTACTACTATGCTTAATAACCATATTGATAACCATATATTTCCTCTTGCTTCTATTTAATTTCTAAAAACAGCATTATTGAAATATAATTCTCATGTAATAAATTTACCCTTTTAAGGTGTGCAATTCACTGATTTTTAATATAGTCACAAGGTTGTGCAAAATTCTCCACTATATAATTCCAGAAAATTTGTCTAACCCCGTAAAGAAACCCCACACTCATTAGCAGTGCTTCTCCATTCCTTTTCCACCCAGACTCCGGTAACCACTAATCTGCTTTCTATCTCTGTGGATTATTTCCCTACTCTGGGCATTTCATATACAAGGAATTATAAACCAGGTGGCCTTTTGTGTCTGGCTTCTTTCACTTAAGGTAATATTTTCAAGTTTATCTATGGTTTGGCAATCATCAGTATTCCAGTCATTATTATTATAAATGAAATTTAAAAAATAATCAAGCAATTGTAACACAGCACTCCATTTTCGAGACTTTTTCTCAGAAAGCTTGTTCTCCAAGGATGTAAATTGGTGAAAAGGACTTGGAGTCAAATAAACTAGGGAATCCCTTGGTTAAAGAAAGTTAAAAGTGGCATTACAGAAATTCTCAGAACATTAATAATACTCAGGTGCATGTCTCCAGAAGATGAAGCTGTATGATCATTTCCTAAATATGTTTCATTACAGAACTCTTTTCCTGGATACAGTATTTGGTGGTACCAATGACCTGTGAAACATGCTTTTGAAAAGAATGGAACAGCGACAAAGATGTTGTCTGTAGTAAGACAGTCCTGGAATCATTGCCAGTTCTTCCATTTATTAGTTATGAGACTTTGGGCAAGTTGTTTAAATTGGAGACCGTCTTTCATCACCTGAAAAATAGAAATAATGGGGGCTGGCCTGGTGGCGCAGTGATTAAGTTTGTGCACTCTGCTTCGGTGGCCTGGAGTTCACTGGTTTGGATCCTGGGCACGGACATACGCACTGCTTATCAAGCCGTGCTGTGGTTTGTTCCATTAGAACAAGGCTGTATCTAGAGACTGTCATTGGCAGTAGGCTAATAGCATTTTCTAGACACGTAATCAACACTGCACTTCACAAATGCTGCTCTTAGTCCTTTGCTTTTGGAGTCAGAATTTTATGTATATTAAGTTTTTGATTGATCAATTTTTTTCATTGTTCTAAGCTCATTTAACATGAAATCTATCCTTTTAACAAAAGTTTAAGCACACAGCACAATGTTGTTCACTATAGGCACAACATTATACAACAATCTCTAAAATTTATCCATTTTGCATAACTGAAACTTTATACTTATGGAACAGCAACTCATTTTCCCCTCCCTGCTCCTGGTAACCACTATTCTAATATCTTCTCCTATGAGTTTGACTATTTGGATAATGCATGTAAGTGGAATCACGCAGTATTTGTCCTTCTGTGACCGGCTTACTTCACCTAGCAGAGTGTCTCAAGTTTCATCCAGGTCTTCCTTCTTTCTATGGCTGAATAATGTTCCACTGTGTGTATATACTGCATTTTCTATATCCATTCATCTGATGATGGACGTTTAGGTTGTTTAAAGTTCTTGACTATTATAAATAATGCTGCAATGAACATGGGAATGCAAATATCTCTTCTAGATTCTTATTTCAATTCTTTTGGATACCCAGAAGTAGGGATGCTGTATCATATTGTGGTTTTATTTTTAAATTTTGGGGGAATCTCCATACTGTTTATCAGTCTTAAGTACAAAGTTCCGGTTTATGGAAGCTATTGCTAATAAGAGATTAGAAGAACCTGGATGTTTATAGCTACTCTTCACATTAAAATGACCAAATTTGGAAAATGAGAAAAACACTATCTTTATTGTGGGTCAAGCAACCATACACAATTCAGGAGTTATCAGAAGAAATGTTTTTCTCTATATTATTAAATAAAGTCAGGGATTACTATTATATTTTAGAATAATTTCCAATCGACAGTTTAACTACATGGTCTTTATGCTTAGGCCATAGGCAACAAAAATTAGAAAAATGAACTTATGTTACATTACTAGATAAATAAAGCAGTGCATCTTAAACTCATAATAAAAACAAACTCCAGCTCACCTAAGTCCAGGAAGGACTAAAAAATTAACATATTTACTAAGAAATATGTTTTTAAGATGTGGGTAAAAACACTTCCTTTGGCAATAATACTTGTGTTAAACACGTTATTAGTGTTCAGCATAAACATTCTATGCATTTTCATCTAAATATGCATAAATAAGAGCCAGATGGATTGTACTAATGCCAGGATTGCAAAATATTATCAAGCAGAAGTACTCTATAATAACTAGATTAATCATTAACTGCTTTGGTATTTATCAAAATATCATTAATCCTTATGAATTAAAATCCTATTAATGCGCATGAAACGTGGATTTACAAAGAAAAAATCTTTGCAATTATTGCCTTTATTGCTGTTTTCTGTATTTAGGAGTCTTTTTGAAGAGAAGAACGTAACACTCGTCCCATGTCCTTAAAATAGACAGGCTTCAAATCAGAGTATACACGCTGTTCATTTTAATTCTTGACCTTTTCTCCTCAGCACGACTTACCCCTAAGAGTGTATGCCTTTGGCATCTTTGTGTCACGAAGCCCCTAAATTCATCTTTATTCCAAAGGACGCTTCTTCTGATTTGCAGATGAAGTCGAGCCCGTGATATTCAGAGACAGTGAAGCATACCACCTCACTTCTAGCCCTTTTAATTCCCTTTTTTTCTATTTTTATGTAATGCATTTTTAACTTTTAAAATTGAAGCATCACATACATAAGGAAAAGTTCATAATTTTAAGTCCACAGATCTACGGATTATCATAGACCTAAAAACCCTCCTTTAAATCCCTCCAAAGTCAAGAAATGAACCATTACTGACACCCAACAAGAGAGACAAGGCTCTTCCTCAACGCTGTCCTCCTTTTCACCCCAAAGAAAGCGCTCTCCTGATTTCTAACACTATATACATAAGCTTGGCTTGTCTTTGAACTGTATGTAAATGAAATCGTAAAGGATGTGTCAGTGTTTTTTTTTAAAGTCTGGATATTTTGATCATCATTTCCATTGTAGTTTGGTATTACGTTGTATGAATATAATAAGATTAAGTTCTCCATGATTTCTTGATGTGTTTTCAGTTGGTTTCCCACGGAGGCTATTAAACCTGCTATGACTGTTCCTGTACATGTTTTGGGTCACAGATGCACTCATTTCTATGGGGTATATACCTGAGTACGCTCACATTTAGTAGATAATGCTGATACTTTTTCCCAAGAGTTGTACCAATAAACCCATCCACAGTAATGAATGAGAAATCCTGTGGCCCCATGTCTTCACCGTCATATGTTTTCAGTCTTTTAAATTTCAACCATTCTCATCATTATATTGTGGTATCTCAAAGGGGTTTTAATTTTCATCTACTTGACAACTAATGAAATAGATGAAGTTTTCATATTTGATGACTTGATACTCTTGTTTTATATATACACATAATCCTAATTTATATATATATATACACAATATTTTATAAACAGAACTTTTGAAATTTGGACAACATTAAAAGTATAAATTTCTGTTAATTAAAATTCATGAAGGCACTCATATTTTCCTGCTCTGGCAGCTGCGAGAGTACAGAAGTAACTGCATTTCAGTAGCAATGACTACAACTAGTACCCAGATCTTGGTTTCTAATATCATCCTCCAATAAAATGAAACTTGGAGAAATAGCTACTTCTAGGGCTGGGATGGGAAATATGCAAGATAAACATGTGGCATCTTTTAGTTCCAGAAAGTAAGAAATCACTCAAGAAATGAAAATAAATAAAGAAACAAAAACACACAACCAAGAGAGTATGTCAAAGGGCACAGGGGCCAATTGCAAGAACTCTCAGTGACAAAAGCTGGAACAATTTGAGAGGAAAACAATTAACACTGTATTGAATGGTCACCCAAAGTTTCAAATTAATGTCCACGAGTCCATGCTAACATAAATACATGATTAAATACATAAATAACTTAATGGGATGTCTTAGTTCATCCAGGTTACTATAACAAAAATACAAGAAACAGGGTGGCTTATAAATTTAAAAAAAATTTATTTCTCACAGTTCTGGAGGCTGGGAAGTCCACGATGATAGTGCCAACAGGTTGAGGGTTTGGACAGGACTTCCTGGTTCACAGAGAGCTGTCTTTTCACTGTGTCCTCACATGGTGGAAGCGGCTAGGGAGCTCTGTGGGGTCTCTTTCATAAGAACACGGATCCCATTCATGAGGTTCCACCTTCATGACCTAAGCACTTCCTAAAGGCATCACCTCCTAACACTATCACATTGAGCATTAAGATTTCAACATATGAATTGTGGGCGCACACAAACATTCAGACCATTGTATGGGGGCAGAAGAAACACATCTCCTGTGGAGAAGAATTCCAAAACATTTATGCAGATACTCTGTTCTCAAGGACTTCAAGCATAATTCCCCACTCCTTAAATATGTGCTGCTCGTAGCGACTTCTAAAGAGTACAATATGGAAAGAGGGACAAAAGAATAACTCTATGAGAAACCTAACAAACACTCCCTCTGCCAGGTGATGCGTCAGCATCAACATGATAAATCATGTTGATAGTATATACTCTTGATATGATGTAATGAGAATGGGGATTTACCTCTATGGTTTTCCTCCAAAAACACATAATCCCAGCCTAACCATAAGAAAAACATCAGATAAATCTCAACTGACGGATATTCTACAAAATACCTGAGCAGTACTCTGCAAAACGGTCAAGGTCACCCAAATCAATGTCTGAGAAACAGCATGGTCAAGAGAAGCCTAAGCAAACATGACAGCTAAATGTACTGTGGTGTCCTGGGTGGGATCCTGGAACAAGAAAAGGACCTTAGGGAAAAACTAAGGAAATATCAATAAAGTATAGAGTATGGTTAATGACAATGTATCAACATCAGTTCATTAGTCATGACAAATGTACCATACTAATGTAAGATATTAACAATAGGGAAAATAGGCAGTGGGGTGTATAGACAATCTCTTTGCAACTTTTCTGTAAATGTAAAGCTATTCTAAAATAAAAGCCTTCTTAAAAATATTTCAAGGAAGTGAAAAGTCCAGCCATTGAATGTGAGGATATGCTAAAATACATATATACAATAAAGGCTTTGTTTTAAGAACATATAATGTGAATAAATTTTTAAAGTCAGTTTTTTTGATGTATAAAGTTTACCATGTTTAAGATACAGTTTGATGAATTCTGACAAAGGTATGTGGTCACTTAACTAATAAGACAATCGAGATTAGGGATCTTGCCATCACTCTCATGTCCCTTTGCAATCAAACCCCTTCACCCACCCCAACCATTCCACTGATGTTTTTAATTTTTTTTCTGTTTTATCTTTCATTGATATCTGCTTTTATCTTTATTATTTTCTTCCTTCTGTTTACTTTGAATTCAATTTACTTATTTTTTCTAGTTTCCTAAGGTAGAACCTATGTCATTAATTTTCATACTTTTTTCTTTTTTAACATAAGCACTGCTATAAATTTCCCTGTAAGCATTACTTTAGCTGAATACCACAGATTTAATAGGGTGTCTTTTTATTTTCATTTACTTACAAATATTGTTTAATTTTCTTTGTGATATTTTTTCTTTAATACGTCTTTTTAAAAGATGCTATTTAATTTTGCCATCAATATCTCAATTTTGCTAGTCATCTTTCAGCTATCGATTTATAGTTTGATTCCATTGTGGCCAGAGAACACAATCTCTGTGCTTTTAACCCTTTTAAATTTCTTAAGACTTACTTTTATAGCCCAAAATATGGTCTACTTTGGCGAATGTTTCACATGCACTAGATAAGGTGTATCTTCTGTGATGGGCAGCTAAACATTCTATATTCTATGAACATTAATTACATCAAAGTTGCTTGCCAGTAATGTTCAAGTATATTATATGAATATTGATTGTTGATTTACTTGTTCTTTCAATCACTAAGAGAGGAATGATGAGATCTCACACAATATTTGTGGGTTTTCTATTTCTCCTTTCAAGTTATATCAATTTTTGTGTGTATTTTGATATTTTCCTATATTTTGAAGCACTTTTCCTAGGCTTATACACATTTATGATTGCTGTGTCCTCTTGATAAATTGGCCCTTTTATTAACATGAAGTATTCCTCTTTTTCCCTAGTAATGTTCATCATTCCAAAGTCTAATTTTGTTATTAATATTTCTTATCAATATTTCTTTTGATTAGCGTTTTCTTTGTATATTTTTTATTATTTATGTTTAATGTTTTTGTGTTTAAAGTCCCTTTTTTGCGGTCAGTATAAAAGTGATAAATTTTCGATATTAATATAAAAGACATGCATCCTAATTAAAATCAAGAAAATTCAGATATATGAAGAATGAAATGAAACCTATCTAAATAATGCCATGTAGATAAAAAATTATTTTATCTTCTACTTCCTTCCAGATTTTATAGGTATCTGCCCCCTAAATTTGTTCTTCTTCTGGGGTTTTGTTTTGTTTTGCTTTTTGCTGAGGAAGATTGGCCCTGAGCTAACATCCATTGCCAATCCTCCCCTTTTTGCTAAGGAAGATTGTCCCTGAGGTAACATTTGTGCCAGTTCTCCTCTATTTTGTATCTGAGGTGCCTCCACAGCATGACTGATGAATGGTGTAGGTCTGCTCCTGAGATCCAAACCCACAAAACCTGGGCCGCTGAAGTGGAGCATGCTGCACTTAACCAGTACACTACCAGGCTTGCCCTTCTTTTAGATTTTTCAAAATCCAAAGTCTCTTGGCCTTTCATTCTGTTCCTCAAACAAGAATCCTAAAAATCATCTTTGAATCTTCCCACTCCCTCACTCCCTCCTCGTTGGATATCCTCTCAAACTGCACAAATTCTCATTTCAAGTTTCAAAATATCTAAAACTTGACCATTCTTCAGCATATCCATTTTTAGTTCAAACCATCATTATCTGCTCTTGAACCGTGACAATATGCTCCTCCTGGTCTTGCCTCTTTCACTCCTCCCATCTCAGGGCAGATAGGAGTTTATGAGATGGTGGAGGATGGATCTGGAGAGGCAGTGGAAGGTAACTAAAACATAGCTTGTTATCGCCCTAGTCAATACTTAACACATTTGACTTTTTTTTTTAACTCTCAAAGGAAATAACATGTGGAATATTTTTGTGAAATCGACCTTGGGCCTGAGTCAGATAGGAAGGAACTCTCATAGAGTACTTCCACACTGGATGCTCTTACATAAAACGCTTTTCTTTGACCGATAGTTTAGTGTGTTACTGGCTGTACAACTTAAACTCCATTTGTCTTATCCCTTTGATTCCTCCACAGTTCTAGAACGAAGGAACTATTGATCTTGTTTTGATTTCAGGTAGGTAAGGTTTGCAGTAGTTAAACAAGTAAGTGATAGCATTACAGTCAGAATTATATTTTAAAAATTAGGCCTGGTCTTCATTATACCATCTTGCCTTGCTAGTGGCAGGAAATCTTTGCATTAACTCAGGTTTCAAATAATGAGGAGACTAATTGTCGGCTATGGGAATGAGAAGCCTCTGTAACTAGAGAATCGAGTTGAAGGAACAATCTATAGAACTTGATGAAAGGATACAGCAGATAATGAGTTTTGAGAAGACAAGACTGACGGTGGAGCTTGAGGGCCAGCCCTGGGAGGATTGGGCCTTGTTTCCTGTAGAAGCACCTGGGATTATACATCATTATTCCACGTTATTTTAGTTGGGTTATTGATTTAAGGAGGCTGTGCAATTTCGCTCTTAGTTGTAATTCAGCTGCTTGGTGGTTTTATGCTGAAAACGCCTACTGCGCTCCCCAACCCAATGAAAGATGACTACATTGATATATTTGCCAGATTTTTGTTGCTGTTGCTTTTGTTATTTTCATTTCTCTTCTCAGACTCCAGCTGTCCCTAGGTCCATCTGTTTTTATTGCATTCACCATATACTGTTCAGCATGAAGCTTATTGGAAGCACATTCACGTAAATCTGGAGGTGCAAATTTGACACATTCGACACCTGCAAACATTTGGAAAATTCACCAAGAGGCATTTTCAGCTGTTAGGGGATGGAAAAAAAAAACAATTAGGGGATAACATAAACGTTTAATATTGTTATTATTATTTTTTGAAAACCAAATGTCTTCCAGTATGTCTCCTAGAGGACCAAATCTAAGCCAAGCTTGAATTAAAAATAAAATAATAACTCGTTTTGGCTTCTCCAAACACATTAAAGTGCTGGAAATTCTCTTAGGTGCCTGCAAAAGACAAGCATTCTTCTCAATGGTCAGATAATTAAAACTGGCAAAATGCATTTTTAGAGAACTCTTTGTAAGTAAAAATTACCTGTAGGGAAATAATATGAGATATTTCCATCTGAAATATTTTTCTCAAATAAAGCTCATTCTCTCTTTCAATACCTTTACCCACCAGCATCAATAAGCACTTGTCCCAATCACGTATTAAAAGATGAAAACCCTCCAAGCAGTTAAAAAAAAAAAGTAAAAATCCGAATTTCTCATTCTTTCTACTTTTAATTAAGAACTGTTCATTTTAGTGTGTATATTTATTCTTTCACACATAATGTCATGGCTGACCTTTAAAAGTGTACATAAATTAACAAATGCAAAGCTACGACTGCTTCCACAATCAAGAAACCTGACTGATATTTTTTCATTTATTGTGTTTATAGTATCCACAGACATTGAATTTAAAAAGTGGATAAAGAACACCAAGCCTTTTGATTGATCTGATGTTCCAGGAAATATGATGGAATTGGCACTTGGCCCCTTATGGCTGAATTAAACTGATGTTAAGAGAATAAGAAAAGTCTACCAAGATTTGCCTTATTGTAATTTGAGCTGCCTTTAAAATGAAAAATACAGAGACCAACTCTTTTGGTATTAATATTTCTTTACATCAATAAGATTTTCAATAGCCACAAAAACATAGCTTGAGAACCCCTTAGAGTTTATTGCAATGGAAATCGGACAGTGAAGGGGTGCTTCACTTATTGACAACACCACGTTGCAGGTACTTTTGCTTATATTATTTCTTAAATCCTACAACAGTCTCCAGAATTTGAAATCATTGATTGTATTTGCTATAACCGAACCTCATAATATCATGTACTTACTACATATTGTGCATTTTAAGTGCCTTATATATATATTATTTATTTAATATGCTTACCTATTCTAGACGGGAAATACTATTGTAATCTCCGTTTTATAAATGAGAACACTGAGGCACAGAGGAGTTATGCGACTTGCCCAAAGTCACACATGTAATAAGTGGTAGAGAAGGGATTTGAAACCAGGGAATCTTTATCAGCATTCTTTTATCTAGCCACAAAGTGATAGCACTTTGGTCAATCATCCGTTAGTAAATCAAAGTCATGTAAAATGTATAGAGAGAATAAAAAGCAGCCAAGATAGTACAACTTAGTGGTTTCATTCAAACGCATACTACAGAACTGGGGGGCTCTAGCATTGCCAAGCCTGGAAGAGCTATGACCCCAAAATGCTTCAGAATAATTTCCCAATTTATTTGCTGTAATCTAAATCTAGCATGCAATCAATATATGATCCAAAATACAATCCAGCAGAAGGGGCCTAACCTGAGAATTTAAATATAGGATCCTTTAATGGATATCAATGAGAGGAATTTCCCATTTGTAGAAATATTCACTCACCTCTTTACTTTTTTCCCTAAACTCCAGGGGCAGTTTACATCAAGAGTGGAGGTATTCCAAGAAGAAAAAAGCATTAATTTGTAAATGATAAATGGCCGGGCATGATAAATGGAAACATTTATTTTTCTCCCTTTACATCTAATGAAGTAAAAATCTTATCTTCGAATTTAACTTACTTTGTTTATTTTTTAAATATCAAAGATAAAAATAACGTTCAACATCATTAGCCACTAGCGAAGTGTAAACGAAAGTTATAATAAGACACCACTACACCTCCATTAACACGGCTAAAATTAAAAAAGACTGACTATACCATGCCATGCATTGTAAAGGATGTATAAAAATTGGAGCTCTCATATACTGCAGTTGGGGATTTAAAATTGTACCACTACTTTGGGAAACAGTTGGGCGGTTTCTTAAAAAGTTTGAACACGCACCTACAATACAGCCGAGACACTACACTCCTAGATATTAGGTAAGAAAATGAAAGCATATGCTCACTGTATTAGTTTGCTAGGACTGCCATTACAAAGTACCACAGGTTGGGTAACGTAACAAAAATTTATTTTCTCGCAATTTTGGAGGCTAAAAGTCTGAAATCAAGGTTTGGCAGGGGTGGCTTCTTCTGAGGCCTCTTTCTTTGGCTTGTAGATGGCTATCTTTCCCTTGTGTTTTCACACAAGAAGTGTGTGCGTCGAAATTTCCTTTTCTTTAAAGGACATGAGTCATATTAGATTCGAGCCTACTCTAATGACTTCATCTTAACTTAATTACCTCTTTAAGGACCCTATCTCCAAATACAGTCACCTTATGAGACAAAGGAAGTTAAGACTCAAACATACGGAATTTGGGGTGATGCTGCTCAGCCCTGTAGGGGAGGAAGATAATTCCTTTACCTAATCTAGGTCCTTCTGGCTGGGCTATGAATTAAATTGACATGAGACAGAATAACAGGAGAAAGATCAAACAAGTTTAATAACATGTATACCTGGGAGAAACCCAGGAATACTGAGCAACTCAGCCATGTGACCAAAGCTGCCACCTTAAATATTATCTTCAGCTAAAGGCAAAGGAGGGTATTGGCGGTAGTGGTTTGGGATTTCAGAGGTGAGAGAGACAATTTACATGGAGATGGAAATGCAAATGTTTGTTAAACAAGTTTTGCTGAGCCAAAAATAGGCTTGTTGGTGCCTTTCTATCACAACTATGTTGCCTTATACTATAGCTACCTTATGGTATTAGCTCCTTCTTGGAACAGGCCTTCTATGTTAATTATTTTAGGCAGCTTGGGGAAGGTCAAATGTTCCTCCTGAGTCTTCAGCTCAAAATAATCCACACACCAGATTGGCATATCTTGCGACGGCCTGCCCTGAACCCCATCAGCCCATAACACCCTCACAAAGATTTTTACACAATTGTCCATAGTAATTCTATTTGTAATAGGCAAAACTGAAACAACTCAGTGACCATCAAAGGTGAACATACAATGAAATTGTATTATATCCATACAATTGACTATTACTCAAAAATAAAAACAATAAACTATTTATATGCATAAAAATATAAATTGTAAAATGATTATACTGAAAGAAAGAAATGAGGCCAAAAAGAGTACATACTATATGATTCCTCTGATATACAATTCTGGGTGGTGCAAACTAGTCTATGGTAATAGAAAGCAGACCTATGGCATGCTGGGTTGGGATGCGGGAGTGAGTAAGAATGGATTGCATGAGGAAACGTTATGGGGTGATGGAAATTGATTGTGGTGATGGTTTCGCGAATGTCTACATACTTAAAAAACATCCAATTCTTCACTTTTAATATGTGCCGCTGATTACATGTCACTTATACTTCAATAAAACTGCAAACTTTTAAAATCAGATTCAAAAATAATAGTGATTATTGTGGAAAACTTTAGACATGTGTATAAGGCAAAGACAACATTGCTAGGGGTTTCATGACAAATTTGCCCTAAACAAATAGCTAATTATTTCTCCAGGAAAAAATGAGTTTATTTGGGATCAGAAAAAAATTGCAATCCAGATTCCTCATTGTGAGAAAACCATGGGCAAATCCCCCAGCAGCCAGGGAAGAGAAGCATTTCTATAGAGGGAAAGAGGAAGTTGGGATGGCTCTTGTGAACAAAGAGTTCCAGGTGTAGTGGCTAGTCATTGGCTGAGTTGTGGCAGTCTCTGATTGGCCGAGCTTCTGTCAGTCAAGAAGAGAAAGTCTTTCTTCTTCCTTTTGGGCTTTGCCACGGAGTAGAGCATGAGAACTCCCCTTTTTTGGTCTCTCAACTCCAATTTAATGAAATTTCTGTTTCTTAATTTCCACAGCCTCAGTGGTGTGTTCAACCTCATAAATCTGACAGTTGACACACTGTTATTTTTGTGGAACGTGTGAAGCCACCATTTGCTTCAGAAATTAAACTTCTCTAATTTTTTAGGATTTGGACACCCATTTCCTATCACATACATCTTACCCTTTTCTGCCTAGAAAACACATATGGTAGTCCTCTCTTATCCATAGTTTTACTTTCCACAGTTTCAGTTATCCATGGTCAACCATGGTCCAAAAGTATTAAATGGAAAATTCCAGAAATAAACAATTCATAAGTTTTAAGTTGCACACCATTCTAAGTGGCATGATGGAATCTTGTGCTGTCCTGCTCCATCAGACTCAGGACTTGAATCATCCCTTTGTCCAGTGGGTCCATACTGCTTACTATATTCGTCCCATTAATCACTTAGTAGCCATCTTGGTTATTAGATAGAAATCGTGGTAGCACAGTGGTTGTTTTTAATTAACCCTTGTTTTACTTAATAATGGCCCCAAAACACCAGAATACTGATCCTGGCAATTTATTACAGTATATTGTTGTGATTGCTCTATTTTATCATCAGCTATTGTTAATATCTTACTGTACCTAATTTATAAATTAAATTTTGCCACAATTATGAATGTATAGAACAAAAAGTAGTATATAGAAAGTTCAGTACTATCTGTGGTTTCAGGCATCCAATGGGGGTCTTGGAATGTATCTTCTGAAGATAAGGGGGGACTACTGTATTTATCCTTCAAAAACCAATTTAAATATTTCCTCCTCTGTGAAGCCCTCCCTGATTTATTCTCTACAGCATTAGTTTGATGGGGTTGCTATAACAAATTACCACAAACCTGGCAGGTTAAAACAACAGAAATTTATTCCCTCCTACTTTTGGAAGCTCTAAATCTGAAATCAAGGTGTCAGCAGGGTCACACTCCCTGTAAAGGTTTTAAAGAAGACTCCATCTTTGCCTCTTTTGGCTTCTAGTGGTCATAGGCATTCCTTAGCTTGGGGCAGCAGAACTCCAATTTTTGCCTCTGTCCTCACATGGCTGTCTTACTCCTGTGTGTCTTCATGTCTCTGTATCCAAATTTCCCTCTCCTTATAAGGAGACTAGTCATATTGAATCTAGGGGCCATGTTAATCCAGTCTGACTTCATTTTAACTCAACTAACTAATTCTGCAAGATCCCTATTTCCAAGTAAGGTCATTCTGATGTCCTAGGTGGACATGAATTTTAAGGGGATGCTGTTCAACCCAGTAGACTTTACCCTCTGGCCACCAAAAATTCACATCCATTTCAAATGTCAAATACATTCACCCCATCCCAACATCTCAAAAGTCTTAATCCAGGGGGCCGGCCTGGTGGTGCAGAAGTTAAGTTCGCAGATTCCACTTCGGCGGCCCGGGGTTCGCCAGTTCGATTCCCAGGTGCAGACATGGCAGCGCTTGGCAAGCCATGCTGTGGAAGGCATCCCTCATATAAAGTAGAGGAAGATGGGCACGGATGTTAGCTCAGGGCCAGTCTTCCTCAGCAAAAAGAGGAGGATTGGCAGCAGAAGTTACCTCAGGGCTAATCTTCCTCAAAAAAAAAAAAAACTATTAATCCATTTGAGCATTAACTCTAGGTACAAAGTCTCAGATGAATATCAACTCAAAAGTCTCCAGATTTCAACATCTAAATAATCTGTGAGTGAGATTCTGGGTATGATACATCCTGGGGCAAAATTCCTCACTATCTGTGGACCTGCGAATCTAGAAAACAAATTATCTGATTCCAAAATACAATAATGGGAAAGGCAGAGGATAAACATTCACATTCTGAAAGTGAGAAAATGGAAGAATAAAGGAATCATCACCAGTCTAAGGCAAATTTGGAATCCATCAGTGTAAATTCCATTAGGTTTCCCAGCCTGAGAATAATTCTCTGGTTCCATCCACCTCTGGGCTTATGGAGGCTCTGCCCTCTGGGTACAAGCAGGCATCATCAGTTCTTTCTCTGAGCCTGTTGAAGTCCCATTATCCTGTGCCTCTGGGCCTGCTTACCTGGCCTCTGCCTCTTCCATCAAAGTAATTTCTCTTTTCATTTTCTTCACGGATAGTCCCTGTTTGTACCTGAGTAGTTCTATCAACCTGTTTCCTGTCTATGTGATTGCAGATCAACAACCTTCCTTCATTTCATCCTGTCTCTGTCCCCTTCAGTCTAAGTTGGCAGTGATTCTGCTGAGACAACATTCTCAAAAACCTTTTCAGTCTTCCAAGTATGTGCAGGGAATCCATACCACGGAACTTCCAGATGGTGTAAGATCTGAGGGGGCACTGTCCAATCTAGTATAAACACCAGACAAAATCAGCTCTTCTCACTTGAAGGTTCTCATAATACTCTGTATCAAATTCCACTATAGAATGCGTCATATTTTATGACAATTGTTTGTTAAAACATCTCTCTACTCCATGAAACAATAAGGACCATACGTGACAGATTTTATTTTTAATTTTTTACTTATCACTGAATCCCTGTTCTCTAGACAATGTCTAAGATATGATCAATAAATGATTATTTAATGACTTAGAAATGAATGAATGAAAATAAACACTGTAGCTAAAGTTTAATTGAACAAAATGGCCTACGGTCACTAATAATTTTATACTGAACATGTTCTAGTATTAAAACCTCTGTTAGTTTTTCACAACAGGCCTGCTCACAGTTGAATAGATTTTTAAATACATTTCCTCTTTGGCTCTGTCAAATCTGCCAGTTGTGAATGTGTACTTATAAATGGAAATATGTATGTCTTCTCTTTTGGGGACCATTTGTTTTTGTCCGAATCACCAGAAAAGACATAAAAAGAAATTTGAACTAGTTATTTCAGCAACCTATAATTAATTTCAAAATGTCAGAAAAAATTTCCATACAACCTATATTGTAACATAAATAAGGAAATGATAACTTTAAAAACATTATGGCGTTTTACCATTCTCTAAAATGTAGTTTAGACTAAAATATTAGTCCTTTCTTGAGACATGCCATGAGATAGCTGAAAGTTACCACTCACAAGCTTTAATGAAAGTCTGTTTAAATTTGTCAAGAAGATAATTGGTATAAGTTAATGTTTCAATACAAATTTCTAACAGAATTATATCGATACAATTGCCATTAGCAACTTCTTCCATATACCTACTTTGAAATTTTGTTGCCTACAAATACAGGGAAAAGCTACAAGTAGAAATTTTTCCATGACATTAAATGAATGCTATTTTGGAAACACTGTTTTGTTATTGTTCTTTGTTTTATTTTGTTTTTCTGGTGAGATAGAAAACATTTTCTGTGCACTCTGGGAATTGAATTTTCCCTAAATAAAGCAAGAAGGTTTGCTCCAGTGAAACTGACAGGAGAAGTGTATGCTTTTTCAATACAGGAAATAAATCCCCCTTCTATTTCATCTGCAGCTGTTCTCCTCACTCTCAGATCCCTTTATGTCACTCTGAAAACTTTTTGTTTCCCTTTGGAAAAAGTTCATGAAGACTCAGCGGAAGGAAAAAGTAAATTTTATTTAATTTTCCCCCAAATCTCACAAATGCTCCCTCTATCTAAGACAACATTTCCAAGAAACGATGATGAGTTGTACAATAATATGTTACAGAGACAGAACAGGAAACAAAAGCCAAAACAATCAAAAAGTTGACTGAATTAATCAAGACATTTAACTCAGATTTGGAGGGGTTTGTATCATACAAACTTGCTTTTATCGACAGTAGGTAATTATACGATTCTTTTATTATATGTATTACAGTTTTTTAGTTCAGTCTCCCACTTTGAAGAAGATCAAACTGAAAATACTCTTAAGAATGAGAAGAGGATACTTTTTACAACTTAGGCAATCTTTGCATGATTATTCTTTTTTTTTTTTTTTTTTTTGAGGAAGATTAGCCCTGAGCTAACTGCTGCCAATCCTCCTCTTTTTTGCTGAGGAAGACTGGCCCTGAGCTAACATCCATGCCCATCTTCCTCTAGTTTATACATGAGACGCCTACCACAGTATGGCTTTTTGCCAAGCGGTGCCATATCTGCACCTGGGATCCAAACTGACAAATCACGGGCCGCCAAAGCAGAACGTGCAAACTTAATCACTGCGTCCCCGGGCCAGCCCCTGAGTTTCTTGGTTTAAGTTGTGAGAATTGAAAATTTAAGCTTTCTTTGAGTAATAGCCTTCAATTTATACATTTTTCCTTTTTTTAGACTAAGCCTTTTTATAAAACTTGATGCCAAATTAAAGCACAGTTTTCAAATACTAATAAATATTTTCACTCAGCTATTCTTTTCTGTGCTCATTTTAAATTGTATTTGGAAAAAGTGTTGGAAACCTTTGTCTTTTAATTGACTGGAAAGATTCAACTCCCCCAGGTTTTCGTTTTCGACGAGCTGTGAAGAAGGCTTTTTAATGAGTTGGTAAGTGACATCGATTACCGTTAAACCACATCAAGTAGAGGAAACAATGCTGTTAACTTATAGGTTTCTGGATTCCTCAATGGCTTATGCAAGGGCAGTCTTAAAGATTAGCAGGCCCCAGGCCACAGAACACCTAATAACTCTCTCTAAAATGTGAAGTAGGGAAAAAAATATATTCTTGGCCATAATTTATTGATATCCTCAAACTGAGTTAGAGCCTAGATAAACTTTAGACAGAATTAAAATGAGGGTGTGATAATTGAAAGTGATATCATCTCACACTTCATGACCATGGCAAATGTTACCAAACACAGCACGTATTGTAGATTTTCAATATTCCAGGTAGTGTTGCATCTAGTTTGTTGTAACCTTCATAGACACTCATGTAGGGGAGGAAGAAATATTCCTCTACCTTCCGGGTTTTTCTGGATGGTCCAAGAATTAACTTGACACAAAATAAAATAGCAGGAGAAAATGAGCAAGTTTAATAACACACAGACATGGGAGAAACCCAGGAAAACTGAGTAATTTGCCAAAATGGCTGGAACCACCTCTTAAATACTATCTTCAACTAAATACAAAGGACGGTATAGGGGGAGGTGGTTTGGGACCTCAAAGGGGAGGAAGGCATATGATATGGAGATGATAAAGCAATGTTTGGTAAACACACGTTTGCCATACCTTGCAGAGACAATGAGACATGGACAGGACTTTGATCAAATGGGCCTTTCTAGGTTCCTGCCTGTCTGGCACATCTAGTTCATCTTATAGTATAGTTATACATGGTATTAACTCCTTCCTGAAACAGGCCTTCTATCTTAAATGCTTTTAGGTAGTTAGGGGGAAGTTTGAAGATTTTTCCTGAGTCTTCTGTTCTTAAAAATAATCAAGCCAAAGAGACATACTTGGGGTAGCAAATTCCACTCTCTTATACTCTCTTCCACTTTGTATTCTCAACCATCTCTTCTGTTTAAGCTAATAGTACTTGCTCTCAAGACAACGCCCTACTGGGTCACCCTATCTTTCATCTCCCCATTTCATTCTGGCCCATATACCATGTTTAGCTTCATAGATTAATCTTTCTGAAGTATAATTTGGATAGAGTGATTCTTTTCTTGACTATATTTTCCATGGGCTAGTAAAGAAAACTTAATTTTCTTAGTGGGGCATTAAAGTAAGTTCACAATCTGATCTCTGTTTACTCACATTCAAAGTCCTATCACTCAACCTTTTATACACTTTAGGTGAATTTCAACCACTCATTTTCATATAGATTTTAGATAAACTGAACTTCTCAGTATGCATTAGATACAGTACAGCGTTTCTTTATCAGTGAGCAGCAAATATTTTACAGATAAATGGCCAAATTTTTGATGCAACTGAAAATACTTGCTGTCATGATAAGGCCTGTCAGAGAGACTTTTTAGCAGAGGAGGTCACTCAATAAGGGGTAGGGCAGAATCTGTTTTGCTATAAGGCAGAGGCAGGAAACGTAATGCCAAACCACCACCAAAGACAAATCCGTATTTCCTGGGATCAATAATAACTACCTGGTGACAATATAAGCAAGCTTGGTCAGAGCAAACAGCAATACAAGACTGAAAGACCACCATTTCAACAGTGCAGTAACCATAGATACCCTTATAGACAATTCGAGATGCTTTTCTAGCGCAATGGTGATTGTATTAGGTTTATTATTCTCTTATATAATGTTTTTATGAGATTTTTAATCACTTTATGTGTGCTACTAAAAAATATCTAGTATTCTAAAGCATGCTGCAGATGCAAAATGTGTGCACCACTGCTTTTAACTAATTTCTTTTTTTCTGCTTTTAACTAATCACTGCTTTTTTTTTTTTTAAAGATTTTATTTTTTCCTTTTTCTCCCCAAAGCCCCCCGTACATAGTTGTATATTCTTCATTGTGGGTCCTTCTAGTTGTGGCATGTGGGACGCTGCCTCAGCGTGGTTTGATGAGCAGTGCCATGTCCGCACCCAGGATTCGAACCAACGAAACACTGGGCCGCCTGCAGCGGAGCGCGCGAACTTAACCACTCGGCCACGGGGCCAGCCCCAACTAATCACTGCTTTTAACTAGTCTCTCCTCTCCCACTCCCTCGTCCCTTACTTGGCTTCTCATCCTTCAAAGTGCTCTATCTCAAAATCACTTTCTTCCTGAGCTACTCATCATCTAAACTCCTACAATATTATGGCAGGACTTCTTTTATTTTTCCAGCTTTGTTTTACAATTCTCTGTTTTTCGTTGCTTCTTTAATAGAGTTGAAACTTCTTAGGGGCATGGTTCTCATTATAAACCTGTTTATTTCTGTATTCTCAATATTCTTCATATTTCATAACATGTATTAGGTTCTTGAAAATATGCATAAATAAACATTTTTTTTAAAAAAGAAAATAAATTACAGTATATATTTTGAACAGACTAATCTCAAACTGTCCTAGATATAGACATAACCCTAGTTTCTTTGTCCTCTGTCAATTAGATATTTAAAATGGTTCACTTAATTATTTCAGGCCCTCTTTGCAGACAGAAGATGCAAGCATTCCTTTAAATTTTCTACATTTACTATATTTTTTATTCATTTCATATTCATCATAAATGGGTAAGATATATATTTTCCTTATTTTGAAGCATATTTTTGACATTTTAGTTATGCTAAATTTTAAAAAATTCTTTGACAGCTTTGATATGTAGTATAATTATGGATTTCATGTTCCCCCTCCCATTTTATTAGTGGGATTGTTTAATCTCCATTATCACCCCTTTTTCAGATTTTTTTTTTTTGCAGAAATGCTTCCTATTAACTTTGAGTTCATTTACTTTTACTAATAATCCTTGTCTTACCCCCTTGACTGTATGCTTTTGAGCATGCCTGGTATTATTTTCTCAGCTTTTTTGTCCTTGAGCTTTGTGCTTCATCTTAAAGCAGGGATTACGAAGGTAGGATCTGTACAATCAGTGCTGGACATGTCACACAACCAGAGCATTAAAAAGGGATGTCTCCCTTTAATCACATGAGAGACATCCCTTCTCTTGTGAGAAGAGTGACTTAGAAAGAGAATCTTCCTACGCTTCTGTGGAGACAGTAAGACTATTGTCCACCCTTCTCACCTCAAGAGTGCTATTTGTCCTTTGGTCAGGATAGGAGAAGGGGTGTGTATCTGTGTGTGTGCATGCGTGTGTGTGTGATAATAGACATGAGGCAAATATCTGCTTAACCTAATTCATTCATTCAACAAATATTTATTGAGCACGTACTATTTGGCAAGCTCTTCCAAATGCAGAAAACATAACCATGAATAAGACATAGTCTCACTTGCCATGATGCCAAATTCTTGAAAGAGAAAGGATGAAAAAAACATACAATGTACGGTAAACTAATATACGTATAAAAGAAGATTAGGCAATAGGAGTGACAGTGATGGAGGTAAAAGAGAATTGCTTTACTTTGGATTGAAGAGTTGAAAAGGGCTTGCTGAAAAGAGGATATGTTAGTTGAACCCCAAATGACAGGAAGAAGCTTGACACGTGAAATTCTGTTTAAAGGGTACTCCAGATGTGGGGAAAGATAGGTGTATAGGCATTAAAGCGTGAATGAATTTACTCTGTCTCGGGATAAAAAGATCCAAAGTCTCGTGTGGGGGGATCCTGGGAAGCAGGGTGGGATAAT
This sequence comes from Equus asinus, assembly GCF_041296235.1. NCBI lineage: Eukaryota > Metazoa > Chordata > Mammalia > Perissodactyla > Equidae > Equus > Equus asinus. The sequence continues at coordinate 5,492,164 of NC_091806.1, read as the reverse complement.
AAGCTCATGTAGATTCTTAGGGCCCAAGGTAAAGGCTTTGAGTTTCATTTTAAGTATAATTGGAAGTTTTTAAGATATTTTAATAAAGCTGTGAACGAAGTAGTGCAGGAAATTATTGAGGAATAAAAAGGGAAGAGTGTGGGGGCTGGACAGAATGAAGAGCTCAAAATTAGCAGGTCCTTATGATGATAATAATGGTTTACCGTTAACTGTGATGCCTAACACCATTAGGGAATTTATTTGGTTTGTCTCCAAATGTCAATTCTTTGTGGTCATCTAAAAGCTGTTTCCTTTATAAATTCAGCTCAAATGAAAGAATATAGTCCCACTTTCATTAAAGTAGAACCATGTCATTAGACTGATAAATTTTTAAGGTATGTCACAATAAGTTGAAAAGCAAGCCACAACATGTCTGCGGTCCTGATGTAATATTTCTAAGGATATTGAAAATCAGTATACAAATTATAATCTATTTCATTTATACCTTAAGATCCAGCAATCAAGGTAATATAATACATCATTACTGCCACTAAGAAATTCGTCAGCTAAGTCAAGATACATGACAAGCGCGACAAAATGGGAAACAAAAGTAGAGTGGAAAAGCAAGTACTGGAAGCAGAATCTGAAAACCAGATCTCAAGATCTGCTCTGCCTCTTACAAGCTGAGGGATCTGTAAATCATTTACTCTCGATCTTAGTTTCTCCACATGGCAAGTGAAAACAATAATGCCCCCCAAATTCAGTTTTAAAAGTTTTTAAATTATATAACAGAAGCTTTCTTAAAATACACCCTCAAGGTACATATAGGTAGGCACAAATTCATCTCTGGATGTGTTGCTTAACCCAGGGAGAAAAAATATTGGTATCAAATATTTCTACCGAAATGGGACTTAAAAGATATATGATCCCCTGATTTTGAATATTAGGGACTGAGAGTTCAGTAAAATGAAACAACTGGCCCCAAAACACTGAGCACGCTATAGTCAGAGACCAAGGCTAAGCCTTTTAAACATGTCGGACAAAGCTTTGTATCCAAGGTCTCCCGAAATAAAGAAAAGTGGAAGATACATGGCATTACAGAAGCAAGAACGAGACTCCCTTTTGTATAATATGTGGTAAAGCTGATGATGGGCAGATCCACATTTAAGTGCAAGCTTAAATGAGGAGATCCTACCTAAATGGATAATCACCAGCAAGACAGATATCTCAAACCAATGTACCATTAGCTCATTTTTCTGGTTGTGTTTTAACGTTAGGTCTTTTGACTTTCATGTTTATAAAATATTTTTACCTTCAATAGTGGTAACTTGAGCATCAGGTCGCAAATTACGCTACAGTGAATACGTCAGTTTTGCTATGTCCCTGCTTCTATTACTTAAGGGGAAAAACGAAAACTCTTTTAAACTGTTTTTAAGCCACGTTTAAATCCTCTGAAGCAATGTAGCAAGTACACATTTAGAAAAGATATGTGGAGTTAGAGATGTAATGAGGAGGAAACCCCCAAAGAATAACTATCAACCCTTTATGACCCCAATTTCAGTAGCTTCAACAATATTGCTACAAGAAGCAAAGAAAGCTCATTTTTACTAGCTTCCCTGGAGACAATATGTCCAATCAAAATTGATTACTTTTCTGTGCTATATATCATGCAGAATTGTTAACAGGAAATCTACTATTCACTCATTCCCTTGGCCTGCTTCTTGGCAACTACATTACACTGTACTTAATTTTCAAGTAAATAACATATTAAAAATTAATCAGAGGAAAGACTACTTTAGAATTTAGAAGTGAAATGGAAGTAAAATAGTACAACCTAATTTACAAGAAATTCTGTCCTGGTATGGGTTTACATTTCAGGCCCTAGAGCGAGGGAAGAACTAAGAAAGTCTTCCTTCCAGCATTTGACATTTCAGTATGACGGCTCTACAGTTCAATTTCTGGGGTTCAGGGCAAGATTTCCTTAGTGGACTTAACAGAATTCTTTTCACTAGTTCTGCTCATGACATTTGTAGGACAACATGGGACAAATGTGCAAATATACATACATACGCATACATGCATATATATACATATACACACATATGTATATCAAGCTAATAGGATATTCCTCTCTCTTAATGTATTCTTATCTCTTATCTTAATCTTAAGACATTTTACAAATCTATATTCAAATTAACTTGAAAGGCTAAGATTATAATTAGAATTCTCAAGGTCTTTTGTAGGTAATCCAAGGACAGCTGGAACTTAGCGTCTGGCTCAAGTGACCCCTTTCTTTCTTTCTTTTCTTTTTTTTCTTTTTTGGCTCAAGAAGATTCGCCCTGAGCTAACATCTGTGCCAATCTTCCTCTGTTTTGTATGTGGGTCACTGCCACAGCATGACTGCAAGCAAGGTCCGTGAGCTGGAACTGAACCCAGGCCACCAAAGTGGAGTGCACTGAACTTAACCACTAGGCCATGGTACTCACCCCTCCCTTCCCTTTCTCTTCATAGACTACACTCAGCACTGGAAGGGCTTTCAGAGATATGCATGGATACCACAGCCCACTCACCCAAGCTCACATACTCCACAGATAGCTGCTCCTTGGCCCCTCTTGGGCCTCGAGATGTGCTTGATGGCTTACTTTCTCAGAAGAGGCTCTGGGGAAGTGGGCTGTGGACTCCTTAGGCAGGGAATTCTGGTTTCCTGTAAAAGTCTAGAAGCAGAAGTCATGTGACAAGATGGCTGTGGTCCTTTGACCTCATGGACTATTCATTCTATGGGGCAGCTACAATGATAGGAAGTCCGGAAAGGATCATCTACATCAGGGCTCAGGGAACAGACTTTTCTTTTCAGTGGCACTATTCTCTGACAACCAGTGTTTCCCAGGAGAGATTAATGTGCTGCCTCTATGGCACAGAATCACATAGGAGGCAATGTGACGTCCCTCCATGCTCTTTACCACTACTGCCTCCCAGAGGGAGGGCTGCTCTATGACACGGCCTGGGAACATATGCAATGATTTCAGGCGCCTCATCAAGAAACCTCTAGTTCAAATGAATCTATATTTATTGACATTTCTCCATGATCCTGTTTTAAAATACACATTTCCTTAAGGATGATTACAGATAATCATGCTATTATTTCCTATCATTGATTTTATTGACCTATATTTTCCCATTTTAATCTCTGTTTCCCAAGGCACTTCATGGTTTCCTTATGGAAAATAGTGCATAGCTCTAGAAGGAGCGCTAAATTTGGAGTCAAAGAAACCTACTTTCAAATGTTGGCTAAGCCATTTCCAAAACTTTATGCTGTAGGAAAATTGAATAGCTTCTCTAAGCCTCAGTCTCTTTATCTGTAAAATACAGCATTAACTACCAATCACATGGGCCTGGTGTGTGAATTTAAAGAGACAATCCTCGAAATGTCTGTGTACAGTAAACTGCTCAGTAAATTACTGTTCTCATGCCTATATCAGATATTGCATTTAATACAATTTCTATGTCACAGGAATCTAAGCTTCTTACAGTCAAAAGATGTCTTTTAATCTCTGTATCTTCAATGGCTGGCACAGCATCTAAAATATAATAGATAATTGAAATAAATTAAGATCATGGTATAGGCAGCATAAGAGCACAGGATAAATTTTCCTCCTCCTATCTGTCTTCTTGAAGTTTGGCATTACCTCCAGTCTCTTTCATAATTGCTTTTACCTGGTTTAATCTGCAGGTAAAGAGGGTGTGGCATGCATTCATTAACCTGATTACTTACCTACCATCAGTATATTCAATTAAGTCAAATTTGTTGAGTGCCTATTCCATGATGGGCTTTAGGAAAATAAAGATAAATAAGATATTTGTGTTCATAGTCTAGTAGGAAGAAAGACATTAAAACAAAGAATTGAAGTTCAATGTCACAATTATTCCATAAGACCTAGGCCTGTCTTCCAATTTACCTAGATTTACCATTCCCATTTCATATCCTCTATTCATGCACAATCAATGTTTTTGGTGATTACTCTCCATTTCATTCATTTCTGGCCAAGTATCTTCTATCCACCAACTCTCAGTGTCAACATGCTTTTTGGGGTTTTTTTTGGTGATTTTTAAATCCCAAAACACATTTTTAGAACCATTATCTCAATTTCATAACCCCCAAATGTGATAAAGTCAGTGTCACTATATTCTTACATGAAAGATGATGGAACTGGAGACTTGGGGAGCTTATATGAACTGTTCAAAGTCACATAACTAGTAAGATGCAGAATTTGTTCTCAAGCTTAGATCTTTATGAACAGAAGATTTCCTTGATTATTATAATTTTTTTAATAAATTCTGATGACATTGGTTGGTTGTTGCACTGTATTTTTATTTTTCATATTTACAGATTCAGACATAACAAAGATACATAGGGACTTTGAGGAGGTTCAATAAAAACCATGCACTTCCTTGTGCAAGTTCTGAATCAACTAAAAATTAACACAGATATTTAAGAACGTAACTTAGGATCTAATGCCAACTAGACTTATTAAAACAAAAGCAAGTAATAACGAGGCAACTGCTTATTCACTAAAGGGTTCCCCCAAGAAGTAGCTCTGTAATAAACCCACAGTTTGGAGGAGTAGAGCAGATCTTGATTTCTGTAGGCAGGGCTGTTTCCAAAAGGAAGGATAAAAAAGTGTGAGTTGATATGCACAGTTTCTCTTGTCAAACCCATTAATCAGCTAAGTTACTCATTTTCTCCCGTGTAATGATTAAAAAGGGTCAGATATGTTACATAAATAGAAGTCCCTTCACATAGAAGAATATATAAATTGGGAAGAAAAAAATCCCAAATAACATTCTCAAGTTTAGGTTCTCCTAATCCAGTGTGGGTAACCTTATAGCAATTGTTGACCAGGTAAATAGTCATCCTCTTAAGGGAGGAGATGAGCAGCCTAACATGACAGTCCTGCCAACATCCATGTAAGTTTACTCACTAATATTAAGCACTCTTTAAGCTATTTTACTTGGGCTAATTTTGATTGGCACAGATCTTTCCCTCAGAAAACTCCAAGATTTATCAGACAAGTATATTAATGATATCAGTTTCAAGGCCATTCTGTACACCGAGCTGAAATATTTACTCTGCTTTTTACATCACATAACGTCTTATGTTTGGCCACAGGTTCAATGTTTCTTATCAGAAGTGCACTGCAATGGGCTCAAAAGACATCATACAGGTTCTCCAAAAGCAAGATACATAAAGACAAACTCAACACTAAAATTCTAGCAACATTGGTCAGAAACACTTTCAGAAAGGTAGAATTTAGATTTTGAAAATATATTCCTTCATAAAAGCAATGAGAACCCTGGAGGAATTGTCAAAATCAACCTTTTCAGAACTCTGAAATTAACCAAAGGCTACAACAATCCAGAAAGTGTTTGTCCAAGAAATATTAATGATTGAACTTCTGTAAGAATAGTGAGTTTTGTGGTGTCTGAACTTGCTCTGCAGTAGTCTTGAAAACCAGGAGTGTCAGACCATGTTACCTGTGAAAGAGCAGCCTAGAAGCCATTTTTACAAGCCAAATGAGTTTGTACCCTGGAAAGTCTCTCCCCAGAGATTTATCTTGAATTAACCTGTCAGACTGTCTTTCAAAAAGACACATTCATGCATCTTGCCTTTATTTGATGTAATTCAGAGATAGCTCAGTGAGAAAATCCCTATCCCCAAGGTGTTTGTCAAAAACAATGAGCAGAAACTGCTTCACATTGCAGCTGCTAAGTGACACTAGTTGTGGCAAACAAGAGGCTTAGCCAAAAAACTTAAAAGGAAAATCTAGGAAATGATGTGTTCATAGAAGACTTTGAAAAGCTCTGAAATATTCCTGGAGAACCAGAAGGCCTCACACATCTCAGGGGGGTATGCATGTCCAGGAAAAGCTGAGAAAGTCCAAATCTTCCATTTCTAGGTGACATTGACACTCTGCAGGGGGCAAAGGTAAAGGATAAAATAGAATTGTAAACTGCCGTAATGTTGAAGGCACACACATACACACACACACACACACACACAGAGTCAATTGGCAAAGGATGAGAGAAATACTGGGTTAAAACATTTAAGGAAAGCTCTGTCCAATAATTGGCTGACAACTAAGCTAAATGGGCAAAGACTTCAGCATCCACATACGACAAAGAATACCTGAGGAGGGTAGGTGCTTGAATGCACATTACTATGTTATATCATTTAAAATATCCAGTTTCCACAAAAAAATATGAGACACACAAACAGGAAATTATGACCCAAAAACAGAAAAAAAAATTTGAAAATAGTCAATAGGAATTGTCCCTGAGGAAGCCCAGATGTCAGACTTACTAGACAAAGACAATAAATCAGTTATTTTAAGTGTGCTCAAAGAACTAATGGTAACTAACTAAAGGGATCTTCTAAAGAATTAAAGGAAAGTCTGAGAAAAATGTATAAGCAATAGAGAATATCAATCAAAATGGAAATTATAAAAAAAAAACAAAGAGAAATTCTGTACTTGAAATGTACAATAACTGAAATGAAAAGATTTACTAGAGTAGCTCTACCTAATATTTAAGCCTACAGAAGAAAGAATAAGTGAACTTGAATATAGGTCAATTGATATTATCTAATCTCAAGCAATAAAGAAAAATAAACAGAGTCTCAGACCTGTGGAATACCATCAAGCATAACAACATCGGTATAATAAGAAGTCCAGAAAGAAAACAGAGTGAAAGGAGCAGAACAAATATTTGAAGAAATACTTCCCAAATTGGATTTAAAAATCAATTCAAAGATTATCAATGAGATTCATGTAAGTTTAACTCAAAGACATCTATACCTAGGCACATCTTAGTCAAACTATCATCAAAGGCCAAAAAGAAAAAAAAGAGAGAGAGAGAATGTTGAAAGCAGCCACAGAAAAATGACTCGTTGTATACAAGGAATCCTCAATAAGATTAGCATCTAATTTATCCTCAAAATTCATGGAGACCAGAGGGCAATGGAAAGGCATATACAAACTGCTGGAAAAAAAAGACTGTCAACAATGATGTCTATATGCAATGCCTTGATCTTTCAAAAATGGAGAAATCAAGACATTCCCAGATAAACAAAAACTGAGAGAAATTGTCACTGGCTGCTCTGTCCTACCAGAAATACTAAAAGGAGTATTTTAGGGTAAATTGAAAAGACCTAGATAATAATTTGAATCAATAAGAAGAAATAGAAAGCTCTGGTAAATTTAACTACATTTGTATATATAAAAAAAATAAAGGATGAGTGGTATAACTGTATTTTGTAACTATTTTATTCTATGTAATATAAACATGGCTGCCTAAAATAATAACTACAAAAATGTGTTCATGAACTTATAATTTATAAGGATGCAATTTGTTTTACAATAATAGCACAAAAGGAGGGGATACACCTACATTACAGCAAAGTTTTGCATACTACTGAAACTAAGTTGCTGTTAAATTGAACTAGATTGTGTTAAGTTTCAATGTTAACTATAACCCCAAGGCAATCAAAAAGAAAATAATTTTAAAAAACACTAAATCTAAGGGCCAGCCTGGTGACGTAGTGGTTAACTTTGTGCCCTGGGCTTCAGTGGCTTAGAGTTCACCAGTTTCGAGCCCAGGCACAGCCCTACCCTCCGCTTATCAAGCCATGCTGTGGCAGGCTTCCCACATGTAAAGTAGAGGGAGATGGGCACAGATGTTAGCTCAGGGCCAGTCTTCCTCAGCAAAAAGAGGAGGATTGGCAGCAGATGTTAGCTCAGGGCTAATGTTCCTTAAAAAAAAATAGTATAAATTGCAAGAAGGAAATTTGAAATGGTATGCCGGAAATATATGTATATGTATTTAATATTTAAAAAAAATAGGAATGAAGGAATAGGGGAACAATAAGGACATGAGACCTAAGGAAAACAAATATCAAAATGGCAAAAGTAAATCATATGTTATCAGTAATTACATTAAATGTAAATGGTTTACACACTCCAATGGAAAGACAGAAATTCACACAATGGATTTAAAAAATGATCCAACTAGGTGCCAGCCCAGTGGCGTTCTGGTTAAGTTTGCGCACTCTGCTTCGGCAGCCCAGAGTTTGCCGGTTTGGATCCCAGGCACAGACCTAGCACCACTTATCAAACCATGCTGTGGCAGGTGTCCCATATATAAATAGAGGAAGATTGGCACAGATATTAGGTCAAGGCCAATCTTCCTCAGCAAAAAGAGGAGGATTGACAGTGGATGTTAGCTCAGGGCAAATCATCCTCAAAAAAAAAATGATCCAACCACATGGTGTCTACAAGAGACACAATTTATATTCAAAGACACAAATAGATTGAAAGTAAAAGGATGAAAAAAATGTATACTGTGCAAATAGTGAATGAAAGAAATAGAGTTGCTATATTAATACCAGACAAGATAGATTTTAGGACAAATATTGTTACCAGAGATAAAGAAAGAACTTTTGTACCAACGAAGGACCAATCCCACAGGGAGGCATAGCAGTTATAATCACTTATGCACATAACAACAGAAGCTGAAAATACATAAAGCATAAATGGACAGAATTGAAAGAAAAATGGACAATTCGAAAATAATAGAGACATCAATACTCTAGTTTCAATGAATAAAACAACTAGGTAGAAGACCAATAAGGAAATAAAAGGCTTAAACAACACTAGAAACCACATAGACCCAACAAATATCTAGAGAACACTTCACTCAGTGACAGCAGAATATATATTCTTCTCAAGTATACACGAACTTTTTCTACAAGAGATCATATGTTAGCCCATAAAATAAGACTCCATTAATTTAAAAGGTATTGAAATTATAAAAAGTGTGTTCTCTCACCACAATGCAATTAAGTTAGAAGTGGATAATAAGAAAATTTAGGAAATTCACAAATACGTGCAAATTAAACAACACAATACTTAACAATGGTTGGATTGTTGCAACTTCTTAGTAACAAATAGATCCAAAAAGAAACTACAAGGGAAATTGGAAATTACTTTGAGATGAATAAAAATGATAATATAAAACAAAAACCTTATGATATGCAGCTAAAATAATGTCCAGAAGGAAATTTACTACTGCAAATACCTCTATTAGCCAAGTAGGAAGATTTTAAGTCAATAACTTAGACTTCTACCTTAAGAAACTAAAAAAATAAGAGAATACTAACCCAGAGGAAGCAGAACTAAGGAAAAAATTAGCACTAGAACAGAAATAGTGAAATGGAGAATAGAAAAATAATAGAGGAGGTTGGTCCTGTGGCCGAATGGTTAAGTGTGAACGCTCTGCTTCGGTTGCCCAGGGTTTCGCAGGTTGGGATCCTGGACATGGACATGGCACCGCTCATCAAGCCGTGTTGAGGTGGTGTCCCACATAGCACAACCAGAAGGACCTCCAACTAGAATATTCAACTATGTACCGGGGGGCTTTGGGGAGAAGAAGAGAAAAAAAAAAGAAGATTGGCAACAGATGTTAGCTCAGGTGCCAATCTTTAAGAAAAAAAGAAAAGAAAAACAGTAGAAAAAAATCAATGAAGCCAAAAATTGATTCTTTGAAAAGATAATATAATTGCCAAACCTTTTTCTAGATGGACTGAACAAAAAGAGATAAATCAAATACCAAAACCCAGAATGAAAGAAAGAATATCAATATGGACCACAGAGAAGAAAAAATTATTATAAGGGAATTTTAAGCCAAGAAATTAGATAACCTAGATAAAATGGACAAATTCTTAGAAAGAAATAAACTACTTAAACTGACTCAAGAAGCAATAGAAAATCTGAATTGACCTATAAGAAGTAAAGAAATTGAGTTAGTAGATTAAATGCTTCCTACTGGTAAGGAAAATTGTGGTGTTTCAATTTGCTCTGTAGTAGTCTTAAAAAAATTCTTGGCCCATCTGGCTTCATTAATGAATTCTACCAAATGTCTGAAAAATAACTATATCAATCCTTCAAAAACCCTTACAAAAACTAGGCACTTTCAATTCATTCTTTGAGGCAATATTACCTTGATACTAAAACCAGACAAAGACGTCACAAGAAAAGTAAACTTCAAGCTAATATCTTTTGTGAATATGGATGCAAAAATCCTCAATATATCAGCTAATCGAATTCAGCAACAGATCAAAAGGATGGTGCACCAATCAGTTTGAAGTCATCTTCTATCCCGGATCATACATTATGTAGCCTTGGAATGCAAAATTGGTATAAATGACAAAAAAGTCAACCAATGTAAGACATCATTGTGTTAATAATTTTTTAAAAAGGACAGAACCACACGATCATTTCAATAGATGCAGAAAAAGCATTTGACAAAATCCAAAACTCTTTCATGACCAAAATAAAACAAAAAGAAGAACAACAAAAAATAAACACTCAACAAGCTATGAAAAGTCCAGGGCCAGCAACATATTTAATAGTCAGAGACTGAATGTTTTTCCCCTACTTTTGTTCTGGGTAGTCAATTCATTAATCTGCTCTCCTTGAACCAGTGCCGGATTGTGTGTGGGTGTTTCCATCCTATGCCACAAGGAGTGTTTCTATTGATTCTTGCTATGAAATTCTTCAGGCCTAAGAGACTTACACTTAGGGATGATTTTCCATCCTAGCAGTTAAATGCCGAGCTGACTTAAAATCAGGTTGCAAGGTTGCCTCTTTAACCTGAATGCAAAATTAATCTCTAGAAAATTCCCAGTGTGATCCTAGCTGCAGAATTAAATTTGAATCAGCTGAGCTAGTGTTACCTATCTTGGACAGTCATAAAATCTAAACCTAAAACTTTGCTAACACTCAGTGTGTTCTGTAGAGCACACAGAACTCAGCTGCCTTGCGTGTTAACAGTGAGAAGAATTCCTGTAGTATTTATTGTCTTAAAGTCTTGTTTCTGCAAAGATAATTTCCATGATGGTCAAAATTATTTTCTTTTATCCATATCTGCTTAGGAAAATCTTACCTTCTATATCCAAAGTCAAGCAGCTTCAACTTGTAACTACATTAAAAACAAAAGTATGCCTTCTCTCTAAACTGCAGTGCACAGACAAGCTAGTTAGACCTCCTTGTAGCCAGCATACGTTGAGGGCACATATCATAGCAGACTTTAGTTGAGGCCCCTACAGCCTGTATTTCTGCAGGGCCCCACCTTTGCTGAGGGCCTCAGCCTTTGATTTTGCTGAGGTCCATCTGTTTTTGCCAATGTCCTACACTTTCGCTGAGAACTGTGCACCATTTGTATGACTTAGCACTGACTTTTACAACTCAGCTTCATAGAAATGCTAGCTTGACATTTGGCAAATCTGCTATATGCTACAATGACTGATCATGATAAAAATCCCTTTTGCTTGAATTAAGTACTAAAGGCCAGGTTGCAAAGGTTACAAATAAGGTGTGACCAATTGTGGTTTATTAAGATGCTCTTCCACATTGTGATCTTGCCATATTCCCATCAAGATGTGGAGTCTGATTCTCTTCTCTTGAGTCTGAGTAGTCTCAGTGACTTGCTTAACCAATAAAATACGGAAGTAGTAAGGTTTGGGGATTTCAGAAAGCTTTGTTATGAGAAATCTTGTAGCTTCCACGTGGATCTCTTAGAATACTCCTTTTAGAAGCAAGCCGCTATTTAAAAAGTTTAACTAACCTCAGAGCATCATGCTGTGAGAAGCTCAAGCCATATTGAGAGGGGCTTAGGATAAAACACATGGTGCTTTATTACCACGAGAGAGAGGAAGGCCAAGGAACATGGAGGCACCAGGCATGTGTGTGAAGATGCCATCTTGGAAGTGGATATTCCAGACCCAGCTGCCCCAGATGATGCCACAAGGACACACTGTCTAAAGTTTTGGGATGGTTTGTTACACAGCAGACGGTAAGCAAAGCACCAGCTGCACAACTATAAAAACCACCAAAAAAATGCACCATGATGTCATTGCACAGCAACAAAGGCAAAATGCCTTGAACAATCAATATCCTGGTGTTATGTATCTCTCCAAAAATGGATTCCCCGTTGGGGTTTCTAATTGTTTGGCTCAATACACAAGATGTTGGTGTTTTTCAGCTCAACTTTTCCCTCATCCTGTATTTCTCTTGCTCCCAGAGGGATAAGATCTGATACTCTGAAACTTACAGAATTATGGAAAGTACACATTCTTTGCAACTCATATATCACAAAAAGAAGAGAAGGGAAATGAATTGGCTACAAATGCTCAGTTTCTTCTTCCGTACTTACCAATCAAATGTAATTCTTTATCCTGGAAGTAAATGAGAATAGTGGTAGAGAGAGGTCAGAAGTGTTAAGTCTTGTAGGAAGAGATGATCTACAAACAACAGGAGAGGAACGCAAACATTCTTTCCTCCCCCACCTACCCCTCTCCCACAACAGAATGGTAGTCAAAATGACTTTCTGCCCAGTATAGTCTGAGAAAGAAAGGGAAAAATGATGACACCCGGATAACATATAAAGTTCCATCCTCTCACTGCTAAAAATATATGCTACCTTCCATCAGGAATCAGTGTATTAGTTAAGACTACCTGGTTGCAATTTACTGAAACATGCTTGAGCTAGTTCAGGAATTAGTTATGAGGATCAAAGCAGGAATGTAGCTGGGCCTCAGAAAGTATCTTATTCTTCCATCTCTACTCCTCTATACATGTTGTCTTCATTCTAATCTTTCAAGCAGATCAACTTTTTCTGTTTTCCAAACTATATGACAAGGAAAAAGATCCTAGTTTCCAGTTCCAAATTCATGGTCAATGGAACAGTTACGGGAACACCTTGAGCCTAGTGCTTTTCCCTGAACTGAACTATGATCCGGAGATAGAACCAAATCACGTGAGTGCCAGGAAATGGCTACCTTAAAAAAAAAATCAGCTGTTTTTTTTTAATCGTTTTGCAATAGATTCAAATATTGAATCATTATGTTGTGGACTTGAAACTAACAGCGTTATATGTCAACTATATCTCAATAAAAAAAAAACCACACAGCATTTCCCAAAAAATATCTTAGCTTGATATTCAAACAAACATGAGTTTACTACAGTCACCAGAGGTTTTGTGACAAGGTCTATGAACTAGAAGCCTGCTAAGGAATCCATCATGACTCCTCACTTTGTGTGTCAAATAGAAAAGAGTACAGCGAAAACTATAGGAAATTAGTGGCAGCATTTGCAATAAAACATAGGGACATCAATGGTGTTTCGCCTACTTCATAGGCAAAAGATAACATAGGCATAAAGATAACAAGTAGGAAACACATCTCTGGAACACGTGTCTAGCTTAACTAGATAAAGACTGAAGTTTGTATACAATTTTATCCTTCTTGGTCAGCAGCAGTGCAAATTACCAAGGCACAATCTCCTTGACACCCTCTTTAGGGGTCTGTTGTAACATTCAAACTACATGATTATATAACTGCAATAGATATCTTCTTCTAACTGAATTGGAAGTAAGACTGCATGTTGGATATATTAGATAGTGCCCCGATGGCAGGAAGAAGGCAGTATGCCACATGCAATGTGTCAGAAAACCAACTACCTAGGAGAATTGATTTAAAAAATATTAGGATGTTTCAAATGTTTCTTGCATGCCTTTCATAATTTTTCTGAGGAAAACGTCCCATGGCTTAGATTTGCTTCCTCATAGCAATTAAGCGATTCAGCTTTCATATGCGTGTAATAAATATTTACTCACTGATCGAAACCTAAGAATTGTTCAGCAACTAGAAACTCTCTTGGCTAGATTTAAGGCCCCATATTCCTTAGAATGATAGGAAGGATAAACCTAAGGTTCTTGACATACAGCGTCATCTCAATCTGGAAATATTAGAAAAACTTTAGATGCTGTTTTAGTTTCCTAACGCTACCATAACAAATTGAGTGGCTTAAACACAACAGAGGTTTATTCTCTCAAAGTTCTGGAGACTGCAAGTTCAATATCTAAATGTTGTTAGTAGGCTCCTTTTGAAGTCTCTAGAGGAGGATCCTTCTTTGTCTCTTCCAGCTTCTGAGAGTCCGGAATGTTCTTGGCTTATTGCAGGTAACTTCCATCTCTGCCTCCATCTCCATATGGCTGGCTTCCCTCTGTGCCTCTGTGTCTTCACATGGCATTCACCTCACTGTGTTTCTATTTTCTCTTCCTGTGAGAACACAGGTCATGGGTGATTAGGGCCCACCCTAGTGGAATATGACTTTAGCTTAACTTGATTACATCTGCAAAGACCTCATTTCCAAATAAGGGCACATTCATAGGTACTGGGGGTTGGGATTTCAACATATCTTTTGGGGTTACATAGTTCACCCCACATCATATGTTTCCTTTGTATGTTAAATTTCCAAGAGAGACTCTTTTAAATTCTTGAATCCACAACATTCAGGAAGTCCAGCATTTGATCAGTTGCTTGCTGCTTTTGAACAGGAGGGCTTAGGCACACGGTCAGATTTGACATTCTTGTCAAAAGGACAAGACTGAAATCTTTCTTTGCTTTAGTAAAAAAATAGGTATTCTTATTTCAATATTTTTAAACTGAGGAATTAATACTGTTCATGGAGATAACAATAAAAGATAAAAGCAATTGAATAATAGCCCCCACTGCAATGAAAACCAGAGCAAGTGCCTACTACGGCATACTCAACACTCACAGATTCAAAAGAATACTGCATTAAAAAAGATTTAATGGGCCATGAGAACATAAAAGTAATGCATTGTTTTATAATCCATTTGAGCATTCGCAGAAGAAAAGCTCTTCGTGCTCGGTAAGTAGTTTATGGATCTTCGAGGCCCCTGGAAATGTTGCTGTTAATTTCTGTACTTTTGGAGGCAGCTGCTTTCATTAGAAAAGGAGTTTTGTTTGGGGTGACAGATAGCATGACACAAAATCAGTTTTACTTCGCATTTTAAAATGTACTTCTACACATAGCAGCCAAAAAATTTTTCTTAGAATTATTATCATATAAAAAATGCTGCAAAGTATTCATTCATCCAATAAGTATTTATAGACTGACTAAATGTGCCAAACTTTTGCTAAAAGTTGAGTGGCGATATATTTAACTATGCTGCAGTAAAATGAATATTTAACTACATCTTAAAAATCGTACTTTAAATGTAGTATTACTATTGGGAAGCTGAGGCTTGGAATAAAGAGACCAGGATATAAGTTCTTTCTCTGCCACTTGCTGGTTTTCTGAAATTACTTATCTACTTTAAGTCTCAATTTGACCAATTGAAAAGTGAAAATAATAGCTTCTTCCTTCATTGGCAGTGTTACCTTTAAATAACATTCACATGCCAAAGCACTTAGCAAAAAATACTGGTACATTTAATATTTATTATCTATTCTTTGTTATTGCTACTTAGTATTGTTAACAATTTAAAAATATAATGTTCAGAAGAGTCACAGAAGCGTAAACCTCAGAGAGATATATATTATTAGTTTCCTAGGTCTGCCATAATAATTGCTGCAACCTTGGAAGGATTAAAAGAACAGAAAATGTATTCTCTCAGTTCTGGAGGCTAGAAGTCCAAAATCACGTTGTCAGCAGGACCATCTTCCCTCAGAAGTTTCTAGGGAAGATTTCTTCCTTGCCTCTTCTAGCTTCTGGTGGGTGCTAGTAATCTTGGCATTCCTTGACGTGTAGATGCATCGTGCCGGTCCAATCTGTGTCTGCCTCTTCACAGGGACTTCTCCCTTGAGTGTCTGTTTCTGTGCTCAAATTTCCCTGAATATGAGTTAAGCTGGATTTGGGTCCTACCCTAATCCAGTATAACCTCATCTTATCTAATTGCATCTGCAAAACTTTGTTTCCAAATAAGGTCACATTCCCATGTTCTGGGTGGACATGAATTTTGGGGAGACACTACTCAACACTCTCTTTCGTTAAAAAAAATTACAGAATAATTCACCAACTCTAATTTCCAAAGCTCTGGAACCTTCTGCGAAGCAAAGGCATCTGAGCAGCTCTGTTTAACTTACTTAAGACTTATGGAAAATGATTTATGGGCCTCTGACCAAATGTTAATTCTTTCTTCTTCTAATCTCCTAGGTTGACCTCTGCTCTTCCTGAGATGTGTAGAGTAACCTGGAAGAGCAGGATTTCCAATGATCTCAGGCTCGTAAATACCTGATCCGACACACTGAAGAGAAACTGTGGGGTCAAAATTAAAGGTATGGAATTAGAGACAGATAAAATAGGACAGACTCAGGAATATGCTCCGCATGTCTCCTTCGCTCAGGAACGCTCCTGTGATATCTGTAATTAAATCTTGAGAGATCCAGATTAAGGCTGTGATAGTACCCTCTTTTATACAAAGAAAGTATTTTAAAAATCTGTGAAATATTTATACAATTAGTTTTTATTATTTCATGGTTTCTCTTAAGACAGTATTACATATCCAGACTGGGAGAAAATATTTGCCAAACACATAATAAAGCAGTTGAAAAGAAATCCTCTTAAAGCTTAACAATAAGAAAACAAATCAATTAAAAGGTGGGCAAAAGATCTGAAAACACCTTTCAAAAAAGAAGATATACATCTGACAAATAATCATGTGAAAAGATGCTCAACATCCTTGTTATTAGAGATTTGCTAATTAAAACAAGAACAAGATATCACTACTTAGATATCACACTTAGATTGGCTTGAATACAAAAAGCCTGGACAAGCAGCATCAGCAATATGGCAGACTAAGAAGCTTCAGACCCTCATTCCCCCTCTGAGACACCAAATTAACAATGACTTAGGAGCCAAAATAGCTTGTGAGAACTCTAGAAGTCAATCAAAAAGACGAAGCAACCAAACAACAACCAGAAAAAACTATACCTTCAAGAAGAAAATCTATTTATTAATGAAAATTATAAAACATATCAAGAAAGTAAAAAAAACCTACATCCAGAACAGTAGAAAATTCTGTGGTATTTTGCTCCCCTTTGTCCCCTCACCTACCTGGAGCAGTGTGACGTGACCAGGAGGAAGCTGTCCAACCCCCAAGAGTGGGGAAGGATGACCACATGGGAGTCCACTGCTAGAGTTCAGATGGGAGATTATGAGTGCTTGGACTTAACACAGATGCTGAAATAAGTGAGTTAGTGATCAGATGTGGGACATATTCTGAACCTAGAGCTGGCAGCCTTTGCTTATGAATTGAGTGTGTGCAACTGAAGGTCATTCACTGAGATGAGTGAGAATGGAGGATCCACACATTGGGTGAGCATAAATCAAGAATATTTTATGTGTGTCATGTTTTAAATAAATATTAGACATCTCAATACAGGGTCAAGTCAGCAATGGACACGTTGTTGTGGAGGTCAGGGTAAAGCACTAGACTGGAGATGGAAATTCGGGGTTGCCGACATAAAGATAATCTTTAAAGACAATGAGCAGACTGGGTGAGACTGTCTAGGCAGTAAATCTTACATAGAAAACAAGTGCTCTGAGGACTGAGCTCTCAGGCCCTCTAGCAATTTCAGGTTTGAACCAACAAAGTCAGCTGAGAAAGAGCAGCCAGAGAGGTAAGAGGAGACCCAAGAAGTCAAGGGAAGAGAGAATTTCAATATGAGAAAACAATCAATCCTGTCAAGTGCTGGTGAGAAGTTTAGAAAAATAACAATTGAAAACTAACCTTGGATTTACTAAAATGGAGATAATCCATAACCCTTACAAGAGCCCTTTTAGAAGAATGTTGGACATAAGCATTGGATTATAGTGTGTTGAAGATGGACCCGGAGGAGTAAAAGTGGATGGAGCATTTGTAAACAACTTCAGAAGTCTTACAGTGTAGACAGGAAATAATTATGGTGTAGTAACTGGTGGGTGATGTGAGGCTAAATAAGGGATTTGTTGTTGTTCAATTTTTTTGTTTTTTATAACGTGGAAAACCTTAGAGATTAATGATTTGCTGATAGAAATGATCCAGTAGAAAGGAAAAAATAAATTAATATAAGAGAAAGAGAGAATCAATTATTTAAAAAATAAAGCCTTTGAATCAATGGAGGCAAGAGGAGCAGCAACATTTGCAGAAACAGGAGGAGAGGCACGGGGCACAGAGGCAGGTGGAGGGATGTGAGTTAGATCGTCGTGGCAGCGTGTGGAACTTCTCTTCTAATTGCTCACATTTTCTTTAAAGAGTCAAGGTCAACCACCAAGAATAGGGAAGATAAAGATTGCGGGTGGCTTTGGAAATTTGAGGAGTAAACAGAAGGTGTGAACTGATCACCTCTGGAGTGTAGGAGAACAAGTGACGTTAGGAAACTAAGATTGTCAGGAATCACTGAGGGGAAATTTGAAATTTAAGATAATTTTAAAGTGAGATGGGCAAACATAAATTGTGTGCATGTGTGTAGTAGCGATGATTCAGATTTAATAGATGGTTGAAACTTTGTCAGGTTGACTGTGACTAAGGAAGAAAGACGTAAGAGAACTATAAGCATGTGCAAAAGAGAGATGAGACCATGAGGCTGCTAATAGACAGACAAACATTGTAGGATTGGTTCAAAACTTTACCCAGTATGGCGGTTTCAAGAATTTCTAGTAATAGAGTGAAAGAGCAGGAAATTAGAAAGTAGCAGTCAGAGAGTGAACTGCTTGAAATTCTGCTTACAGAGGAGGTCCAATTAGCTATTATTAAGGAGCAATTATTAAGATCTATAATATGAATATAGATGTCAGTGGCTAAGGTGTCATGAAGGACAAGATCATTAGAGATGAAAAATTCAAGGAACATAAAAGGATCGTCTTCAAGAATATGGGTTTGATGTCCAGTTCTGCCAGTTACTAGCTATGTAGTCATGGATAAGGTACTTAATCTTTCTAATCTTCAACTTTATCATTTATAAAAGGAATATAATAATGATACTTACCTCTGGGTTATTTCGAGAGTTGAGTAACAAGGACCGGGATGATGATAACTAAAATTTATTGAACAATTAATTAATTTAATGAAATTCCACATCACTAAAGCTGATGATATTCTCCCACCATATCATATATAAATATATCTACTTGCAAAAGATGATCATATTAATAAGCTTAACCAAACAACAACAAAAGCTTGTTAAACTAACTCAATGACTGGGAAGCCCCTTCCTTCCCATTGCTCTAAAAACTCTCTCAATCCTCCTTCTGTTTGAATCCTCATGCTTACAAATTTCTGGTTTATTTCCTCCGTGGGAATGGCTAAAAAATGCAGAATTTTCTTTCTTTGAGAATTCCTTGTGCTGAACACCCATTATAGTTCCCTCATGACCAGGGAATGACCAACCAGAGTAGGTATTCTCCTGAGATTTTGAGTCACTCAGCTTTCCCTGGATGCAAAGCCACCTGCATCATTTATCGGGCCTGGTGCAAAATCAAAATGTTCCAAACACAAAAAAATACTCCCATTAAAGTTGCCAAAAAATGAAGATTTTTCTGTCTTTCTGACCTCTTCCTAATTGCCATGGTACTTTCTGTTTGTTATTTAATGTCATTCTAAGTAAAGAAAAATTTAAATTTTAAATTATTAGCGTGAATTTTACTGTTCATCTTTATATTATGCAATGCCAGTTTTAAGTGCAAATAAAAGAGAATTTAACTCATACGTGGAATCACCAATACTGTACAATTTGTACATAGTAGCTCTGACCCACGTGCATTTTGTCCTTACAAGAACCAGGGAAACATTGCACAAAAGTAACTCGAATGCTTTTATTTCATTTCTTGATACACATTCATTCCACCAACACACTCTATCTTTGCCCTACTGATGAGCAAGGAAGAACTGAAGGGAAAAGGAACAATGGGTTGCTCTATCTTTCCCTTTCTCTTATTGTCATTCTCAGTGTAGATGATTGGCTAATACAGAAACATAACACAAAACAATAAAGAAAATGATAGGGTTCCTTTGTTTGTCTTTCTCAGAATGCCATCACCTTCTTACCGCATTTGAAATATGGCCTCTTGGATAGATGCAAGCACACTTAGTTTGTACCCATTTTGAGTCTTGATGAACCCCTTCCACATTGTGACTCCACCTGATTTCTGTGCTCATGGGGCGCTGTGAAAGCTGTATGTGAATGGGGTGGCATGAATTGCACATTTTTTGCCCCGTCTGTCTTTACTTACAAAATATAAGTTGAGGCAGCATGGTGGCAAAGCAGTTAAGTTTGCACATTCCACTTCAGCAGGCCAGGGTTCGCAGGTTTGGATCCTGGATGTAGACCTATGCACCACTTGCAAGCCATGCTGTGGCAGATGTCCCACATATAAACTAGAGGAAGATGGGCCAGTCTTCCTCAGCAAAAAAAGGAGGATTGGCAGCAGATGTTAGCTTAGGGCTAATCTTCCTCAAAAAAAAAAAAAAACAAGTTAAAAGGTAAATTATTAGGAAGAACACAATGGAGACAGCAGAGCCTTAAATCAAGTGTTGAGCTCTTTTGAATGCAAAGCCCTATAAGACTGCACAAAACACATGCCCTAGAAGCTGGTCCTGCACGAAAGACTTACTTGCTAGCTGTACATTAAAAAATATACCAGTCATGCAGTGAGAGGTGTTTCAGTAGAAGGAAAGAAACATCTGCTTCTTGACATTTTCTTTTTTTTCCTATCCTTATTTCTCTTGTCTTTCACACACTCTACATGAGGTCTTTCTTCCTACCTAATTTGCTATTTAACTTAGCAAAAAGTCTGAGTTCAATGAATCTTGAAGATAAACACTAACCTTGCAGATGAACACTGTGGGCTGGGCATGGGCGTAATCCACAAATCCTTGCATTTGATTTGGCCCCCATTTCTACAATTTTCCTGAGACATACCCTTATTCCTCACCCATGCTTCTCTGAGTATAAAGGTGTCCTGAAACTCTGATGGACAACACTGTGCATTTGTCAGTCAAGAGGGTCATTCCCAAGCCAGTGAGAAAGCAAGAGTGCAGAGGTTAAAATAATGGCCTCAGAAGCCAAACTTTCTGAGTTAAAAGTCTCAACATGCTCACGCAGTAACAGTGCGTTCTTACATAAGTTACTTAACTTCTTTTTGCCTCAATTCTCTCATATATAAAATGGTGATATCTACAGTATCTAATTCATTAAATATTAAGTACCTAGGGATTAAATTAGACAGTGCCAGCAAAGAATTTAGAACATTCTTAATACAGGTCAGCGCTCAGTCAATATTAGTCATTGTTTTCCCAACTGTTGGTGGTGACTTCTTCTCCTTAACATCATCTTTAAACTATTTCCGGTTTTCCTCCACATATCTTCCTTTTTCTGTTTCCAAGCACTGCTGCAATGACTTTACTATTGTATTTAATTATCCTTTACGTTATCAATGGTATTTAGGGATGGAGAATGGATAAAACTAGTGGCCCATTTCATCACCTTGAAAACAGAAAACTACAGCAACACATTTCTAAAACAAGTATCTTTTATCACCGATATTTCAAAGAGAAAACTGAGGTCTATAAATATCTTAATTTACCCAAGGTTAGACAATCAAGAAATCGTAAAATTTGAAAGCATATCCTTCCTACTCTAAAATTTATACATTTTATACTCTTCTGCCTCATCAGGTAGGATAAAGTTTTATGTTCTTTTGGTTTGTTCTCATTGAGGTAGTATTGGTATATAACATTATATTAGTTTCAGCTGTACAGCATAATAATTTGGTCTTTGTATATACTATGAAATGATCACCACAATAAGTCTAGTTGCCATCCATCACCATACAACTGACCCCCTCACCTGTTCCTCAACCCTCTTCCCCTCTGATAACCACTAATCTGTTCTCTGTATCTATGAGTTTTGTTTTGTTTTGTTTGTTTTGTTTTGTTTTTTATCTTCCACATATAAGTGAAACCATATGCTATTTGTCTTTCTCTGTCTGATTTATTTCACTTAGCACAATATCCTCAAAATCCACCCATATTGTTGCAAATGGTAAGATTCCCTTCTTTTTTATAGCTGAGTAGTATTCCATTGTATACGCATACCACATCTTCTTTATCCATTCATCTGTTGATAGGCACTCAAGTTGTTTCCATATCTTGGCTATTGTAAATAATGCTGTAATAAACATTGGGATGCACTTATCTTTTCAAATTAGTGTTTTTTGTTTTCTTTGGATAAATATCTAGAAGTGATATAGCTGGATCATATGGTAGTTCTATCTTTAAGTTTTTGAGGAAACTCCATGCTGTTTTCCATAGTGGCTGTACCAATTAACATTCCCACCAACAGTGTAGTAAGGTTCCCTTTTCTCCACATCCTCTCCAACACTTGTTATTTCTTGTCTTTTTAATAACAGTCATTCAAATAGGTGTGAGTGATATCTTATTGTGGTTTTGATTTGCTTTTCCCTGATAATTAGTGAGAAAGAAGAACAAAACTGCAGTTATCATGTTCCTGGATTTCAAACCACACTACAAAGCTATAATAATCAAAACAGTATGGTATTGGCATGGAAAAGAATAGAGAGCCCAGAAATAAACTCATATGTATATGGTCAATTAATTTATGACAAAGGAGGTAAGAATATACAATGGGGAAAGGATGGTCTCTTCAATAAATGGTGTTGGGAAAACTGGACAGCCACATGCAGAAGAACGAAACCAGATTATGATCTCACTTCACACACAAAATTAATTCAAAGTGGATTAAAAACTTAAATGTAAGACCTGAAACCATAAAAATACCGGAAGAACACAGAGGCAGTAGGCTTCTTGACATTGGTCTTAGCTTTGAATTGTTGGGTCTGACTCCAAAGACAAAGACAACAAAAGCAAAAATAAACAAATGGGGCCACTTCGAACTAGAAAGCTTCCGCACATCAAAGAAAAGCATCAACAAAATGAAAAGGCAACCTAATGCATGAGAAGAGATAGTTGCAAATCATCTATCTTAGAAGGGGTATATCTAAAATATACAAAAAACTCAATAGCAAAAGAACAAACAATCAGATCAAAAAATGGACAAAGGATTTAAACAGACATTCTTCCAAAGAAGACATACAGATGGCCAACAGGAACATGAGAAGATGTTCAATATCAACAACTATCAGGTAGGATAAAGTGTGTTAGGGAAATAATAATATGCATAAAATTAAAAAGAGTAACTCCTCCACATTTAATTTGAGATGAATTTTGCCCAAACATAAGTGTTCAATATAATACATTATAGGACTTACATATAATAGGGCTTCAGGCATTAGCTTGACATTTCAAAATGGGTAATATTAGCAAATTTGTTAACCACAGTCTACAAAATTACAAAGGTGATTAACATTTCTCACTCGTGTAATAAATTTGGAGGGAAGATATATATGAAATGAACAGAGAGTATGCATCAGTCATTCAAAACTCAGATTCAGTAGACTGAGGCCTGACACTTAGTAGCTGTATTGTTCTGGAGTAAGTTCCTTAATCTCTCAAAGCCTCAGTTTTATTATCTGTAAAGTGGGGAGAATAATGGTAAAATGTTTAAAACATTTAAAGCAATCTTCACCGATTCTTTAAAATATTTCCAACAACTCTAATGCCACTAATTAATTGCTGCTAATAATATTTTATCTCTTTTCCTCAAAACATCTCCTTTGTCTTCATTTGTCTGAAATTCACGAGGACATTAAAATAGCCAGTAAAGCTTATAATTCTATTGAGGTCACAAACTAAGGAATATGGGGACAACAAGCTAAATGACAATATTTCCTTTCACCATACTTGCATTGTTGCATTACCATAAAAGAAAATTAAGTAAATAAACTGAGATTCTTAAATAGTCTTTTCACATATGTCACTGCAGTAGGCAGAATAGTGACTCTCCCACAAGGACATCTACCTCCCAGTCCCAGAATCTGTGAATATATTAAATTTATATGACAAAAGGATTTTGCATAAGTGGTTAAATTAAGGATGTTGAGATGGGGAGATTATCCCGGACTATCCAGATGGCCTAATGTAATCACATGGGTCCTAATAAGAGAAAGAGAGGCAAGGCAGTCAGTGTAGAGAAGAAAATATGATGACAGAAGGAGAGTCAGAGATAGACTTGGAGATGCCACACTGCTGACTTTGAAGATGAAGGAGCCAAGGAGCCAAGGAATATGGGCAACTTCTAGAACCTACAATGGGCAGACGAATGGATTCTCCCCAAAGCCTCCAGAAGGAACACAGCCTGCAACACCTTGACTTTAGCCCAGTGAAACCCAGTTCGTATCTGACCTCTGTGTCTGTAAGATAACGCATTTGTGTTGCATCAGTCTACTAAACTTGTAGTAATTTGTTATAATGACAATAGGAAGCTAATATAGTAAGTGTAACATATAGTAGAATTGGTTTCTAAAGATATTGTCAAATATCTTTCCTCCAATGGAGGATTTACTGCAATGCTGAAAATGATTCTATTAATATATTCTAAGACTAGAGAGGTACTTTTTTAAACTTTTAATTCTAGTTACTTATTCTTTACACTTTTTTTAGGGAAATTGTGTGCAAATTAAATGTTGGAAAATTCTCTGAAGGAAATTGTACTTTCAGCTAAAATTAGAATTTCATGGCGTAGAGGGTGAAAACAGTTCTCAATGTTTTAATTTTATTTTAACATAATTGTATGCCAATTTTGCTACCTGTAATTTAGTCATAGAGACTATTTTTTTCTGTGTTCGACTATATTTTATCTTTTAGGGTAATATATACAGCATTCATAAAACTACTACACTGAGAGTGCAATTAAATGTGCCTTTTAAATTGTAAAATATTCATTTAAATCATTTCCTTGCTTGACAAGCACCTGTTCAAGAAAACAGCAGATCCAAACTAAAATAGAACATGTGGAAAAAAGAAATATTCATTTACATGTGAAATCCTAATATTCTTATTTCAGTTTTCTTAATAGTAATATTACGTCTCTTTTCATTTTTCTTATATCAAAACTAAGTTTCTCTATTGAAAATAATATGCCTTTCAGAGACTGGTATTTATTTCTAATAAAGCATTTCATGTCTTGAAGATATAATTCAGTGACATTCAACCAAACACTTTCATTCTCCTGGATTCTCATTTATAAGAATAAAGTACAAATTTACTGCACTCTTGACCTGTTGCCCTTGCTTTGGAACATGCCAAAAACAAAACTAGCCCATAATAAGTTCATCTGATATTTTAGAAAACAAACTCCATGCTTCTTAGTGGCATGGTACATGGCTCAAAGTACATGTAACTTCTATAAAATTCTGCTCAAAGGAAGGGTTTTCATGGTATTTCTTCAAACAATTCATTCTTAGATAGAAGGATATTTCTAGCCAGATGATCTCTGTTGGTGAACATCATACTGTCACCAACAAGTAAAATGAAACTCAACATCTTCAGGATTTGTCAAATACAGGAAAACCTGGACTTGAGGTGGAGAGAGTTGCCTTATGCTCATAATCTTATGTTCTGATTAATCAACATTCACCAATTAGTTAAAGAAGAAGAAGAGAGAAACTTTGAAGATGCAGATGACAATAGTTAAATTTAGCATAAAACATACAAGATACCCAGGTTGGGTCGCTTTGACCTTGACAGGTTTATATCTAGATGTCCAAGAAAATCACTTTATATTCTAAGAGTATTTTTCTAAGTAATTTCTTTGTTTTCAGTTAGTTATTTTCTTAAAAACCCTTCATCTTCCTCTTCTTTAATGAGACATCATAAAATAATGTATAGGATTCATTTCGCTTTCTTTAACGTAGCCTTTGAAAAGTACATAGTAAAAGAAAAAGATGATGAAGATCAAAAGATGCTATTTGTTCTGCTTAGCATCAGTCTTCATTTAATTTAGAAACACAAATGATGAATATAAATAAGTAAAAGATGACTTTTTAGTGATAATTTTTAAGAGGACAATCTTTGGAAAGTAACATGGTGAGGATACTAGAAACCGTCAGATAAAACTACTCTAAAAAATGTTTGAGTCTAAAAAGATGAATGATGGAGAAAAATGTTCTGCAAATTGGTTCTATCAAAAATAAAAAATGGATGCAAACCTATTTATTTAGAGCATCTTGAAATTGCAACATTATTGGAGTGAAAACATTACATACCTTAATTTCCTTTAGCTCCTTTAGTAAAAGTGAACATACAGATAAATGCAAACTCCAAGTTTTGGAGATATAAAACATGATTATAATGTGTTGTTATTTAAAAACAAATTAAAATAACTTGAAATTCAAAACCTATTGTTTTCCATTACATAAATTTCTATAATTTATTAGCAAGACTCTCTACTGGAAAAAATTAATTCAATTGATCATTAAATTTATTACAAGCAGTTTGATAAAAACTTTGAAAAGTAGTAACCCCAGCCCAATTCTTCCTAATATTTCTATAACGTAGATTATGCAAATCTCCGATTTATAATAGTTTGATTATTGATAAATAAATATTTATTTTTACATACTAAATATTAATATTTCAGTAAGCTTTCAAATAGCAATATTAACAGTTTACACAATAGTATTTCTGTTTTAATTCTTTACTTCATTTATCAATTTCCTAATTTCATCTGTTAATAGTACAAATACATAATATTTGTACATAATACATAACTTATAAAAAACAAATTATTTATTGGTATCAGTTATCGCCAGAAACTATCTCTACAGCTGTACATATATTTTCCATGATAAAAATAGTGATGGCTTCTTTATTAATGTTATTTTACTTAGAGATCATCAAAAGTTTGCAAAATAATATATTTATCTGAAGTTTCAATGTTTTTCCTAAGCATTCTTCACAGAACGTCCTGTTATTAACTGTATCATACCAATTATGATGACAGTATAAAATCAGTTTTTTTTTAATTACTGGCTCCTTACTAGGTATTGAAGATTATGTGATCAGGGACTATGCTTTTTTTGTAATACTCACATCAGAGCAAGACACGAATATACATCATGCCAGCATCAGTGCATGACACATAGCAAGTGCTCAAAATAAGTATTTTTCAAAAATGAATGAATCATTAAATGGATGAATTTACATTAATTAATGATTAATTGAAGGAATGAGTTTGAATAAACAGTCTTATACTGAGATTGCATCCAGTAAGTAAATCTTTGCCTGTTTTCCCATTTTAAAATCATAGAACTATTGTAATTTTCTTAACATCTATTACTCAATATAACAAGAAAGACAAAAAAAATTAAGAAAAAATCTACCCAAAAAGAAATTTTACTCTTTTGACATATGATGTATGGATGGCAACAAGATCATACACATGAATAAGTTAATAAGATCAGTAAGTCAAAAGGAATTAGAGAAAGTGAAGCCAGATTAGGAAGTATGTTAATAAGACATTCAAGAAGGATTGAGCATGGACTGAAATTTCAATAATTTATTTGGTATGGAAGAGGGGATGACTTTTATGATTTGAAGACATTTTATAAAACAGTAAAAATGGAGAAGAGATAAATCTGAGAAATCATCTAAAAGATCTTTTGATGAGACTGACTATGAATAGCAAGTGAAGCAGAAAGAGTGGAAAGGCAATTGAGTCAAGAGATTATGATTTGGAAGAAAGAGAATAAAATGGCCATTGACAGATTAGCAGAAATGAGAAAATGGGGAATGATTTCATGAGAAGAAACACTTAGACACATTTCATTGTTGTGCAGAAATAGCTTCTTAGCAATATACCAAACACAATTAGAAATCATTGCCTTGATCAGAGTCAGAAATTTAAGTGTGGTAGCCATTCTTTAAGGGTGATAATCAAAGCAAGAAAAGGTGAATTTTTGTAAGAGAGAGAAGAAGAAATGATTATGGCCTGGGTCTCAGAAATCTTCCGTTCTAATGGAGGGAAAAAAGGAAGACAAAGAAAAAGTCCAGGAGGTGTTAGTAGGCAGAAGGGAAGAGAGAAAAACAGCAACATGACTGTTAGGCTGTACCATGATGGAGGAGAAGATATGAGAAAGAAAGAGAAGAGTTACAGTTAAAATAATAAAATATTGCGTTTAGATCAGTCTCCATCAATCAAACCCAAGGACACCCCCATCCCAATCCCTCTCTGATCTAGGTGTTGCTATTCAGTGTATTGCTCTTGTTTGGGAATGGTCACCAATTTTCCTCTTGTGTGCAATTTTTCCTCTTGCACAGTGGCGCTTGGCTCACCTTCTGCTTCACACCCAATGCACTGACATCTGAGAGCAGATGCTGATGCTGCCCTGTGTCTCAGACAATAGTGCAATCAGTGTTACCATAGGTCGCCATAGTCCTTGTACAATGTTCTTCGCCACTTTGTAGTATGAGCTAGCTAAAAATCACCATGCTGAACTGGGAGACAATTCTCCTGATCTGCATTGTTCTCTACAACTTGATCTCTTATCAGTGTTGTTCTGCCTCCCAAGCTTTTTCTTTTTTGCCATTTAATTGATTAGCTCAGTAGTACTGTATTGGAGACAATGCAGCTCTTTAACTTGACTCTATTGCAGTTGTTTCTAGGAATCTATCTTTCATATAGATGTGAAGGAGGAAACCTCTTGAAGAGCATCGAGCACATTAAATTCAACATTACTTCTATATCTAGACCTCGCCTGTGTATCTTATCTGGTGATTTCTTTCCCAGCCTTGGAGCTAACTACAAGTGTTACTTGCTGTCCAATGGGTTCATGCATTAACAGGTACTCATTATCTTTCTGGTGGGATAAACAAGGACCTTACCTGCGGGTTTTTCCGAGAAGACATTCATGACACTCTTGCCAGAATAATTAATTCGGTGGATAAAGAAGCCAGATGTGAGGAGTAAGGGTAAAAGTTTGGAAAGGAAATAGAGCTGGTAGTATCAACTGTTGGAATAATAAACTGAAAAGGCCTTAAATAAAGTCCAGTCACTATTGTTTAGTTTAGATGTTTATAGCTGCAAATAAAAAAATTATTGTTATTCTAGCAAAAAATATAGGATATTATGATCATGCAGGAATGTTTCATGTATCCAAAAGTGAGGAATGCAGACGAATCATAGGAAAATACTAATACCAGGGAAAGGAAAATCATCTAAATACTTTCTCCAGTTCTCTCACCTTCTCTCTCTATTGAGAATTTTTTTTAATGATTGGCACCTGAGCTAACAACTGTGGCCAATCTTTTTTTTTTTTCTGCTTTATCTCCCCAAATCCCCCCTGGTACATAGTTGTACATCTTAGTTGCAGGTCCCTCTAGTTGTGGCATGTGGGACGCCGCCTCAACGTGGCCTGAGGAGTGGTGCCATGTCCTGTCCCAGGATCCGAACCAGGGAAACCCTGGGCTGCTGCAGCAGAGCGTGTGAACTTAACCACTTGGCCATGGGGCCAGCCCCTCTACTGAGAATTTTTAAAGGCGACTAAGAATTAGTTTCTTGTGACAAATTCTCACATTTAATGTGAATTTGTTATGAGTCAGGCAGTGTTCTGAACAGCATCATATATGAACTCATTTAATACCCAGAATAAACCTATGAGGCAGTATTGTTAACATCGGCACAGAAGATGAGAAACTAAGGTGCAGGAAGCCTGAGGAACCTGGCCAAGCGCAGTGCCTAGTGAGAGGTGGACTAGTACATACAATTCCAAGCAGTCTGACTCCAGCGCCCATGTTATAAACTCCGTTTTAAAAATTGAAGGGAGGGCTGTAAGAACACACAGAGGAGGAGACAGGTGTATGAAGGACATTCTCTTCAGGAGACTGGGATTTGTTCTGTATATGAACTTAGATTGAATGAATCTTCAGATACGATTTAATTAAAAAGCAGAATATCTTCAACAGAATCATTGAAATAAAACTGAGGGTTAAGGGGCTGGCCAGGTGCCATAGTGGTTAGATTCACATACTCTGCTTCGGCGGCCCAGGGTGTGTGGGTTCGGATCCCAGGTGAGGACATACACACAGCTCGTCAAGCCCATTATGCTGTGGCAGGCATCCCACATACAAAATAGAGGAAGACTGGAACAGATGTTAGCTCACTGACAATCTTCCTCAAGCAAAAATAGGAAGATTGGCAACAAATGTTAGTTCAGGGCCAACCTCCTTCACCAAAAAAAAAAAGAAAAGTGAGGGGTGATAAGAGAGCATTAAAACATTCATTCGTTTACTCAACATTTCTTTTTTAATACCTATTATACGTGAAATCTTACCCTTGATGCTGGAAATATAGCAGTAAACAGAACAGGAAAGTTTTCTGCACTCATAGAGTTTATATTTAGATGGAGAAGTCAAACGCAAACAAATACAAAATTAGTAAAAGCATTAATTGTGGAAAATGGTCATGCTGGAATGACAATGCAACCGTGTTTTATGGTGTTGATAACTGGAGGGGGAGCAGTGCTTTAGACGGGTAATGACAGAGGACAGAGATTGGGTTTGAATTGCAGAATTTGGAAAACAACATTGCGAATATAGAAGAGAGGCAACATAACATCACCTGGGAGGGGCTCCCACTACAAGACCGGTGGAGAGAGGCTCATCTGTTTCCCGCTACATGATGAGTTCGAGCCCTTGACCGTGTAGTTCCAGCCCTTCTGTGCATAGGGTCTCCTACCCTCCCTTCCTGCCTCCTGCAGGCCTGTATCTCCCTCACTCTGCATTCCTTTTCTCTCTCTTCACATTCTGTTAACCCAAGCCTCATTTTACTGGGCTACATGGTGTATGGAGTGGGGTCAGTGTCTTGTGGGGCCTCCTCAGGGACCCCCACACCTCATGAATCCCTGGGTAGCTTGATTCTGCCTCCCTTTCAGGAAAATGTGTGCCAGAGTTGCTGATGGAACCAATTAAATATTTACTATAAACAACAACAACAAAATTTTTGACCTGAAAAAGACCTGACCTTGAGATGATCCAGGGTGCACCTACTTTGAATAAGGTAGGAAATTGGGTCATTAGTTGAGAATCTGGTGACAGATAAAAACAAGAATATAAGAAATGCTGAAATCGATATAGTGGTGACTGACTCAGGTTATATTTAGAAATCAATAAAAAGGTTGGCTAGCAAAGATGAAAGTCAACCAAAAGCAAAGTTGATTTGTTGATTATTAATGGTTAGGGTGAACAATATTACCTAACCTGTAAGTCTCAAGGGATGAAAGTCACATGTGAAAACCAGTGAAATATAAACTGCAATGTAATTTTAGATAAAATGTAATGGATTAATTAAACATAATAGAGTGAAAAACGCATCATATCAATAGGAAGTGAATAATACTTTGGAGATGCAAGGTCTTGGTAGAAGGAAGGAAGGAAACAGGAAGGTCTTAAATAACACCTCTATGGGGATATCTTTCTTAGTGTGCTTTTATATATTATAATGAGTTTTAGGATTTAGACTTTTGAAAACAACTAAGCATTATTTATATTCATCAGTAGAAATAACTAGAAATATTAGATAACTTCAGTTCAAAGTTTGGAGAACTTGAACAAGTACTAGATTCACAGAGGGACATTATTCATCCCAAATGACAGTAAACAGCATTTTATTCTAGCATGGGATTATGCTATGATCAACACTGAAATTAACCAAACTTCCTTGATTAATCAAAATTATATATTATCATCCTGATTGCAATCACCTATCAAAGAATCATTTTCCACGGTAATTTGCAGAAAACATAATCAGTACCAAAGCTGGAGGTCTGTGCACCTAAAAAAGAGTTATTTGATAATTTCCTGTTACCCTCAACACCTACCCCTCCAAGAGAAAAACAAGCAGGAGGATGGACAGGAATAGCCTAGTTTGGGGTTTCTCATTGTGCTTCCCCTCACAATGGAACCCATATAAACATCCCATCAAACCAAATAGAGGCTAATTGCTCTGAACAAGATAGGCTTATTCAATTCATCATCTGATGATATCACCACTTTAAACTGTTAAATTTGCAAGAACAAAGCTGTTTTTATCATAATTTTTGAGTGCCTCTAATTTGATACTGTTCATCTCTCTTTAAAAATAGGTTGAAAAAATAATCTTATATATTTGAAATGATTGAAATTAAGATGTTCCTTTCAGCCTAAAGATTTCCTTAAAATGTGGTCCAAGACAACAAAAAGCTTCCTGACCTTGATCACTAGAGTCTGTTTGTCTAAGGATATCATATAGCTTCATTTTGCTTAATTCACTTCATCTGTTCACTTGAATTAAATTATTTATTCTAAGAATTCATCGTATTTGAAGGAAAGCACTATGATGCGGTGCAAAGTGCTCTTGACCAGCTAGAAAGAAACTCAAGCCTTGCCATCAACTAGCTCTATGGCCTTTTTCAAGTAATGTTATTCTTTTGGCCCTAGGCTTGGTTATAGACAAAAATGAAATGCTATTCTCTATAATATCTAAAGAACCTTTTAGCTCACAACATGAAAATGCAAAATAGTGATTTGTCTTAATACCAAAACTGTTTAAAAATCAAATATATGAATTTAAGATCCTTCCACCTATGCATCACCTCTGTTAACATTTTGGTGTGTTGCTTCTTTTTTTAAAGATTGGCAACCGAACTAACATCTGTTGCCAATTTTATTTTTTTTCTTCTTCTTCTTCTCCCCAAAGCCCCCCAGTACATAGCTGTAAATTCTAGTTGTGAGTGTCTCTGATTGTGCTATGGGGGAGCCACCTCAGCATGGCTTGATGAGCGGTTCCATGTCTGTACCCAGGGTCTGAACCCGAAAAAACTGGGCCGCCAAGTGGAGCACATGAACTTAACCACTCAGCCGCAGGGCTGAACCAGTTTGTTTCTTTTGAGACTGGCAATCTAGCATGGGCTGTTATCTCCCCACATTGAACGCACCCCTGCAGAAGTTAGAGAAGTGAAACAGAATTACAGATTTCAGGACTTCACAAACGGAAGTCTACCTGGAACCGGATGTGTGTGTTGAGCGGTGAGGGAAGGTGGAGGGTGCCTGTCACTTGGAGCAGAGGGAGGCTGGAGGCAAAAGAGATGAACTCAAAGAAAATTATTAGGTTCTGCTCTTGTCTCTTGTCTCGGTTTCTTTTGGATAATCACTGCATGCTTCTTAGGGAATTTGCCAGCCAACAACCCAGTTGCTTTGCCGGCAATGGTAGAATGTTATCAGGGCAACATTGTACTAGGGGAAGAGTTGATGGAGATGGTTGTGAGCTGACTGGTCTTCCCGAGACAGACATTTCTCCACCCTCTCACCTTCCAAGACCTAGGGATTGGTAGAGTTTAACCTGGGGAGATTACCTCCTCCAAATGGTGCTTCTCCTTATGAGTATGTGTGTGTGTAAAGTAAGCATGTGGAAAGATTTACCTGGTTTTGGTGTTTTCTGTCTACGTGGAAAGCAAGCTATATATTAAACTCAATTACATGCTTTACAAAAACCATAAAGAGTAATATACTTTCTTATTTCTGGGGTGCTGACTTATGCAGAGACAAAAGCCAAAGCTACTACTAAGGAAGGTTAATTCATTTATTTTATATTTATTAGATATCTGATATAGACTAGTCACTAAGTTAGATATATGCAATATGAAAGAAAATAAGGAGTTTCCAACCTAGAGGAATTCACAGTAGTCACGTGGTAAAATTGCAATACAATGCATTCTGCTATAGTGGAGATAAGCAAAATTACTTTATGGAGTCCATAAAATAGAGCAATTAACTCTGTGTGAGGAAGTCAGGAAAGATTCACTGAAAAGAGGGCACATTTATGATTCGAAAGCCTGATTGTGGAAAAATTGTTTTAAGCAAAGAGAGTAATATTATCAAAGTCACGAGAACAGAAAAAGGAATGGTGTAGAAGCCACCTAAGGCACTGACACCAAGTTACTGACAGCCAATGCATGAGAGCCGCAGGAGGCAAATACCTGGAAATGAGGCCGCAGAACTCTAGAAAAACAGATAGGATTGCTTTTAAAGGCCCTCAGATGCAAGACTGAGGAGTGTGATCTTGATCTTATTAAAAAATGTGTACATCTAAATATTTAGGTGAGATTTCTAAATATGATTATATTTGTTTTTTAGAAAAATTATCATGGATGAGGAGACAAAAATTGGGAGGATGTTGGAGAATTAGAAAATAAGGAATTATAATGATATATGCAAGAGATGATGAGGGATTGGACAGTGAGTGATAGTGACGGGTGAAGTTAGGGTGGGTATAAATGCACGCCTGATTAGATGTCAGAGCTGAGGAAAAGCGCTGTGTTGAACACAGGTTTCCATTATCTAACACAATACTTAGCACAGAACAGACTCTGAATATATATTGTAGGAAGAATGAATTGGGATTTCTAAATGCGAGATAGAAATTTTCTATCAACGATTCCCCATTCTGTCATCTCCCCATCCTTTACCACCCTAAACACACAAGATTTCTCTATACTTTTCTTTAGCTTTCGTTTCTTATTAACATGCTATTCATTTTCTCTCTCCTGTTCCCTGCCCTCCCCAAGTTTTGCTCCTGACTGTATGTAGTATATATGGATCCCAATCACAGGCAAGTCTCTGTAAAAAGAGACTTCAGAAACATTCCTTAGGAATGATAGACTGCTTAACCAAGACTTTCCACATGGAGAGGATGAGGGCAGGGATCTGAATCAATTTCCTCTGTCTCGTTGGGGAAAGATATTCACTGATTTCATGCATGAAACTCCCCACCATGTATTTTATACTTGTTGGAAATGTATCTTGACAGTTGGTCTATTAATCATGAAATATGCAATAGATTTTTATAGCTATGGATAATGTCAAAATTGAATGTAGTGAAGCCATTTTAAAATGGAGTCAGAGCTACCTTTCCAGAAAGACTGTCTTGAACTTTGGACTGGGCCAAACCTTTGGACTGAGCCAAAATAGAGTTGTTTTCCAAGCAATTTTTTGAGAAGTCAGTGGGAGAACATACATCTTGATGACAAAGACTGATGACTGTGGACTTTCTGAAGATAGAACAAATTGTCAATCAATGTTTAGCCAAGACTAGCTCTCTGCCTCCAACTCCAATTAAAATTCTTGTAATACAGCCTGCCTTCTTTGTCTTTAAAAGCGCCTTATTTTTACTTCCTAGGGGGACACCATGTGGGTTTCTACCTGAATCTGTGCTCCCCATATTGCAATTCTTTGATCCTAAATAATCACTTTACCTCTTAAACTGGTTTCTGTGTTTATAGATTCACAATAGCCAGTATGTTGATAATGTTGGTTTCAAAGCAATTAATTAAATTGATATAGTTAGGAGAGAAAAAAATGACATTGAAGTAATGCATTTAGTAGGCAAGGGAAATGATTAGAGTTAAGAGCAAAATTTTAAAAATGTGGCACAATCAATGACTGTCAAAAATATCACAAATCATGAGACAGTGAAACTAAAGCAAAAATTCTCGTATAGAATTTCAAAAACACCATTTATATTTTATTAACTTCAATCAAATTATTTATGCTTTTTGGTTACTTTTTGAACACATTTAATACTTATTTCAAGATACATTCAAAAATGATATGTTAAAGCAGAAAATAAGCCAGAGGAGTTTTATGAATTTCTTTGTAATGAAATATTTCTAACTTCTATTATGCAACTTTTACGACTTCCCAATTAACCTTTAAACAAAACAGTAATTCTATCCTATTATTATTTAATCAGGTAGAAATGCTAGATTTTATTCTTCTACTTATTTTCTGATAAATTCCTCAATATCCTCAAAAGAATATTTCCTTGATTATGCAAATAATCTTGAAACATCCCTGAACTTATTCAAATGACCATTTTCCAAGTTGTGAAATAAAGACATCAAAACAATAACAGCAGCCTAAAAAGTGAAACAGAAAATGTAATTTGGTTTGTCGTAGTTCTCTGATTGACCAAATATCGTTAGATTGACTGAATAGATTTAGAATGTCTTTAGAAGAAATGCTCTCTGACTGAAAACAGGATGCCCTGACAAGAAATAAGAGAACGTGAAACATCACAGTCAAAGTTATTCTACTTATTTTTGAATAGTGGAATTGTGATTCACCAAATGCCTGACACGCGTCCTGAATTTAGAACAAGGAGAAGGAGTAACATGTTGTAACGCATGTTCTGTGTTCTCTTAGAGATTATTATAGGAAAAATCAAAACAAAACAAAATGTGGTATGTAGAGTCCTACTCTTTCAATTTATATTGAGACTCTAATTTCCCCATCTGTGAAGCAGAAATAACTCTTACTTACCTGTCATATGTATGAAATGAGAAAAATCAATGTGAGCATTCTTCCAAACTGTAATGAGGCTTGCAAGTGATATTTATTATAAATTTTACATTAATTCCTACAGAGCCTAGGAAGACTTTAAGTGATCTTTCAAGGAAAATTTCTAAATTTTCCATTCTGTGGTCTCCTTTTTAGACTTTCCATACACAATGAGCTCCAACAGCTCTAATGACCTCCCTCAAAGTGCTTGCTGCCCAAGTAAATTTCTTTTCCAACTCCCTCAGCTCCAGCACAGGTGTTCCATTACTTTCCCTGATTCTCCCTACTGACTTTTACAGTAATTAGAGAATGTTTCTTTGGTGCTGATAAGATATTTTATTTATTTATTTTCCTAA
Source organism: Equus asinus (assembly GCF_041296235.1). NCBI lineage: Eukaryota > Metazoa > Chordata > Mammalia > Perissodactyla > Equidae > Equus > Equus asinus. Next base: position 5,455,643 of record NC_091806.1, on the reverse strand, counting down.
TTTTCAAGAGCATATTTTGAAACCTTGCATAATAACCCCTATACTCAACATATTTCTAGAGATGGATGAGAGGTTGCTTATATATTTCAAACTTATTTCCAGGGTCATCTCAAAATGTGTTTCATGTTGTCACTAAGAGGAATCCTTTCTGCCTCCCTCTCTCCACTCTTTTCTCATCTGAGAAAAACTACATTGTTAAGAAACTGCAAATACTTCAATATTTCCCTGCTCCCAGGAAAAGCGTACACTTTCCCCTAGGAATTAGCAAATGAATACACTATTTTCCCATTCTTTTACTTTTCTCCAGCAGGGAAGAAAATCAAAACAAGCCTCTTGGGTTGTGTTATAGTTTTCTAGCTTCCCACTCAAAATCCCCAATAATAATAAGTAACTTCTGCTGGACTCACAGGTGAACTAAGACTATACTTACTGGACTTTCTGTCCTTTAAGCAATGATTTCTATAATTACAGAGATATCTGAAGTGTGCGCTACCATGAGAAGACAAGCATATGGTGAATTGAAATCAAATAAATATTTAAGCAGTGAATGGAATAGGAGTTACCAAACCCTGAATTCTCATTTCTCTAGAGCAGTGCTGCTCACACTATGCAGTGAAGGGCCATTTTCAAAAATATCCTATCTTTAATGGACCAAAAAATGGTCCTCGAACACGTGAGTACCACATATGCCTCACCAGGTGAGCTTGACAACAACTGAATTATTCTATGCTCTGTTCTACAATAAGAACTCTCTGACTGGAAGTTACAGCAGTGACCAATTGTCATAAATTTTCTATATGCATTCTTTCAATTTCTTATTCGTCTTGCATGGACCAGCAACACACAGTTCACAAAGAGGTGCCCTGCTAAGGACCGTGCTTTGATAAGCAGTGTGAAAGAGGAGCTGTTGGAAATAGTCCTTGAGAGCATGAAAAGCAGTCTCATTTCCACTGGAATAAGAGTTAATACATCAACAGCTGGCCAATAAAGAAGGTCCTTCGGTGTTGTGATACATATAAAGAGCCGAATGCTGCTGCCATTTTCCACGTTTCTGTCTTTGTTTCATACAAATAGAGTTAAGTTTTCCAGATGATTGAAACCCAGATAAACTGCCATAATGGCCTAATTTGAAACAGTGAGATTAAGCTCAGCAAAAAGTTTGTGGCAAAGAGCCCTGAAGCAAAAGTCAAGAGAAGGTTATGGATTCTCCTGTGTTACTCAGTAAGGATGTAGTATTTTACCATCACTTAACTTCCCTGGACTACACTTCCTCATTTGTAAAATAAACTGATAAATGAGATTATCTGTTTAACAAGTCCTTTTTATGTCGAAAATTATAGGTTCATTGCCCCCTTTAAAATGTGTACTCTCCCAAGCGTCAGTTATGATAAGAAAGATCTCATATCAAAATACGTCAATCACAATTTCCACATTCTTCACTGGACATTTCCCGGAATAACACACCATTGATGGAAGCATTACTGATGGCGATAATATGAAATAGGAAATACTGTCCATTATTGTAACCATAAGAATTTACCAAAACGCTAGTTTGTTGATTAGGATTGTGAATCACATTTGAGTCACTTAAATACAAATAGATGGGATACAGCACTCTTCAAAAGTTAGAATTTTGCTTTTAATATGTTTAAATCTAGATCTGATCTCATGTGTCTCTAGAAAATCACAGCACAATACATGAGGCTGTGGAAACGAGTGAACTTCTTGTCCTGTAATGGCTTGAATGAGAAGGGCTCAGTTCTCCAACTTGCCTTTATAAAGAAAGACTAAATGAGACAGGGGGGAAAATCCAGTTAAAAATAACTCTGAGAAAATTTTGAAGGATGAAGGTACTAATATAAATTTCTGTCAAAACTGGGAGAGAAAATAAAGACTTCCACAAACATTAAAGCCATTAGGGACTCCAAGGCATTTTATGTTGAGCCAAGAGCAAGTGAAGGAGGAAATAGTTTGGAAGAGCTGTTGGAAGTTGTCCAAAGAGAATTTTGTGACTGTCCACCGAAAATGGTGGACTTAAAAAACAGAGCTGGAAAAACTCAATGGGACAGTGGAAAGTTTACTTCCCACTCATTTTATTGGCATAAAACAATATGTCCAACAGAGTCATAATGATTTAAAGAATACGCTTTAAGCTGAGTTTCAAACCCAGGATATTAGGTCCATGCAGTTCTAGAAATAGATGATTCTAAATGGTCTAAGGGGATGAGATATAAAATGCCTTATATGTTCTCTGAACACCATGATCATCTGCAATCTCCACCACTCCTGTTGTGTATTTTTCCACTGGTTTGCTCAACAGTTTAAGCTGGTAGACAATTCCAGTAGCGTAGCCTATTAATGAGTGAATGAGATTTTTTTACTTCCAACAATTTGGACCAACAGTCTCTCTCAGAAAGTCTATGGAAATAATGGCTTGGTTTGCTCAGTGAAAAACCATTACCATATATTATGGGCTATGTGAATCATGTAGTTAATCCTTAGAATCTCTCATGTTAAGAATATTGCCAAAGAGTTCCCTGAATAAGCCATTTATATGTCATAATTGAATTTCCAACAAAACACCATATTGTATGATATCACAAAAAAATACATACATATTAAAATGACACATATAAACACAATTCTTACTAATTTAGATACATGCTTTATATGAGTTCTTCTTTAATCAATTGTAACCTACATGATATAAAAAGCCTTATGAATCATTCATTGATTTAAGCACTAAAGAATTTGTTATATCTATTCCCTTTTTCAATATTTGATATGCTAACTTTCTATTTTTCTCTTACTCTTTTTTTTAATCAAATTCATTGTACTCGAATCTACTACAAAAACCATTCTTGAAGTATATTTTCATATTGGCATTTACCTATTCAAGACACAAAGCATATTAAAACAAAGTTATATTAAATACAAGTTCAAATTTAATTCAATATATAAATACACATAAACATGTTCCACATGCTTAGACTTACTCATCTGTGCTCTCTTGTTATTCTGCAAGTGAAGTACCCCACACACTAAGATTTCAATTTTGTCACCCATGGCAATGCACATCAATCAAACCTACCAATTTGCTTTTTCTCTAGAAGTTAAACCACGGTTAACTCCATCTAACTCAGAATTTATTAGTTTTTGTATTGTGTTTTGTACAGAAATGAGAACAAAATAAGTTAAATGATAAATCCTTCTTAGGAATTATTACATATATTTAAAATGATTGAGCTTAAAAAACAAATTAATAAAAATCTGGCATCTAGAGAGTGAACACGAGGCAAGCAGCTTTTCTTACCTAACGGTTTGCTAACAAGTAGGAGGTAGTCAGATTGTTATTTTTTGAGGGTTTTCTATATAACAAGCTCTATTTGGGCCTTTAGCATTATTTTCTCCTTTAATCCTCAAAAAAACATCCTATAAGATAGACATTAATATTCATTGTTTAAAATAAATGACAAAGCTAGAATTTAATCCATTATCTGCCTCATTGTAAAAACAAAACTGCTCTTACCAAAATACCATAGCAACTCTTCAAAATTCTATCTTGGACATATTCCAAATTATCCTACTCACAGTGTACCATGTTAACATGCTTACGGTTGTGGTTTGGAAAATCATCTTAAATGTACTAAACACATATTTGAGAGCAGAAATCATTTACTTTTATATATCTCCATATGTTCTAGTGGAAATTCATTGCTTACACTTTGTGCAAAAATCATTGTAATAGTCAGGAAACCCTGCTTCAGCTGGTTTGGTTCCCATCACCCCAACATGATCCATATATTTGGCAATTGCCCATCTGCCCATCTGCAAAAAGCCCTGCATGGCTTGCCTACCCATCTCCTTCCTATATTAAAGGAATCTCGTCTCTACCACAAAAGAGATAGTGGAGAGGATTCTCTGCAAAGAGTTAGAGACAGGATAGCTAACTCTCCTACATTCTCTATCCTTTTAGTGAGACCTGAGATATCACGTTCCTTATTTGAACGTTGTGTCTGACACCAATTAGGACGCTGAGAGCAAGCAGTAGATCCTAATCTTTCCTTTTGACTTACCCACCCCTTCCTCATTGGGAGGTCATTGAAGAAACAATTACCTTATGCGCTCATATTGACAAATTTGCAAATGGCCATTCTGAGTGACAGTCCTCCCAGATCTGTAGAAATTCTAAAACTGATTCACACAAATAGATGGGTAGAATTTGTTCAGGATAAAGCCTAGATCTGCATGTATCTCATTAGCGAAATTTGCATCGGTTGGAAACCCTTATGGTGGTCCACAGTGACTAATGCTTCCTGGTATTCATGTACATGTGTAACATCCTTCCCTTGTCTGGACTTCTTTACCCACGTCTCACAAATAGACCAGGGAAGAAGGGATTGGATGCCTCTGCTGGTATTCACCTATGGAAAGATAATGGCTTTTTTTCTTCAACACTCTTTCAGTCTCTCTTGATTACTTATTCTGGGGAAGCTAGCTATCATGTCATAAGGCAGTCTTGTGTAGGGGTCCACGTTAGTGAGCTTGGAAGCAGATCTTCTGCAGACTGCCAATAACCTAATGGGAGAGTTGGAGACAGATCCTTCAGCCCTAGTTGCATCTTGAAGTGACTGTACCTAAGCCAACAGCTTGACTGCAACAACTGCAGCAGGTTTGAGGCACAGACACCCAGAAACTTGCACTCAGATTCTTAACCACAGAAACTGTGAGATAATAAATATTTGCTATTTTAAGCCACTAAACGTGGGAGTAATTTGCTACACAGAAATAGGTAACTGATACAGATTTCGGTTCCAGGAGAGGAGTGCTGTTTTAACAAATACTTACAAATGTGGGAATAACTTTGGAAACAGAAAGTAGAAAGAGATTGGAAGGATTTTGATTAACTTGTCAGACAGAGCTAAAACTGCATTAAGCACATTTCTAGTAGAAATATGAACTTTAAGGATGCTGAATGTAAAGCCTCACAAGCAAGTGAAGAGGAGGTGATTGTTACATACAGGCAGAAATTTAGCAACATTACTGCCTTCAGTCATGTGTAAAGTAGAGAATATGCCTAATGAAGGGCGTGATCTAGCTAAGGAGACTTCGACGCAAAGTGTTGAAGGTGCCATCTTGTTTCCTCTAGATGCTATAGTGAAATCCAAGAGGAGATAGATAATGGAAAGAAGGGCTGTTAAACACAAAAGGAGCCAAGATTTGATGGTTTTATAAACCCTCAACCTTTCCAGATGGCCAGAAATACCAAAATTAAGGAGTGCTTTTAAGCAAACATAAAATCCTGCCCACTGCCAGGAAAATTTGCTCAAAAGATAAAGCCAAGGGTTTGACTGTACAACCTTTTGTTAAGATTGACCTCAGTAAGATCAAAGGTGGGGCCTCAGTGGATTGTCACACAAAAGCCTCTTTAAAAAGGTTAAAAGTGTGCCTCTAGCATCCACTTATCAAACAATTGAGAATCAGGAAGCTTAAGGACATTGTTCCCAGGCTGAACACGAATCATTGAGGGTGGGAGAGCAGGTTGCAATAGGCAGTCTGTAAATTAACCCTGAATGATCCCTACCCCCTTGTATTTATATGCCTATGTAATTCCCTTCCCTTGAACAAAAGTTGGACCTTTGACTTGCTTCTGATGAGTAAAATATGGGCAATGTGAAGGGATGCTACTTCAGAGGTTAGGCTATAAAAAGACTGACTTCCTTTTTGGCCACTCTATCTGACTCTCCGTTAGATCATTGGGTCTATAGGAAACTAGCCATCATGTTGTGTCAGAGCCCCATAGAAAAATGAAGTTAATGAGTTTGGAGGCAGATCTTCTATTTGCCAACAACCACGTGAAAGAGCTTGGAAGCATATTTTTTATCCCCAGTTGAGTCTTGAGATGACTAATGGCCCAGCCAACAAATTGACCATATTTTCAGGAGAGACTTGAGCAAGAGACAGACTGTAAGGTGCACCTGGATTCCAACCCCAGAGAAACTGAAATAATAAAGGTTTGTTTTACGCCAATAAATTTTGAGGTATTTTTTTTTATGGAGAAATAGATAACTGATACAAAGTTTTTACTTTGACTCCCTTTCCTGGTTGCATGCTAAAGCACAGACACTCAGTCTGGAAAAATGTGCTAGGGTGGATGAGGGAGTGCTCAGAAAATCCTTACTGAGTCGTAAGTAATGTACTTGTAGCCAACCGAACTAGTAGTTGTATCCTAAAAATTCTCTTTTGGATTAAAAATAATGTCATCAACCTTAATTAAGTTTTCCATGATTGGAAATATTCTTTCTTTTATAAATTTTAAGTACAAAACTAAAACTTTTAAAACCTAAAAAGAAAATTTAGTTTTACTTATAAAACTAGAATACTGATTTGTATTTTGTATCATGTATTTTTGTATTTTGTATCATACTGATTTTGTATCATGTTTGCTGATATAGAATTCTCTTTTTTCTGCTCAAATAACGTGTATATGACTTCATTATCTATCTTGTTGGAACAGCTTTTTTTATTTTGTTTTTCAGTCTGTCTCCTCTACTAGATAAGTACCTAAAGGTAAGAATTGTGCTCAACACAGGCATCTAGACTCCTGCCTGGATATATTGACCAGCAATTGTTGTGAAATGTTCACTGAATTTGCCTTTGGGAAAAACATTAAGCTCCAGAGGGCTTTTTATCGTCATAAAGTTAGGAGTTTGTTCCAGATGGTTCAGAGAGCACTGTCTTTTTCTTTTCTTCTTTTTTTTTTACGGAAGATTAGCCCGGAGCTAACATCCGTGCCCATCCTCCTCTACTTTATATGAGGGATTCCTGCCACAGCCTGGCTTAATAAGCAGTGCATTGATCTGTGCCTGGGATCTGAACCCCTGAACCCCAGGCCACTGAAGTGGAGTTCACGTCCCTAACCCCTATGCAATCAGGCTGGCCCTGAGCACTGCCTTTGTCTATGATTTTACAATTAACTAATTATATTGTTCATGTTATACAATGAATTCACAACAAAAATTATGAACCACACTTTAAAAGAAAATATTAAATAGGAAATTTATGATACTGTATTAAAGAGCCAGACTGCATTTTTTGATATTTGACTGCCGACAGTGTTTTGCCTCACCCCTCTTTCTTACCCTCCTTTCTGTCCCACATCTAGGCAAGCTGATAAGAAAGCCTGGATGCTCCCTCCTTTGGTGTTGGCAAGACATTCAAACTGCAAGTCCCTGCTTATGTGAGAAGCCTCATGGAAGCTCCATCTTCTAAGCACAATAAAAGCCCCAAGCCAGGCTCCTCTCCTGCTCTCTCAAGTCCGTTTTGGACCATCTTTGGACGCCTGCCGTCTTCTCCTCAGAAGTCCTCAATTATGTAAGTAATAAACTTTTTCATACCTTTTTAATACGTGTGTCATTAGTCTAGGCATCAAAACCAAATTTCAGGTGCATAAATCAAAAGAGAATCAAATTAGTACTTCAGTTTTCTGAATATGCTTAGGTTTAAAAAATATAATTTTAGTTTTATATTTAAAATTTTTGAAAGCAGTAATAAAATTTCAACCACAGAAAAATTTAGTGGAATCCCAATAACTGTAATTGTTATGCCCCAGTATTAGTTAGGACCATGAAGGTTGTCAGTTTGTGTATTTTAGCAAAGTTAATGCTGTGCTCCTACTCATTAAAGCCTCCTTAGACAATATTACTGAAATTACTGACACCCATTCAGGCAGAAATCATTAAATATTTTCCTATTATAGATTTGGTTAATATGTTCTATTCAATGTCTGTTTCAAAAGGCTCTCAACCAGTTTGCCTTCATCTGCAAAGGGACATAACATATCTCTACCTGCCTCCTCATGGGTTAACTCAACAGTCTAGCATGTCATCTTTGCAGGCAAGATCTTAACTGCATACAACTTTCTCCAGGAGGATGTGTGTGACATTACATTGATGAGATTCTCCTCATTAATGACATTCATTTGACATGCACATTCAGGACATAAAAATATTGGCAAAGGAGCTCACAAAAAGAGGATAGCCATTGCCCTACACATAACTCAAGACCCTACCACCTCAGGTAAATTCCTGTAAATTATCTGGCAAATCAAGAGCTGCTTTATCCTTGATAATGCCAAGAAACAGCTATTGACTCTCTCAGCATTCACAACTTCCTTTAGACTCTTTCTGGTTTGGGAGGCAACATATTTCTCATTTACAAAATTGAGTGAAGCATATTTGCCCTGTTACTTGCAAATTGGCCCACTTTGAATGAGTTTCCCTCCAACAAAAGTATCTAGAATCTGTCTGAATTACAATATAACAGGCATCCCAATAGTGGCCCCAGGGACTGCCATCTGTAGGTGCTTTAGCAACAATTTCTCATGCTTTCTGGAATCTCTGGGCCATCCGTGATGGCTATAAGTTGCCCACTGATTTCTGATGCAAGAAACTGCAGCCCTATGCTATACACCATTAAAGCCACAATTGTTGATTGCATAACTGGGTTCTCCTGGAAACAGAGGCTCTCATAGGCCCTGAGCCTGTGAAACTCTACACCCAGCTGCCTATTATGCCTTGCATCATGAAAACAGCTCCCAACAGACTCAGCAAGACTATCTAGACTTCCTTGTTAAAGGATGGAGCCAAAGATAGGCTCTCCAGTATATTCCACTTGCAGGAGGGGGAGGCCTCTCCTGTCCTCAGTCCTTTGGCAGATGCCAGGGTCTTGGAGGAGGTCAGCCCTCTATCAAACCCATCAGTTGCCTTGGGAGATCCTTAGGATCAAGTGAGTCAACAAGAATGGGATTCATATACTTTATAGAGGTCATCATCATCACCATACAGGATGGATCCCAGTGGATCACAAATTTTGGGTGGGGGTCTATCCTACTTTTTCAACATGGTTATAACATATACATTTGTGTTTAAATGCTCTATTTTATTCCCCTGGTGTTAAAGAATTGCATATATTTTGATTAATGTTTTTTAAAAGTCTGTCACTAGCATATAATATTTCTTTATGATGCTATATATTTTAACATTTATTTTAATCACTTTTGACTTTGTTTGATTTTGTTTTTCCTTAGAAAAAATTGTACATCACTTTGAGTGCCTTTTAAAGTGTTCTTTAAAACAAGAAATACAATGGGACACTGCTACGCATCTCTTAGAATAGCTAAAATTCAGAAAGCTGACACAACCAAATGCTGACAAGGGGGTGTGGAGCAGCAGGAACTCTCATTCATTGCTAGTGGAAGTGCAAAATGGTACAGCTACTTTGGAAGATGATATGGCTCTTTGTTACAAAATTAAACCTACTCTGACAAAAACTATCATATGATCCAGCAATTGCACTCCTTGGGACTTACCCAAAGAAGTTGAAAATTTAGGTCCACACAAAGATCTGCACATGGATATTTAGGGTAGCTGTATTCATAGTTGCCCAAATATGGAAGTCACCAAGATGTCCTTTACTAGGTGAATGGATGAATAAACTGTGGTACATCCAGACAACAAGATTATTATTCAGAGCTAAAAATATGGAGTCACCTTAAATACATATTACTAAGTGAAAGAAAATCATCATAACAGGCATTATTTTTCTCAGTCACATTTCTTTTCTTAGCATGGTACACTGAAAAAATTTAAAAATTTTAAAAAAGTAAATGTTAAGTTTTGTATATTTGGAATAATTTCAAGCTTACACAAAAGCTACAAGAATAATACCAATAATTATTTGTTCTGAACTATTTGAATGTAACTTGCCAACATGATACCACTTCATTAAGAATATCTCCTAAATAATTACAATGTACCATTGATATAAGGAAATTAAAGTGATAACTATCATATAATTCCCAGGATTATTTCAAGTTTGTCCATTGTCTCAATAATCTGTATTATGCCAAATCTCTATTCCAAAATGTGTCACCTTTAGTTGTCATGCCCTTTTAGTCTCTTTCAATCTGGAACATGTTGATCTTCCTTGATTTTCAGGATTGATGTCATTTTGAGGACTATAGACCAAGACCAATTATTTTGTAGAACATGCCTAAATTTGGTTTAACTAAGGTTTTCTCATAATGAGATTCAAGTTGACAGCATTGTATTTTGCCATGTGGCATATGATTTTGATTTGTCACAAATTCTAATTGTTTTTTTCCTATGTTAAGTTTGATTACTTGAATAAGAAACACTTTATGTTTCTCCTTTGAAAAATTACTCTTTTCACTATTATAAGTATTCTGTGGAGAGGTATTTAATGACAGTGCAAATATCCAATATCTTTTTTCTTTTGTTGTGGTAACATTGGTTTATAATGTTATATGAATTTAGGGTGTACATCATTATATTTTGATTTTAGTGTAGATTACATGATGTTAACCATCCAAAGACTAATTACCACCCATCACCGCAGACATATGCCTTATTACCCCTTTCACCTTCCTCCCTCCACCCTTCACCTGTGGTAACTATGTGTTTGTTTGTTGCTGTTTTTATCTTCTACTCATGAGTGAGATCATGCAGTATTTGACTTTCTCCCTCTGACTTATTTCACTTAGAATAACACCCTCAAGATCCACCCACGTTGTCACAAATGGCCGAATTTCATCATTCCTTATGGCTGAGTCGTATTCCATTGTGTATATATACCACATCCTCTTTATCTATTCATCCCTTGATGGGCACCTACATTGCTTCCAAGTCTTGGCTCCCTTGTCAAAAATTACCTGTCCATAGATGCATGGGTTTATTTCTGGGATCTCAGTCATGTTCCATTGATCTGTGTGTCTGTTTTGTGCCAATATCATGCTGTTTCAGTTACTACAGCTTTGTAGTATATTTTGAAATCAGGGAGTGTGATACCTCCAGCTTTGTTCCTTTTTTCACAGATTTCTTCGACTATTCTGTGGAAAGTAAATATTCTTGAAATTTTATCTCAGGTTAATTCCTGAACCTTGTTTCAGAATATTCAGAACTTCATCATTAAGAGAAAAAATTAAAATATTTTTTAAACACGAAAAAAATCCTAAAGGAAAGGGAAGCCTTTTAATATTATTTTGAAATTACTTTTTAAAGCATCTCATAACTCTCTAGCTTATGTGTAGTCCCCAGGCATTGTTAATGCCCATGAATGCCAATTAACACTGAACTGCTTACTACAATGTTTTTCTAGCAGGCAGCCTCAAAATGTCCCATTATCGTGATTAAATATTTATTGAACTTGAAGTGTGTCCTCAACACAGTAAAGAAGGTACAGGGAAAGTTTTTGCTTCAAAGACATTCTTGTGCTCAGAAGTACATCAAGTCAAGATCATGTACCCGGGAGTTTTTTCCTCAAATTCTATTACACTCTAGGTTGCATTTATTTATGAATTTTCTTATTAGATAAACAAATAAAAATTTAAAACTGTGGGTATTGGAAAAATCTTTCCAGAGAGAAATTTAACAATCATCACCAATTCCATAAAATCTGCTCATATCTCTTGATCTCCTTTATAGGAATCTATTATTTAAAATAGTTTAATCACTTTATGTACGATTTCTGTATCAAGGATTTTCAATATCCGCATAATTGTTGTTTGAGCTGGATTATTCTTTGTTGTATCCAAAGTGCAACATACTTTGTAGTATGTTCAGCAGCATCCTTGTCTTCTACCCACTAGTGCGTAATATAATCATCCACCAACCTACCCACCCCCATCCGACAGTTATACAAGCAACAATGTCTCCAGACATTGTCAGACGTCCCCTGGCAAGGCAAAATCTCTTAACCTACATTGAGAACCACTGCTTTATATAGAAAAAAATAGAGAATGGTGTGGGACATTACAGTACATTATATATTATTTCTCTGAAGGATATTTCATTTTATAGAAGCCCGTGAATAACAGGAATCACAAATACAAATTACTCTATGGGACAGGCAAATAAAGTAAGTGAGTGGAAATCACCAGTGGAGAATGGTGATAAACTAAGATGCTCTTGGCCTGTGCACCAGCCCGAAGGGGCTGCTATCCCTACATTGTTATTGTCAAGTATTGCAAGACTCAAATTCTGATTCATTGTTGCTAATTCCTTTTTTCAAGAAAAAACACGTGTATGGAAATATCTCCGTTTTTTAAATATTAGGAACTAATTAATTTTTTTAAGTACCGTGCTAAACAAATTTTTTTTTTAATTTTAGATTGTTGATTTGCACCCTCTGTTACACTATTAAGTGATAAGTTGAATACAAAATTATAAATAAGTTTATAAAGTTGACCTGACTTATATAAAATATGTAAAGACTGGAAGGATATCAGAGTGTTTATCATGTTTTCCCATGGGTAGTTATTATTTTCATAACAAGAGTAATAATTGCTAGCACATTTCTAATATCAATGGCGAAGCTTTCATGATAATTTTCCTGGAGAGAACACACAGTGTCAATGCAGAAGACACAGAAAACTTGGGAGTTTAAGAAGCAGAGATCGGCCAGAGAGAGGAATTTTCAGGTGAGAGCCCAAACTTTGTTGCCACCATGTTTTTTCTATCATCTGACAAGTGAAAGCCAGGAAGCAGAGGAAATAGGAAGTCACCTACCTGAAGGAAACTGAAGAGGCAAGTAACAACTACCCACTGCTCATTTCTCTGTTATAGCCAAAGACAAGCAGAAATGCCATCTTAGTCTGCATGTCCCAGAGTTTGAAAGAAGAAAATGACTCCAAGAATGAAGAGAGTGCAACAAGAAACTTGTAGAACCAGCACCTATTATGTGCCCCAAATCAAACCCTTCCTTAATGTAACACAGATTAGAGCCCTATCCACAGCTATGGTACATTCTGCTTGTACTAAAAGTTTAATTCCCTGGGAAATGAAGCCAGACTGGTGAGGCAGAAAAGTCACCTAGAGGAGTCAATATTCCAGAAGATAAAGGCGAAAAAGTCATCTAGAACTCAGGATAAAAGAAAAGACCCCAGGACCCTGGGGGAACTATTAGCCTCAGAGACCTGTACCCCTTTATGTGGGCGTTGTTACCATCATAAAGGAGCCCATGTGATTCACTCAAAGTTCCACTTCATAAACTGATGTAGGCAGCAAATACTGCAATGAAAAGAAAATGTTCTTGTTAAACATACAGGGCAGGCAGTATTGTAGGCTCTGAATAGTCCATCTATTTTAATATGGAAATTTAACTTCACTTTGCTTTTCCCTTGTTGAAGTAGTAATATTTACAGGTCAAGTCTTCTTTCCTTACTTTGGAAAGAAAACAGTATTTTTTTTGTTAATTTGGATTTGAAGTTTAACGGGCCTTTAAGGTCTATTGTAGAAGAATAAAAAGGAAATGGGTTTTCTGAGGACGTCAAGAAGAGAAGAGGCTTGAAGAAGGGAGAGGAAAGGATTTTCCAACTTGAAGAGGACATTTGAAAATCTGCAGCATCAGAAGTGGTGGAGAAGAGACAGTAGGTCTGACAGCAAGACTAATTAGCTGGCTGCCCTTCAGTGATGGATGGGCAAGCCTCCTGACAATAATGGCTGGTCTCTAAAGACAGGACTGGAAGCAGCCAGTTATATAATCTTTTAATAAAAGATTATCTTGTTCAGTTACTGCAGAGAACTAGCAGCAAAGTGCTGGACATAAACTGAGCCTTCTCACAGGACAATGGATGTCTCAGTGGTAACTTGTGTGGACAGATTACAACTTGCCAGAACCACTCCTGTCTCATCTTATGAAAGATCCCCAAAATTGTGGTGCAACTCTAGGAGAAGGGTGAAGTTTTCAGTCAGTGTGCTGAGTTTTGGAGCTAGACAGTGCTTTACAATATACAAAGAAAGGGAGTATTTCTTGCCTAAGTTTGCGCATTGATACTTACCTGCTCTCTGATTTGTCACACTTTTCTACGTGTTCTACATTTTCCAGTATGTGCATGTTATCATGTTTAAGGCTCTAAACAAATACTTCTATGAGAAAAATCCAAATGTGTACAAATTACACATGATGCTCTAATTTCTTTGCTTTTCATTAAAGCAATCTATTGGCAACGGGAGTTTCAGAATACCAACATGTGAGCAAAATTGATGATACAGAAGCCAATGTCTGTTTTCTCATTGATCCATGGCAGTTTGTAGACCTCCCAGAAAATAAAACAGTGGCTAATAAATCTTGCTTTGAAATAGAGAAAGCTTAAAATAATGAAAAAATCTATTTCTCATTTTGTAATATACAAGCTGTCTTGCTTAATTGTGTTCTGCTCTGTAGTTTTGACATGGGCATTACTTTTCCCTCGGCATTAGTGTTAGTGAATTACTCTGCAAGAAATTCCCTTTGAGGGACTATCAAGCACTACCTTTTGAGAGGCTAACATTTGGCAAACAGTCGAAATCAGAGACATTTCAAATGAAAATGAAAAACAAGAAAGATGAACAATGCCTTATTCGTGCAGAGAATGAATACTTTGATAGCAAACGTTTCAGAGTTTATGATTTACAGCTGATCTTTAGAAAGCATTCAGCTTCCTTTCTCTCTTTCCCAGTGAGGGCACCTGAGATCTGCCCGGCTTTGCCTAAAACTAAGACAAAGAATCCCTGACCACTTTCGAATATTGGCACAGGCACATTGCTCCCTATTCCTGAATTGCTCTACCCCAGCTCGAATCAGAGATTAATTAAAGTAGGCTCCATTATGACCTAGGCTAGATGCAACTGAGTGTACATACTTTGGGATCAGAAAGGAAGCATTATCATTCTTGCGACAAATATACATATAGACATAATTGTGTATAATATGTTTGTGTGTCCAATACCAAATGATCTGTACTTCTTATTCTTATTTCTGGATTACTAATAATTCTCTGTACCATCCTTCCCTACTTACAAATATAGAAAGAAATATTTATCTATATTTATTAGATGAACTTTACAGGAAAAAACATAAGATCTGTATTTGTCTACATTAGCTTCACTCAGTCTACACACTTGTAATAAGGGCCAACTTTATGCCAATCCCCATTACTCTGAAAGCATTAAGATAAGGAACTCTCATCAGCTAATAATATTACAGTGCAAATTGTTTATTCATTTAACAAACATGTATTGTTAAATTGCTATTCTGGACCTTGCAACAAACCCATCTGATACTGTCTTTGCCTTGGAAACATGCACAATCATGTGGCGGAGGAAGTCAGTGGTGTAGATCAGTAATTATAATAAAAATTTTCTTATATACGTTTGTACAAAGAGCCACAGAGAATAACCTCCGCAAAGGAGAGTCAAAGAGGGAATTCTATTAGACTTTCCCTCCCAACTAGCAAAATAAGTTATGAAATTTGCCATAAGGAAAAATTTTTCCCCACTGGGATGACGTGGGTCCTACCAAAATTGAAGGAGCTAAGTGAATAGCACTGGATCGGAGCCCTCAAGTCTTCTCAAAAACGGATAAAGTCACACTGAGTCTCACAATGATAAGCATGATCGACTTTTCTTCAAGTGGAATAGAGGGCATGGAAAACACATTTTTATGGTGTATTCAGCAAGATGCCACTCCTGTTTCTGTATGAGATTAGTCCTATCATGGCTGACATTTTCTCTATATTTCCCAGTTGATAATTCCTCAGTGTAGCCCTACTGGTCCATGCTCCATATTGAGCCATGGAAAATGAAATGCTGAAAGTTGACACTTCCAGCTGTTAACTGTCCTCTGCATTCCTTTCCAGCTGAACCAATGAGAACATTGCAAGAGTGACAGTATGCCTAATTTCATAAGGACATTTAATAGTCAATGATGAATCATTCTGTGACTTTAATTTTCTCAGGTTCTGTGGAAAAACACGTAGTTCATAATTATTGCCTATAGTTATTTCTTGTCTTATGCCAGTGGTTTTCCAACATATTTTAAGGAACAAGAATTTGTAGTAGGCATCTCATAGTGATGAATGGAAGATTACCCAGAATGCTCTACTACCAGATGTGCCTGGTATGCTTCCTTTCAACATTTAAATTTCACCTTAAATACTACTGTCTCACCCAGGTCTTCCCTAACCATCTCATCAAAGGTAGTCCTTCTAAATGCTCATTATTCTTTACACATTGCTTTATATTATTTTTTCATAGCATTTATTATCTGAACTTTTGGGAATATTGCATGGCATACCAACTAAGTATTCAGAATACAGAATAAAATATGAATCAGCATGTATTATTAGTGAAATTAATATTTGTGGTAAAT
The DNA here is from genome assembly GCF_041296235.1 of Equus asinus. Lineage (NCBI taxonomy): Eukaryota > Metazoa > Chordata > Mammalia > Perissodactyla > Equidae > Equus > Equus asinus. The sequence goes on along the minus strand of NC_091806.1, from coordinate 5,439,434 downwards.
CAACATTGAACAAAATCTGCCTTAATCCAGACAGACTTGTCTCAATTTAACTGTAGTGGGGCACATTTATTTATTATATTTATTGAGAGTATGTCAGATTTTTGTCTCAAAAATGAGTAATGCTGTTAAATAAGTTGGAAACTAATACCTTGGCCCATAGCATTAAAATACCCTGAGGTATTGTAATATTAGTTGTATCAGATTTTTTTGCTGTGATTTTTATAGTAGTATTTTTTGCGCTACACAAACAGTGTCTTTTAAAAAAATCTGTATTTTACTTCACAGTTCTGTAGGTCACAAGTATTGTGGGCTCTACTGGCTTCAGTGCTTAGGGTCTCTGGCTCTAATAATGTATTGGCCAGCTCAATTCTCATCTGGAGGTCCTGGGGGAAAATCAGCTCCCAAACTCACTGTCAATGTTGCGAGAATTCAGTTCCGTGAAGTTACAGAATTCAAATCTCCAATTAAATAATGTCCAGGCATTGCTCGCAGCTCCTAGAGGCCACTCATATTCATCCTACATCACCAGCCAGCAATGGCATATTGAATCCTTCTCCGCCATTGAATCTCTGACTTACTCTTCTGCATCTACCTTCCAGAGAAAACTCCCAGCTTTTTAAAGGATTCTTGATTAGGTTAGGCTCACCTGGATAATCTCTTCTTTAAGTCAACTGTGCCATATAACATCATTAATCATAGAAGTAAGATCCATTATATTTACCCTTTAGGGATTTGTGTGGCATGGACCCCAGGGCGCAGGGAATCTTGGGAGACATTTTAGAATTCTGTCTACCATGTAAGCTAATACAGGCCATGCAGTCAATGAGGCAGAGACATCAAAACAAATATTTTGGAAATAATTTGAAATTTCAAAAATCTTGTAATTTACCTTCTTGGGAAATATCAGGCTTTTATTGGACTTTGCTGTACTTATTTTATAATTTGTTTTTCTGTGTGTGTGTATTGGTTTGCTTGGCTCTTGTTTTAATTTGTTTTGTCTGAGCTTTGGTTGTTTGTTTATTTTTAAATTACATGTGGAGGACACAAGTAATACTGAAATTTCTGACCCTGTTGCAGGGCCTGTGTGTCAGCTATTTATTCATAACAATAACACATATTACATTACATATATACATATTATTATACAATAATATATATATACATATTATAATACAATAATACATAACATAAACATAATATTACAAAATATATTAGGTATAATTTTCTTTCTTTTTTCATTTTTCACAAAAATAAATAAGATTGTTGATGTGCTCTGTGCTACAGGATATACTTTTTAAGTTCAAAATATTGAATATACTATTAAATTGATAAGGTATGGAGTCTATAGATGTTGAAAGCATTCCAAATACTTTCAACTCCCTATGGAAGAATGATTTCAATTTCTGCTAAAGCCCTAGACTTCAAGGAATTTAGAGGCATTTTCTAAATGTATTGGGCAATAACAATTCATCAGCCATGACGTTAGAGTAGACTGATTTGATTATTTTCCACTCTAAGTTAAAAGCAGACACTGATAGAGAATTTGCTTAAATTAAAATACCTATAAATACCCCTTAGAGGTTATGTAACATGGTTTAATTTTACTTATTTTTCTAATAATAACCTGACACCAGTAACCAAAGTCTTGGATGAACACACCTATAAATTATCGTTTGTGGATGGAACAAGATAGAACGAGACTAAACATGATCTCCCCAAATTTATGTTTATTCATAAACAGAGTCACAAAATAGATGCAGGAGGTTGCACCTGTTTAAAGCACATACTCTCCCGGATTGCAATTAACTGAGTTTCATCATTTCCTCTAGATGAGATTTCTGCAGTGGGATGGAGTTAATTAAGTGCATTCTATGAAAATAATCAGAGTGTGGAATATGTAAACAGAACCGCTACAGTAGATGTACATGAAGATATTATATGGGGATTATTGCGCAGTCCTTCAGCTTTCAAAGAGTAACAAGAATAAAACATTCACAGGCATGCATGCAAAAATCTCCCTATGTAAGCACAATATTATCAAATTATCCAAGTTGATTAAAGCTTCAATTGCAAAGCAAGGGTGCAATATTCAAGTGACTTTGTGTTTCTACAAGTAAAATTGAAAATAAAATAGCTTTCTCCTAAATTACCTGAAATGTCAAGTAAAAGTGGTTTGCAAATTAAATTAACTAGGAAACTGCCTTCATTTTCAGTAAATTCAGTCTTATTGTCTTTCCTCAATAATTATGAAATAAAAAATGGTCTTCTTATTATTTCCTACTTGGTCATACTGCAACCAGTAGGAAATTTGATTACTTTTTAAAAGATAAAATGGTTGTAGTTGGTCAAAGAGAAGTTTCTGAATGGAAATGAATACAAAATTTCTGGTAAATTTTTAATAGACCTTTGAAACTAACAGTTTTCCGACATACTTTAATAGCGTACATCAATCTTGCTGCAACTTACAGAAAACCTGATTATTGACTTACAGCAAATCATAGAAAATCAAATTTAAAGAAATCATAGCCCTAGCTTAGTGGAGGCTGTCCTAATATAGACTCTCTTCTTTAGTTGTCACTATTCTTTCCTTTGCTGCACAGCTGCGTTCGTGGACCACTCATGTTTGCAAATGAAACCCAATAGCCTGGTCTTTGTTCTACAGGAAAGAGTTTCAAATATTTGAAGATGGCTTGTATACATTTGTGTATCCAAACAAAACATATCATATTGCGTTACATATTTTTATCAAACATCATTGCTAGATTTTTCACTGTAATTGCTTATCTCTTACCTCACGCTAAATTGCAACTGTTGCTCTTAGAATATGGAACCAGCATTACTAGGACTTATCCTCCTGAGCATCATAGCCTAGAATCTGGATGGACACCATCTATTGATCCTAGCAAATTATATGAATTTTCAAGGTCATACTTAGGGTATTTATTTGGCCAATATATCAGATAAATGGTATTTTGTTTTACCTTAACTTTCTAGCCCTTTATGAATCCATTTATCCTACTAGGAATTTTGTGTCAGAATATAAACTCTCTATTTTCCTAACTTCATAATTAACATTCAACAAGGCATCTAATCAAAGCATCCCTTTCTCATTAGTACACTTCTGACAGTTTCATCATCAAGTGGCAAGTGTTGCAGCAAATTGTGTTGCTATCCTATCAGATGTGTCAAGAACTTGATCTTCCTTTCCATTAAGTCAGATTAGGGACAAGGACCAATTTCCATTATGAAAATGTGACTGAAAACAAGTCACACTTTTCCAGCAAAATCTTCTAATAAAAAATGGATTAAGCTCATATTCTCCTTCATACATATTCTACATGATCCAAGGATTTTTAAATATTGATTGAATAATTTAGTATTGATGAACTAATGTGAAAACCAAAGAAAAAGTCCTTGAAATCAATTAGCTATTTGATTACAGTCAAGCTTTGACATATTGCACAGAAAAACAAATTAAATCTTGGAATTTATCCATGATTATAAGTGGCATAATTGTTTTGGCAGTTAAGACTATTTTAGGATGGGTTTTATTCACTCTTAGATCTATTACTTCATATATTATATAATTTTGGATTTATTTCTCTCCCTTTTCTGTCATAAGCATATAAAACTACTAATATTATCCGATCCAGATCATTAACCATTGAAGTACTTTTAGCTGTATTTATATTTATATATTATATTTCTATATAAATACTGTCATAAGAGACATGATAAGGACTTTCTCTTTGGTTCACTGTCGTTTTAGATTCTGCCTCTTCACTACCGATTAACTGTCAATACCCTACCTGATCGTCAATCTTGTTTCTAACACTTGCACTATATAGAAACTCATCTAACTCCACAGAGAGGTGACTCTCTTCACAGAGTACATAAACAATAGCTTTGCAAAGAAAAAAGAAAAAGTATTTTCATTTGTGCTTCTGTTTCTGTACACTAGAATGTTTTACGGCAAGAACACCCCTCTTGTAGACTGCATCTGGGGATCAACAGACTCAGATTGAAGGTGGTGATAATATGAACAAGATATCCCAGATTAAGAGAGACTTAAGAGTTACTATGTTCATGTTCTAAAGAGTTCATAAAGCGATGGTTTCTGATAATTTTATCTAGAGTAAAAATGAAAATGGAACTAAGATCACTAAAAATTTAAGTTTCTGTGGAGCTCCTGACTTTTAGAAAGGTCAATGACAGTCACGCAGATTAACTTGCCATTGGACGATGTGCAAGAAGGCATCCTGGAAAGTTCAGGTATGATTTTACTATGGTCACATTTCTGAACTGATCTTAAAATTTTAAGAATGGCTATTGCAAACACTTTGAGTGTAAATTTGGTATATGCTATACGAGTTACTTGAAACAGAATCTTTCTCTTTTTCAACTCTGTAGTTTCAACTCTTAAGCAGTTGCTTTGTACTTTTTCCAGTTTTCGTGAAAATTTTCAAGAATATGGAAAAATAACACGATGGTAGAATAGTATACCCACATTTCCACCATCTAGATTCAAGAATATTTTACATCTTTGGGTATGTGTGCACATGTATGCATGCACACATGTGTGTATGTGTGTGTGTGTTTTCCTGAGTCACTTCAAAGCAAGTTGTGGAAACAGTACTTCTTTCCTAAGTACTTCAGCATATGTCTTTGAAAAAAAAAGAATATTATTTTACATTAATAAAATAACATTTCACAATGGAGACTATTAACAAAAGTTTCCTAGTGCCCTCTATTGCAGAAGTGATATTTAAATACTCTCAATTGTGGGCGCTGGCCCAGTGGCATAGTGGTTAAGTTTGCATGCTCTGCTTCCACAGCCCAGGGTTCACAGGTTCAGATCCCAGGTGCGGACCTACACACCGCTCATCGAGCCCTGCTATGGTGGTGTCGACACATAAAATAGAGGCGAATTGGCACAGATGTTAGCTCCTGTACAATCTTTCTCAAGCAAAAAAGAGGAAGATTGGTGACAGATGTTAGCTCAGGGCCAATCTTCTTTACCAAAAAAAAAAAATCTCAATTATGTCTCAGTATCTACTGTAAAGCTTTCCATTTCTTTTCCACTGTTATCCAATCAGGATACTCAAAATTAATTTTGGTCTTACTCTAGAAGAGTCCTCACATTTTGTTTTTTTCATGGCTTGATGAGCGGTGTCTACATCTGTTCCCAGGATCTGAACCTGCAAACCCTGGGCTGCTGAAGTGAAGCACGTGAACTTAAACGCCATGCCGCCAGGCTCACCCCAGGACAGTCCCCACTTTTTAAACTGACATTGACTTCCTTCAGGGACCATACCAATTGTCTTGTAGAATGCCCCATATTCTTGAATTGTGTAGTTGGCTTTTGAAGGTGTTGCCTGACTTGTCCTTCTCTCTTCTGTATTTTCTCTAAACTGAGGCTAGATCTAAAATTACATTGTAGTTTTAATACAGCAAGACCTCAATACACGCATCAATCAATCAGTCAGTCAAAGTACTTGAGAAATTAATGAACAAAAAACATAGAGCACTCTTTTAGGCCAAACAAAATAACAGATTAGTTAATGAGCTTTTTGAAATACCCAATTAAGTTTAATGAAAGCAAATCAAATTTAAATTTTCGCTTTCTGTTTACCATCAAAAATTTAGTTTTAAATATAGTATTGTTTTCCATATCAACAAAACAGAATTCCAATTTCCCAGTGACTATTTCTTGTGTCTTTACAAATAACATGTCAGTAATAATAATAATATTTGTCATGAATTAAAGGAGATAGAATTAGTTGTGAAATGTAACTAAATTGACTTTAAATAATATTGTACATTTAATTTTTAAATAATTTTCTCTAAATACATGACCAGATATACATTAGTTTTCCTTATCTGATAAATGTGATGGCTGTCATCATTTCACTTTTTTCTATTCTACTTTATTTTGTGTTAATTTATTTTGGTTATCTTCATCAATAGTCTCATAATAATATAATCTGTAGAAAAATGATTTCTCTATTCCATGCCTCATAATATTTTTATTTGCATAGATGTTTTGGCTTTTTCAAAATATCACCCATAAGACTGTGTCTAGATAAACGAATCATTCTATATGGTTTGCAGACATGTTCTTAACTGTCTATCTTTGAGATACTAAAAGCAGTCATATACATGGCCGGTTAACGTAAAACTGTTGTCAATCATGCAAAATGGGCAACCTTTCTACATTAAAAAGGAGAAAAAATAACATGACATGTGGGATTGTGAGTCCTGTGCCATTCTCCCAACTTCAGAAAAAAATTTATTTTATTTAACTGGTTGTATAACCAACATAACAACTCAATAAATCTGTGAAACACACACTCATATAGCTTATATTTCACATTTGTTTAGTTTGAAAATGATATTCGTTGCATTTTCCTCATTATTTTTAAAGTGAGCCTTATACCATCTTTCTATAACCCATAGGAATTTACTGGAGAAAATAGAAGCTGATGAACCACTGCATGGTCTGCTGCGTTCTGCTCCGTGTCCTTGTTGACTCAGATGATTTTTCAATAGACTAAGACATTTCTACCATTTCAATTTCCTGCTTCAAGAAAGCACATTTGTTCCTCTCAAAGCAACACTTAGTTTCCGCTACTTAACACGGGCCTTGTTTAGACAAAATATGAGATTAGTATTTCCCAGGAAATAAAGTTGAGAGAAATCAGAACTGCTCCATTTAACTGTCCAAATATCTAAGATTGTATAGATAAGGTTGGTGTATACTTTTAAGGGATGATTCAGTAATTTATCAAAGAGCTATTGATTCTGTACTGGTCAATTGAGATGGAGATATCAATGTCAATTTTACCGCCTCAAGAGAGAAACCTTCTTGCACTTGAATTCATAAAAATGTGGATGTTCTCACACAAAGGTCAAAAGATGTATTCGTTACAGTAACTCAGACACATCCAAAAATCTCTATAGATTTGATACAGTAGGAGTTTATTTCCTCTGTACACAACTACCAGATGTTGGTGGATGCCAGATGATGTCCACATCATTCAAGGATCCAGGCATCTCTCACAATGGAGCTCTGCCATTTTCAACAGGTTGTTTTTAGGCAGCAATGGAAAGGGAAAGAGAAGATGATGAGAAGGATATGTACTTCTTAGTCATGCCAGTCCAGAAAAAGAAAATAAACGTTATGTTAGCTGACAACGTTTGGGAAAAAAATTGATTCAAAGCCTTCCCCTAAGAGGACCCTAAATGTAGCCCCACGCTAGGTAGACACTTCTCAGAAACACGTCTATGAAAAAGTAAGGGAATATGAATCTTTGCTGGACACATACTGGTCTCTGCTGCAGGTAGAAATTTGGAGAAGTTCATAAAAGTGTCAATCTACTTAAATAAAAGGATCTCCCCACTACCACCATCACGAAGTAAATACTCATTCCTCAAAATATTCTCACCCTCGTGCATTATCCATTTCCCATGTATAGCTTTCCACCTGCATTCTGTTAGTGAAATTTCACAGGAATAACTTTAAATTTATTCAGTAAATATGTCATCTTTATTAATTAATGAAGATTTGTTGGCATACATCTTAAGTGCTGAGCATTGCCCATAAAAATTCATTTACGTTATTTCATTAATACTTCACAATAACCCTAAAAAGCAAGGACTGATATTTCTCTTTGCAAATGGCAAAACTGAGGCTAGAGATGTAAGGCCAATTGTGCAAGGTCAGAGTACATTTGCTGATGTGATGAAGAGTGTGGACGTCAAGCTGCAGCAGGGGAAGGAAGAATGGGACGCGAGTAGAAGGGCTAGTGAGCATGAACCATCTTTTGAGGTGTTTAGATTTGGCAAGATAGAGACAAATAACATAACCACAATGTAGGCAGTGTGAGGAATAGTTTTTAATATGAGAATGGTTATGTAATGATTAGTAGAAGGTGAAAAGCCATATCCCCTTTTTTCTATTTCATATATGTTCTATATTCTATATTTACTACAACTCTAATGGTAACACCTTACATGTTGTGTTCAACAGCAACAGCAAAATAATACAAGCAATAAGTCAGGCAAATAAGAAAGCACATGCTCAAAGCACAAGACTCAACAAGGTATAAAATCCCTTCACTTTCAGTCTTCCCTTCCCCAAACACAACACCTGCCCTACACTGATCCCCAAACTTCCCTCCTTCCTTTTCATTTTAAGGAGAGTGATTTCTCTCTACCTGACCAAGTGGAAGTCTCCTTATGCTCATTGATTCCAATCCCTTCCTAGTCTCAAAAAAACATGGTCAACCTTTCGTCTCTCTTTCCCTTTGTCATCTTCCTTTAAATTCTCACTCTCAAAGGTTCTTTTCTAATTGTGTTGAAATCTTCATGTTTTAGTCTCATTGATTTGTCTGCTTTCCTCACTAGAAGAGCCCTCTTGAAAGAAAAACATGTGCAAATTATTCTATAGGTTTTGAAAAATACCTTGGCTAAAAAAAAGAAAGATTATAGCTAACATTTATTTGTGTTAGGCGTTCTTACAAGTACATCACATATGCTAATTTACTTAATTTTCACAACCAACTTATGAGGTAAATGCTATTTTTCCTGTTTTGCAGATGAAGAGGCTGCGTTAGAGAAAATAGAATCAATGGCCTTGGAATCTGCCTTTTCTGGTGTTAGATTAACTCTAGACTTGTTTCATGTAGTGAATCAATACTTTTTTCTTTGCATAAACTAGTTTGAGTTGCATTCTGTAATTTCCAATTTTAAAAATGCTGGCAGAGGTATCCTTCAAAAATATAGATCACTAGATAGCACTATCCTGTCTCTCACTGTTATCCAGGCATCAGGGCAATATGCAAATGACCCCTCGTGGTCCACTCTTTTACTCCCTCATTCCCTGGACTCTAGCATAGTAGAATGAGTCTTCAGAGCTCTGGGCTGATCGTTATTTTCCCTGCATGGCTTAACAGCAGTCAAACTGCTATACCGACATCTTGTCATTCCAACTCCCATTAATACCAAAAATTGCCGGTTAATACCTAATTCCTCACCTCCACGACAGTATCTAATCTGTTTTCTGAACTTCTATTGCTTTTATAAAAATACAGCTTTATTTTCTCTTGCTTTGAAGACACCTACTCCCACCAAAGATGAAGAAGTGGGCAGAGGGGGAGAAAGAAAAAAAGGGAATCTTTGGTTTTGGCAATTAATGTGTCAGTGCTGATGGAATTTATATGGAATGTAAGCTAGTGAGTTTACATTCTGGTTAGTTTATTTTACTATATGCAAATTCAAACATGAGTATTTTAGAGTCCCTGTATAATAGTAATAATGTAATATATTATGAGCCAATTATCTATGGGTCATGTAATTTATTTTCAGCATTTTGTGACTAAACTTTAAAAATTAAATTTCTTTCAAGGAATCAGAGTGTGGCATACTGGGAAGAGAGCAGAACATTGTAAAGAGAGGAGTGGGAATCCCTGAGGCTAGCTTTGACTTGACTCAAAACTGATTAGACGGACAAAGGACTTGAGTAGAATTTTCTCCAAGAAGACATACAAATGGACACTAGGTATATGAAAATGTGCTCAATGTCACTAAGCATTAGCAAAACACAGATGAAAACTGCAGTTAAATATCACCTCATACCTGTTAAGATGATTATTATTAAAAAACAAAACCAGATAATAATATTAGCATGGGTGTGGAAAAGATAATGGATGGATGTAGAATGGTGCAGCCAGTATGGAAAACAGTATGGAGGTTCCTCAAAAAATTAAAAGTAGAATCACCATAAAATCCAGCAATCCCATGTCTGGATATATATCCAAAAGAATTGAAGTCAGGATCTTGAACAGATATCTGCACCCCCATGTTAATTGCAGCAATATTCACAATAGCCATGGTATGGAAACAACCCAAATATCAATCAACAGACGATTGGATAAAGAAAATGTGGTATATACATAAAATGGAATATTATTCAACTTTGGGAAAAGAAGGAAATCCTGCCATTTGTGACAACATGGATGAACCTAGAGGATATTACATTATGCTTTTAGGTAAGCTAGTCACAGAAGAAAAGCACTGCATAATTGCAATAGTCAAACTCAGAGAAGTAGAGAACAGAATGGTGGCTGCCAAGGGCTGGGGAGCTGGAGAATTGGGGAATTATTGCTCAATGAGAATAAAGTTTCAGTTATGCAAGATGAATAAGTTCTGGAGAGCTACTGTACCACACAGTATCTACAGTTAACGATATAGCCTAGTGCACCTTAAAATATGTGTAGAGCCTTGGGCAATGTTGGTGGGAATGCAAATTAGTACAGCCACTATGGAAAACAGTATGGAGGGTCTTCAACAAAATGAAAAATAACTACCGAATGATCCAACAACCCTACTTCTGGATATATAGGTATCCAGAGGAAGTTAAGTCAGTATCTCAAAGAGATACCTGTACCCCTATATTCATTGCAGAATTATATATAATAGACAATGAATGGAAACAACCTAAGTGTCCAGTGAAGGATGACTGTATAAAGAAAATGATGTGTGTGTGTGTGTGTGTATATATATATAGAAATTATTTATGTCTACGGATATGGATATTATTCAGCCATAAGAAAGAAGGAAATTCTGCCGTTTGCAACAACATGGATGGACAGTGAGGAGATTATGGAAAGTAAAATAGGTCAGACAGAGAAAGACAAATACTGTATGTTCTTGCTTATATCTGGAATTTAAAAAACTGAGCTCATAGACATAGAGAGTAGAATGGAGGTTGCCACAGGCTGTGGGGTGGAGGAAACTGGGAGATGTTGGCCAAAGGGTACAAACTTCCAGCTATAAGATGAATAAGTTCTGGGCATATAACATAGAACGTGATAGCTATAATTGACAATACTGTATTATATACTTGAAAGTTGTTAAGAGAGTAAATATTAAATGTTATAACCACAAAAAAAATGGTACTTATGTGAGGGAATGGAGGTGTTAACTAACCTTATTGTGGTAATAATCATTTCACAATATATACATGTACTGATCATCACGTTGTACATCCAAACTTACACGGTATAAGTCAATAATACCTCAATAAAGATGGAAAAAATAAAATATGCATAAAAATAGATCTCATGTTAAGTGCTCTTACCACCAAATGGACACACACACACAAAAGAACACAAAGAAATTTTTGAAAGTTATAGATCTGTTTAGTACCTTAATTGTGGTGATGGTATCATGGCTGTTGCTTATGTTCAAACTCATCAAGATGTACACATTGAATTGTGCAATTTTTTGTGTATCATTTATACATCAATAGAGCTTAAAAAATGGATTAGAGTGTCTTAGAGTTCAATTGATCATGTAAAGTGAAGTTTTGTTCTACAGGCTCTCTCTCAGCTTTTTTATTGTCTCAGTGTTTGCTGGAAAATATACGATTCCTTTGGCAATTTTGGCTGTTCCTTTGCAACACTGAGCAATTCCAGCATCATAAGAACTCAGCGTTAGTAGTGGAAACAACTGGGAACCAGAAGTTTTAGACCGTAATCGCTCATATTGCAACCCTAAGAGAGGCATCCTACAATCCTCTTTGTCATTATGTGCCAAGTCTCCAAAAGAGCCAAGTCTTATTCAGATGCTCTCAGCTGCAATGAATTGTGATCGTTTATGCAGTCCATTGTATGTTACGGAGCATCTGTTTTTACCGTGCCCTACGTAATTAGGCTCTCTGCCACTTTTCAGAGGTTTTAGGTTTATTAACAACTTTCAAATCTAGTAAAGTGATATGCTCTGCATTGTATGATGATTTTCTTCACCATATAACAGAAATGGAATCAAAGTTTCTTGGCAGCAGTAATATCCCAGGGTCTGTTACTCCTACGCTGAGAAAGTCAAATATTTTATAAGTTTTCATTTGGGGATGTATAAACTGAGGGTTCAAATTTTTCAGAATCATAGTTTTCCTTTTAGTAGCTATAATTTCTACTGAAAGATCAAGTTAAATTGCAACTTTTCTCAAAAATATCGTACTTCATTCATTAAAGAAGTGTTTCATGTTCTGCTACAGGCAAGACATTATCCTAAGCCTCCAGGTGGAGTTGCGCATGCGACAAGCAAGATTTCTAGCGGAGGAGACGTTGACAACAAGCAAGGGGGCTACTAATATCAGATAGTCACATATACTTGGTATGAAATGAAACAAGGTGATATAGTAAAGAAATTAACTGCTCTGTGCATGTTGGGAAATTAGATGAAGTAACCAAGACAGAATTCTCTGAAGTGTCAACATTTGAAAAGGAACCAGCAAAGGGAACATCTGGAAGAAAAGCATTCTCTTTAGGGGGAATAAGGAGGGGAAAAATGAGAATCATCTGTACATTTTCAAGAAACCAGAAACAGCACTGGTGTGATTGGCCTGAGTGGCGTTGCAGAGAGGCTGACAGAATGAGGTCAAATGGGTGAGCAAGACCCATGTCATATTAAGTCCTTCACTGGCCTTGATAAGGAGTGTTTAATTATATCTTAAGTGCATTAAGAAGCATTAGAGGATCGTAGGCTGAGGCATTCAGTGACTTTATTTATAAAGATGACTATTACATGAGGACCAGAGAGGCTCACAGAGGGCAGTCGAGAGTCTGCTGTAATTGAGTGGGAGATGACAGTAGCCTGCACTGAAGTCGTAGCCATAAACACGGAAAGGAACTATGGAATACAAGATGTATCAGGAGGTAGAACCAACAACTTACTAATGGACAAATGTCGTATGTGAGGGAAAGTAAAAAATTAAAGATGACCCCTGGGTTTTTGGTTTGAGCAATAGGGTGGGTATAGTTAATCTTTATTGTGACGGAGAAATCAAGGGAAAGAGAGGTTTAAGAGTGAATACGTGAATAAATGGAACTATTGATATTTTATATATCTTAGCAAAATCGATTCAACATATAGTCCTCCAAACTTTCACCTGAGGGTAACTAACTTTAAACCATACCAACCTCCACAGGTTTATAAGCTTAATTGTGGGTTTGGTCCAGAATAATAAGAAAATTAGTTAATACATTTGGCACAGTTTCACAATAAAGATAAACTTTCTCAGATAACATATCACCCTGTTAGGAGCTATTGATTTTCTCTGTCCTAATGTTAATGGAGAAATAGGAGCTGGCGTTATCTCTAAAATTAAATATTTAAAATCTTGCATTTCAAAGAGTACAATTTCCTACTCAAAGATAATAATAAAATGTTCCCAACTATTTCAATAACCTTAAACTGAAGAGAAGAAATTATCATTGATGGGTCAAAACGAATCTGTTTCTTTTCTCTTACAGGCTCAAAGATACCTTTGAAATATCTTTAAAACTCATGGAAATTTCACCTTCTCCAATTTCACCTACACCTTGTCTTAAAATCATAGAAATAAAATTATGCATCACAAGAGTATAAAGTAAGCAAGGTAATAATAATAAGATAGCAGCGGAGACTCGAGATTACCACGTTATCCTTCCTCAAGGAAACAGAAGAATGAAGACAGGTGATGATCGAAGAAACGGCACACAAGATCCAACATTACTGAATGATTTAACATGTAGTAGATAATGCTTAAAGGGATCTTTAAAGCGTGGATGTTTTATTTTTTTTACAAATTTGCAACCTAAGTCATAATTTATTCATGTTGTCAATATACATTAAACACAGTTTCACATATTTGGCAAGAAAGTTCACCTGTATTTTTCACTATATTTATGAAAAAGCAGAGTGTGTTTAGTTGGCCAGTCTTCTAAATAATCACAGCTAACTTTAGGTAGGAGGTATAATTTGGGGACATGTTTGTACCTTGGCATGAAACTAACTTGTTAAGTTCTAGGTGGAAAGATATAAAAGTAAATGATTAATATGTGATTAATATAATCATAGGTGTTTGATTCAAAGAGGCTAGTAGGCTTGGATATGAGGGCAGAATCTAGGCAATAGAAATTATATTTTTTGTGTGTGTGAATTAGCAAAGGTTTCTAAACTTGGGAGCAATGTGGGTACAAAGGATAGAAATTCAGCACAGGGATAGGAGAAAATCAAAAAAAGTTAGTTGTTTTATGCAATTTAGCAATAAACATAAGGAACTATTACTATTTAAGCAACAGTAGGAATTATTACATAAATTAGGTGTTGAAAGGGCATTTCTATGAAGTCACTTGCAATGGTATAGGGCATGCTAATTAAAAGGAAGAAAGAGAAGCATTTCCATAAGGCTGAATCATAATACAGTATGTGCAAGGGTACGAATAATCTAGAATATTCCAGGCAGATAGATCTGAAATGACGAAGTCAGAGGAACATGAAATTGAATGTGATTGTAGGGATCCACAAGCCTTACAAAAATCTACTTGAATATTTAAATCAAGCGATGAATTGAGAGGGGAAAAGTTTAGAGAAATGGGTAGGGAACAGTATATAGAAGTGTTTTAAAACCATAACAATAATAGATAGCATTTACTTTATGTAAATTATTTTCTAAAAACTTTAGTAAGTATTCTAAATCTGTTAGCTTGCTAATCTTAACAACAGCCTAGTGTCTAAAGCTGCTGGATGCATTGTGTGGGTGCATGTGTGTGAGTGAATAAAGTTGTTTGTTAGTTATGCTATTCAAATCTTGGCTGAGTTTCCTGCTCTTAGTTATAGATTTATAGTTACATTTGTTGCCTGTTCTGTCACTTACAAAGAGAAACCTGAAAAATCTCTCATTATGGATACATTTTGTCAATTTTAAAATACATTTTTGTTAATTTTCTTTTAAAATAACGTGAGACTATATCATCAGGCGCATACACAGTTTTAAATTGTAATACATTCCTGGTGAATTTAAACACAGCATTATAAAGTGATCCTCTTTATTTCCAATAATGTTCTATTCTATGAATAAAATTTTCTCTGGCATTAATAAGACAATTCAAAAATTATTTTTTAAATTATTTCCTGGGTTAAACTATAACTTCATTTTACTTAAAAACGTGTATGTGTTTTATCTTTGTCCCTTGAAAACAGCATACAGTCAGACTTTGCTTTGTGATAATGTTTGTACTTTAAACAGAAGATTTAATCTATTTGCAGATAATGCAATTTCTTGTGTATTTTTTTTTTTTTTAAAGATTTTATTTTTTCCTTTTTTCTCCCCAAAGCCCCCCAGTACATAGTTGTGTATTCTTCGTTGTGGGTTCCTCTAGTTGTGGCATGTGGGACGCTGCCTCAGCGTGGTCTGACGAGCAGTGCCATGTCCGCGCCCAGGATTCGAACCGACGAAACACTGGGCCGCCTGCAGCAGAGCGCGCGAACTTAACCACTCGGCCACGGGGCCAGCCCCTCTTGTGTATTTTTGATAGCTATCATCATATATTGTGCTTTTTATTGTCTTGCTTGTTCTATATTTCTTTTTCTCTCCTTTTTGCCTTCTTTTAGGTTGAGTAAACATTTTTAAAATTCATTTTCTCCCTACCCACAATATAGAATATATTTAGTCTATTTTTATTGGTCATCTGAGAAATTAAAATGTGCATATTCCCTGGTCAAACTGTAAATGTAATCAATCATTTTATGCTCTTCTTATACTAAAGCAGAACCTCAGAACACTACTGCATACTTCTTTCTTTTTACGTAACTATTGTCTTGTGTTTTAATTCTTATTTTACTTTTTACCATACAGGAAATTAGTATTGTGATTTTATACGGTTAATATTCATTTCTTTTCCTTCATGATTACTACAGTTTTGCTAGGCTTTCTGACAATTAGTTTAAACATCTTTCCATGACACCATTTTCTTTAATTCTGGCATTAGACTTTACTTGCTCTAAGAGGAAAAAAATCTTGTTCATTGAGGTGTACTCTTCAAAACTCCCATCTATATCTGAAATTGTTATTGAACGGTGTTGACTGAATGTCCAGTATGTTAGCCATTGTGGAACACCATAAAAAAATTAGGGAGAGGCTTCACATGTGAGAAGATAATTAATTAGTTCATGATTTGAAGAGTCACTTGTAGTAATAACTTTGGGCTCCATTACACTATAGAGTTTCAAAAGTCACAAATATCATTCAATAAAGAATAAAGAAAATAAAAATTAAAGATGATTTGTTGATGGTGGTGAAAATTTAATTTTTCATGATATTTTGGAAGAAAATTATGCCACATATGTGGAAACTAGTGGAAATATCACAGTGAGCTCTAGAATCTTCGAAACTAAAAAAGGAGTGCAGGCCACATGAGTGCTGAGTCCCTTTGAAAAGCTAATCAATCATGCCCGTTCTACTTCCCATTGCAAACACTGCATTAATGAAAGTGGTATTTGTAATTCATTACATTTGTAAAGCTCTTTCTTACAGCTCATCTCATTCCATCAGCAAAACAAATTTTTGAGGAAGACATCAAAGCTCCATATTATAGATGAGGAAATAGTTATTCTGAAACAAATCTTGAGCCAAAATGAAAGTTAAATTCAGGTTGTCTGTCTCCTCCATTAGCGTTTTATCACCATGTCAAGCCCCTTGAAAACTGGGTCTTTAAGATAATCAGATACGAAGAAAATCCTGGAGGTGGTAAGGCTTGTTATTTTGGAGGTATCTAGAAGAATGGCAGTGGTTGAAAATAACAATCTCTTGTCCTGTAAAACTTATATATGCTCAGCAGAATGCTGAGAGTTTTAAGATCCCAGTGCAGTATTTCGTGAAATGGAAAAGATATGTCGAAAGCACTAAAAGGTACTTAACTTCCATCTTTCTAAGTAAATCTAGCCTGAATTCTTAGTGTAATAAAATTAAAGGAAAACATAAACTTCTTGGCTATTCTTGGGTATCAGGCTATTGTCATGTTGGTTAGATTAGTTGTTGCTTAACGGTTTGCTTAGAATTATATGTACATAAATGAATGAGTTATACACAGAAATGTGTATGCGTGTGTGAGTTGAGCATTAGCATGGATTTGTTTTGTTCTGTTGTTTTGTTCTGATATTTTCCCTGTTTAAAAAAGCATAATCAATGAACTCTTAGAGTGTATTATTTCAACTTTTTATACCATGGCATTTTAGTTAGTTAAACAAAGTGAACTGAAAAGAAAAGCAAGCATTGTAAATCATAGCAATCCAAACATAATGTTTTAGATATATTTTAAAGAAATATATTTAGATATATTTTAAAGAAAGTTGCAGAAATATTAAAGGGAAAATGTATTTGTATATCTCAATTGATTTATACAAAAAAGAAAGGATATCAGGTCAGATATATTAAAAGCAAGGTTACAGGGAAACTGATGGCTTGTGACTAATAGTTTCAATGGAAAAAATTCAAAAAATGTTTTATACAGTCAGTAATGCACGTTTGATTTTTGTAACAAGTTTTTGTGTTTTTTGTATTCTAGGAAGGTAAGCAATTTCAAGTGTGCAAAGGTGATTTGCAAATATTTGTTTTTCTTTAACTGGGCAAGTTGGACATATGGTTCTATCTGTTTTAACATTTTCCCGTAATAAAATTTTTACAGTTGTAACCTCCATGGTGCTTCACTCATCCATTTTTCTGTGTATGACAACTTTAAATCTGAGGTGAATTAAACAAAAGTGAGCACAATTCTTGATTCACCTCTTACTCATTGTAAATCATCTTGGACAATTTACTTACCTCGTTAAGGGTCTTCTTTTCCTCTGAAATTCATACAATAGTAGCGCCTGACACATAGGATTTTGGGGGACTAAATGAGATCATATATGCAAATCATTGAGTATTGCACTTGGTGCTTTAATTCTCAAAGCTCAACGTAACAACTTATATTACGGATGATTGCCTGAGGCAGAGAAGGCTGTTAATCTACTTAGTCTTTTGGATCAGATTTCACTGAATTTTTGAAAGAATACCCCATGCAGAAAAAAGTTAAGAATGACTACTCTAGATAATCAAGGTATGTTGTCCAATGAAATCATCTGCATGATGGAAGTGTCTGTAACACAGTCACCATTAGCACTGGAAACGTCGCTAGTGAGACTGAGAAACTGAATTGCCCATTTTACTTAACTTTAATTAATTTAAATGTAAATAGCCACGTGCGACTAGTGGCTACCACATTGAATGGCACATGTTGAGAATCTTTCCCTAAATCAAGTCAAGCCATATTGAACCAGTGCTTTCCACCATATCGTCTTGCCACCTAAAGAATCAGTTTAAAAGAGTTATGATTTTACACCATTCCAAAGACCTATTTTGAGAAATAACATTAAAAAATCAGCTTTTACTGTAGATTCTACTTATAAGGATGCTCAGTTTTTTACACATTCCCCTCTGTGACAGCCCACAAGAAATACTTCTTCCTGGGCACATTATCAGGAATGAGTGCTTTTTCTAAATAACTAGTTTATTTTAACTTATGAATATTGTGATGATTTAAATTTTATATTTCCCTCTTGCCAAAACTTGATACAAGTCTCAAAAATAAGACTTTCTTAATGATAGAAATCAAAAAAATGAAAAGCAAAATTTTCATAGTTCTTGATCCCAAACAGTATTTATATCTTCAGATACAGTTATTTGAAAAATTAAAAATTTTAACATTAACATATAATTTGTGAGGAGCATGAAATTGAAGAATTATAAGCAAAGAAGGAATTGGATGAAGCAATTAAACCAATGAAACTCCAAGAAATCTCATAAAGCTTTTCACCTGCCACTCACCTTATCAAATTTAGCATATTTTAAAGAAACATCACACCTGTAGAAAATGGTTGCTTCAATTTAAGACTACAGAATAATCTCGAATGCCTCTTTACCAGACGTATTGAATTTTAGAGTAATGTTAAGAAAGTGATAAAATTATAAAAGTTACAACTGATTTATTAAAGTAAAATCTAAAGAATATGTAAAAGGTAATGTACATACTTCCAGAAATGACATATGGTGCACAACAAAACTAAAATAGTATTGTTAATGACAGAATTAGGCTTTAGGATTTTAGGAAAATAAGAGAAAAAACAATAATGGATTGTGTCAGAGTTGGTTTATTATGGTGTGGTGGAAAGAGCAAATAGTGTGTAGTTAGAAAAAGTAGTTGAAGATAAATTTCCATTATGTGCTAGTGGCATGACCCTACAAAATTCAACATAATCCTCGAATCTGAGTTTACAGGGCCTAAAAAAATATATGACCACTGCTTTCTAATCTTAGAATTGTCTATGGAAATGCCCTGGGAAATTAGGAAAGTAGTGAAAAATACTACATTATTTGTTATATATCTATTAGACATGGTGCTGCATTTTATATGCCCTTGTTTGCATTCACAAAAAAAAATGGGACGAGTATCTAGTCTATCTAGTGTCTTTTTTCAGTGACAGCTTTATTAAGATATAATTCATTTACTCTATAATTCACTATTTAAAGTGTAGAATTCAATGGTTTTTATCATATTCACAGAGTTGTGTAACCATACCCATAATCAATTTAAGAACATTTTTATCACCACTTGCCACCAGAAAATCCCCATACCCATTTGCAGTCATTTTGTTTTTCACTCCACTCTCGCCTCCAGCATTGGGCAACTATTAATCTACTCTCATCTCTATGGTTCAGCCCATTTTGGAAATTTCACATAAATGGAATCCTACAATATGTAGTCTTTTATGACTAGCTTATTTCACTAGGCAAGTTTTCAAGGTTCATCAATGTTGTAATATGTATAAGTACTTTAATGTTTTTTGCTTAATGATATTTCATTGTATGGATATACTACATTTTATTTGTCCATTCATCAATTGGTGGAAATCTAGGTTGTTTGCACTTTGGGGCTATTATAAATAATGCTTCAGTGAACATTTGTTTACAAGTTCTTGTGTGGACAAATGTTTTCATTTCTCTTAGATATATACTTAGGAGTAGAATTACTGAATTGTATGATAACTCTATATTGAACGTTTTAAGGAACATTTGTACTGTTTTCCAAATCCAAAATGGCTGCATCATTTCACATTTCCACAAGAAGTGTATAAAGCTTTCAACTTTTCCACATTCTCACTAAAACTTATTATTATGTTACTGATTAAAGTTGTCCTAGTGGGTGTCAAATGGCATCTCATTGTGAATTTTGTTTGCATTTCTCTGATGGCTAATGATATCAAGCATATTTTCATGTGTTTACTAACCATTTACATATTTTATTCTTATTTGGGGCATTATATACTCATATCTTTTGTCCATTATCAATGTTTTTTGAAGAAAAGAAAACAAGGATCAGAAATATTCAGTCATTTGCCCAAGTTCACACAGCTAATAAATCAAGTATAATTCATCTGAAGCTTATTCTGTCTCTAGAGTCTGTGTTCTTAAAGACTACATTTATCCTTAATGTATCCTTAATCAAGACTTCTAGTTATTGACTGAGCAGAAGACATTTCTATTTCTTGAAATTCTTCCTACACTTAAGAACTGTTTGTGTTTAATGGCAGCAAATACAGCAATATTTCTCAGTGCAAAAAAAAAAAGTTTAGAAATTCTAATTCTCCAAGTAATAAGGTGAAAAATTAATATAATGCTCTTGTCAGATTTCCATACCACAGGAAAGGATGCGATAATGATTTGTTTGTATCAGTGAAAAGGGTTGTAGGGCAGGAAGAACATTTCCTCCACCCACTCTAGGTCCTTCTGGCTGGACTACAAATTAAATTGACATGAGACAGGATAACAGGAGAAAATCAAACAGCTTTATAACATGTATACATGGGAGACACTCAGGAAAAATGAGCAACTCGCCAAAGTGGTGGAGGCTCTCATCTTAAATACCGTGTTAGGTTAAAGACAAAGGAGGATGTTGAGGGTGGTGGTTTGGGACTTCAAGGGGCTGGAAGGCAATTTACATGGAGATGAAAATGTAAATGGGCCAACTACAGACAATGGCACCTGAGAGACACGTTTTACATTACATTACAGTTATCTTATGGTGTCAGCTCTTTCCTGGAACAAGTCCTTCTATTTTAATTCTTTTAGGCAGTTGGTGGGGGGAGGTCAAAGTTTCTTTCAGAGTCTTTTGTTCTTAAAAATAATCAAGCCAAAGAGGCACATTTTGGGGTGGCCAGTTCTGATCTCCAACAGGGTAAAGTGCAAATAAGTGTGTGTAGTTAGAAAGGTTTCACTTTTTTCCTTTTAAATCCACATTTCCTTTAGTCAATGAGGACTTAAGCAGAGAATACACATTTAGGTAAACATCAACCCTAAAAAGGGGAAAGAGAAGACTTTGCCTTTTCATTTCGAGCTAACTCTTCTCAAAATGTTTTCCAATCTTTGGGAATTTCTACCCTCTGTAATCTTTCTGAAAATCAATTGTCGAGTTGAAAGCTTTTAAGAATAGGAAAAAATGTCCTCCCAGAAAATGATATAATAGTCTTAGTGGGAGTGAGAGAGCAGAGTGCTAAGCAGTGTGTGCAGGTGCTTAGATAATAGAGACAGGTCCTGGAAACCACACACATGTGAGGCCTCTGTGACAAACATGCATTGTCTATGCCACTGCTGGGTTGTTCATGCTCTGCCATAGAACACAGAGCACTGTGTTTCTCATTCCACTCACTGGCAGCAAATTTTGCTGTATGTCATTTTGGATTGTTATAAAAATGTGATCCTTCCCATGATAAATCTAAGCATGTCAATCATATTTTATTAAACTTAGCAGCAGCAATGTCTCCTAGCATGCTATCAGTCCATCTCTATTTAGGATTATTATCTTTTTTTAACCAGGGGTTTTGAGCGATCAGAAAGTGTTAGAGCTCCATATTTGTGTGACACTTCTGGAACCTCATAATTCCAAAATGTAATATGCTGTATCATGTGAAGCAAAGTTAAGTAGGGAATGAACTTATTCATGAGGGAAAAGAGGTTGGGGTAACTTGCATAGTTCATGCAATCTAGAGTTAAATAAAGACAGAAAGCATGCAAATCCATGGTGAAATGCTTACTGATGTTTTTTGTGATCAGGTTATGAAGAATATTAGTTTTGCTTTTCAGCATTAAAGAGAGTCACGTGATTTACAGTGAACTTGAGTTTTTAATGCTTACCTTCCAGATTTCGTGTATAGGTTGTGTATAATATTTTCTATTGTACACTAACTCCTCTTTCCTTAGCTTTGTGGCATTGTAGCTAATTATAATACCATTATAAATGGTAATCCTAATAAATATTGCACAATTAAAATCTGCCAGGCTCTCTGTTAATCCATCTCAATGCACAGTATTGATTAGTATCACTACCAGCTCAATGATGTACTTAAGACTGTTGCCCATTCTATAAATGTGATAACCCGATGTTAGAGCAGTTAGCAATTTACCCATGCTAGTAAATAAGACCATTACCAGATTAGCTTTATTCCAATCGGTTCCTGAGCAAACACGGGCCATGGACATGGAGTCGTTGAGGAGTTTCTGCTTCTCAGTGGAAGGGATATGATAGTTATAGTACTGCTGCTATCAAGAACCAGTATATATCACACTGTATTTGATTATCTTCCTCCAATAGACATCACACTTAGGGTGGACATGTTGTTAAACATTGTATCCTAGAATTGAGGGCAGTAATGATGCTTATTAAATATTCACTGACAAATCAAGTTAAAATGAAACACTAGTGAATGCCATGAGCGAATTCATGTCAACTCTATCACAATCTGTCCTTTCCCCTACCACTTTCTGTTCCATCTAATTGAGCTTCTGTATCTGGTAAGATCTTGTTTCCTTTTTAGTGCCCAGCTTTCTGTTGGAACTATATTTCCTCCATAAGCCTTGGAAACTGGAGTAAAACACTGAAATTCTATGGAATACATTTTAGATCATAGAGCATTTAACTCCAACCATCAATTGAGATGCTGCTCCAAAGAGAAATCACTCGGAATCACAAAGAAAGCCCTTCAAAGTTGAAATATCACTGCTATTTTGAATTCTCTGCATTCTCCATTCTCCCAGTTAGAACTAAGGACAAGGTCACTTACTACATCTATGCATCAATTTTGTATGTCTGGTCCCCACACTTTGGCAGTCAACTCTACTTCCAGTTCAATTCCTCTGCTCTGATCTTATCCAAGCTCATTTCTATTTCCACTAAAGTTCACAAACGTGGTCTCAGTACTCATAGAGGATAAGAGCGATATAAATTTTTAAGTAAATTTAATCTCTATGTTGAAAATGGATCACTGTAAATTGGGAAGATCTGTCTAAACATGATCAAGCTTTAGACACAAAGCGGATTTTTTACATTCCTTTTAAAATACTTGAATTGAATTCAAAAGTGTTAAGCTCAAAAATAGTAAATTTAATTTTAAAAAGCCTTTAATGAACAAATAAGTTCTATTATTTAATTTAAAAAATGTCAGCATAATAGTTTATTACTCAGTTCACTATATGTTTGACTCAATCTTTTGGTTTAATTAACTTCATTTTTTTATTCCTGAATTGAATTTTGTATTATACTTGCACAGGTCCGGTCTGCTGATACTGTGACTGAAGTGATGGATCTACTCACAGTTAAGAATGATTTTGTGTATGTTCTTAAGATTTATTCAGTATAGTTAGGAGTAACTGAACAGAAAGAAAAAAGGGAAAATTTCAAAAGCCAATTTTTGAGTGAGTGAATTTACAGGGGTGTGTGTGTGTGTGTGTGTGCAAGAAATGTTTGTGTGTGAAGAGAAATTCTTCCTGTAAATTAATTGTGGAAATTAAAGGCTAATATAACATTTTAGAAACATTTGACTACTAGTTTGAAACTAGTATTTTTGGGAAAATTTGCCACTCATTTTAGATACAAGAATAGGGCTTAAAGTGGTTTAAAATCTTCACATTATAATTTATTCATTTCAGAATTTATTGTTTCAGCTGGTGACTCTATGTTTTATTATATTAGTCATTATAGGAAGTAATTTAACTACCATGATATAGAAACCAGTTATAAAACTAATGATTAAGTATATGTAAAATATTAAATTTCATTTCAGAGGTCTTATGCCTTTTACTGCTCAGCTCAAATCTAAGGTATTAAGACACAGAAAGAAATGATAGAATTTACCCTCTTAATATTATATAGAGTAGAACATAGATTCCATAAGATTGATGAAAGATTGATGTCTTATATTAGACAATCAACGTACAAATTCTGCTAAGTATGGTATTATAATAATTGCTGTTGTTAATTCATACAATTCTTATTTATAAAAAAAGATTTAAAATAGATTAATGTAAAATGGGGAAAAAGCTCTATTTTAAAAATGATTAAAAATAAGAACAAAGAAATAAATGTACTGCTTATGAAAGAAGAGAATGATTACATTCTGAAATCTATGCTAAAATAAATTACTACAATTGAGTACACAGCATAGTTTGAGCTTCACAGTAACCAGATAAAAATATAAAAGTTATTTAGTTTTTATTGTTTCATTTAGTATAGAACATTAATTCATTCAAAAGGCATTATACCAGTTTTGGCCTCAGGAAATTGGTTCTATGGCCATTGTTTAAGTTGCTATTGCTGTGTAACAAATGTCTCAAAATCCAATGGCTTATTGTTTTAAGCAATATGTGTTGTTTTAGTTCACATATCTAGGGGTTTCTTAAAGGTAATTTGATGTAAGCTGGGTTCAGTTGGGCAGCTCTACTGATCTCAGTTGGATTTGGCTGGCTAGCCTGGGGAATGTTCTTCTCATGTGATGTCAGAGGTGCAAGAAATGCTTGCACGCTGTTCAAGAGCTTCTCAAGACTGTATTTGTACTATGTCTAATAAATGCCCATTGGTCAAAGCAAATCATACAGCCAAGCCTTTAGTTAAGCAATGGGAAGCCCCCTCTTCTTACCCCCAAGTGGGAGAAACACTACAAAGTTACATACAAACAGGTTTGGACTTCTAATGCTGTTACTAGAAGGGAGTGGAGAATGATAATAGTAATCCTGTCCACCAGTCATATCTAGTCATTCATCTAACAGATAATTATTGAGCAACTAATACATAGTAGGAACTATGTAGATGCAGAGGATACAGCTAGAAATAAAATGCAAAAATCCTTGGCCTCATGAAGCTAACATTTTAGGGGAGGGAGACAGAAAATAAAATATATAAGTAAAACACATAATGTACTTATTAGATACTGACAAATACTATAACAAACAATATAAAACTGGAAGGGGAATGGGGAGTATTGGGGGATAGTGTCTTAAATAGGATCATAAGAGAAAGACACAGTGAGGGAGGGACATTTACCTAAAGACCTAAAGGAGGTGAGAGCATTTTCTATACAGATAAATTAGGATTCCAACTAATATTGCAAATCGAGAAAACAGCAAATGCAACAAACTTCGAAATGAAGCCAGTCAGGTTATGCAAAGAAGCAGAGTAAGCAAGAGATGAGATCAGGGTGAATGGGTAAAAAGCATAGGTACGCTTTAGAAACCACTGCACACACTTGGACTTTGACTCTGAGTGAGAGCAAAGGCAATGAAAGTTTTTGTGACATGATCACATGTAAGTTTTAACAGGCACGTTCTGCCTGTTTTATTGAGAAAAGATTGTAGGCAGATAAGGGAGGAAGTAGAGAGATTCTTGCAATAATTTAGAGGTGATAGGATGGCAGCTGGGAGCCTTGGACCAGGGACATGGTGATGGTGGTGGTGAGAGAGTCCCCAAATTTGAATTTATTTTAAGGGAGAATTGACAGGTTTGGCTGAATGATTGGATAAGGGATGGAGGAGGGGCAAAGCACTGCCTTTAAAATTTTTCATCTGAACAACTACAATGTAGAAGTCACCATTACCAGAGATGGAAAACTGTGGAAATAGGCTTTTGGTGGTAACTAGGAGCTTGGTTGTGGATATTCATCAAAGTGGAGATATCAAGTAGGCAGTCATGTATGCAAGCCTAAACTTTTGTGGGGAAGTGTAAGCTAAAGATGTAAATAGATGAGTCATCAGCATGAATGACGTTTAAAGCTCCCGTCATGCACGTTACAGTTCTCAAACACAGTTTAACCAGAACACTATATTGATGTATTAAATTTCAATAAACAAATCTATGTTGTTCACCCACTATTTTTAAGACTCTGCTAGGCTCAGAGTCCTATGATATCTAGCATACTACCTTACAGCTCTTAGACGTCTTGTAAGGTACTTATAACTTTGTTTAAGCTTCAGCCAAATGGTTGGGGTTAAGCAAGGATTTCTGTTAAAACAGTAGAAATAAAGGTTAAGTGAGATAAAGCTACAGAAGCCCAATGAGAAGAGCTGAGAAAGGGTAACAAAGGGCTGATGAAAGAATCTCACAGAGCGTGGAGATGCCCAAGGCTCACCCCAACAAATGATCCCAGGCATATGTTTGCTGGTCCAGAGTCTACAGCCTAAGTGATCTGAAAATAGTCAAACTTGAGTCTAGAGTTTACATGCAACAGGATCTTAGCCTGGCAGGGGTATGCAAACCTGACAACATGAGCAAGCAAGGCTCAGCAGGAACAGAGACGGATTTGGCATAGGATTCCAGAAGGCACCCTTAGAGTCACTTGAGAGACATCTTAAAATCAGTCTCAAGAAAACTACTCATTCTCGTCTCTTAATTAAAGTTCAGTCTCTGAAATGCTAGGGATTTCCCTCCTATTGGCCTTCCTCTAATTCCAGAGTACTGTGATCTTTCACTTCTATTTAAAAAGCTATAATGCTTTCTTGCTCCCACTTCAACAAGCAAGTCAGGGGAGCAGGGGTCATTAACTTGGTGTGTGTTTTACAGATAAATCAGGATTTTGAACTAATCTGTACACAGGGATACTTGGTCAGGCCTGGAGACTTAATCGAACTTGGTATTCATTTACAATTAGTTTGTTTTGTTTACTTTCTTATATCATTAGCAAACTTATTAAAAGGGAGATACAAATAAACTTTGTGCCAATTACATAAGAAAATAATTGGATTTTATTAATCCAGGAACTCAGGCAATCAATTAAGACAAGGGTACACTGGTCTCAGTCACCTCATTATTCTTCATGCTAATTAATTGCAAATGCTAATGGATTGCTTAGAATTGGGATGCTCTATTCCTTTAGACACATGCAAAAGCTCTTAAAGTGGCATTGTTTGTGTCTTTGAAAGAAAATACTCACTTTTATTGAATGATGTGTTTGTTTTAAAGTAGAAAATTCCATTCTGAGCTACGATAGTCAGTTCTTTATAAATTCTTGCCAAATCAATAAATTTAGCACATGAATAAATGACCCTTTCAAGTTTCAAACCTAACAACATCAACTGGATCAGGAGCTAAAAACAGTACAATAGATCATATATAGGCTCAAGCTCCATCTACTAAACCAATTATTTGTATAGTAATAAGTAGGATATTAAAATTCTCTGAGCCTCAGTTTCCTTATTATGTTTTTTCTCTTCTTACCCCAGGAGTTTAGGATATATTCCTCCAAGTTAAAGCTGGTAGTAGCTTCTCTTTAGATTTTTATCTCTTTAAAATAATAATGTCTTTCCATGCAGATCCATGACTCCCAGTCAATCTGTGTGAGTGTATTAAGCCATACAATCAGCTCACTTTTCCTGGGATGGAAAAGACAAGACCACCCTGTTTGCTTTTGCTTTAGAGGCTGTATTTTACAAGACTTATATAAGGAGGAGAGTTCACCAAAGTTTTTCAAAATCCTACAATCTAATTTATACAAGATTGGGATAAATTATTTCTAAAAGTTCTGATAGAGCTTATTGTAAAATTATCTGTGTGTCATTTATCTATGCAAGTTCTCTATTCTTTCATCAACTTTGATATTTTAATCTTACCACTAATTTTAATTTTGTTTTTAAAAACTATTAACTTATGTTTATCTCTAATATCATATAATTTTAAAACTTTTAATGTCTGAGTTATGTCGTTGATCAACATCTGTTTTCATTTTCATTTTTTCTTATTAGTCTTCTTAGACGTCTGTCTTTATTATTCATCTTCCCAAGGAACTGGATGTGTTTTACTTATCTTTGTCTCTCTTTCTTCACTTTATGTTTTCTCTCTTTTTTACTTGAATTTGATTTGCTCTATTGCTGTTTTCCTGACTTCTTTTTAAAAATACTTTTATTACATGATTTTTTTAAAGAAACAGATAAACAATTTTATAGCTTAATTAATTATTGTAAGGTGAATTCTTCTTTAATAAGCCAGGACAAGATCTAGAATTTACCAGACACTTCAAAAGCATTTCAATTTTCCCCATTCCAACCACAGGTCCCACCTTCCCTCCAAAATTACTCACTGTCCTGACTTTTACAGTTACCATGACCTTACCTCTGTATATTTTTTTCACTCAGGTGAAAATATAGATTAGTCTTGATCATTAAAAATAATTTAAGGGAGATCCGGTGTCAAGATGGCAGTGGCAGACTCTGAACTCACCTCCTTCCATGGATACAAATTTACAACTACTCTTGGGACAATTACCCTTGAGAGAAAACTGAAAACTGGATAAAAAGAACCCTCGTAACAAGGGACAGTGCTGCCCGAGGTGGAAGAGGCAGAAATTCCTTGCTGGAGAGAAAAATGCCACCTTCTAGCCACAGTGCTTCATAGCCAGCCAGGAGCAATCCT
Source organism: Equus asinus (assembly GCF_041296235.1). NCBI lineage: Eukaryota > Metazoa > Chordata > Mammalia > Perissodactyla > Equidae > Equus > Equus asinus. The sequence continues at coordinate 5,410,842 of NC_091806.1, read as the reverse complement.
AAGGTATGCAGCTGTCCCTGGAGAAGTGGGAGATCTGAGTGGGGGAGTGTTACCACAATAAGCAGCTTTTGGACTCTGCACAAACGAGACAAGTGTCATAATATATGGCTTTGCAGGCTATTAATAACAATTGGGAATACCTCCAGAAAAGCTATCAGACATAAAGGGAAAAAAAGCCTGATCTTAAAGGACCCATGCACAAATTCACCCATTTAGGGAAGCAACATAAAATCACCACAAAGAAAGGTGCACAGTCCTTTGGCATAAAGAAACTTACTTGATAGGCTCTGGGCACATCTCAATGAGAGATGAGAACTCCCCAGGCTGGGGTCACCTCCCTAGGGACAGAGACATTGGTGGCAGCCATTATGTGACCTCGTTCAGGCTTGCTGACACAGATGCTGGTAAATACCATTGGAATTCTTCCTCTGGTCTGTTAGCCCAGGGTCAGCCCCACCCACTAGAGCACTGAATTAATCCAGCTCAGCCATGGCAGGCAGCCCACCCTAGGGACTGGCCCCAGCCAACAGCAAGCCCTTGGCCAACTGCTGGACATACATAAGCGGGGTGCCTGGAAGCTCTACAGCCTGTGAGTAGACCTGCCTCTGTGGGGCAAGGCATACACAAGGGTCAGCCTGCATTGGTGGAGTGCAGGGGGCCTCTACAATGGGTCCACTTCAGTGAGTCAGGGCATGTGCATGGGGCAGGACCTTGCAGGTGGTGTGGCTTGTCAGCTGCAGCAGACTTGTGCTTCTCAAACAGCCACACAGGGGATGGTCCCCAACTTCCAAAGCCTGAAACAACTGGGTGCGCCCATGCCTGGGGCCGGACCCACACAGCTACACTTCTGAGAGTGCTGACAGCAACCTTCCAGGCCAGAGGCCTACAGCAATTGTAAGCCCCTGAGCCTAGCAACCAGCCATGCTAGGGGTCTACTCACTTAACAGAAAAACTGCAACAGTAATGACCTTGCATTAACATTTCATTAACAATATTAGACCTTGCACCTAACAGTACCTTGCACCTTGCAGCCAATGGTGCTTTGGATCTCCACACCTGATAAAAGTGACAGAAGGAACCGTAGCAGCTGCACACAGCTGAGAATTACAAGAGGGATTTATTCCAGGGAGGCAGGGATGGTTCAATATACACAAATCAATCAATGTGATACACCATATTAATAAAATGAAGACTAAAAATCACATGATCATCTCAATAGATGCAGAGAAAGCATTTGACACTATACAGCATCCATTTATGACAAAAACTCTGAAGAAAATGGATATAGAAGGAAAGTACCTCTACATAATAAAGGCTATGTATGAGAAACCCACAGCTAATATCATTCTCAATGGAGAAAAACCAAAGGCTATCCCTCCAAGAACAGGAACTAGATGAGGACGCCCACTTTCACCACTCATTTAGCATAGTATTGGAAGCTCTAGCTGGATCCATCAGGCAAGAAAAAGAAATAAAAGGGATTCACACTTGAAAGGAAAAAGCAAAACTGTCACTATTTGCAGATGACATGATTTTATATATATAAAGCATTAAGGAATCCACCAAAAACTTCTAGGAATAATAAATAAATATGGTAAAGTTGCAGAATAGAAAATCAGCATATAAAAATCAGTTGCATTTCTGTACACTAACAATGGAGTAGCAGAAAGATAAATTAAGAATACAATCTCATTTTCAATTGCAACAAAAAGAATAAAATACCTAGGAATAAACTTAACCAAAGAGCTGAAAGACCAGTACACTGTAAACTATAAAACGTTGTTGAAAGAAATTCAAGATGCAATGAAATGGAAAGATAAGTTGTGCTTTTGTATTGGAAGAATTAACATAGTTAAAATGTCAATACTTTCTAAAGTAACCAATAGATTCAATGCAATCCCTATCAAAATTCCAATGACATATTTCACAGAAATACAACAAAGAATCTTATAATTTATATGGAACAACAAAAGACTCCAAATAGCCAAAGGAATCCTGAGAAAAAAGAACAAAGCTGGAGGTATCACACTCCCTGATTTCAAAATATACTACAAAGCTATAGTAACCAAAACTATGGTACTGGTGCAAAAACAGACATACAGATCAGTGGAGCAAGAGCCCAGAAATAAACCTACATATCTATAGACAGCTAATTTTCAACAAGGGAGCTAAGAATGTACAATGGAGAAAGGAAAGTCTCTTCAATAAATGGTGTTGGGAAAACTGGACAGCCACATGCAAAAGAATGAAAGTAGACCATTGTCCTACACTATGCACAAAAATTAACTCAAAATGGATTAAAGACTTGAATGTAAGACATGAAACCTCTTGAAGAAAACTTAGAGTGTATGCTCTCTGACATCATTCTTAGCAGCGTATGTTCAAGTATCATGTCTGACCTGGCAAGGGAAACAATAGAAAAAATAAACAAATGGGACTACATCAAACCAAAAAGCTTCTGCACAGCAAGGGAAACAATCCACAAAATGAAAAGATAATCTAAAAATTGGGAGAAGATATTTGTAAACCACATATCTGATAAGGGGTTAATATCCAAAACATATAAAAAGTGCATACATTTCAACAGCAAGGAAACTAGCAACCCAATTAAAAAATGGGCAACAGATCTGAACAGACATTTCTCCGAAGAAGAAATACAGATGGTGAACAGGCACATGAAAAGGTGCTCAATGTCACTAATTATCAGAGAAATGAAAATCAAAACTACAATGTGATATCACCTCATGCCCCTCAGAATGGCTATAATTAACAAGACAGGAAATAACAAGTGTTGAAGAGGACGTGGAGAAAAGGGAAATCTCATAAACAGCTGGTGCAGCCACTATGGAAAACAACCCAGATATTCCTCAAAAAACTGAGAGTAGAACCACCATATGATCCAGCTATTCCACTGCTGGCCATTTATCCAAAGAACATGAAAACATAAATATATATGCACCCCTATGTTGCATATATATTGCAACATTATTCACTATAGCCAAAGCTTGGAAGCAACCTAGGTACCCATCAAGGGATGAATGGATAAAGAAGACGTGGAAAAATACTCAGCCATAAAAAAGGATGAAACTTGAGGGTATTATGTGAAGTGAGATAAGTCAGAGGGAGAACGTGAAATACCATAGGATCTCACTCGTAAATAGAAGACGACAACAACAACATACAAACACATGGAAACAGAGATTCGATTGGTGGTTATCATACGGGAAGATGGGAGGGAAGAGGACAAAAAGAGTGATTAGGCACACGTGTATGGTGATGGATTGCAATTAGTCTTTGGGTGGTGAACATGATGTAATCTACACAGAAACTGAAGTATAATGATGTACACCCGAAATTTATATAATGGTATAAACCAATGCTACAACAACAAAAATAATAGGAATGACTTAAAATAATTATAAGATTAAATATCTTTCAATCTACAGTTTCCATTTTCATCACTTTCTTTCTCTTAATATTTATGTGGAAAGAACTTGGTGTGTTTGCCTTCTCTAGAAGTGTGACTTGGCTAAGGTATATGTAAATACCACCAGAATACTTACGTTATCTGAAAATGTTCTTTTATTGTATCACTTCCCAGGTCAAGGCTCGCCCCATTCTCTTAGCCCTAGGCAACTACTGATCTGCCCACAAAAGCGTTTTTAATCTACTTATTTTTGTGGCATGCTTTAAAAATTGTATGTATCACAAATTATTTTTAATATATTGTGCATTTTAATGAAAATCTGAGTGGATATAACATTCTATATTTAGCATCCTTTTCCCTTAATATTTTTAAGTTTATTTAGCTTCATATTGTGTTTATTTTGGTCAAGACATCTGATGCCAATATATTTGTCATGTGCTTTTAGAGGCTTGGTCTTCTCTCTGGAAGTTTTGGTATTTTCTCTGTTATTTTAAATGTCAACATAACATGTCTTTGTGTGGTCATCTGTTTCTTCTGTTTGACTCTCAATGAAAAATTTCAATATGAAGTCTTTCTTCATTTTTCAAATTCTGATCTGTTTTATCTACATTTTCTTTGTTCCTTCTCATTTTCATTCCTTCTTGGCATTTTTTGGTCTAGATTTGACATTGCTTTTAGCTCTTATATCTTTTAATGTTTCTTTTATATATTCTATTCTTTATTATTTTCTACTTTCTGAAAAACATTCTTCAATCTAATGCTCCAATTCACCAATTCATACTTTAGTTATATTTATCCTATTATTTATTCTATATAAGGTATTATTTCAACAATTATAGAAACATTATCATTCAGATCTTGTTCATATTTATTATATGATGTCATAATTCAATATATGGTTTCATAATTATATATATGTGTATTTAACACACTTTAATTTTTAATTATTCTATTCTAATATTTCTACTTCAGGTGGTATAGATTATACAAAAGAGAAGATTCATATTTCCATCTCATGTAATTTTCTTTCTACCAAAAAGAAAAAAAAAAAACCTCTGTTAGTGTTTCTTATAATGCATACATGAAAAAAAATCTCATGACTTTTGTTAGTTTGAAAAAAGCCTGTATTTTTTCCTTAATTTTTGAAGGCCATTTCTGCTGGGGATACAAACCTAAATTGACTTTTTTCAGCACTTTAAAAATGTCATTCTATTGACTTCTTATCTTGATGGTTCTGTCAGCAAATCCACTATTATCATATTTATTCTTCTATATGTAACATCTTTTTTTGTCTGAATGGTTTTAACATTTTCTTTTTATTACTCATTTTCAGCAATTTGATGATAATGTGTCTTGCTGTGGTGTCCTTATGTTTCTTGTGCTTGGATTTAGTAAACATCTTAGATCTATGTGTTTATAATTTAAAGAAATTTGGCAAACTTTCAGTCATTTCCTGATATATTCTCTACTTTTCGCACCTTCTGGAACACAAATTACTTATATGTTGGAGTGAATAATATTACTATACCAGTCACTATTCTGTGAATTATCTTCTGAATGTTTTTTCTCTATGCTCTATTTTTCTTGTTTTATTACTATTTTCAATTTTATTGATTTTTTATAGCTTTCAATTTTCTGCTAATTCTCTCAGTATTCTTCATTTAAGAGGTAGGATTTTAATAAGGATAATGTCCAGCTGTATATCTCCAACTTTTCTCTTGAACAAGTTCATATTTTCCTCTACATCCTTGAGTATATTCTAAGATTTAAAATAACTCTTTTGAAGTTATAGTCCGTAGTTCTATCATCTTTGTCATTTCTGGATCTGTTTCTATTGATTGATATTTCTCTTGATGATGGGTGACATTTCCCTGTTTCTTTGTGTGGCTTGAGATTTTCAGTTCAATGCTGAACATTGAAATTGACTTTGTTAAGTATCGTATATTGTAATATTCTTTTAAGGAGTGATGATTTTTGTTCTGAACACAAAGGTAAGTTACTTGAAGATCAGTTTTATTACTCTAACACTTGTATTTAAGCTTTGTTATGGTGAGCCCAGATTATCTTTTTTTCTAATCCAAATATGGGCCTACTAGTAAGGTTAAACTCCTCTAAAGAAAATAAACAATGATCAAAACATTGTGAAATCTACCCACTCTGATTGGTAGAAACATGAACTGTTTCTGCCCTGTGTGAGCCCTGGGAATTATCGAGCCTATTGCTTTCTAATGGTTCTTTAATTTACTTTGGGTATGTTTCTTTCTTACATGTGCTGTTAGTACTTAGCCAAAAACTTAGGGGAGTTCTTTGAAGATCTTTGAGCCTCTCTCTGGTTCTCGTTCTCTCTCAACCTCCCATCTCTCTGTATTCAGCATCGTGAATTCTAGCTTCCTCTCTTCCAGCAAATACCAACACTCCTTAAGTCAGTGAGACCACCGGGGTCTTTTTGGACTCTCACTCCATGAGCTGTGACCAGGGAATTCACTCTATGCAGTAAGCTGGAACAAATACAGGGCTTACTTTAAATGTTTCCTTTATTCCAAACATCAAAGAAATTCAGTGTCTATCAACTAATGTCTGAAACCAGTTGTTTCATATATTTTATTCTGTTTTCTACATGATTACATTAAGAGGGAAATGCCTGTAGCAGTCAATGCTTCATCAGTGAAAATAAAAGTAATTTGTTTAATATTAAACTAGGCACTATTTTAAAAATATCATACACACCTGTGATTCTACTACTCACGTTTAACATCTACTAATTTGCATATTTCCTTCAGACCAAATTAGTGAAGGTATATTTTATATTGAAGTGTAAGTTACATACAGAATAGGACTTAAAATGTAAGTACAGCTTGATGAATTTTGACAAATTGTTTATACCTGTGTGTAACCAGAACCTAGATCAAGCAATATGACGTTACCCTTTCTGTCCCCTCTGTACTCCCTACTGAGATTAACAACTGATGGCTAACACCATAGATCATTTTTGCCTGTTTTAAACTGTATATAAATGGAAACCTACATTTCACGTTATTTTATATTGGGCTTCTTTCATCAAAAATATGTCTGTGAAATTCATCTCTGTTGTGTGTAACAATATATGCATTCATTTAATGATATACAATTATTTAACTGCTATATAATTATTCCATTTTAAATACAATAAAATGTTTAATCATTGTCTTTTGGTAGACATATAGGTTGTTTTGAGTTTTGTTTTGGTTTTTTGTTTTTGTTTTTTAGTGTGAGAGGAAGATTTGTCCTGAGCTAACATCTGTTGCCAATTGTCCCCTTTTTGCTTGAGGAAGATTTTCACTGAGCTAACATATGTGCCAAGCTTCCTCTATTTTATGTGGGATGCCACCACAGTGTGTCTTGACAAGCAGTGCTAGGTCTGTGCCCCGGATCCAAACCCTGAACACTGGACCACCAAAGAGGAGCACAGAAACAAACACTATGCTACCAGGCTGGCCCCTGTTTTGCTTTTTTAAACAGTGATGCTGCTATGACAATTCTTACAGTGAACATATATGCTCATTTTTTGCTGGCTTTGTATCTAGAAGTTGAACTACTTGTTTATTTCAAGTCATACTTAAATAAATAAAACATTGCAAATAAAACCATAACCCCTTTTTTCTCTTTAAGTTTCCTTCATGTAGGAATCTATTATCCCAAATTGCTGGAAACTCTTCCTGGACATGTTTTAATTTTTACCCATATGTGCACTATTTATACATAATGTCCTGTAATATTGTTCAATGTGATTAATATCCAGATGAATGACATTATAATTTTGCTCTCAATATTGTATTTATTCCTACTGTTCAATGTAGGTTTTTCGGTTGCTTTTCTGCTGACTCCACAGTGATAGTTTGGGGGCATTGCTTTCCTAGCTGTTTCTTGGAATAGATTAATAAGATCTGGAATAATCCATTCATTGAAAAACTTGCAAGCATGCGCCCGTGAAATCTTTCAGGCGTGTTTCTTTTATTTTGATAGAGGATAGATTTGAAAGTTGAATAATGAGTACAGGTAATGGGGAATTTTTAAAATATCACTCAAATACTCTTATGATAATTGTGTAGACTTTTCTACGTTATATTGGGTCAGTCTCAGCATTTTAAATTTCTAGCATATCAATTTTTAAAGTATCAAAATTCATTAATATAAATTGAGCAAAGTATTATCCTATAATTCTTACTTGTCATATTTATGAGTTTGTGTCCCTAGCCTTTTTTCTAATGTTGTGAAATTTTGCTTTCTCTCTTTTTCTTTTTGAAATTAAATATGTGTACATTTACTCAGTGCAACGTTGCTCAAAATAGCATCAGACTGTAAAGAACACAAATATTCACAAAAGATAACGGCAAATAAATGATGGTGCTTTCACACATTGAAACATGCACCACCTCCAACTCGCACCACCATCAACAAAAGAATGATGTCAATAGGTGAAGACAAAAAAATCATAGCAAGTGTATTCAGCATGCTATCATAAGTTTAAGAAAGAAAGTTAATATAGTATATATGTGCATATATAATGGACAAATAAATATATAGATATAGCTATATGCATACATGTGATTGTGTATATATGTGCACACACACATATATGCACCTACATCTCTGGAAAAATTCAAAAGCCAATGATGGCATCAGTTGCCTTCACAAAGAGGAGCTGAGAAGGTGCCCAGGGATAATATTGTGAGCAAGAATTTTCACTATTTACCCTTTGTATCTTTTGAATTTTGAATTATGTCAATTATTGAATATATTACTTCTCCAAAAAGAGAAAGAGAACTTCCTTCTGCCCAGCTTAGTTCACTCTTCTAACGTATGATAGCAATTCAAACTTCCACTAGTAATTCCTGAGACTACTTGTATCATCGTATACTTATTAGCACTCAATGTTATTAATCTTCATATTGTTGTCCTTTTAAAGGGTGGAAAGGATTGTATCATTTCTGCAATATTTATTATCCTGTCTACTAGTGGGATTGAATATCTTTTCATACGTTTACTATCCATTTGCATTTCCTCCTTTATAAATTGTCTTTTTATATGTTTGAACTGTTTTTGGCAATTTGCAGAAAGTTCTTACTGTATTAAAGTTATTAGCTTTATGCCTTCCTACATTTCTTGCAATGAGCATTTATATTTTTTATGATAAAATAAATGTAATTTAAAATTTCTATTGCTTAATCATTAAAAAATTTCCACAGCTAGGTAGTGCCAAGTGGCAATATAATATGAAATAAACTCTTACATTTGCTTAGTGCTTTATAGTTTACAAAGCTTGCTCATGACATTCTGCTTGTAACAAGTAATTACTTAATATTTTTAAGTAACTTATTTATAAGATTCAAAATGTAAAGAATATAAAAGTACATGTGAAAATTTTTCTCCTTGACCCCAAGTAACTCAGGCCCCTTTGCTAGAGTTAGTCAGCATTATTAGAAATTTCTTGTATTCTTCCAGAGTATTTATGCATATAAAATGAAATGTGTATCATTTTCCCCTTTTACACAAATGGAAACATGTTAGAGACACCATGCTTCTCCTTGCATTTTCATTTAACCACGTATCTTAGAGAACATTCCAGATTAGTATATGCAGACCTTTCATGTTATTTTTTCTAACAGTACAGTATTGCTTTATGGACGTACTGTAGGTGGTTTAGCTTGTGTGTCAATAACAAATATTTAGGCCATTCAGAATTTGCTATTATAAACAGTGATAAAGAGAAAAATATTTTACATCTATAATTTCACATTTTAAAACTGTAAGATTTAGGAAGGAAAATTGCTTGGTGAAAAGTTGTGTATGTTTTGGATTTTGGTTGATATTGCCAAGTCAAATTTATCCTCTTCTAATAATGTCTGTTTTCACATCCTCACCAGTTCAATACAGTATCAAACTTTTTGATTTCTGCTAATCTGATAGGCACTATCTTTGCATTTCTCTTATTATGGTGGTTAGCCATAGATACAGATGTAGACAGAGATGTAGATAGAGATAGATACAGATGCAGACAGACATAGATATAGATATAAACAATTTGCATTTCTTTTTGTTTGAAATGCCTATTTATGTCCTCCTGGCTGTAGAGCTTTTGTTGTTGTTGTTAGAAAATACATAAAACATACAATTTCAAACTTGCTCCACTTGGAATTTATTCCTTTATAAATGATGAGTTTTGTAACCAACTTTATTTATTGCTATATTTACGGTCATTCACTTCTTCCAAAGTAATTTATAGAATAATTCTACTTTTCCTATTGATTGCAGACTAAATTGTGTATGAAATTTTCTGTGTTCCAGGATCCTTCTCTGAGCTTTGTGTTCTGTTTCATTGACCTGTGTTGGTTCACATTCATGACATACTTTTTAACCATTGCGGATTTATAATATTGGCTTCTATCGTGGTAGGGTTGGGTTTTCCTTGTTGTTTTACATTTTCAAGGTTTCTATGAAAATTATAGCTTGTTTATTTTTTCCAAATGAATTTTGGCATTAGTTGTCTAAATACTATCTTTCACCCATAAAATATCTTGATATTCATGAGCAAGAGAATAGATAAATATATTACTGTGAAGGCACGCAGTGTTGTACTGGACAATGGCAAACACAAAGAGCAGCACTGCTAATGCGGCAAAGCTAATTGTTAGTGATGTAGGTCAGAACGGCGTGTCCCTGTCGGGTGCAGGGAATGAGGCTGATTTAGGAAAGTTACAAGGGAGTTTTCTAGGGCCATGGGAAGGTTCTGTATCTTGACTGGGTGGTGATTACTTGGTTGTATGCCCAAACACCTCTTTCACTTGTCATATATAAGTGACTTACAAATTAAGGATCCACATTCAGGATCCTGCTCAGTGCAGTGTTTAGTACTGCTTGTACAGTTTTGTTTAAATCAACTACCTGAATTTAAATTCTAAAGGATTTCCTACAACCATCCATAGTTTAGCTCTATTATAATATCGGATTTTAGCAACTTTGGTTCAAATTACCACAAGGCAGTTGAAACTCTGCAAGCATTGTTTCGTTGGATGGAACATGTGGTTTTCAATTCTGTGGGCTTCTCTGCAATCCCTGTTGTCTGGCCCCTCCTAACTACTTCAATCACTCCTTTTCCGGAACTTAAGCTTTAGAATACCATTTATTTCACTGAAAGGGTGTGCTTCTTTATTGTTTAACTACCATTTGCATTTGTATTACTGATAGTTGGTTAAAAGTAAATCCCACCTGAGTACCCATTAAATTCTGTCCTTTCCTAACATTTCAAATTATGGCCTTATCTTTGAATACCTCTTTAACTATTCCAAAAAATCTATTTCTTTGAGTACCATTATAATTATCTTTAATCTGATTATCAATTAGTATATAAAATATCTATTGCTTATGATTTTTTAATTCAAATATATGTACTGCCTCCTGATTGGAGACTATTAAGGAATGAATTGTGTTTTAGATCATTCTGCTTCCTTGGAGATTACATAAGGTGACATCCAATTAGCAATCTCTTAATTGTTTGAGCATTGAACGCCTTAGAATGACCATTTGAAAACAAATATTTATAGCAAGTTGGCAATCAGCAATCCCCATTACTGGATGCTAGTAGAGAAGCCCCATTCAGGTAGAAAAATGTACTCTACAGACATATATATTTTGCCATAATGGTTTACAAAAACTATGGCTTACATCTCATTGAGTAAGATTAAGATATTAATGATTTTGAAACTAGGATATATATTTAGAGAAAAATAAGTAAGTAAATTGTTATGCTTTTGAAAACTGCTGGAGAATTTTCTAGAAGAGGATGATATAAGACTATTTTTTTAAGCTTTAAAGGGGAAATCAATACTTTTTTTCAATTAAAAACAAAATAAAAGCATGTTGATATGCCCATTGCTTTCCGTTGCAAAAACACAGAGTAAGGGAAAGTTTTGTGGTTTTTTTTGGTATTCAGTCAGTTCCCACAAGGCCTTAGTGTTCATTTGGAATGATGCTTTTATTTCACTGTATATTTCTGTAAGTCTCATCATCACCAGATAAGCTTGTTTTGATATCTTCTATTTCCTTTCATTGATATGCTGAAAGCGGTCATTTACATTTTCCAATTCTGGTGGTACCACAAAATTTTAAGCCCTCAGCCCCATCTTTGTTAAATAGAGAGATGACAGAACCAAAACTGCTTTATGGCACTTGTCTCGAGCCACAGTCTTTTCTGTCTGAGTCATTCAAGACAGACACAATCACAGCCAGCTTGTCCCCCATGGCACTAAGAAATTAAAAGATAACGTGAATGATATCACACCAGAAAAACCATTATAGTGATAAACAGAAAAAGACAATTTAGCCTAAGACTTTGAGACGTCTAAAATTATACTCGACACACTGAAAGGTGTAACTTGCCTGTGGGAAAGTTACTGGAGTTATTCCTAGATAAAAATCACCAGGGACAGAAGATAGACAACATAGTGAGGTTGTTTGAGTGGGGCAGTGACCTTAGGTGTCCAATTAGGTAGGGGGAGCCAACTTCCTCAAAGCTTTGTTGATGCCCAGACAAGATCAAAGCCATCTGTCATTTGCCTCTGGATGTTAAAAATGAGTTACTGCACCCTAGTTTATTCTCTTCTCTTGAATGTGTATTTGCTTTTCTTTTGTGTTTCAAATGCAGAGTTCTAACAGCATTTGATTTTTAAAAATATTTTGAAGTGGCTGAGGGACTATGCTATCAATGTCAACAGAAAATAATTAACTTTTTGTATGAAAATGCAATTCAGATTTCTGCATGGCTTTGTGATCTCAGAGGCCTGTGTTTATTAGTTTCATTTGATGTTTGATAATTCACCTTGTTAGGGACAAATAATTAAATTTGAGGCATTTCTTATTTTATGAATTTATATACAAGATAACACACATAATCGTTAACAAAGTACACTATCTTTGCTTACATTTTCATAAATGTTCTAAACCGTAGTTTTAAAATGCATAAAAGAAATTAAATGTGGCCAATTAGAGCTACTACCCTGAATAAGTAATGAAAAATAATTTTAATTAACTTACACATTGCACCATTTTTGTATTCACAGGCTTGCAGATAGTCTGTATTTGAAAATGGTTAAATATTCCCTCTGAAAATTTTTTAAAAAGTCAATTTACTTAGCAAACTGTTCTGATCAATAGCCGCTAGCTAAAGAGGCAGAGCTGTGATTAGTGTCCCCATAACTGGGACTGTTATTTCAGGTTCAAATTGAACAGGACTGTCAGTGACCCCCGACTGAGTCAGTATCAGGAGAAGGATCTGGTTGGAAAAGAGAAGAAGAAAGAGAACTAGAAATATCCATAAAGTGCCCCAAGGAAATACCCTCAACAGGCTCCAACTCTCATTCCAAACATGATGTCCAAATTGCTTGTTATCTTTCTAAAGCATCTTTCCTCTTTCAAATGGTACTCAGTGTTGACTGAAAATTAATGACTCATGAACACAAACATAGTCATCTGAGTCACATTACACCATGTAGTTTTCCTGAGGTCCTACATCCACCTCTTGAAGAGTGGGCAGACTTTTAAAGTGGATGTGCTAATGGGGATAGAAACATAAGAAATTATGAAACTATGGCATTCAAATATATCCAGTTTCTCCACCAACACAAATTTTTGTCGTTTTTGAAAGAGATTTTTACAAAATGTGTCAGTTTTTTTGTGGTTTCCACCAAATAGAAGCACAAGCTAAACATCTGAAATTTCTGGAGGATGGTGATTAGGTGTTCTTTGCCTTTCTATTTCCCCATAGTACCTTGTCCAGCCAACTGCACTCAATAAATATTTGCTGAACTAATTGAACATGGATATAATTATTGTTTTCGATAAACTATCACTTTAATGAGCTAGTAAAAGTCTTCAAAACATAAACTCTCCTATCTACCTATATATTTCTATAATGTCTCTCACCATAGTTTTAATATGCTTTGTAACATGTGCTCTATTAGCACAATGATACAAAACAACTTGGAGAAATGTAGCTAATTTGGGAATGCTCATTATAATTTCTGAAAATCTTCTTGGATTATATGGTCAAGCAAAGAAACCTTTAGTATACTCATTCATTGTGTCATAGTTTGCTTGGCCTTCTAACTGCACAGTATTTAAACCAAGAAAGGTGATTATATTTATATTTATATGCATCTGTGGACCCAACTCTGGAAACTGGACTGTGATACCAAAACCTACACTGGACAAAACAAGGGAAGCATAATTGTGACAGGTGACTTGTTCAGATATTAATGACCCAGTTAGAGTTAGGGAGAGAGGAAGTAGACCATGCCATAGATGCTTGGATGCATATTTTCTGGTGTCTACTCTCACCCTGTGGCTCTGACACTTGCCACCAGCTTGACTTGATGACTTTTAATATACGTGTACATCCAACATGCCCTGACCTATTTTGAGGGCTAGCTTCATGGGCTTCAGGGCCCTGTACTCAGAGTACCCAGTGCTCTGTTGCCACTGCCTTGAAATTCTTAATATTGTCTTTGAATTTCTGTTTTTTAAATGAATTCCAGTGGCACAATTAGGCAAGATTTTGGGGAGGGGATAGGCATCAAGTCTCAGTTCATCTCTAATCCTGCCTCCCAGCCACTCAGTGTAGAGTTTCAGGTACCTCCTCACACTAGGCTCACTAGGGTTTCTTCCTGCACAGTGGGCAACAGCCCTTCCCATCTGTGGGTGGTGGAGGCAAAAAAGGAGGACTCCACATTCCTCCAGAGATCTCTGGCCCTCAGGTGGGGGCCTCGGTGTGAGGGCACCCAGGGGACCTGGATCAGAATCCACATTCAGGCTCTTGTGCTCCGGGGCTGATGGTGGTCAATGCCATTCACTGCTGGCAACTCCCCAGGGCATCCAGTAGGTAGCTAGACCAAGTTTTGAGGATGGGCGAGGTTAGCCTGTCTGGGGTAAATTGGGTCTGTGGGAAGGGAAATGACTGGCTTAAATTCCCCAGAGCCCACATCCAGCTGGGGCTATGCATCAGTCCGGTGACTCCTGGAAGGAGGAATCTGCTTAGGTCCCGGTGAGTACCTTCCAGGGGCCTCCGACCACAGGTTAGGCATCTAGGGCAGCTATGAGCTTCTGCATTCTCTGGTTTACCCATACCCAAGGCAGCGCCCCGCACCCGTCGCCCCTCGGGACGGCTCACTGGCTGGCCGAAAACCCCTTTTCCTCCCTCTATCCTCCTTGAGTATAACTTGGATTTGTTAGCTCTGGTCTGCTAGAGGGCACCCTCTGCAAATGACCTATAAAATATAAGTCTGTCATTTTAGTGTTTCCACATATGAACTAAAAGATCTTCTGTTTTTGTATGTAAAACTATCATTGCACGTTATAAAGAATAATGGAAAAATTTATACTGTATTTAAATTTATGCTAAATAACAAAAAATAACAAATTTAATGTATGCCAATAATTTTAAAAAACTATTTACTCAGAACAATATTAAATAGCAAATAAAAACACCATAAGTCAAGAGAGAGACCACTGAAGAAAGGAAAAGCTTTATATCTTAGTACCACTTTATAATTTACACCACTATTCCCTTGCTTTTTGAACAAAGGGTCTTGCATTTTCATTTTGCACCGGGTCCTACAAATTATGTAGCCAGCCCTGCTTATACCTAACTGTATTGGATTCTGTCTCAATGTCAAGTGATATCTATTTCTTTTCGCCTTTCTTTTCTTCTAAATTGATCTTCTGATATGGATTTACTTTTCAAACGTATATACCATATGAGCTCCCCTGTGTCAATGTCCTTCTGGTCCCTCCACCGTGAACTTAGCATCCATGCAGTCAGAAGTTTCTTCCTGGATTGCATACTTGGTCCTGAAGTCGCGTCTGCCTTTCTGGCCAGTAGATTGTACAGAGGTGTGTGGTTGGCAGACACGAGGATCACTGGATAGGAATGAAGCTGCAGCAGAAGGTGAGTAAGAAGCTAACTGAAAAATATGGAATGAGTTACTTCACTTTGCTATGTTTTCAGCTTTGGTGGTGAAGACAGGAATATTGTGGGACAAGTCAAATATTTAATTAGCAGTAGGCTTAGAGAATCTGTACTGTCCTTTCATCTTTAAATTTTATGATTTCAGAGAAGAAAGCCTACTGCTAGCATAAGAAAAAGAAATTATCTCTAATGTGCTTTTCATGATTATGAAACATCACTGAAAATTGCCCTGAAAATCTAGGCAGATTATAGTAGTTCCATAATTCTAGTTGGGGCAACTTGGCAGAGATCTTTAGGCTCATGTTTATAACACAACTTCCTGAAAGTTTCAGCAAGGGAATTGAGTGTTACACAATATTAACTTATGAGAGGAATAAGGAAATTAAAATGAAATGCCTGATTTGACCTATTCGCTCATCTTCCCAGTATTTTTAGCATCAGTGCCTTGTGTCCATATTGAGAGTAGGTTGTGAACTTTGGCAATTCATTTAATAACTCTTAGCCTCTTTCATTACCTTTAACATGACAATAATAATGCCTCATTTTGTGATTAGATGCAATAAGATATAGAAAGGTCCCCTGACTGTATACCAAGTAAAATTCAATTCCATTTCTGTTCGGATCATCTCAATTTAATCACAGTTTCATAACATGCTACCCGCATGATGGAAGCAATGAACCACTTTGAACCTCTTTGTAAAGATGAGATATGTATCAATATCAGGACAGTGATGTATAGGAAATTGTAAGCCACTTAATTAATTAATTAATGTAATTCTCCTTTGCATTTTCCTTCATGTCTAGAATCAGATAAAAGGTGCATAAGGACTAAGTTTTGAACTACGGACCAAAAAAAGGGCTTGGGGCGAATTATTCCAGTTATTCAGATAAATATTTATCCAATATATCGTAGATGGTGCCTACATGGTATTACTTGATGACATATTGTTCAAACTTAAATTGCAACAATAGTCCTGGTGGGTACCCTTTCCCTTCTTCTCTAATTCTTTTGCCTATAAGGAAAGCAAATCATAACAAACAAAAAACCCTTGCCTTACATTTTTTTAATCAGGGTCCATATCAGTGATTTAGGCCCAAATTGGTTAAGGCTTTTGGGCACCTTCATAAATTATAAAGCCATATTGTTTAATCTAATGCCTTTGGTTCTTCCCCTTTCCAATGAGATTGTTTAAATGAATGCTTGTTGATTCAATTTCTTAATGTGTTTTGTAGCTTTTAATTTCCTTCTACGCTCCCAACCACTTAGTGCAGTAGCCTCTCATGTGATCCCATTATCGCTAATTTATTTATATTTAGAACTATGTTCCACTCTCCTCTAGGGTCAACTTATTAACATAAGGAATTCAAATCACTGGAGATTTGAAGGGAGTTAGAACACAACCTTCTTCCCTTCTAGGATTTGGAACCAACTGAAGGTTAAGACAGAGGAGTAAGACTAACGAAAATACAAAAGTCAACTCTAATACTCATACAATTTTTCAAAGAATATGGATTTAAATATGCAGCCAAATGTGTTTATTTGTATCTGCTACCTGAGCCTATCCCCTGGAATAGTGCACTTAATAGAAAGTGGGATTTATAGAGCAAACACAATTGCTACAGCTGCCGTCTCTTAAGACAGAATGATGGGGAGGAGGGTTTGGGGAGAAGAGAAATACAATGAATCTTCAGAGTTGACAGGCTAGCTGCAACCATCCACCCACATCAATTTTTTAAACATAAAATCTCTGTTACCCATGGCGCAATATGCCAGATATCTCTCCCGACCATAAGAAAGTACAGATGAAAGGATATCTCTGTGAAGCAGTTTATATCAACTCTACCTAAAATCCTTCCAGGATTGCTTTGACAGTAATTCTGAACTCTCTTTCCCAGCCCTCAAACCCTTTCCCCAGAGTATGGTTCCATGAAGTGACTCTATCTCATCTACTTTTCTTCATTTCCTATACTTCAGCCCAATTACCTTCTACCACACAGGATTTCCTCTAACATATTGACACGTGTCTCTATATTTGTTCCCATGTCACCGCCTTAACCTACAAAGCCCTCCTGTTGGATTACTTTGCTTATCAAAATTGTACTCTTTCTTCAAAATTTAAATGAGATACCGACTCTTCCAATGTCTATTCTCTGATCTTCTAGCTGGAATTATTGTTCCTCTCTGCTCATAAACTTCTGGAGTGGAAAGATCACTAATTTGATCAGGAATGTGAATTCTATCTCTGTTGCTTACCAGCTGTCAATCTCTGAATTAGTTACCCTTTTTTTGATATCACTTTTCAGTCTATAAAATGTGTATGATAATGCCTAACTCATAGAGCATTTATGAAAACAAATAAGAAAAGGTAGGTTGAAATCACCTTGGAGTAGTAGAGCTCAATATATTTTTTCATACTACCCCTCACCTCATTCCCCAATATTTTTGGCATTCATTAAATATATCTACATATTTAAATTGTGAAGGACTTTTTTAAGTTATAATAGTTGTAAATATAACAGAGGATAGTACACATATATATGGGTACCTGAAATGTACACCAAATGTATTGACATAGCATCTGTGTCATTTTTATAGTGAAAATTCGGAGTCCTTTGCCAATTAAGTGACAGAAAATATATTAGGTTTCATATATCCCTTTTAAAAGTCAGCTAAGAAGCTCTATTAAATAGATTTTGGCTTAAGAAGAAGAGGTTATTCAATAGGAAAAATTAGAAGGGAATATGTTGGTTGTGGAGATTATTGCTTTAGGTTGTTTCAGAAAAAGTACTGATATTTTGAGAACCAGTAAAAAAAGACTCTCAGCATATTCATGACATTGTGGCTCTCACAATATTATGAGAAATACTATAATTTTCACAACACTTAGTAATAGAGTTTTGCTTAGGATGGCAAGAAAAAAACATCTGGCAAAGTGTTCAAGGTACAGGAAACCATGGGTAAGAAAAAATAAAAATAGCTGATATTTTGGGGCCTTAAGATATCATTCACTGATTTTAAAAAGTGAATTCAATACTGCAATGTTGAATGTGATAGAGTGTAACCATGCTGAATATTTACAATATCCTTGGGGAAGGGTATCTGGCTAACAAAATGGGGTCATCTGATAGCCACTGTCTCAATGGCTGTACCATGATTTACAGCTTGAAAAGCTCAGAAACAGGATTTCATCACACATTTTGTTCTCCATTACTTGTACTGAAGACACTGAGGCTGACGGAGACTATCCAGAAGCTGGAAAAGCATAACCCCGTATGCTTTTTGAGGGCTCCTTGGAATCTTTTTTTGAGGAGGAGCTTATCTTTTCATTGATCTAGAAGGTCTGTAAGCATGTTATTCTAAACATGAAATAAAGTTGAGAAATTTTTCACTTAAATTATTATTAAATACCAGTCGTACACACATATGCCCAGGTTTTCTTTTACAAGACTATGTATCATTTCCATAATTAAAATTTTAATTTGAAACTTGGTAACTGTTGCAGACCATGTGGATTTGTGAACACTGTTCATTAAATCCAGGTTATCTCAGGGGCTTCACGTTTAGTGGTGGGAAACCCCGGACTGAGGTCACTATCTGTGGTAGTCCATTCAGGCTGCTATGACAGAATACAATAGTCTGAGTGGCTTAGAAACAACAGAAATTCATTTCTCACAGTTCTGGAGACTGAGAAGCACAAGATAACGGCACCAGAAGATTTGGTGTTGGGTGAGAGACCACTTCCTGGTTCTTAGATGGACATCTTCTCATAGTGTCCCCACATGGGGCAAGGGGTGAGGGAACTCTCTGAGGTCTGTTTTGTAAGCGCAGTCACTCATGACCTAGTTACCTACAAAAGACCTCACCTCCTAATGCCATGACACTGAGGGTTAGGTTTTCAACATAAGAATTTTGAGGGGACAAAACGTTCAGTTGAAAGCTTCGTGTGATAGCTGAAATGGAGGCCTTCAGATTTAGCTTTGAAATATGCTGGGATTTCTGTGGCATTTCACATGAGAGTATAAAATGTCAGCTCCTGAACTTTCCGGGGATGGATAAAAAGTATTTGATGACAACAACTTGGCATTAAATATCTAGTTTATATTCAAAACGGCCATCATCTATAGATTTCTAATATATATTTCTAATAAATTTAAACTTCTAATAAATTCTTTTCTCTCTTCTATCTGGTAAAAATATTCTATTCACCTGCTAGCGGCTATTTTTTACAAAATTGGGCACTTGCCCATGAAAATGAGTAATTGAGCCTGGAATTAGTTACTTTTTTCTGTGTACATAAGATGACTACAAAATTAAAGCTTGGCATTGTGCTGATGAGAAAGTTATGCTTAAAAATTTCTCAGTGTCGACTTTAAAGGAGTATTCCGTTGAAAAGTAGCATTCAGATCCTTTGGAATGACTTTTTTTTTCTTAGAGTAATTTGTAGTATGACAACTAGAAGTCATGCATCAGTTTCGTCACGAGTGCTTCTTGAGTCCTAATGTGCCATTGCTGCAACTGCTTCCATCTCTCTGGCTTTTCTTCCACTCCGCTTTCTATCCCAGGTTTACTATGACCTTTCCTCCTTAACTCCATCCTACTTAGAACTATATTTTCCACTATCATAAAGCAGAAGGCATTTGGAAATAAGCAGAGGGAGGTGCTATAAATTTGAAGAATTGAGAGAAAACCTTTGACTAGTTTCACTTGGTCTCCTTGAAGAAGTAAGTTTGGCATTATCCTTGACCAAAAGAATAGGTTCTAATGCACTATTCATGATTCATTCTAGACAATTCTTTGTGTGTGCTTTTTGGGCAGGTCATCCTCTGTTGAGAGTAGCTGCTACTCTCCATGTTTTCTCCCCTTCCACATGATCAAACAGCAGATTTTTGCCAAGCACCCTCATAAGATTATGTTTATTGTAAATTCTTCAAATAGATAACATATTTCCTAACATCAGGAAATTCTATATTATTTACATATTAAATTTAATATAAGAGGTGAATGATATTACAGGATAGTGATTAAGAACACACTTTTCCTGATTTCAAATCCTGCTTTGGTCATTTACTGCCTTCTAAACTTCAGTAAAAGCTGAATGCATCGCAGAATGAGATAATAATTTTGTGTCCATCTCCAAAGTAATTTTGTGAAAGCTCGGAATACACGTAAAGCCCTTAGCAAAATGCCAGGCAAATACTACAAGTACTCAATGTATTTAGTTATTACTAGGTATTATAACTCATAGTGAACACAATAAAACTTTTGAACTAACTGAATTTACTCAATACATATTTTCTTAGTGAAATTCCTAATGTCTAGTGTTATACAGAGATAATCACCGTAGTGTTTAAGGAGTACTTGTGAGCAATTTTGAGGAGTTTCTACTTTCACTTTCAAAAGAACAACCATCTCTGGTAGTTTCTTAAACTTTTCTTGGTTCAAATACCCAAACAGAGTCTTAATTTTGTCAATGAACTGACCAACTTTTTCCATTTACTCAAATTAATTATTTGAAAGAAGTGTACCGAGCTGCATAAAAGCAATGAATTAAAATTTTCCGTATTTATTGGGATTTGAAGTAAAATGCTTGGCTGTACTAAGGCCAGACATTTAAACAGCCAAGTAGGTAAGCGTTCTAAATCTAATTATTTTTACTGTTCTTAAAATCCAATTGCACCAAACAAGTTAAGACTATTTACCTTAGATATTGATCTGCTATGGCTTATTTCATTTGGCAACATTTTTCTCCAAATACAAGTATTAGAAAAATCTATATCTTAACAAACAGAACTATGGCATCATTTTTATTATGGCTGACTTTTTCATTCTAGACTATAACCATTATAATTTGCCTGTACAACTTTTACTGACTTTCTTGCTAACAGATGTCTAATGCCCCAAATAAATTGGACTTTGAAAATGTGTGTACAATTAAACAGGCACAAATATGCCTAAAAACCCCAGTAGATACACAGGTAGCTGCTGGTTAATGTTTTCACTAAAAGTGAGAAAAATTAAAAGGATAAAATTAAAAATTCTAAATAAATCTTATACCACTGTCATTGAAATATTGATATTTATACACTGTGTTTCTACTTTCGGTATGTTTTCACTGTATGGTAACTGATTTTTTTTTTTTCTTGAGGAAGATTAGCCCTGAGCTAACTACCACCAATCCTCCTCTTTTTGCTGAGGAAAACTGGCCCTGAGCTAACATCCATGCCCATCTTCCTTTACTTTATACATGGGACACCTACCACAGTGTGGCTTTTTGCCAAGCAGTGCCATGTCCACACCCGGGATCCAAAGTGGCGAACCCCAGGCTGCCGAGAAGTGGAACGTGCAAACTTAACCACCGCTGCGCCACCGGGCTGGCCCCGGTAACTGATATTTTTAAAGACCAAATACACTATGTAAAACAAGTCTATAATTTTAGTGTATAAAATTATATCTTCTTCAATTATGATATTTACAGTTTATTTACTTTATGTCCATGTTTTAAGTGAAACAGAAAACTTCATTTGCCTAAGATTTAAAAAAAAAACTTCTACATGGTAAAGATGGAAGAAAGGGCCTATGTAATTGTCTTTTTCTTTTTTTTTTGAGGAAGATTAGTGCTGAGCTAACACCTGCTGCCAATCTTCCTCTTTTTGCTGAGGAAGACTGGCCCTGAGCTAACATCCCTGCCCATCTTCCTCTACTTTGTATGTGGGGCGCCTGCCAAAGCATGGCTTGCCAAGCGGTGCCCTGTCTGCACCTGGGATCCGAACCAGCAGTGCACCCCGGGCCGCCGAAGCCAAAAGTGCGAACTTAACCTCTGCACCACCGGGCCGGCCCCTGTAATTGTCTTTGAAGGTGAGTGTACACGTGTATGAACTGTGGTTCTGGAGAAAGAATTATTTTTCTGACATCCGGTTTAATTATATGAGTCTACTGTTATTCTTCATTTAAATGAATAGTCATGTATACTGGAAAACAGTTAAAATAAATGTAAATATAAAATAAAATTGTTTTTGTCGTTCTTCATTCAAATCATTAAATAAATATGAAATGTCTTTGATATGCCACAACGACTCCATGTTCTGAGATGATCTGATAATATTATTATTGTATTTCAGTATATGAACAAAATGAAGTTAGTGCATTGTATAAAGCAAATTGAAAATGTTAGAGAGATTAAGTGAATTATACTTTAAAGATATAGAGGCGACATTTTAGGTGTTTCAAAATTATTGAGGAATACATGAACATCGTGAGCATAATATTGTGACATGTATTCCCTTCATTTAGAAAGTAATTCTATTAAACTTTAATGCTTCAAAAAACTGAATTCTAATGTAAACAAAATTCATAGAGAATTCTTTGTTAATCTCAAGGAAATGCTCAATAACAAACTATGACTCCCAGTAGGCTGGATGTTAAAGCCAATCCATTTTCAGAATTAACGTAGAGTGTCTATCAAGAAACAATGAAGACGTTGTTTCCCTGACATGATGGGTTCATATATAGTGATTTACTATAGATAGAAAGATAAATAGTTCATCCATAGCTACAGACAAAAGGCAAAACATGGGTTTTGGACTCTCTTAACTTGGAATTATGAGGTTTTGGGCATTATCAAATCTTAAGTTTGAGCGTCGTTATCCGGAGATTGTCTTTACTATTTCTCAATGATATGTTTTCTACGTTGACTGCATTTGTGGACGTGTAAAGCTTGTCACCATTATTTACACTCCAACAGCTTAGCAGCTCAAGCATAAAGAGAATACCACCTCCAGCTAATCACCATTATTTTATGAGGGTATGCAATCTGCCCAACTGTAGATATGTATTTATTTTTTAACCCATTTCTATGGCACAAACATATGGTTCTCTGATTATCCAGGCCTAGGGTCATGTACCTACCCTCAAAATTTGAAACAGAGTGAGCCCAACACAAGATAGATGTATAGTGGAAAATTGCAAAGAAGTTCTCCAAAGCAAAATTAGGTTGCTTTTATTCAAAAGAAAAGAGAAGGAGTCTTGGATGGGCAAAAATAGCTGATGACCTCACATTCCATTTCCTAACTCATAAACATTTACACAAACCCACCTTCTCATACATTTACTTTTCAAAACGATGTTGTATATTCTATGCAGTCATCTCACACCAGAAACAGAAATAAAATAATTCACTTCATACACAAAGAGTTATCCAAATTCAATCAACTAGTGCATCCAGCTTTGGGGATAGATGTCAGAGTGATGAATGCATTTTCCTGTCAAGTCTCACTCCTCGAGATGGGCCAACACATGGCTAAATAAAAAATTTCAATACCAGTAGTACATTACACTGAAAGCACTGTAATAACATATATTAAATGTTATTTTTTCCAATTTTTTAGCTTTAGTGAGGTAAAATTGATATACAAAAAATTGTGCACATCTAATATATACATCTTGATGAGTTTGGACATTTGCACATAGGAAAGATTGTGGTGATGGTATCTTATGTGTATGCATTCATTAAATGTTTAGTCAAGAGGAATATGTTAGTTTCCTAGTACCGTTGCAGAACACTACCAAAACCTGGGTGGCTTAAAATACTCATAGGTCTGGAGATTAGAAGTCTGAAATCAAAAAGTTGACAGAGTCATTCTGTCTGTCCTACTTCTTGTTGTTGCCAGCAATCTTTGGCATTCCTTGGCTTGCACCTGCATATCCTCAATCTCTGCCTCTATCGCCAACTGCTGTCTTCCCTCTGTGCATGTATGCCTTCACATAGTGATCTGCGCACTGTTTGTCTGTCTCTGTATCTCTTCTCCTATAAGAAACTCAGTTGTATTGGATTAAGGGCCCAGCTACTCTAGGATGACATAATCTTAGCCCAATTACATCTGCAATGACCTTATTTTCAAGTACGATCACATTGACAGCTACCAGGGGTTCAGACTTTGACATATCTTTTAGGGGGACACAATTAAACCTACAACAAAGAGAAAGAGAGAGAATTCACCTGCACCATCAGTGCATAATGTTCCATGATAATAGAGAGGGGCATCTACTAAAGGATCCCAAACAATAGATATCATATTCAAGCAGAGATGCGAGACCCAACACAGGAATAGAAAACAGTGTTTAAAAAAATAAAAACCTGGGGCTGGCCCCGTGGCCAAGTGGTTAAGTTCGCGTGCTCCACTGCAGGCGGCTCAGTGTTTCATTGGATCGAATCCTGGGTGTGGACATGGCACTGCTCATCAAACCACACTGAGGCAGCGTCCCACATGCCACAACTAGAAGGACCCACAACAAAGAATATACAACTATGTACCGGGGTTCTTTGGGGAGAAAAAGGAAAAAAATTTAAAAATCTTTAAAAAAAAACTTATTAGGAGACTCTTAATCCTCTTGAGTTAGAGTCTTTTAAACAGGAATGTCCTAGGTTTTTGGAGAGAGCTGCTAAAGTGTTTAATCTTATTACCACACGGAGTTTCCATCCTTCCTGCTAACTTCAAGTTTTGCAAGATGGTCTTCAGGAGGTTACTCAAAGAGTGGTGCAACATGTTCAATGGCTAGCCAAACACCTGAGAAATCAAAGGACAAGCGAGTGGCTGGCTGGCTACCCACTGGTGGAGCAGAGGAAGATTGTTGCTTCATTGAGCTGCTTGTTAGGGAAGAGGATGCAGCAGGGTTTTTCGTGGATGAAAGATGTGCCCTCAAGTGATACAGGATTGCTATAGAACCAAACTAGGTTTTCTCCAAGAAGGACTCTGGATTGATTAAAAAAAACTAAGCAGGCATCAGGGGAATCTTTGGGGCTGAGGAAGAGGTTGTGACAAGCTGGAATAGAAATTCCTTTATCCTAGTAATTTGGGAAGTTAGAGACCTGAACTATGAGAGAGTCTCCAAAGAAACCATGGAAGACTTTACAAGGGAAAATCCGACTTAAATATCCAGAGAGCAGTGTGGCAAAGCTAGTTTTTCACACAAAATGATGGTATCAATAAGTTCTCTCCCTTACCCACCCTGTCTTCATCTGTTCAGGCTGCTATAACAAAATATCGCAGACCGGGCAGCTTATTAGCAGCAGAAATTTATTTCTTGCAGTTCTGAAGGCTGAGAAGTCCAAGATGAAAGGGCCAGCATGGTCACCTTCTAGCGAGGGCCCTTTTCCTGATTCACAGCTGCAGCCTTCTTGTGTGTCCTCACATGTGGAAGGGGCTAGGGAGCTCTGTGGGATCTCTTTTATAAAAGCACTAATCGCCTTCTTGAGGTTCCCCTTCATGACCTAATCACCTCCAAAGGCTTCACCTTCTAATACGACCGCATCAGGCATTAGGATTTCTGCATATGAATTTTGGGGAGACACAAACATTCAAGCCATAGCATTTCCCCTACTCCCACCTCCAAATCCTGGATGTCTCATAAACTTCAGGGAGCAAGGCAGGCTTCCCATCTACAATAGGCCTGAGGTGAGGGAGAGTTAAAAGAAAAGGTCGAAGATTTGATTACCACATGGGACTGGATGTGGTGATTACTGGTTTAAGACATTATTACATAAATATGGCCCAAAAGTTGAGTGGGATTTTCTGAGTTCAATCGACAGTCAAGGGAAGGGCCAGCCTCACTAAATTGATTTTAAAAAATGATGGAAAATTAAAAAAAAAAATGCTTATAAATACCTCTGGAGGTTTTACGTGTGTAACAGAGTGGTTGTAATAGCATATTATATTTTCAGTAGAACCAAGATAGAAAAGATCCACTCTGTAGGCCTGGAGTATTCACCCTTTTTGCAACCCACTTCTTTCAAACTACTGCGAAACTGAAAATTGCCTTATGGTGGCCAGGCTGAGAAGAGTCGCTAGGCTTTTTAATCTTCTTACACTTTAGTACCCTTTTGGTTGATTTGTTCCTTAGGGATGTTTTCTCAAAGCACTGATCTATGTGAGGTACCTGTTCCATTGATCTGAGAACACAAAATATGAAATAAAAACAGACCGTAAGTAGACTGACATTTTGCGCATCATCACTAATGTAGATAGTTTATGTACAAAGGCAAGTACTTTTGTATCAAGTTGTGGATTATCTCTTTGAAAATGAAACTTCTCCCCCATAAAAAAAACATTTTACTTGAGATTTCACTCTGACTTAGTGTGATGAACAGAGCTAAAATCCCAAACACTCAATAAGGCTTATCACAAATTTATTAAACTCCACCAAAAGGATTTTGACAAATGCTTAGGCAGGAAACAGGAACAGTCAGAGCCACTTATTAAAAATTTAAATGTGCATTTTAAAAATTTTGAAGGAAAACGTTATCCAAAAGTCATCAATTCTCTTTCAATTAAGACACCATAATTTAGATTTAAACTTTATAAATCCTTTATTTGTGATGGTATAATAATGCCATGACAAATAATTATATCAAAATTCATGAAGAAATTCACATGAGTTTGCAAAGCTAAGCAAGGAAGCTGTATGGTTATGATCCTTGTGCATTTCTGTTTTAAAGTCCTAAAAGAAGATTGATTTTGTTTTTGGCTATTAATTTTGTAATTGATGAGATTCAACCTGACAAAAGACATTAGAAGGAAACAAACTTGACTTTCTTTTTGTGAAAAAGTATTTTAGGCAAGAGAAGTATAGCTATTCAAAATATATGAAAACAGACAGACATACGCTGAGTATCTTTTTCAATAAAAAGATGAAGCTTATTTACTTTGTCGAAATAACTGAAGCTCCATTATCCAGGGCGGGGGAAAGGCGTGTGGAGAGGATAGTGAAAAACAAACCTGATTTTCCTGCTAGAGGAAGAAAGAAAATCAGTGACAATCATGTGCTTTTGCTGCTGGTGTAGATATTGCTGGTGCAGGTGCTGCTGTCATGCCAAGTGTTCCTGTCGGCGTAACTTTCAGACGTTGAACACAACCCACACTTCCAAAGATCTAGAAAAGAGTGGAACTCATCTCAGGACTCTTTGATTCTTCATTCTTCTCATTTGCCTTCAGACCTTGATTGGAAAATAGACTTCTGTGGTTTGAGTGGTCAATAGTATATGTGGAGATCAGAGCAAAGTTCAAAGGACCTGACTGATGGATTGTGGTTTCTTTCTACTCTATGGTTATAATTTAATGAGGTTTCTCATGGGAAGTTAATATATTTTTTGAAACAGGAAAGGAGATACTCTGGAAAACAAATGTGTGAATTATTCTATGGTCTCAACTTTACCCATTGACTATGATAGAAATGCCCATTTATAAATACATTAGTAAATTTATAAAATTTAAGTCAGCAGATATTAAACTTTCAATAAGATAATAAAGGCTATCTTCTTGTGTCACTGGCTTGGTTTAAAAATATTATAAAGCCCCTACATGTCATTTTGTGTGCTCTGAGACTACACACTATCAGAGACAGAACAAAACAGCAATTCCCATATATTACAAAATAATGAGTGAGTCTGTATGTTTTCAACACTTATTCTTTGATTATCCCATATTTACTGGGATACAGCTGAGAAAGATCTGATGGGGGAAGTGAATATGCTACCTGCAACTGTATGTTTTTCAGTCAAAGCAATAAACAAAAATAAACCTTGGGTTATACGATGAGACTGATTGTGAAAAATTATTTCAGTGCGTGTGTAAGCTTGACAATAATAAATTTAAGCTCTTCTGATATCTACCATATTTAAGGCACATGAAATGCTAGAAAAATGCCTCTGTATTAATGCATAATGTGATGAACTGGGCAATGCTGCAAACAAACATTTTTCCAAAAAAAATATAAAAACCAAGGATAGATAGAAATCTGGTCTATTAGTGTTTTAATTAAGGAATTGTGAATTATCTAAATGAGTCGTATATACTTTAATGCAGAATTGTAGATTAGTATCACACACAAATACATATACGTAGTATAGGATTAAAGAAATATACCTTTAAATAGAAAGCATGGATTTTAGTAAAACAAGAAAAGATGAAACCTTAACTAAATCCGTCCCTCAGAGAAAAACTGTTCTGAATATATCCATCCTTTCAATTCAGGGGAGGAAAATACAACTGAAGAAGCAAAGATGGAGTTCCCTTCATCTGGCGTGGAACTGGGAGGGATGTCCATCTACAGGTTGATGATATTTGCCCCATTCATATAAGATTGAACATCAATTAAAAATTAATGTTTATGAAATCAAGATTATGAAAGTTCACATCTATTTTCTCTTTGGTTAATGATCCTCTCTTCAAGGTCTTTGCCAGACATTCATATAATTTTTAAGTAAGTACCATGAAAAATAACTCGCAGCATTGAGACAAGGCATGTCATTCCTGGGAGCGCTATGGATTAGTCTTTCATCTTTAACCTGCCTTCCCCTCAGCTTTCTATTTATCTTACTCTGGTTTCTGGAGTGACAAAGAGAAATTATGCTTGCATATCAGGATTAATATTTATACGTGTCAATTTCTTATAGGTGCTTTGTCTTGTCTTCAGATAGTGTAAACTTTACACATAAAATGATTTTATACCAAAGTCATTTAAATTGGAATGACTTCTTTGACAGGGAGGGTGAGCAAATTCCCAGTGACTCAGTTTACAAATAAAGAAGTTTAAAAATAGAAGAGCTAGGATTTTGAACGTAAGCAATCTAGTTCTTAGCTCCATTCTTTTTAAAGTTGAATGACCCCTGGAAATTTATTCAAACTCTCTGTGACTTAATTTCCTTGTATGTAAAATGAAAATGATACTAGTACTACACATAGGGTTATTAGGAAGATTAAACAAGTTAACACATGAAATACTTACAGTTTCTCATATATAATATTCAAAATTATATGTCACTTTTGTCATATTACTCTTGTCCAAAGAAAAGTAATAAAAGCGATAAAGTAGACAAATATCTCCAATCTACTTATAAACTTCTAAGAAATTCATTTTAAAATATTTTTATAAATTTTGATGAGAAAATAATTATAATTTCATGGAAAAAATGGACTGGGTAGATTCAGAATAATTAAACGTTTTTCACTTTCTTGTTTGGGCGGTTGGAGAAGCTTTGCTCCGTAACATGACCCAGGACATGAATTTTCCTGCCTTGACATTGCTCATCCTCCTCTAGAACAATGTGCTTGTGTGCATAGTCAGAGTTAGGTTCTCTCCTCCTTCATTTTCAAGCCTGTATGAATGATAAACAGACAATGCCCTGGGCAAGTAATTTTATTCTGATTAAGTAAGTCGAAAGTTGCCCACACCTGTTACACTATTTTTCATTGACAAGAACTCAGTCACAAGGCCACACTCTCCTCAAGGAGAGCTAAGACGTGTGGTCTCTATCTGGATGGCTGTAGGCTAAGGAAGAAGAGGGCAATCAATTTGAAGGGAGAGGGTCAACTTGCACTTGACCAAATTTCCCCATCTGAGAAACAGTTCAACAGTAGCTGACCTTTATGGCTCATCTGCTCTCCTGGCCCCACTGTGATTCCGATTGCTTTGTGGATTCTTAGCCTCTCTAAGCCTCGCAACAACACGGCAAGAGACATCAGTCCATTACTGATGAAAAAATTTAAATTCAATAAGTTAAAGTAACTTACCTGGGCGCATAAGTTGATGGTGAATGATGCTGGAGTCTCAGTGTAAACCAGGAGCAGTGTTAAACGAAACAAGTCAAGGCACGTGGTTACCCTGGTTATCATCACATATCTATAGCATAGGAAGGACATTGGAGCTAAGTGTCTTAAAATTCACATCAACATGATACGAAGGAATCACATTTATTCAACCTATTTATTAAACTGTCATGAACAATGGAGACAGTGGTCACTATGCATAGACTCTGTCCTCAGTATGCTCTTGTCCACTGAAATAAAGAGTCTGGGTGAAGGTTAATTAAAGGAGTTTATTTGATAATCAAAGTGAGGAATTCGAATCCAGGGAAACAGTCCAACAGAGTATTCTGAGGAGCTGCTCTGAAGTCTACAGATCTGAGTGCTGTTTATATACTTTTTAACAGAGCAATATAAGTGCAGAAAAGGGTTTACACATCTAACCGCTGTATACGCCAAGAATAGCAAGAGCTTTTTGGTTATATGTCAAACAAGGCTGGTAATGTTGGTGTTATCTGTGTGGGGGGAGGCAAGGACCAGGGTCATCACTTTTTCCTTCAATCTCTGAGAAATGCAGTCGGGAAATGTGAGAGCAGGGGCCCCATTATCTCTTTCTGTTTCTGCTGTTGTCTTCAGTCTTGAGACAAGTGGCTGCAAGGTCGTTCTAACACAGGCTTGTGAGGCCTGCCTGGCTGCTTCAGCAGACAGCATGGACATTTATTGTACTGACTTTAAGCCTATGTGGCTCCATTGCTAGATTTGCCTGTTAGACCAAGGAGATGGGTCTCGGTTTCGTTCACACTCTGATTAGGCTGTTTAACAAATAGACTAGTTGTATATCTGATTTACCTATATTTTATATTTGCTCCCTGTGATAGTTATTTTCCTGTGTCAACTTGACTGGCCACGGAGAGCCCAGATTAAATAGTATTTCTGGGTGTGCATGTGAAGGTGTTTCCAGATGAGATTATCATTTGCATCAGTGGAGTCAGTAAAGTAAATTGTCCCCCCCAATGTAGGTGGCATCATCTAATCCACTGAGGGCCTGAATAGAGCAAGAGGCAGAGGAAGGAGGAATTTGCCCCTTTTTGCCTCTGCTTGTCTACTTCAGTGGGAATATCCCATCTTCTCCCGCCCTCAGACTAGGGTTTATACCATCAGTTCTCCTGGTTCTTGAGCCTTTGTACCCAGACTGAATCATGTCATCAGCATTCCTGGGTAAGCCGCTAGTTATATCTGGTTATATGCATGTTGTTGTTGCTGTCTTTCTCATGGTTAGGTTGAGCGCCTATCTTATTCATATTTAAATCCCTATCAATAGCATGGAACAGCACATACGAGGAATATGTCATGAATTCAGTGACCTCTCCTTTTGAATTTTCCTTATCAAATATACGCTTTAAGGCTGGAAGTCCTCTTTCAGAAGTTAATATCTGAGCTTCAAGCTTAAATTACTTTTTAAAAAATATTTTAATTAATTTACTTTTTACAAATAAAAATTGTCTATGTTTAATGTATACAGTGTAATTTTTTTTTTTAAAGATTGGCCCTGAGCTAATATCTGTTGCCAATCTTTCTTTTTTCCTTTTTTGTTTTTCTCCCCAAATCCCCGCAGTACATAGTTGTATATTCTAGTTGTGGGTCGTTCTGGTTGTGCTGTGTGGGATGCCGCCTCAGCATGGCTGGACAAGTGGTGTCACGTCAGCATCCAGAATATGAACCTGCAAAACCTATGCAAACTTAACCACTGGGTCATGGGGCCGGCCCCAGTGCAACGTTTTGATATGTGCATACATTATGAAAGGATTACCACAATCAAGCTAATTAACATATCCATCACCTCCCACAGTTGCTGTTTGTTGCATGTGTGGTGAGGATGCTTGAGCTCTATTCTCTTGGCCACTTTCAGGTATGTAATACCTTATTATCAGCGACAGTCTCCATGCTGTATGTTAGGTTTCCACAACTCATTCATCTTTCTTTTTACTTGAGGTAACGTTAGTTTGTAACACTATGTAAATTTCAGGTGTACATCATTATATTTTGATTTCTGTGTAGACTACATCATATTCACCACCCAAAGACCAATTATGTTCAACTGCTTTCTTTTTAAGAACAGGAAATTATACTTCTAGGCTTATCTATCTTTTTGGGTTTAGTTGCTTCAACATCATTTCTTCTTGAAAAGCTTCAAGTTAGAAAGGCTTCATCTACCAAATGGAAAAATTAGCAAGGTAAAACAAATTATTCTCTTGTGGTTATATCATCTGCTTTTATTAGGCTCACAGAGGACCAAGTTTAGTTGATATTGAAGTGGAAAGATCTTAGGGCAGAGAAAAGACTGCAAAATGTGTAACCCTAGGTTTTCTACATTTTAGTAGCAGATAGGTATCAGTCAAATTACATTAGGAGTAATAACAGAAATTTTATTTAATTGTGTCTGTAGGGGAGGCAAAACTTTTCCTCTGCTCTCTTAGCATCTCCAGCTGGGCCTGGGAATTAAATTGACATAAGACAGATTAACAGGAGAAAAGTATACAGATTTTTGCATATATGTGGGAACCTCACAGGAAAATGAAGACCCAAAGAAGTGTCTAGACCTAAGCATTTACATATTAGGTTGAACAAAGAGAGGCAATTATTGAAAAGTAACTAAAATATATGGAGAGACTAAGGGAAGATAAATTACTTTAACAAGGTCTGTTTGTACTGATTCCTCTCCGCCTTGACTCTTTGTCTCTGGTGATAATGTCTCTGCCCTCCAGGTATGTTTCACATGAGAGTTTGATCTCCTGCTTTCCTGAGGAATAGGGAAGGTCAGAGTACCCTTCTTGCATCAGCTGTTTTTCAAGTGCCTTTAGCTCAAATCTTTAAGCCAAAGGGGGATATTTTGGGTTGCTGTATTCTGCGACCCTTCATGGCCCTTTTGTATGATGCCAGTTGGTAAGCTCATAGATGGCAGTAATCAGTCTTCAGTCTATTTCTCACTGATTACATTATGAAGTATCTCCTTCAACTTGTGGTGCAAATGTCTGATAGATATATGATTATATTTGGTAGACATACAATTATATATCTATAAAATCTGATTTTGTAATGCTTTTCCTATTTTGAACCAATACTTTTTTTCACATTCAAATATTTTTCTGCATGTGAAAAGCAGCTGGGCCTAGGCATGTGCTCCAATGACCAATGAATGACACAGTCATGACAAGAGGTGGCTATTAACTGGAAGGAGTCTGTAAAGACTTTGCAATTCAGCATAGATGGACATCCATAGTCACTAAGAATCTATATATGGAAGTGAATATTTTCATGTGCTCACACATTGGGTCCAAACAATGTAATGATTTCAGAGATCAGTCTACAAAGGCCAGAGAGATAAAGCTAGAGAAAAGTTAGAGTTCTGAGCTAAGAAAGAGGATTAGTCAGGGTTCTCCAGAGAAACAGAACTAGTAGGAGTTGTGGAGGCTGAGAAGTCCCATGATCTGCCATCTGCAAGCTGGAAACCTGTCTTGTCCTCATCAGGTAACATCCAGACAGCTAAAATGATTCTACTGTCCCATCTCATGTCCAAATTCTCATTTTCTCATGTCCCATTTTCAGCTCGTTAAGCATTAGAAAAGACGCCCATTGAATTCACATATAATCCTTTCTTCTCTCTCATTTTCAAGCAAAATAAATAAACCCCTTCTGTGAATTCCATTAGTATTTCAAATATCCCTATTTTGTGGTAATTATACTAACTTGTGTGCCATCCTCTATTGCCTTGCATGAAATCTCTGTTAGTTTTATTTATATATCCAGAGCAAGGCCACTGTCGGCTTTCTATAAATGTTTGCTGCCTGATTTAATTCAGAAGTCTCATCAGAAACCTGGGATGTCTGACAACTGATAAATAGGGTGTTCTTCCAGTAGCCATTGGCTGTAGAAGAGATAGCCAATAGCAACAAAATTAGTTCGGAGCAAAGACAGTTGGATATCTGGATATTTCAGTTATGAGTAAGCTGAGGGAGGGCGGTCCTTCTAATTTCCTCGAGGACGAATGTTACCAAGCAAGGGCTCACTGCCTGTTGTGAACAGAAGCCAATAGTATGGCACCATCTTTTGAGGAAAAAAAAAAAAAAAAGGGTTTATTGCGAGGTCAGCTGGCAAAGAGACCTCAGGCAAAGCTCTCAAATGTGTCTCTCCAATGGAGGGGTGGGCTAAAACTGAAGGAATTAGGGAGGGTAGGCTGGTATGCGGAAGCGCTGGCAGGACAGATTTTAATTGGAAGGACTTTAAACAAGACCATTCATGGCAACGTATGGAAAGGGGCTTTCACACCAGATCTTCCTGGACAATGGATGAGTCGCCTCTGAAAAGCGTTCGTCTTTCGAGTTCCGGTCGTGTCCCAGTCCTTTGGCTACATCAGGGGAAACTTTGGTTCTGAGCGTTATTTTAGGTCCAAACTTCTTCCTCTGCACATGCTTCAGTTACATCACTTGCAGCTTTGGCTTGCTGCTCCTGTAAGATAACTTTAACATTCTGTTATTGTTATGAGGGGGCCAGTTTGAACTGGCCCTGTGGTTGCAAAAATACGCCATGAAGTGAGAAAGGATTTATTAATATGATTTGATTTTTTTATAAACGATTTTGAATATCTTTTAAGTACCCCCTTGGAGTCATAGCCAGAGCCAGCCTTGCATCCCTCAGCCAGGTGATTGATTTATCAAAGCTCTGAAGCCTTTGGTGAAATTAATGCCCACTATCCATGAAAAGATATTGGTTGCAGGAATAAGTTTATGAATTATTATTGTTATTATTATTATTATTTTGTCTAAATGTCTTGGGCAAGTCAAGTAAGAAAATATTTTGTACACAGCTGTAAGCACTGTTGTGTATTTATCAAAGCTTACTACTGAATTGGTTCTTGGAACCATTGTGAGTCACAAGCCCTATGCTGGGTAAATTTGTTTCAGGCAGGAAACCACTATTGTTGAGAAACTCAGGATTATTGACGAAAAGTATCAGGTTCCTTTCTGGTTTGCATGATCAAAGTACTTTATGACACAATTCCATAGATTTATGCTCTGTCTGTGACAGTAAAAAAGTTCTGACAACAAATTACCTGCCAAGAATCCAAGTTAGAAAAAGAGGAAATTGATATCGCTCTTCCATTCTCCAACCAATCTGACAATTATCCCTTCTTCTCCATCTCTCTTAATCCTTATGATTCAGGTGCAAAACAGACCCAAAAAACTTATCAGAATATACTCTCTATCTACTCTTTTTTAAACCCTCTTAAATAAGAAGAAGCAGAGATACTAAGCAATAAACTAAATGTATGTTCGATGGCCTGAGTGTTGAATTAGTAAAGAAAAAAGACCTCTATAACCCTCCATATACAGTAGGATCCATTGGATCTAGTTTTAGTTTTTTAATTTTTTTCTCGAACATTTCTAATTGTCTCTAAGTATTGATATTTTATGATTTATTTTTTGTGCATTATTCCAAAGAACAGCAAGAAGACATACTTACTTTTTTAATTGAATAAACATCATTTTATTTATTACTATATGAGTTCATTGTGCTCTTATTTATCTAAAAATCATTAAGAGGTCATGGTGGACTTATTTTTTTTTTTCTGTATCTTGAAACATTTTGCCATTTCATCACTTTAAGAATTATTTAATTTTATTCATCAACTATTCCTAACTAAGCCAGAAAAGATTAAAAATAAGCAAGTGGTAGATTGATAGAGTTTCCTGGAATGGTGATGAAATACTGAAATAAATTATCACTATTATATCATCCTTTAGTTTTCTTATTGTATTGTTCAAATATTGCATCATCTTTTAAGAAGCTATAAAAAATTCTAGAGAAAAATTTCACATCTTTTTAAATTTTTCTTATACAGAATTCCTGTTCAGAATTTTTCTTTGTTTATGCATAATAGCAAACAAAATAAAACCGACAGAGGTACATACTTCACAGTTATAAAAAAATAATAAAATGAATATAAAGAGACAGAGAATACCACTCTAGACTCTAATAATGATGGCAAAATGGATCATATTAGAGAAATTTCAGCCTGTAAATCTTCAGATGATATCCTAGATTAATTTTTCCAACTCAAGAATCAATGAACGACCAATATTAGTAAGTGTAGGGGAGGAAGAATGCTCCTCTGACCCCTAGGCTCTTCTGACTGATCTAAGAATTAAATCAACATGAGACAGAATAACAGAAGAAAATCAAACAAATTTAATAGCACATACATGCGACAAACCCAGGAAAACTGAGCAACTCACCAAAACGGCCGAAGACACCACCTTAAATACTATCTTTAGCTAAAGACAAAGGGGGATGTTGGGAGTAGAGGTTTGGGACTTCAAAGGGGAGGGAGGCAATTCACATGGAGATGGAAAAGCAAATGTTTAGTAAACAAATGCTTACCGGGCCATCTATAGACAATGGGAGAGAACTTTGATAAAAAAACGGGCCTTGCTAGGTGCCTTCTTGCCTTTCTGTCTACCACATCTAGAGTTATCAATGGAGAGAGCTCCTTCCTGGGACAGGCCTCTATCTTAAATTCTTTTAGGCAGTTAGGGGGAAGGTCAAAGTTTCTTTCCAAGTCTTTTGTTCCTATATCAAGTCAGTGACACATTTTAGGGTGGCAAATTCTGATCCCCCTCATAAGGATAAAACAGAGTATGGAATTCTTATCTAGTTAGTCTTTCAACAGGGACAATATTTTATGCAGTACTTTGTCACAAGAAATTGTTTTTCAGAAAAGTTGTGTGATGACATTATTTCATGTTTTTCAAAAATATTTTTGCCCCAAAATTTTCTTGATATATTCTTAAGTGGACAGATGCTTAAGATGAATGTACATTTAAATATGATTAAAGAAAAAATGTGACATACAATTAAAACATAATGTTTTCTAATTATAACTCCAAGAATATAGCTATCTTCTCTTCAAAGAAGTGTGAGCTGTCAAACTTTCAAAAGTGTTGCATTTTAACAATAAAAGAGTAAAAAAAGTCCAAAAGTAAGATAATCTTAAAGATGTATTTTTATTCTGGAATCAGTATAATCACGATGCATATGTTTCAGATTTATGAATGACAATTGATGAGCAGTTAATTGCAATCAAATAGTATTTCTCATTTAAGGTTCACATGCCATTAAACCAGCAAAAAGTGGAATAAAAATTATATTTACATTCTTATTCAAATTTTGAATAACATTATTTTTAAAAATGCCTTCCAGTCACCTGTAAATTCTTTGAAAAATGACTTAAACACATACAAAAATTGAAGAGGTTCATTGGTTCCAGATGGCAAATTGTGATGACTTGTTGTTGGCATAAAAAGGGTCAATCAGGGGCCGTCTCTGCCGCTGAGGGTTAAGTCTGTGTGCTCCGTTGCGGCGGCCCAGGGTTCAGATCCTGGGCGCGGACACGGCATCGCTCGTCAGGCTGCGTTGAGGCGGCGTCCCACATTCCACAACTAGAAGGACCTACAACTAAGATATACAACTATGTAACTATGTACAGGGGCGGTTTGGGGAGATAAAGCAGAAAAAAAAAAAAGATTGGCAACAGTTGTTAGCCCAGGTGCCAATCTTTTTTTTAAAAAAAAGGATCAATCAGGGATGAATAGAAAATATAATATAATATGTGCCCTTAAGTCAAGAGATCAGAACTGGTGTCAACCTCCAGAAACAGAAATTATTTTAAGAAGCAAGGCATTTATTTTGCATTAAAGAATTGCAATTCGGGGAACATTGATTTAAGTAGAAACCCAAATAGTGTCCCACTATGTAGTAAAAGTCAGAGGCTTTTAAAGGCAAAGAAGGGAGTTTGTATTACAAGGAATTTTAATTGGTGCTGGAGGCAAAGAACTAGTCTTGGCTAAACATTGATCGAATATTGATCCTAGTTTCAAAAATCCACCATCCGGGGCCGGTCTGGTGGTGCAGCAGTTAACTGTACACGTTCCACTTTGGCGGTCTGGGGTTTGCCAGTTCCTGGTGTAGACATGGCACCCCTTGGCAAACGCCATGCTGTGGTAGGTGTGCCACATAAAAAGTAGAGGAAGATGGGCATGGATGGTAGCTCAGGGCCAGTCTTCCTCAACAAAAAGAGGAGGATTGGCAGCAGTTAGCTTAGGGTTAATCTTCCTCCAAAAAAAAAAAATTCCACAATCCTCAGTCTTTGTGATCAGGATGTCCCTTCTCCTGCCGACTTCTCAAACGATTGCTTGTAAAACAATTGCCGTTTGGGCCCAGCTCAAAGGTTTGCCCCAGTCCAAGGTTCAAGACAGCAAAGGAGTTTCTCTGGAAAGGCAGCTGTACTCCATTTTAAAATGACTCCACTCTAGTCAATTTTGACACTGGCAAGAGGAAAAAACTATGTCCTTCATAGTATCCTTCTTCAGGGAGTGGCCTTAAAGGCTATCTTTGGGCACATGAAAATGAAGACATTATAGGAAAAGAGACATCCTGGCAGGACATAGGCATAGAAATATGAAAACCTGGAATATGTGTATAAGGCTTAACAGTAATTCAACTTGCCTGAGAAAACTTCAAAGAAAATCATGTTCTGCACTATTACTTACAGGTATAGTTTACTAACAAAGATTCTGTTAAGTAAATTGTCATGGGAATTTCCTGTTTACAAATCAGCAGTAAATCTTTCTCCATCTATTTAGAAAAGCTTCTTAAAGTAGTAGAGATGTTGAGTTGCTTGAGTGAAAAAAAATTGGAAAGAGTTGAGTTATTTGCATAGAAAAAGTTAAGTATTCACTGGAGAAAGCACTAGAAAGACTTGAAGTTGTGACAGAGAGAATTATTTGTGAAAAAGGAGCATACAGGAAATATGTTTTCTAAAAATTTGGGAATGCAGACTGTTTTATGAAATGGCTATGAATGAGAACCTGGTATTATCAGTCTATAGAAATTTTAACTGAAGCTAAAGTTTGCACTATTCTATTAACATTTACAGTGCTAGTAAGTTGATATTAGTGGTAGTTTTACATTGACTTAATGTATCACTGGTAATCTGCATCAGTAAAGGGTTTTTTTTTTTTAGGAAGATTAGCCCTGAGCTAACTACTGCCAGTCCTCCTCTTTTTGCTGAGGAAGACTGGCCCCGAGCTAACATCCATGCCCATCTTCCTCTACTTTTTATGTGGGACGCCTACCACAGCATGGTGTGCCAAGCGGTGCCATGTCCACACCCGGGATCTAAACCGGCGAACCCCAGGCCACCGAAATGGAACTTGGGCACTTGACCACTGCACCACCGGGCCGGCCCCAGTAAAGGGTTTTATACTTATGGTTGCCATCCAATTATTGACATTTTAACCTAATATCCTTAAATTATTCAAACTCTCTGTCTTATTTTTAATTTTGTTTTTTACATTATGATTATGCCTATCATCAGACACAAGTCATCATTACCTCACCTAAACTACAGTGAATTATCATTTTCACAAAATGTGACCCCAATTCAATTCACCCTCACTATCTGCGGTTTTCAGTTTCTAATAAGACGTTGTACGATTAGTGTACCACAGAATGTAGAAAACAGAAGGAATACGTTATTTTTTTTTTAAGATTTTATTTTTTTCCTTTTTCTTCCCAAAGCTCCCCAGTACATAGTTGTATATTCTTAGTTGTGGGTCCTTCCAGCTGTAGCACGTGGGACGCCGCCTCAGCGTGGTTCGATGAGCGGTGCCATGTCCGCGCCCAGGACTCGAACAGATGAAACCCTGGGCCGCCTGCAGCGGAGCGTGCGAACTCAACCACTAGGCCACGGGGCCGGCCCCCGAGAAGGAATACGTTATTAATGTGTAACCTTGGTTGTCAAAGCAGCCAGGAAAAATTCCAAGTAAGTTTTTAAAAATTTAAATAGATTAAAATTGGACTGTTTAACGATTCATTCTAGGTAAAATTATAATTCAGGCCATAAAACAAAAGATTCAGTTAACAAACAAACATCACATGTTGTATGCATTCATCTTGTGTTGGGGGTTTGACTGAGTTCAAAATAGCTGACTTTGGAAAAGATGTCAAGGAACTGTCAGTAAGGTTGAGCTTCCTGGGTTCTCGAGTTGGCGAGGAAATTGACAAGGAGATTCTGAAAGTAACTATTGTCTCTGCTCCTGAGCTGGATCATGAGGCAGTTCTATTCCAGCTTTGGAAGCACCCTGCTTTGTCTGGCTTTATGGAAGGATCTTATCAGCAGTTAAATATGCTTTTAGGGGGTCAGCCCTGCCTGTGGCCGAGTGGTTAAGTTTGTACACTCTGCTGCAGGTGACCCAGTGTTTCGTCGGTTCGAATCCTGGGTGCGGACATGGCACTGCTCATCGAGCCACACTGAGGCAGTGTCCCACATAACACAACTAGAGGGACCCACAACTAAGAATATACAACTATGTACTGGAGGGCTTTGGGGAGAAAAAGGAAAAAAATAAAATCTTTAAAAAAAAATATGTTTTGGGTTTCCCTGGTTTTTTTCTTCTTTCTAACTTGAAAGTAAAGTTCCATCATGCAGCTTGAAAGATGCGTGTCTGTAAAGGTTTTGGTAGGGT
The DNA here is from genome assembly GCF_041296235.1 of Equus asinus. Taxonomy (NCBI): domain Eukaryota; kingdom Metazoa; phylum Chordata; class Mammalia; order Perissodactyla; family Equidae; genus Equus; species Equus asinus. The sequence goes on along the minus strand of NC_091806.1, from coordinate 5,370,257 downwards.
TGCATCTAATTCCAAAATATGTAAGTATAGGTGAAATATCAAAGAATATGATTGTTTTAGAGCTCCATCACCATGTTTATAGGTACTAGCTTCGAAAACAAATTATTTTAATATTACAGCCAAATCTCTTTTGTTGTAATACTTTCTCAATTTTATCCTCTATGCTGTAGTTAAACGAATTTCTCTGTTGTGGAGACTAAAATATATCCCCTTAGAATTTGATAACGTTCCTTTTATTTTATGTATCCTCTTCAGATTCTCATGGTTTTTATGAAATCACTCTTGTATACAACTAACCGGACTTTGGATTCCTGTTTTCCCACATCTTAGCTTTTATTTTATCGGTCTAAGCCTTGAGTCTGTATTTGTAATAATATAATATGATATGATATACTATAATATAATAAATATGGTATTGTATTATATATTATTCAATACATAATACATATGTATGCTTATGTAAAAATATCGACCACCTCATAGGGTTTGCACTCAGGTTTAAACTACATAAAAACCTTAAATTAAGGCCTGGAAAATAAGCACTCAATACATTTCAGTGATTCTTCCCTTCCTCTTTATTTACTGGCACTTTGCCCATCTCTAACCTCTTTTCGTGGCTCTCAAACCTAACATTTCTTAATAAATACTGTGCAGAGTAATCCTTTAGCCACTGAGCCAATACTAAGTTCACATCTTATTTTTGCAAATTATAATTATGTTAATATAAGTGGAATGCCCAATTTGGCAACTCAAGAAGATGATTGGACATATAGGATTCTCGAAGCCTCGATTACCCAGAATAGATGGCGAAATGAGAAAGATGACTGAGAGAAGACTATGGTAGCCTCTGTTCAGGAGATGATTTATGGACAGGGATCATGAAGAGCAGCGAGCTCAGTAGGCTTGAGAAGTGACAGAAGAATGGGGTCTGTCAGTCTACCAGATGCCTGGATATTACTAACATACCAATGGTTTTCCTGGATATTTTCCTAATCATGGATCATCACCACTAGAATTACCTGGGATGTTTGTTAAATTTTGGATTATCGGATGCCTACCCAGACACACAAGTTTAGAATCTCTTTATTTTCAAGAACTTCTTATGGAGATTCTTTTGGGCACTAGTCTCTGAGAACTTTTTGTCCAGACACATCTCTCAGTTAAAATGCTGATGTTTCTCTGGAGTAGGCGTGAGGAGTTGACAGTTATTCCTCATTAGGTTTAATTGGGCTCTGTGGTTATCTATTTGGTCACAGACCCCTCCCTCCTTTAAGTATTCTTTGGTTCTCTTAATTATTGTCCAAAATTGCTATTAATTTTTAACATTTAAGGATGTTTTATCCCTCCTTAAATAACCATGCCTCCTTGGAGAAATGGCGAAATTATAGGTCTGGGGTGGAAATGTATAAGATGAGCCTATAATGCTTTGTCCACTGTTCCCTACTGGCTAAAGTATTAAAAAACAATGACTGCAATTGATTTCAGCACTTTGGATTTATAAAAGTTCATGTGTTCCTAATGATGCTAGAAAAGAGAAAGCAGCAATTGCCATGTATATGCCTGTTTGAGTCCTTGTATCAGCCAGCAAGATCAAGGAAGAAAATTGAAATAGCAAGTTCCAACAGAAGCAGACATCCCCTTAACTTGATTATGTTTCTTGTTTAATTTGCATTGTCTAATAGGAAATCTCATATCCAGTTCATGGGTTTTTTGGTGGTGTTCTCTTCATTTTTAATCTTTTCTGAAACGAACAGTTTGAATCTTCTTGTTTTCAAGAATTTCTAATTCACTTTTGGTTTTCTTTTCAAATTGCTACAAACATCACTGGAAAGCAAGTTGTGCTTTTTGACTACATGGTCTGACAGCCTCCATTCTGTAACAGGTACAAATTTGCAACAGGAACAGACCGACCATTCTACCACATTTTATCACTCCGCGATGTTATATTCCCTTACCTTCTTGCTATGCCTCGGTCATGTTGCGTTGTAAGTAATTCAAGTGCAGAATTCACTGTTTCCACAGCTATTGTTAAATTTACTAAAAAGACAATCCTAACACTACAAAATAGTTTCTGTCTTGAACCTATTTAGCTGTCATGCCAGAATACCATTTATTTATGCATTAATTTGCCATTGCCTTGTTTGTCCTAGTTTGGACCTTAAAGCGGGGCATATATCCTTTCTGTAGTAGATGGATCATTCAGTAGTCAAAAGGTTAGTGTCAGCTTATTACATTGAGAAAAGGTTAATTTCCTTAAATAATCTATATATTATAAACAAAGTACATTGTAATCATAAAATTATATTTTATTAATGATAAGGTAGACGACAATAATAGTATTAATCCTAGGTGATGTTTATTGAGTGTTTTGCGTGTACTAGTAACTGTGTTAAATGCTTAACATATAACATCTCAGCTATAGTAACAGCAATCCTGTGATGAGTTACTATCAACTACATTTTTTGAAAAGAATTGATAGAAAAATAAATTAATATGCAGAATATCACACAGTAAGTGATAGTGCTAGGGTTTTGAAATTCCCTAAAAACATTCTAGTTATCAGAAATTATTAGTTTTTATTAGAAAGTACAAAAGGAAGCTATCTATGTATGCATGAAAATATAGGAAAGAAAAATGAACATCTGGATCATTAGGAACACAAATTTACTTATTATAAAAAAATTATTGCTAGGGTGAACTCTTCTTTATGGACTTCTGTAAACATTAAGTCATTTCCTTAAAAAATGTTATGCATGTCTTTACCAATTTGTTGATTTTTATAAACACTATGATTTCTTCCTAGGAGAAACTAGCTTAGTAATACTTGTCTTCTGCTGGCAAACATATTGTCAAAAACAAAGTTTGAGAGGAGACAGGAAAAGACAGGTGGTATTAAAAGTTGGATGCTAAAAACATGAAACTATCAGTTAATTTTTATTTCAGTATACACATAATGAAAGATTAACAACTACAAGTTAAAACCAGGGTTTCTCAAAAAGTGGTCCTCTTCTGAGGCCCTTTAGATTTCTGATTTCAGGCCAAGCCAGAAGTCACTGAGCTTGAGACCTAGCAGCACAGACTAATAACAAGACCCCCAGGTGATACTCCTGCATTTGTTCGAGAACAAATGCTTTACACTTCTAAGGTAAAATTAACATTCAGCGAGATTTTATTCCTATAAAAATGCAGCAACTGGCAAATGTATAATAGGCACCTTATTAAAAGAAGCTTTCAGATTCACACAATGAGGACTTGCAATCCATTAACCCCCATCTGTGTCTGCTCAACTCCCATCTAGACTTCAAAATAAAAACAACACTTACATAGAAGAGCCTGAGGCCAGAAGCAAAGCTCTCCCGAGTTTAATAGTATTCTAGGGCCCCAAATATATCTCATTAAACAGCAAAAACATAAATAGGGGTTGGAAGATGGAGAAGAAGGAACTATTTCCTTTAGCACACAGGCAGTAATAAAAATAAAAGAGCCACACTATTTATTTTAAACCTTTGAATGTAGTACCATCCAATGAATATGTATATTTTGATAGCCCAGTAAAAATAAGCCTTTTAATTGCTTTGACTTTTGCTTCCTAGAGAGAATGAATTCTTTAATAATAACTTTTAAAAGCTATAATTTTCTTGTTGATCTTTGAATGTTTCCCACTAAGCCTATTTTATGCGGATGCAGGCCAGCAACCCTCCCTCCCATTATCGCTAATGAGGCTAAGGCACTCACTAATGGGAGAATGACCTTGTTTAAACAGTAGTTAGCTATTCCTCCAATTGACTCTGATGTAAACGTGTAGAATCATTAATGGAAGAAATGATCACACAACAGATACCAAAGGTGGGACAATATTTATAACGAGGGATGATAAAATCTTTGCATCTTTTCTCTTTAGAATTTCCAGTCTAGAGTGGATAGTCATTCAATTTACGCTTAAATTAAGCAGCTACTTGGCATTACTTTGAAAGGGCTATGTCAGAACACAGTTAGTAAATGTCCATAGTTTTAAAGAGTGCGTTAGATCTGCTGCATGGTCAAGCATCGTACACACGGATGAGTTGACTATATTACCCGTAGCGAGACTTGCTGTGGTCTGCAGCACCTGGTGTACATCCATAACCCAAGTTTATGTTTCATGAAGATAATCAGTATAAGTTATTCTGGCTGTGGCCAATCTTTCTGCTTCTATTCTTCACTGTTTTGGTGGGTATTCTTGGATTAAATATTGGATAATTGGTTCAATACTTCAGGAATAGGTAAACTTCACATTTCCGTATAAGAATGGCAATTCTAACAATGCCATTTTATTTATTTTATGTTGAAAATGGTTAATTATTTTGATAGATGTTATACATATTCATAATAGTTCAAGCAGTATAGAAAAATAAATATAAAATCACCTTAACTCTCTCTGATGATAGCAAGCATCATGATGTTGGGTAAATATTGCTCAAAACATCTTTCAGTTTGTCTACTCAGATACAAATAGAAACAAAAGACAGATAGACGGGTATGCTGTTATAACATACTCTACTGTACATTCAGTTTTTAAATAAAGTGATGTATTTACTTTTACTTGAAATCACACTAATATGAAACAAAATATTTCAATAACTACTTCTTCAGCAACACAACCATTTTCTAAAGAGTCTCTTTGAGGGCATCCAGAGAAATTATTTTAAACTTTAAGACATTGGAACCAATGAGTGTCTTTTTAAACTATATTTGTAAATTTCTTAGAAGTCTTGAAAATGCATGTAAATTTTAATTTATTATTTCAGTGACTTTTTACCTTCTAGATGATTTGTTTTTACCTGATAGATAAAAATCATGTCCATTGTTCAAAATGCTTGTTCCCTGATAAGCCATTATTTTTTTCTAAATAAAAATAAAATTATACTTATATCTTACAGGTAGTTATTTATTAAATTTTAGACATTGTCAAAATGTCTGATTCACCAACTTACCTTTTGAGAATTTTTTCCTTATTGCCACTCTTATATTGTCAATGTTTATAATAATTGCTATCAGTTCTGAGGTATAATGTTCACAGTTGTTTAATCTACATTTTGCTTTTCAAATGTTTTAATGGTCATTGTCATTAGACTGACCATGATTTTTTCTTGCCTTAATTGCCTAGATTTTATAATCTCCTGAAGATATGCTTCCCTCTCTCTAAGACAGAGTCACTAACTGTATTCTCTGAGTTAACTAAAGTGCAAGAGGTTGTGTTCCTTTTCTGTTTTGGATGCTGGAAAAAGTTCAATAAATTCAAGAACATGGTTCCACATATATGTCAGTTTAACAGCTTCCCTGGAACAAGATATAATCTTGATCTGTTCCTTCAGTTCTTTCCTCATTATAGTAAACTTTAATATGCTTATTTTCTGGATATTTTTTCTGTTCTGTTTTTATTTTTTTCTCTTCAAAAATACATACATTACGTTTTCTTTTTCCTCCATATCCATTAGCTTCTCTCTAGTATTTTTTTTTTTTGAAAGATTTGCCCTGAGCCAAAATCTGTTGCCAATCTTCCCTTTTTTTTTCCCTCCCCAAAGCCCCAGTGCATGGTTGTAAATCCTAGTTGTTAATCCTGCTAGTTCTTCTATGTGAGCCACCACCATAACTTGGCAACTGACAGACAGGTGGTGTGCTTCCACAACCAGGAACCTGGTCTGCCAAAGTGGTGAGCATGTTGAACTCTAACCACTAGGCCATCAGCACTGGCTCTCTAGTATTTTTTACTTTTTGTCTTCCAGATTCCTTGTGACTAACAATTTCCCTTTGTTAGCAATTTGATTTTTCTCTTGTATATTCTGTTTTGTGTGACTTTCAGAATAATTATTAGTTTTATTATAATAGAGTTTTGGTCCTCTATGTGTTTCATTAGATCTTTGTCTTCCTTATCATCTCACTCTGTTGATTTATAATTTTATTTTTGCACATTTTTCTATCTGAATTCTCGTTCATATTAACTTTTATGGTCATCTTGAATAACATGTTTTAGAAGGTTAAAATGAAAACAGTAACACGTTTATAAATCTGTACAAGCTAACATGAAAATACACTTATACTTTATTTTTTTGATTAGTTAGGAAGAAGTTACCTCAAACTTTGCTTGTACAATTTAATGACTATTTATTTATTTATTTACTTATTTGGTCATTATTAAAATTTTATAAGATCTGGGACTTACATGAGCAACATGAACTACTAATGAGAAATATGACAAAAAGACAGCATGAGAAACATTAATTTTTAAACTTTTAAATCCTAAACTAAGTGACACATTTCTTTGGCTAATGCTAAATATTTGAATATTATACAGATAGGTACCCCAGATTCTATAGTTCTTTGTATCCTTCATCTCTTGTCAATTAGTTCTTTTTTCCCCCTGCAAATTGAGTTTTTTTGTATTGATTGATCTATAAATTCTTAAGATTAATTGGCAAGGAAATGATTTCTAGGAAATTTTGTTTTTTCTGCTTTATCTCTCCAAACCCCCCCGTACACAGTTGTACATCTTAGTTGCTGGTCCTTCTAGTTGTGGGATGTGGGACGCCACCCCAGCATGGCCTGACGAGTGCAGCCATGTCCGCACCCAGGATCCGAACCCTGGGCCGCCGCAGCGGAGCACGCGAACTTAACCACTCAGCCACGGAGCCGGCCCCTAGGAAAAATTTTTACATGTATCAACTTTTAAACTTAGTATAATTGAAACACATAACAATGAATGAGCTCTTTACTTATGAGGCATTATATGATAGTGTCACAGTCAGGAGCTCAGGCCCTTCTCCGAGATCTGGCTCCAGTCCAACTCTGTTATATATTCTGAGAACTGGAGCAGTTTAAAAATCTTCCTCAGCCTTGCTTTACTTATTTATAAACGGAGTATGAAAATATTATCTACCATATGGCAAAATACTTGCCATATGAGACTTGTCTGAGGTTTATATGAAATAATGCTTCACAGAGTCTAGCATAAAAAGACTCAAAAATATTAACTAATATGTGGTTATCAAAATAAACCATCAACTATCAAAAACCAAGTCTTAAAAGCAATTCTCCTTATAGCAGTTACTTATATTATTTCTAGTGTTGTTAGATGTACTATTTGAAGTCTTCTGTATATGTATTACTACAAAGTCAAAGTCATTTTTAAATAAATTGTTATTTACTTAGTTGAAAATCATTATATGTATGTTTTGGGTTTGATTTTATTGGCATGATTAGAGAAAAATAGTTTCCAATACCTGATGCTATCGCAGTCCACTGGTGTCCTCTCTGCCTTTATAAAGCTGACGTTAGAAAGTGAGAAAATGTCAATAACATCTTCCTTTTGGATCTGAAGTCTCAGTTGTACTGTGTCTTTTTAAAAATATTTTTATGGGGTTTCACATCTCTGCTATATATCACTCTAAAAATAAGTTGAAATTTAGACAACTGCCTATTGACTCTGGAGAAGGAAAGGATTAGACCTCAATCTCAGGAAGATCAAGTAACTAAATTCCAATTTTCTTCAGTGACTTCTTTTTTGATGTCTGCATGGAGCAGGTTTCCTTGAGTCTAAATCTCTTGAGTTCAGTAACTAAGAAGGTTAGGCCAGGTCAGCGATCGACTTGAAAGCCATGAGGAAATGTCCAGGATTAATGAGAAATGTTTGGGATGCATCATGGGTTATTTTTCTACTCTGAGTTTTAGAGACAAAGATTGTATCAGAGGCAGTAGATAAATTGATTTTTTGGTAATTTGGTATGTTCAGGAACTTAGCAAGCTGACCATGTATTTCAAAAATACCCAAACGTCCTTAAAATTCATCATATGGCTTGACTATAAGAAGATATATTCTTATACAAATTATTTCCCTAGTTTGGCTTTTATACCTGTTTCTAAACCACTCCATTTGCAAAGAGGTGCTATTAAACGCTATTGAATGAAATCTCCTCCATTCTCCAACTCTCAATTTCTTTAATTATAAACAAAGAATTAATAAATCTCACTCACGGAATTACAACAATTTAAAAAATTTCAGGAAATATAATACATGAAAGCCACATCTTATTTATTAACTTTGCTGCTTTAAGTACTTGTAAATTTGTTCAAAAGTATTACAATTAGTCAAACTTTTATATTTTTAATTTCTTCATTCAGCGTATGTTTATTTGTAACCTATATCCTATAAGGCATAGTTCAATGCTAAATATGTTTAAAGGTTCTTTCTGACTAATAATCACATACAAGAGTCATAGTGAATCAGTGCAAACTTTTCTTGGTGTCATATATACAGATTCACGCAATCATCAATAAATACAAGAACTAAAACCTACCATGCCAACTAATATTTTGAAAAGTGTTTGAATTTACTTAACATTTGAGGCAGATTCTATTTATTTGTTTTCATTTTAGTACAGTTATTCCATTTTTTCTCCTTTTTTGCTCTATTGGTGGTTAACGACCTACAGAGGAAGTCTTGGCTGCTTCTTGATTCTCGTGGCCGTTCAGTTCCATCACTGGGGTTGACAAAGAACAGGAATCACCTCAATCTCTTCACTATTCTCCTTTCAGAAAGAATCTGTCAACCATATCAGGGATGGCGCACGTTTTGAAATAAAAGATTATTTTCAATTATTTAAACCTTATTCAAAATCTTTGAGTTTTAAGTGGTCTGCAAATTATCTTAAGAATGAAGCTAAGCCATGGTAAACCTATCTTGTAATATGTAATCATTTGATTAAAAACTCTTATTGTAGCATTTGTTACACTATTTTCCTTTCTTTTACTAGTATATTAGACACTCGTGCAAATTCTGATACTGATCAGTTTTTTTATTCAAATGTTTGCTTTCATGGTAATAGTTATGTTAAAGATTAAAAATTTAATTCAAGTTCACCTTGGACCTAATAGTATCATTCTCATGTGTCTATACGGTATGGATGTACACGTGGCAGGTAAACTGCTAGGCTGTAGGTGATGCGCCTGTTCAAATTCATAGTTATTTGTCTATTCCACTCCAGTGATCCTGGAGAGTCTAACCTTCGACATGTAGCTATAGATGAAGAACCTTAGTACTCTATCTCTGTGTACCCAGACAAAGTAGTGCTAGGATGGAATCTCAATTTCTCCCTGCTGGAGTCCCCTGTTTCCACAGCTGTTTCCAGACAAATATAATTATTTTCTTGAGTTATTTCTGTTTGAGTTTCTGTCTCTTGCAGCCAAAAACAGTTGGGCTAACACAGAAGATAAAATAAAAATTGTGAATGCCTTTTCCTTAAAACTTACTCATAGTATTCAGGTCCGATTTGAACTATGTTTCCTAATTGACTTAATATCATAAGTAAGGGGTTATCAACTAGTCATAGTTAGTCACCAAAACCTGAGAATAGTTTTTCTCGCACCACGGTCTATCTCTATCAACGAAACCGAGATTGTTTGTTTTATGCTAATCATGAGTGATTAGATGGTAAGTAACATGGCAGATGTTATTAATTAATAAATATGTGTTATTGAATATTTACATGTAAAGAAACATATATCTTCCTTAGACACTCTTTTCATTTTTAAGCTTTATACTTAAGTACATAAAATTGCTATAATATTTGTCAAAGTTACACAGAAGCAATTTCTTATTTTGGGAGGACATGAATTAGAAAATATTATCTAATTACAGTCAATTTTCTATGAAGAAGAATTTTCTAGATTTAACATTGGCTCAATATGATTTAATATTGGCTCAATATAACTTACTGAGATACTATTTCCCAAAAATAGTGTTTTAATTTTGAACTTTTAGAGAATTTATACTTAGATGAAAGTTACAGAAATCTACCTATTAAATAAATGGAATGCTATTAAAGTGAAGCTTACTATATAGAAATACAAAGCTTTCAGATGATATGTTCATTACCTAAGTGGCATGCATTATTATTTTTAAAACTTTAGGCAAAGTAGCATATCCTCTGTAATAGGTATGTAAATATACTGATGAGATTTCCAGTGTTTCTCAAAAGAATCTCTCATCTGGCCTACATAAGGTGGAGTTGTAATCTCAAGGGGAAATGTAATATGCGGAGTATGTTGAAGTAGGTACATAAAGAAAATTTATTGTAATCACGCGTACTTCAGAAGGCAGGGTGCAGACTGTCTGGTTCTAAGTCCATGTATAACATATGTTCCTTGACATATCATATATGAAAGTGCTACCAGTATATACACCATGCTTACATTCTTAAAATTAAATGAGTGTGTGTTTGTGATATATATAAGATTATTATTTACTATGGCATACTAGTTACTGATTTATTGTTATGAGCAAGGTGAATTTGACGTAGAGACAGATAGATGGATAAATAGGTAGATGTAGAGAAAGATATTGATATATATGATAATAATAGGAAATCAATAACCAGCATGTGGTAGTTGTGACACTTGATGTATTATTAGCATCACCATCATCAGTTCTTACAGCAAGTCAGCAAGACATGGTTGGTGCCACACATAAGCTTACACATTGTTTACAGAGTAGAAAAAGAATCCAAGTATATACTTCGATATGGTAAACACTTACATTTTTGTTTATAAAAAACTTTAACACATGCTTTGAGATTTAGAGTTGTTTTCTGACAACTTATTCTTTCATCATATGTGAAGATAAATTTTTATTTGTTTACAAGCGAAGGAAAAAATCACTTTATTATTTCAATGAGGTCTCTCCTCTCCTCAAAACCTTCCAAAGGCTTCCCATCTCACTGAGAGTAAAAGTTAAAGCATAGAAGTCTCTACGTGATCAGTTTCCCTTCATCTCTTTGTCTCTTTGTCTCTTCTGCTGCTCTCCCTCTTGCTTACTCTGTTCCAGCCAAAATATCTACTTACCTTTTCTTAGAACGTATTGGGACTGCTCCCATCTCAGAGTCCTTATACTATGCTCGGAATGCTCCTTCTCCAGACAGCTTAATGATTTACCTCTTTAAGTCATTCAAGGCTTTGCCCAAATGTCATTTTTGCAGTGGGGCTTGTCTGTATGATGTGTACTAGGTTACAAGCTGCCTTATCATTTGCTGCTAAGCTACCCTTAGCTTGTCAGAGGAGAAACAGAGAACCACATTGTAAAGTATCACCTTCCGCAGATGGTTCTGGATTAGATTTTACCAATGAGAAGAACTCATATGAGATATAGAACACAGAAAAAGGAGATGCCATTAACCTCCGGAAACAGTTGCATGTAGAATATTGGGCAGACAGAAATTCAGAGTAGCTTCTTGATGTTTGTAATTGTTTCAAATTAATGTGTTTAAAAAAGTGAATTTTGATAAAAGAAACTTCATTTTTAGATAAGCAAAATTGAGACAGTTTACCACAGATCAACTTTATGACAATACATTCTAAAGAATTCATTTCAGGAAAAAAGGGGAAAAAAAGCCGGAAGGACAGTCTGAAGGGACAGAAGGAATGATGAATAAAAAGGTAAACATGGGGCCAGCCCGGTGGCACAGCAGTTAAGTTCACACATTCTGCTTCGGCAGCCCAGGGTTCACCAGTTTGGATCCCGGGTGCAGACATGGCACTGCTTGGCAAGCCATGTTGTGGAAGGCATCCCACATATAAAGTAGAGGAAGATGGGCAGGGATGTTAGCTCAGGGCCAGTCTTTCTCAGCAAAAAAGCGGAGGATTGGCAGCAGATGTTAGCTGAGGGCTAATCTTCCTCAGGAAAAAAAAAAAAAGATAAACATAGCCATAAATAATGATTGGTATGAAATAATAACACTGCTCCTTTATGAGATTAAAAAATCACAGTACTTTAAGAGAATTAAACCAAGACACAGACTGGGAGAAAATATTAGCAAAACACATCCGTTAAAGGACTGGTACCAAAAATATTCAACTAACTCTTGAAATCCAACATTAAGAAAACAAACCACCCAATTAAAAAGTGTAAAATGGACGGAAGATCTGAACAGACACTTCATCAAAGAAGATATGCAGATGGCAAATAAGCATATGAGAAAAATATCACATTAGATATCATTAGGGAACTTCAAATTAAAACAAGATACCACTACACATCTGTTAGAATGGCTAGAATCCAAAACACTGAAAACACCAAATGCTGACAAGCATGTGGAGCAACAGGAACTCTTATTCATTGCTTGTAAGAATGCAAAATGGTATTACCAATTTGGAAGACAGTTTGGCAATTTCTTACATTACTAAAAATACTTTTACCATATGATCCAGCAATTACACTTCTTGGTACTTACCCAAATTAGTTGAAAACTTGTGTCCACACAAAAAACCCTACATTCTAATGCTTTTAGCATAGTTGCTAAAACATGGAAACAACCAAGTTGTCCATCAGTAGGTGAATGGACGAACAAACTGTGATACATCCATATAGTGAAATATTATTCAGTGATAAAAAAAAAAAGTTGGTGGAATGAAAGTCATGATAGACAGGGTGGAAACTTACATGCATGTTGCTAAGTGAAAGAAGCCAATCTGAAATGTTACCTACCGTATAATTCCAACCATATGATGTTTTGGAAAAAGCAAAACTATGGACACAGTAAAAAGATCAGTGGTTGCCTAGGGTTCAGGAAGAGAGAGGGAAGAGTCAATAAAGTGGAACATGGGGCTTTTTAGGGAAGTGAGGTGGAACTGTATGATACTATAATGGTGGAGATATGTCATTATACATTTGTCAAAACCCATAGAATGTATAACACAAAGAACGAATCCTAAAGTATACTATGGACTTTAGTTAACAATGTATTAATTTTGGCTCATGAACTTTAACACATACACCACTCTAATGCAAGTTACTAATAATTGGAAATAATGAATGTGCATACCAGACTATTGAAGATAATTGTTTTAAGACATGTGAATGAACACTTGTGGCACTATGGACAAATTTTCAACGATAGTGTCATGCATGACTTTAAAACCCTCTGTATATCAAACATCTTGACTGGAGGACCATCTGATATACTTTGCATTACTTTTATCCTTCAAAAGGTGGCTGATGTAATGCTGAAGACACTGATGGGCTCAGTAAGAGACTGAAAAATTTTTTTCATAAATTGTGATAATGGACAAATGTAATATGACAAACATTATATTATTCTACAAAATTTATGTTTATATGAGTGTGTCACTATAATTAAATGCATGTAAAATCACAGCAATAATATATTAAAAAGAATTGATCTAATTATTCAAAAATAATATTTATACACATAGACATAGACAATAGACTCCACACAAATTTTTGAAAGATAAGAGGGTTTTATACGCTGATTGGGTATAAAAACAATAAGGATGTTAATTGCATCAAACAACTAGAAAATATAATTTAAAAGACATAATTTAAACAAAGTCAGAGAATATAAAGTGTCTAGAAATAAATCATTAACATCTCTAAAACTTCTACGGGGAAAACTATAAGATGTTATTAGTATATAGTAAGTAAGATATCAGTAATTGGGGAGTCAGATCATGTGGATAAATATAAAGATTAAATGCTATAAAAATGTCCTTATTTGCAAATTGATCTATAGTTTAAATGTAAATCCAAATAGCATTCAAGATTTTGTGATGATTTCACAAGCTGATTCCCAAATTTACATTGAAGAGACAAACCCTCTCAATTCTTGATGTAGCTGAATAGCTTACTTGTGATAAATCTCCTCAGTGAGAACAATTAGAAAAACTAAATACAATTGAAGAAAAAGAGTACTTAGTAACATCAGAGAACCAGACAGCAAGGACTTGAGAGGCAAGCATCCTGGAGAGAGGGGAGGCATTTGGGCTGATCCCTGTACATTTTGCCTAGCTTTTCTCCTCCTATTACTGTTCCTTAAACAGCAGCTGAGAGGTTAGACTCTGAGGAGGAAGCGGTGGCTACAGATCTGAGAAACTGACAGGGATTTTGACTTTCACTTAACGCTACATCAACAAAAAAATTATAATTTGAGAGATACAGTAAATATTTCAAGCTTTCTTTTGGGACTTTTGAAAGCAAACAACATATGCATAAATGCTAACACTCATAAAGCCTGAAAACCAGCTTGGAATCAGATCAAACCCAGACTGAAGTAAGGGGAATTGTCATAATCTGCCTGCCAAAAGCAAGAATAAATCCTACTAGGATAAACAGAACTCCAGTCAGAGCCTTAATTTTTTTCTACAATTTTCATAGCCAATGACCAGTATTTAATCAATGCATATCAAGTGTACCAAGATACCGGAGCAATGGACCAAAACATAGGAAAAATGTAACAGAAATAAATTAAATTGTGAAAATATTAAAATCTTAGAGAATCTAAATAGAGATTTGCAATCTATAAAAAGGAAGCAAATAGGAATTCCATATCTAAAAAACACAATTGCTGAAGTTAAGAACTCCAAAGGATTTAATGCCAGGTAAGATACGGCAGAGTAGAACATAGGCATCCTGAAAGACAGGACAATAGAAAATAATCTGAAGCATGAAATAAAAAAGTAAAAGATTAAAATATACAAAAAAGCAAGAGCCATAGGGAACATGAAGAAAATATTGACATGCAGCTAGAATCCAAGAAGGAGAGGAGAAAGAGAATGAGGCTGAAAAATATTTGAAGATAAAATAACAAAGAATTTTTTAACCGATGAAATACCACGCCAGAGATTTAAAACTGCTATGAATGCCAAGCAGAATATACACAAAGAAAACCACAGGTAGGCTCATCATGGTAAATCTGCAGAAAATCAAAGACAAAAAGAAATTCTTAAAAGTAGCCAGAGGAAAAGACACGTTACTTTAAAGAATCGACAGTAAGACTTACAGCAATGGAAATAATGTAAATCAGAATATGAAGGGATAAAAGCTTTGAAAGTCTGAACCAACTTAGGATTCTATATACAGTGAAAATATCCTTCAAAAATATGGTGAAAATGATGCTATCCCTAGGCTGACAAAAAGTAGAAGGATTTGTCATCAGCAACCTTATACTCAAAAAAACAACACAAATGAGTGCAATGTATTGTTACAGCAATAAGAATACACCCAATGGAAATGCATGCATGTATGCACTAAAAGGCATGATTAAGAACGCTCATGGCAGCACTATATGCCATAGCCCCAAACTCAATAGCCCCCCAAACTCAATACAGCCAAAATGCCTACGAACAGTGGAATGAATAAATAGGCTGGTAAGTTCTTACTATGCAGTCATAATTAGGAACAACCTGCTCCTATACTCAACAACATGGATAAACCTCACAAGCATAGTTTTGAGGAATAAAGCGATACACAATAATAAATACTGTGTTATCTAATATACTTGGATCCCAAAATCAGGTATAATTAATTTATGTTGTCAGAAGCCAAGATAATGGTTGCTTTTGTGGAGGAATGTGGGAGGGATAGGAACTTGGAGGGATAAAGAGGGTTTTTCTAGTGCTAATTCTTTCTTTCTTTCTTTATGTCAGTGGTAGTTAGTAGATGATATACCTCGTAATATTTATGACTAAATTTATGTTTGATATTTATGCACGGTTATGTTTGGTGTATTTTTATGTGTTATCTTTGATGAAAAATTTGTTTAATAAAAGGCAAAAAGTCAAGACAGTCAATAAAAAGAAAAAAAATAGAGGTACTTCATCTTTATATGAAAGAGGAATGTTAACAAGCGTAGTGCTGGTGATTGTACGCGTGAATTAATGAAGGAAGCAATGAGGGCCCAGAGAGAGAGGCAGTCGTACACAGAAACCTGGTCTTTGATACACGCAGGCGACAGTGCAGATTATTAGATCAAGGAGGAAATGTTCAATAAATGAAGATGAGAAAATCATTTCCATGGGAAAAATAAGATTTTTGATTCCTGACAACTTTAAAACCAAAAAAACCCACCAAAAAATGAAAATAGATTAAAGATAAATCTAAAAGTAATAATTTTATCGTTTAGAAGAAATTATAGAAGTATACTTTTATAATATTTGGTAACAAATTCATTTCTTTAAAAACAGACAACAAAAACTAATCACAAGTGAAAAGATTGGTAAATCCAATTATATTAAAATGAAGATTTTCATCAGAATGCACTATAAAAGAAGTGAAAAGATAGGTTTAAACTATGGGGAAGAAACTCATAACAATGTATAACTAATAAAAAATGTAACATACCAAACACATAAAGAATATCTATAAATCTCAAAGAAAAAGATAAAGTACCTAATAGAAGAACAGACAAGATAGGAATGGATATTTTATAAAAAAGGAAGCACAAATAATGTATTAAGTAGTGAAAATGTTTTCAACCTCATTTGTTATAAAGGAAATGCAAATTAAGACCACAATATGAACAATTTTATATCAACGAAGGGCAGCAATTAGAAAATATGGTAATTCCAATTGTGGAGGATGTTCTAAATAAATGGAAACTCTTATACAATGTGGATGGTAGGTAAATTGGATGAATAGTTTGCAAAACAATTGGGCATTATCTTGTTAAATTGAGCAGTAATATGTCCTGTAATCCCTCACTATCTCTCCTTATACGTGTACTTTAGAGAAATTCTTGCATGCGAAATTTTTGGAAGAAACACCCACTGAGCAGTTCTTAGAAGCACAGTTTATTAAAGCAAATAATTTTAATGATACCCCAAACCATAAGCAGAATTTAAAAGTAAATATGGCATATCATTTGCTGGAATATTATATACTATGGAAAAATGAATTACAACCAGAAACAATAACAAAAATTATGAAATTATTGAAGAAAAAAGTCACAGAATACAATCTACAGTATGATGCTATTTATACAAAGATCTAAAACAAGCAAAAACAATACCTCATTTAAGATTCATACCCATGTAATCACAATATTTTTTAAAAGTCAACGTTAACTATAAAATTCAAGAAAGTGATAAGGTCTGTAGGAGACAAGACTATGGAATAGAAGACAGGCCATAGATAGTTGAAAGGTATTGACAATGCTCTAGTGTGACCTAGACAAAATTAAGAGAATGGTGGCATTGTGCCTAAGTTACACATATACCAAACACTTCTGGTATATGTCCTTATTCTATATAAAAGGTAATGGAAAAAGTACTACTTTTAGATTATGTTAATTTTTTCTGCTTTTCTTCTTCGTGACCTTGCACAAAATAAATCTGGTACACTACAAACAGTACTACATGTTCTTAAAGGATTTATTTAGACCTCTTCAAACATAATAGCACAGCGCTCCGGGGGATGAAATTCTTGCCAGACACAAAGTACACATTGCCAAGCCCCACAGAAGATTGAAAAATCAAACTGAAACTGTGAACTCTGAATTTCACTTTTCGATGCTCTTTATTGCTAACTATTCAAGTAAAATATGAGCTAGATGCATTTTTTTTGGTTATTTAAAACTAATAATATTTTATTTGCCTCCATTTTTTTACTTTCAACTACCTGTAGATAAGTCAATTGCTTATCAGGAAAAGGTAGGTTTAAATCTTCAGTTGAAAGTTCTCGGATTCTGCTCTTTTCCTTGGGAAATACTATTTAGAGAATGTGGAGATGGCTATAAACTTACCTTGTTTAACATTATGTTCTCAACATACGTCTTTGTATTACAAATACAGCACATGTCAGACTATCTATACTCAAAACAGGTTTTTAAAACATAATCAATTTAAGGTAAAAAAAAAGCAATGTTTGACACTCCTTTTACATATCTCAAATAAATTTTTAAATGTCAGTGTCTCACTTCTTTATCACATAGACTTTCTGTGGTTTTCACAAAATGACTTTCTCTCCGTCCTCCTATTAATTTTGTGCCACTTCTCTCTTAGATAAAGTGAAAAAATTAGCTTTCTTTTTTAGTAATCCTCCCTTCTCTTTAGTTAGGACTGGTCCATACAAAATGGAGCCACAAGACTGATTTGTAGGTGTAATTATCACAAAGTAAAATATAAGTATGTTAATCAATGACGTTATTACTGCGAAGTTATTCCATATTGTAAGATCCTCCTCAATGTTTAATCTAATATCTTTTAATGGAGACAATATAATAATTTGTTGATGACTAATTTTACAGTCTATGACATATCTGCTTTTGAACATTTTTTTTTTCTGTAACCAAGACAATTCTGTTTATTTCATAGTCTCCAACACTTCAGGAGGATTTTATGAAAGAGCTAAAAAATATTGCATATTTTTATGGTAATCCAGTCATTTTTCTTAACTCGAGGTAAGATTCCCCAGAAATCTCTTAAGATGTAAAATTGTAACCTTCTGTGGTATATTTCTGTGCCTGGGGCTAGATTTTCTGCAGTTCATCTCTCGCTGTCCGCCTTGTTGAATCATAACCTGCTACCTTTAATCAATTACAGAGCAAATCAGAGGTTCCCCATAATATTTCACTAGGAAAATGACTCTTTTGGTGTCCTAAGAGATATATTTCTTATCGGGATTGATGTAAAACATAAAATTGTTTATCATTTGTTGAAATGGTGATAAAAAAGAGGAATTTTGAATTAAAGGTGTGGGTGAGACAGCTCATTTTGGTTTTCTGACCTCATGATTCAAACTGACTAAATACCAATCATTTTCATGTGATGTGTAAGTTTTCTGACCTACTTGTCTTGGGGCAAAATTGGCTAATTTGCTCCAAATTTGGTTATTAATATGAGCATTTTTCTTATGTGCCTAAAATCCTCATTCTAATTCTAAACACACTTTATTGTGAAATACTGCCTCACATCATAAAACATTTAAGCTTGTGCACAGGATACATAACAGAACAGATCAGAGCTCCTCAGAAATAGTCACCATAATTAAGTAGAAATATTATTTAGGCAGTAGTTTCTTAGAAAAACTTGCATATCAGAGCTGACCCTGTGGCTGAGTGGTTGGGGTCCTGCGCGGCCTGGGTTCACACATTTGGATCCTGGATGTGGATCTGCTCCACACATCAGCCATGCTGTGGAGGCATCCCTCATACAAAAAATGGAGGAAGACTGGCATAGACGTTGGCTCAGGGCTGACCTCCCTTAAGCAATATAAGAGGAGGTTTGGCATGGAATGTTAGCTCAGGGTGAATCTTCTTCACCAAAAAAAAAAAACCCCAAAAAACCCAACAACAACACAAAAACTTACATGTCTTCTCTATTTAACTGCTTAAACTGAAAATACTTCTGAACCTTAGACTGATCATATCTGTATCACAATGTTTGTTGTGAAAGCATAATAGAATTCAGCTGTTCACACATCTCTGCTAGTCTGTTAAACACATTGAGCTCATACTTATTCTACTAGAATTGTCCTAAGTTTTATAGATTATCAGTAGTTGACATTAATTTGACTTTAATGCCTTCGAGTCTCACATTTATTTTACAGATGAGATTTGACCACATTATGTAACAGGCACTTATTAACTACAGACTCATACATAAAATTAATCCACTATACTGTCCAAGGTATTTATTCTACCTTGCAGATAGGTTTTACCAGTATTGATTTACTAAAGTGACCCAAAGCTATGTGCCACACCTGTTCTAGTCTGTATATTCAGAAGTTGATAATACAGTATGTATGCTAAATACACTATCAGAGGCGAAAAGATTAAAAATTCAGGAAATTTTTACTCTAATTACTATTTGTTCTCTTTCTTTGTCCTTAATTGAAACAATAGACTAACTGCTTTCCTCATGTGAACAGAGCTTTTAGTCATTTTAAAACAATGCATCTAAATAAATTTTGATGAAAAAATAATCAGAGATACCATTTTTTGGTCTTTATGACTTTCTAAAAAAAGGGTCCAAAAGCCTAGTCTCAGAAGATGGGGTTTGAAATTTTGGTAAAAGTCAATCCATTAAAAATGTCCTTTTGGGCTGGCCCCGTGGCCGAGTGGTTAAGTTCGCGCGCTCCGCTGCAGGCGGCCCAGTGTTTCGTTGGTTCGAATCCTGGGCGCGGACATGACACTGCTCATCAAGCCATGCTGAGGCAGCGTCCCACATGCCACAACTAGAAGGACCCACAAGAAAGAATATACAACTATGTACCGGGGGGCTTTGGGGAGAAAAAGGAAAAAATAAAATCTTTAAAAAAAAAAAAAAAGTCCTTTTAACATCCAGTTCTACAATTTTATAAGAAAAATCTGAAATATTTTAATATCTTAAATGAGTATCTCAATCAAAAATGATTTATGCATCAGTACAGTTAGGATGGAGGAAACTGTTTTTTTAAACAGTTGTCTCCATTGTGTACATTAAAATCTGTCCAAATATGCTCATCAAATAAGTGAAATGCATTCTCTTTGGTTTCTTTTGATTAATATCACAGTCTACTTCTTTGAATAATGAAAGCTATCCATTTCAATTCCTTAATTATAGCTATATCGGTGATTTTTACCCTGAACCTTGAGAAGATGTTACATTTAATTCAATTCTAGAGTAAAATTTATGCAAATATATTCCTTTGCTTTCTTTCCTAACCCATCTAGACTATGCTTTTCAATCTTGTAGGTTTCATTAAGTCATTTATTAAATGCAAATTTTAGATTTATTTAGGGCTTCTCTTTTAATTTAATTTAATAGCATCTTCATTTTCTGAGTTACAATCTTTACAAACGGATGACATCAGAAGGAAGGACATGAGAACCCCTTAAGAAATTTGCCTGTTATGCTTTTTTATTAAATGATCCGCATGGTAGCAATCAACAAAATAAACTCATCTGAAGTGTCCTTTAAAGAGGTTATAAATAACCTCATATCAATTTTTTGTATAATCCCAGTTCAGGGATTACTACTAAAAATTGCATATTTTTACTAGAGGGAACAACTTAAGATTCCCACAGTCATTTTATCAATGTCAGAGACAGTGAAACACATGACTTGGATTAGAATTCCTATGGAGGAGAAGTGTGATGACCTAATTTGTGGAGGCATTGTTTTAAAAGAAGGGGCATCGGCCAAGAACCTGAATCTGTAAGATGTACGATCTATCTATAACTATCTAGAAAACCTAAAATAAATCATTTAGCTTCATTTTCTGCACTTGTGAAATGGACATATTAGTCTCACAGTTAATGGGAGACCCAATGAGTTAATGCATTATAATTAAAATTCTATATTAACGTAATACCATCACTAGTTTTGCTGCATTTTTATTTCACATGTATTCTTATTGCTTATTATTTTTATTTAAATTGAATCTTTTAAAAAATTAAATGTCTAAAAGGAAACTTTACATCACCATTACAATGGAAATCAAGGATAATTTTTTATAAATAGCTAATAACCAAAAAGTAAACACTTTGAGAACAAAACAATGCTACAAAGTCCTACCTGGATATCTAAATGTCATGCCACCTGAAGTTTCTGAACCTGAGGCTTTATCTTTGTTAAAAGAGGGAGAGATTATAAATTGTGGTATTAAACAGAGAACATTCTCTTTGATGTGATAAGAAGGCCAGAAAGAGAAATGAAAGGGAGTATTTTTCTCTCTCTGTGATTCAATGATATTTAATGTTAAGACCACAGATCATCTAATTATCTCCTGTAACAACAACTGTATATGTTCCAGACTTTGTGAAACAGTAAAGCGTTAAACATAAAATGTTCACCATGTGTCCGCCAATGCATTTTTATAATCCCATAAACCTAAAATGGTAGGTTTCTCAAATTAAAAATCTTTATCAATCCAATAGAGCAAATTCATATAGGTGGGACTTACTTCCAGAATGATTATTTTTATTTTAACAAATTCTCTAATTTCATAAGCCAGTTATAGTATTCCTCTTTCAAGCATTGGGAAGAATCAAGTAAGGACCAACAGGAGCCAGCGCAGTGGCATAGTGGCTGAGTTTGGCACGATCTGCTTCAGTGGTCCAGGTTCATGGCCTGGATCCTGGGCACAGAGCTACCACTCGTCAGCCGTGCTGGGGTGGTGACCCACATACAAAATAGAGAAAGATTGGAACAGATGTTAGCTCAGGGCTAATCTTTCTCAAGCAAAAAAAGAGGAACACTGGCAACAGATGTTAGCTCAGGGTGAATCTTCCTCACCAAGATAAATAAATAAATAAATAAAGACTGGAGCTGACCCTGAGGCCAAGTGGTTAAGTTCGCACGCTCTCCTTCAGTGGCCAAGGGTTTCACCAGTGTGCATCCTTGATGCAGACCTAGCACCACTCACCCGGTCATGCTGAGGTGGAGTCCTGCATAGCAGAACTAGAAGGACCTGCAACTACAATATACAACTACGCACTGGGGCCTTTGGGGATAAGAAAAAAACCAAAACAAATAAAAGATTGGCAATAGATATTAGCTCAGGGCCAATCTTTAAAAAAAAAAAACAAAAGAAAGGGAATAGCTTAAAAAAAGAAAATAAGGACCAAGAACACAAAGTTTCTAACATATATAGAAATCCTACACCTCCATTCTGCTGATGAGACCACCCACTAAATTTTTATTTCAGTTATTGTATTTTTCACTTGTAAAATTTCCTTTTGATTGACCTTTCTACATTCTATTTCTTTGCTAATTTCAATTTGTTTGCTGAAACTTTCTATTTTTTTCTTTTGCTTCAAGCATGTTTTAATTGACCATTGAAGTATTTTTTTAATCATGATTAGTTTAACATAATTATCAGAGAATTCTAGTATTTCTATCATCTTGCTGCTGGCATTTATTGACTGTTTTCATTCACTTCAAATCTTCCTGGTTCTTGGTGTAATGTGTAATTTTTGTTCAAAACCTAAACATTTTTGTAGTATATAAGACAGCATGCTTTAGACTGTGAAGCAAAAATTGCACCAAAGATGAATCTCCAAGGAACACTTCACAGCTATTGCAACAGACAAGAGAAACTACAACGCAGTCGAAACTCAACTGCACCGAAAGGAAGGACTGGGGAGTCTTTAAGAGCTTGGATGGGGGTAGATCTTAGGCCACGTGTGTTTGCTAGTTAGCTTTACCCAAAGACAAAGTAAACTTTTTAGAGTGTTCCCAACAGGAGACTGCTTTACAGCTTGGAGCAAGGTACCCAACTACCCACCTAAGTTGTATTCCTACCTTTCCACCGAGACTGGGAGATGGGACCCTCTCTTCCTTGATGATTACATTCCAAAGGGACGGGTCCCAAGTCCTTGAGAATGACTCTCCTGGATTCTAAGACTGGAGAGAGGCTTTTAAAAAGGTTTACATCTCCAAGGGGTGGAGAAAGAATTTGCAATTATAAATTTTGTCAAGCAAATGCTCTAAAGAAAGGGAGGTCTGGGGCCTAGAGGCAGGAAGAAACCTGTCACACACGTTTGGTAAAACATGAGGGGAATGTCAAGGCCATCTTGGTCACTGGGTTTTTCTGACACTTCCAGCAGTGAAAGGGGTATGGGTGCTACTGGGTATTGCCTGGTGGAAATAGAACTCCAGACCCCAACTCAGCCTCCTATGGTACTCAGGGAGGGTGGCTCTTCCTTTCCCCTGAGCAAAGGTGGGAGTTTTGTCTCCACATGAGGTCTGAACTGACATACTCCTTGGGTGGCCTCATTACTGCTGGGTGGTGGTGCTGACTCTCCACAGGACCTTTTCTGACACCTGAGTGAAAGGTAGGAGCAGTTTGTTGCCGTTTGCTGGGGTGGAATCCGCTGCCACTGCACAGTGTGGGGACTTGTTACTGCTCAGGAGGGATGCAAGTCCAGGCTCCTTATGTGAGCTTCCCTGACTCCAACCTTGTGGGGGTTGGAGGGGTGAGGGGGGTGGGAAGTAGGGAGGTGGGGGAGGAGGTGACAAGTTGGTGGGAGAGGAAGGTGGGGTGGATGGGTAGGTGGGTAGTTAGGGAGCTTAGTTACAGCCTAGCAAAGGTAGAAATCTAGGCTATGCATTTGACCCTTGCTGACTTTGTGGACTTGGGTCATAGACTTTTTTGAGCTATTTGGCTGGAATTGAGCATTTATGGTCTAAAAGTTCCTTCCCAGCTCTTTGGCTAAGAGAGCAGACTTTTGTTGGGGTGTTGTTTGTACACGACCATTGGTATTTCCAGATTGCCAGCTTTTTTAACACCAAGTTTGTGATATGAGGCAAAAAGAAAATCCAGGGAACTCACCATGTTGCTTCTGCGTCTTGAGGTTTCTAGCTGCCCTTCCTTCTTCTCTCCTCCTTTCTTCTTCTTTTTTAAAAAGTATAATGTCCAGGGCTTTTAGTTGCACTAAAACTAAAAGGACTAATTAATGAGAGGAATGGAGAAAAGTACATTTGCTCCATATTCCTGGAAGCAGAAATATAATCTACTGTTATTTTTAAATGAATAGTTCTTATTATCTTCTACTGAACATCTTAGTTTGAAAGGCCAAGCTACTTCTCTTCATTGACCTAAATTGTGCAGCTGCTGGAGATCCAAGTATTACATAGCTTATTTTTTCACGAATGCCAAGCGCTGTTCTTCAATGCATCATAAATCCTTTCTTATACTCTTGATTTTATGTGACAAAATTTTAAGCTTGGCAAATAGGTACCTTTTTGTGGCATAGTGTGTAAGTCCTTAAATTTAATGTGCCACTTACTGAATCTATAATATTGGTTAAGTTGCTTTCTTTCATTTAACTTCTGTTTCCTTATACATAAAACTGAACAAAATAATGTTGATCTTACAGGTTGTTGAAAATATTAGATATGACAAGGCATGTGAATTTGTTAGCCTATTACATAGTGAATATAAATGCTAATGTTATTATTATTATTGTATAAATAACCTTATTCTTTCCTTTGTGTCTTTAATTGTATATGTTTTTGAATTAGCAACTTGACCTGAGAATGGAAAGTTTCAGGAAAATTCAAGTGTATAATATGGACAGCAGAATTAAATTTATATGTGATGAGCTGAAAAACATTGGCCTGGTGGTGGTTAGTTGTTCACAAGTGTAGAAATGTATAACATGAACAAGAAAATTTAAAGAAATCAGTCTCAATGGAAAAGGCTCCATTGATAAGATAGGATATAAACAGCTTTATCCTGCAAATGAAAGATGAAAATGTTTGGGATGCAGCCCATACTATAAGATAAAAATCTACTAATACTGGATAAAGTCATTTTCTTATTTAAATTTTTACATTTGCAAATATAGTCTCTTCCAGTAAAAAAAAAAAGAAAAGAAAATACCGTGAAGATGTTGTGAATGAAGATGGGGATAATTTATAATTTCCTAATTTTTACTATTCTGAATACTGAATCATAATTATTTGTTTGTTTGCCTATTTTGACAATATGAAAAGTGATTACCTCAAAATTTAGGGCCTTTCTTCCTTATGCCTAGTGTTTCACATAAAGGAAGATTGTAACATATTTTTTGCGTGACTCAAACCTGAGACTTCACATAACTACTTTTTTAGCATTTCACAAGTTTTTCTTTACTTTTTCCTTAATCACTATGCGTTTATTTGTAGTAGTTTGACAGAGTCCGCTCACCACTCCATCCACCTCCCATACTGAGCCTCCCTTTGGGGTTTAACCCATCACTTAGATAAACCCAGAGGCCAGTTTGCGAAACTTTGCTTTCCCTCTAATGATGTACCTAACGCCTCGTTCTCTGGCTCACCCCAACTCTACAGGCATGTGCTTTCAGTCTTTGCTCTTCAATCACCTAAAATGCACTATTATAATCTTTCTAAGCTGCTTCTGATCTAAGACATGAGTTGGATGCACTGAAGACTCTAGTTGGCAGGCCCATATCACACTACCCTCGTCCCTACCCTAGGATCCCTTTTAAACCCTTGTCTTTTCTCTCCACCCTGTGAACACAAGTGTGGGTTGAGTGAAGTAAGTGGGGAAAATGACAAAAACACAAAACTCTCTTCTCTGCTCCCTGTGGAGCTTTTGGTGAGCAGAGAGGCTCTGTGCTGTCATTCCTGAAAACACCTTTTAATGTTCTCTCTCTCAGTATTGCCAACACGCGGCTTTGAAAACACTTTCTGAAATGCCTCTGAAACTCATAAAGATAAAAGTAGCTTCTCTCATCACCCAGTGGTAGAGACCACCCTGCCAGAGCCAGTTACTGCCACTACTGCTGACACTGTGCATAGAGCTTCTTTTGTCACAGACAATATGACAGCTTGAGTTTCCTAACCATTGGTGCTTCCAGAGCCTTTTAAATTCATTCCTTGAATCCTGACACGGAAAGAATAAGATGTCAATACTCCTGAATGTACTCTTCTAGAAGTTGCTTGTCCTATATTCCAAGGGAACTGTCAGGGAAAAAAATAATCTCCCTATTTAAAAAAAATAATAAAGTGTAAAAAATCAAGCCATAGGGTATTCGTTTAAAATTTCATCTTATCTGCAGGTGTTACCTATATCTATACAAAATGTAGATGATGACTTCATCTCACCTACATCATTACTTAGATGACTCCAGCTCACCTACACAGCACATATCTTTATTGGCTGGAACAAGTAATCTTATCAAAGATTGAGTAAAGAGGGAGTGGGAAGCTCACACAAGTTTTAAATTGTTAAATTGAATTCCTTACATATAAGTAGATAAAGCTAAGGGAGTGGAAAGAGCCCTCTCTCACAACACCTCTCTCCCCCACACTCTATCTTATTTTAAGTATTAAAGTTTGAATAGATTTTATTCGCACATTCTACTATCTCTCATCCTCCTTTACTCCTCAACCTAATGAAAAAGGCTTCAGAACAGAGAAAAGGACAAGTGCACCAATGACCTTTTAATTGCAAAATCCAGGATCGTCTTTGTAAGCAGCACACTACTTGATCTCCCCAAATCATTTGTCACTAAAGATATCCCTTCTTTAGTTAAAAAGGAGAAATTTAAAACTGAAAATCAGATTTCTATAGTTAGTAATTTGACAGAGTAAAATACATTTTATTTTATAAATTACTATTTAATAAATACATTTATTATAAAAGAAGACTAACGTATACCTCATCTAGGGGATGTGGATGAAAGACAACTGACATTTATTGATCACCCACTATATGTCCAGAGTTATACTGGCAAGTGATAGAGTATGTTTAAAGATGACTTCTAAGTCCTTCTATCTCTGCATGTACATACTACAATCCTATCAACAGATGGATGTGGTATCTTCTTTTAGAATTTGAGCTAGGATTGTGGCTATCTTTTATCAACAGATTCTCAGCCAGATCTGGACTTCTGTCTCCAGAGGACTAGTAGCTTCCACTTTTACTCTGTTGGAATCCAGCTGCCATATGAAGAAGTTCAGGTCAGACTACTGAAGAGTGAGAAAATATGTAGAGGCGCCATCAGATACCAGACATTCCATCTACGCTAGCTGAAGTAAGAAATATATGATTAAAGTCATTGTAAATGTTCCACCATCAACTTTGCTCCCAGCTAAATGCAGCAGTCACTAAATAGTTGAGTGACCACAGCCAACATGAAATTGAGAAGAACACCTAGCCATCAGTCTTACCTTCCTAAAGAATTGTGGGAAATGGTAAATTGTAGCTGTCTTAAGTAATTAAGTATTTGGTGGTTATTTACTCAGTAATATACAAATGAGACAGACATGGAAACCTGGAAATGGACTGCTGCATAACAGAAACTTAAAATATGTAGTTTTGGCTTAGAAGCAGGCAGTCGGAAAAGGCTGGATGGGCAATGAGTGGACTGTTGGTAGAGACTGAAAAGGCAATAACATGACTGAAGGAAAGAAATCCAGTGCTAAGTATTGATGGAAAATTAGTAAAACCGCTTACTGAGTTAGTGTTAAATATAGAAAATATATCTGACTAAGGTGATATCTAAGCAGAATGTCAAAAATGCCAATTGACTTTATTTACTGTGTATGATAAAATATAAGAAAAGAGCGATGAGCTAAAGAAGAAAATATTCAACGTTATAACAGAACTTAGAAGAAACATTTCTATCTGAGGACTTTCTAGGTTGGAAAATAACTTTTTTCCTGATCCCAGCCTCAGAGATAGAAATATCCCCAGGCAAAGATCAATTTCAGGGCACTGCCAATACAAAGATAGATCAAGGGTGCTTCTATAAGATTTCTTTTTAAAACCTCAGAAAGACTTATGGAGTTTTATACTGCATTCTCCCAGCATGAAAAGAGTCTTCTAAGAATATTGAGGGTAATGTCCAGTAGAATCATAGCTTGCAGACAAAGTTGAGAAGGACTTGTCTTGTGAGTATGGCTTTTAGCTAATGAAATGAATAATAATTTGACGTATTAATGCAAAGTTATTAGAGTATTGTATTAGCTTGGACTAAAAGGGATTAAGACATTACAAAATGGAAAGAGATTTCTGGCTACTGACTGTTTAGTATCAGGAACAAAAAGCTACTCAGCGGCAAATAGAAGTTATTTCTTTTTTAAAATGTTTTTATTATTATTATTTTTTGAAGTATGCTTTTTGGTGAGGAAGATTGGCCCTGAGCTAACATTTGTTGCCAATGTTTTTTTCTCCCCAAAGCCCCAATACGTAGTTGTATATCCTAGTTGTAAGTCATCCTAGTTCTTCTATGTGGACGTCGCCACAGCAGGGCTTGATGGGTGGTGTGTAAGTCTGCACCCAGGATCTGAATCAGGGAACCCCAGGTCACCAAAGCAGAGCACTCGAACTTAACTACTTGGCCACAGGGCTGACCCCAGAAGTTATTTCTTCTGATAAAGGAATGATGTCCTAGGCAGCAAAGCCAATAGCTCAGAGGACAGAGCCAAAGGCCCACATTAGCCATGGATTAGTGCTCCATTCTTACAGGCCAGAACTGGGCTCTATTTAAAGAACATTTTCTGTCTGCAGAATTGGAGGCTCTGAAAGCAAGCCATAGCTGGATTTCAGAATTACTACGGAGCAGCGACTACTATGTGCTGCCTGCTCTTCCTCTCTTTGAAAGAGAATGTGTCTATTTTCCTCTTCGTGTCTCGTGAATAATACCAGGTATAGATTAGCTAGCTTTTTCAATGATCAGTTCTCCAGGGAACTGGACTGGCACTCAGGAAGCCTTATCCAAATCTAGTCCTGGTGCATGTCACAGGACATGGACTTCAAGTCTAACGCGACCATGAGATGAGTTTGGGGGAGATATTGGAAGTCAGTGAGTAGATTTTTCACATAAGAGGGACATGATTTATTATGGTAGATTTTACTGAGGTTAGTCCTGAAAATTTGACCCTTCCCAGGACGTGCTTGCCTTCTTCACATCAGGAGATATTCTATTTCTCTTATGAATGACCACTGGCATTGTGACTTGTTTGACCAATAAGATACAACAGATGTGACACTCGGTCGGTTCCATTCCTGGGCCTTAAAAGGTATGGATCTTCCCTTTTTGTCCCTTTGATAGTAAGCCTCCATGTAAAAAAGTTAAGACTCTCCTTCTGCAGAAGCCACAAAGACAACAGAGGTTCAGCATTCTCCTACTAATTCCAGCAATCCTATCTGTTGTACCAGACATCTGAGTGATGCTATCTTGTATCCTACAATCCAAGCCAACATGCCCCAGCCAACACTACATGGAGTAGAGATGACCCATTCCCATTGAGTCTTGCCCAAGTTGAGTAATCATGAGCAATAAATTGCTGTGGTTGTTTTAGGTCATTAAGCTTTGTGGTGGTTTCTTATATAGCAGTAGATAACTGATACAGGCATTTTATATGTAGTCTCTCCTTCCATTCTCAGCAAAATATTCTAATACAATCTTCCATGCTTCAAATCATTTTTTCTTGTTAAACTACACTGCTGTCCAAATGGAATTATTCATGTATTCAGATGATTGAACCAATGTGAAGATATTGTACTTGCATTACCTAAATTATCACCTCATATGCCACTTAACTATGGGTGTTCGTACATTCATGATGCCATCTGACCTTTAAGTTCTTGGACAGACACCTATTTATCTAGGTTAATTTCAAGGCAGTCTACATGGAGTCAAGAGAATTAACTATGTGACCTTTGGAGTTTCCTTCCAGCTGTATGATTCTATGATTAATGCTGGCTCACCCGCTTTCATGGCAGTATCTAATGGTGTTAACTCAACATATGAAAAATTGGAACGTGCAAAGCTCTTTTATAACTACATATACTTGGAAAAATTAGGAGGCTTAAACCTTCATTTCAAGAATAAACAAACAGAGAGAAATGGCAAAGGCATGGCAAATCAAAATGCAGCGATAGGAAGTATGGCTGTGAGTGAAACTCAAAGCTTCTAAGTAAGTACTTTGATTATTAAAATAATATATCAGAAGCTGTATAGATAGACAGATAGGTAGATAGATAGATATATGGACATCATTAACTCATCACCATCCTTAGGCAAAGGACCACCCCTAAAGTTAGACTATGGAGGTACCATAGGATGAAGTTTTAGTGATGGTACTTAGACCGCACATCTGAAACGGTGTTAAATATCATTGATAATGTCTTATGATCAAAATACAATCTTTGGTCAGAACAATACGTCTTATTACCTGGAAGTTATAAATCATTTGAAAATGGTTTTTTCCCTTAACTCTTTAAGCTAATTAAAGGTGCCTTAGCAAATCTTCAAATACTACAATTTTACAATTTTAGCCTACTGGCTCCATCCTGGGCATTTAATGGCTTGGGAGTGACACAAGAACATAATTTTGACAATAATAAGAGCGACAGTCTTGACATTACCTTATTTTATGGTGTTCTTCACATTCTCAAGGAATTTGCATTTGATCTTCAACATTGCCCAATGAGATAAAAGGAGAAAACTGACCATTTTTGAGATATGAGAAAGAAGCCATACAATAATGTTTTAACTTTTCATTGTCATACAGCTAGCTATTGAGAACCATATATTTTTGAAAAATTACTTTTGGCATTATTTATCCTTATTACTTATTAATTGTGAATGAAATGTATCCAATTATCCTAATGGATAAACTTTAGAAAAATAAAAATTATTTCCACGGTGCAAATGTTAACAACTTTTGACAGATTACACTACAGGTTAGTCTTAGTTCAAAAATTAGAGTATTTATATTTAGGAGCGTCTTTCATAAGGACACTAATCTCATTCATGAGGCTCTGCCCTATGACCTAATCACCTTTCAAAAGTCCCATCTTCTAATACCATTACATTGGGCATTAGGATTTTAGCATATGAATTTGGGGGGAACACAAACATTTAGGCTACCGCAGTCATCACATAAAATTCTAAATAATTTTGAGCAAGGAACCTACCTTCTCATTTTGTGCTGGGTCCCACAAATCATCTGGATGGTCCTGTAAGGATTGTTCATGTAGCATTTTTAGTTAACAAAAATACTTCCACAACTATCAACTCATATGACCCAGAATAAAAATTCTGAAGATCATTAGGATAGGAATTATTTCCCAAGTATCATTTAGGTTCCTTGATGATAAGAAGCAGAATGTAACCTGATTGTCTTTGCATAGATCCAGTGACTTTTAAGGAGCTTATCTAAAGTAACAGGTACATCAGAATTCACTAGTTTTCCTAAAGTTATATGCTCTCTTTTGTGGAATTTAACAAATTTGTTTACAAATGTAAGTTATTCTGGGCGAAATTAGCTGAAGACAAAGCAACCAACATCTCTCCCTGCTCTAGACTGTTCGTGTCCCCCACAAAATTCATATGTTGAAACCTCAGCCCCAGTGCAAGGGTATTTGGAAGAAGACCTTTTGGGAGGTGATTAGGCCATGAAGGTGGAGCGCTCACGAATGAGATCAGCGCCCTTATAAAAGAGGCTCCCGAGAGCTCCCTTGCTCCTTCCAGCACGTGAGGACAGAGGACATGGGTCCTCACCAGACACCGAATCTGACGCTGCCTTGATCGTGACCTTCCTAGTCTCCAGAACTGTGAGAAATAAATTTCTGTCAATAATAAGCCACCCAGCTTGGGTGTTTTTGTTATAGCAACCTGAAATAAGACAATCTCTTTGAAATACAATTAAATTTCTTTGCATTTAAAAGTTTACGTAATTCTCCTTATTCTCTATTTCCCAATGTTCTGACTTTCTGAATCTGTCTTTAAAATTCCCCAGATCCATTATCTACTTTTGACTTTATGCTACACACACATAGTTGGTTTTCAGATAGGAGAGGATTGTGAGAAGTGGTATATTACAGTGGTCAGGAGTCTGGATCTGTAGACAGACTGCCTATGTCCAAATTTTGGCTCTGATGAGTTTTATCTTGGACAAGTCACTTAGTCTTGTCAGTTAAGTGGGGATAGTAAAGGCTATTCTGAGGAGCTCTCATGAAGATTAAACTTGTTAATATATGCGAACTGAGTACAATAGTAACTGGGACATCATAAATGCTACATAAACATATACTATTGTCATGTTAACTAAGTACAGTGTAGAGTGATTACTCAGTAGGTGTCTGGTGACTGTCCAGCTAGAGTACTCCTGGGTTCATTTGAAGATCTGGATCATCAGAATTGGATGAACAGACTACCAGAATTGATTTGATTTCTGGAGAAGTTTTATGTCACCCTTTTTTTAAACTATTGTGATCAAACGTGGCTAATATATATATTAATTTAATCCAGCATAGCAGGTAGCTTGAATAATTTTCTCAATGTTTCACTCTCTCACTTTCTTTTTGACAATTGCTAATATCTAAAGTCACAATATTTTTAATAGCTGCCCTGGGTAGTTCTGTAAAGGTATGGATTACTTAATAGTTAGATTTTCTAAAGTATGTTGATATAAATATAACTCTCATTGGAGGAAAATAGCTACTATTCCAAGCTCTTTGATTTTTTTTTTACTTTATCAGGCAATGCTATAAAATTCTGTAGATTTATCTCTGAACACATCTAATAATAAACTGAAAAGTAATGTAGGTGTTATGAATTCTGTCAATGAAAGAAAGTCTGTAATCTTGTGTGCCTACAGGTGCTCTGAGGTAGTGGTAGAGAGAAGGCCTTAGAACGGTCTGATTTCTTTAGCTGCTCATTCAATCATTCCCTTATCTAACAAATATTTATTGAGTACTTGCCAGGTGCCAGGTGATATTCTGGTCTCTGGAAGTATAATAGTGTACCAGACAGACACATTTTCTGTTTTCCCGGAACTTATAGGAGAAGACAGATAAGCAAAGGCAAAAATATGATAATTTCAAATAATGAGAATAATAATGGGAAGAATATATAACAGTGTAACGTGACAGAGGGTGACCGGAGGTGGAGATGTGGTCAGAGAAGTCTTCTTTGAACAATTCATATTTCAGCTGAGATCTAAATGATGAGAAGCAATCAGACCCATAAAGCTGTGTAGGAAGAAAGCTTTAGAGTGGGAAAGAACGAGTACGAAGGCCCCAAAGCAGAGATGAGCTTGTCATGTTGGAGGAACTGAGGCAAGATCTAGTGGCTGCAGCCCAGTGACTGAGGGAAGAGTAATAGGACATGAGATAAGAGGCCTAGGGACAGCTTCCTCACATACGATCAGTTAATATGGAGTAAGGAATTTGGATTTTAAGTAGAATGAGAATTAATCAGAGACTTTTAAGTAGGTTCATAGTATTATTTTACTCGCCTTTTTAAAATTTATTTTGGCTTCAGGAATAATTGAATTTTGTGGCTGTATTATAATTCTCTCAAAATTGCAAAATGGTCCAAAATATATATGACCATAATGGCAAATCTTTCTGACCCCAAGAAGGACTTACTGAATCTGTAGATGCCACCTTTTCCCTCTAGGATTTCCAAATTGGCCATGTAGACCTTGGTACTAGGTGAAATTTTCCTTAATAAAACTATAGTTACTTATTTTGTTATTCTTTAATGACAAAATGTTTAATTTAGTAAGTAAAATTTTCAGAAATATATGGTAGCATGCAGTAATGTCTTCATTAAGAATATTAACAATTTGCAAAATCTTATCCCTGTTTACACAGCTATTACATACAAGACATCAAATTAAAATCAGTGGAAGGAAAATAGATCAAATCATAGCCTCTACAATCAGAAAACATGCAATTTATTAGAAAAAAGAATACATTTATGAATATGTTATTACATCATGGAAATATGCAAGAAAAGCCTTAGGGTGACACAAATTTCTTTGAAGTTCAGAATGGCGAGGTGATATTCTTGTCTGACTGTAGAGAGAGGAGGCAAGAGGTGGGGGAAATTAAAAGGGGTGCCAGAAGAAATGGTAAAAAAAAGGTGATACAAAGGATCCAAGAGCACAAATAGTTAAGCAAATTTGGCTGGAATATTTAAGAAACACGTGTCACAGTATCATCAAAAAAAACAAATTTAGAATTAATAATCTAA
Organism: Equus asinus; assembly: GCF_041296235.1. Lineage (NCBI taxonomy): Eukaryota > Metazoa > Chordata > Mammalia > Perissodactyla > Equidae > Equus > Equus asinus. The sequence goes on along the minus strand of NC_091806.1, from coordinate 5,336,010 downwards.
ATTTGGTTTATTTTAAATCAAGTTCTGATACCAAAAAAGTTATTTTCTCTCTCTGACTTTTGTTGCTTTCTTAGTAAAACAGAGCAGTTGACCATGTCAAATTCCAGGTTAAAAATCTTTATTCTATATCTTGTTATAAAGGCTGCCACCTTCCTCCGTCCTTCTTCAGACAACAGGAAGTCAGGGTGACCTTTCAAAATGCAAGGTTTACCCAGGCATCCTCGAACTAAAATTGTCTTGATTACTTCCCCTTTCACTTAACATAAGAGAACAGGCCTCATCTGGTGTGGTCCTACCTACTTTTCTAGCTTTATCTTGAACCACTTTCCCCTAGCTTTCTCAAATTCAAACAAAATGGCTTTCAATTACTGATATTCACATTTTGCTGCCCCTGACCTTGCTGCCTGGAATACTTTTTTCTCCTCTCTTTTTCTCTTAGCTTCTACAAGCCATTTACTTCCTTGCTCATTTTTTTTTTTTTTTTTTTTGAGGAAGGTTAGCCCTGAGCTAACATCCGCTGCCAATCCTCCTCTTTTTGCTCAGGAAGACTGGCCCTGAGCTAACATCCATGCCCATCTTCCTCTACCTCATATGTGGGAAGCCTACCACAGAATGGCTTGCCAAGCGGTGCCATGTTCGCACCCAGGAGCCAAACCGGTGAACCCCGGGCCGCCAAAGTGGAACACGCGCACTTAACCACTGTGCCACTGGGCTGGCCCCTCCTTACTCATTTTTATATCAAAATCTTCTTCATAAGTTTTAGCAGCATCGTGTCACTTTCATTCATAGCACATATCAGAGTTGCAATTTTTCCATTAGTTTTATGGAACTAACACGTATTCTACTAGATTAAAGGTCCATGAAGGTGTAGCTATGCCTGTGTTTGTTCTCTATGGTGTTCCAGCACTTTAGCTGTGCCTAATAAGTGCGTATTGAATAAATGAATGGATGAATCAAACAATGAGTAGAGAAATTAATGGCAGTGAAAATGGAAAGAAGGGATGTAAAGTATATTTATGATGGTGTCTTCTTCCTGATATACTAATTCTCTACAATTGTCTGAGAATATTAATGGTTTTCTTTAGCTTCTCTCCAGTGAACAATGCAGACACAAGTAAGAACTTGGAACTCCTCTCAGAAATAACATCTTCACCATTATAATCATTATCATCAAAGTCGTTTTTCCTTATCATTATCCTCATTGTGACCATTGCCATCATCACTATTAGAAGTACAAACATAGCTCTGTCCAGTACGTTAGCAGAATGGAAATTAAAAGTATCTACGTATATAGAGACAAGCATATTTTTCATGAATAAAGAGGATTAATGATCAGATGAAGGGGAAGAAAGTATAAATCCATAGAATTTATTCAAGGTTTGAGGTATAATGTGAAAATTTAGCTTGGAAAGGAAGCAATAACATTTGCATTTTTGAATTTATACCTAGTTTGACACCCTCTGGGCCAGGACAGGGAGCAGATACTGTCAATATCAACAGCAGCACTTATGTAATATTGTGACATACTTGAGGGAATGTAACTATTTTTCTCAAAGATCTTTCTCTTACAGGGCAGTCACTTTTTAGCAGTTGTTTATCTACAATACACGGCCCTCATCGCTTTAGAATTTAACAAAATATCACTGCTGTTTTTTTCACTCTGAACTTGTACCTAGGCATATAAATTATTATCTGTTCATAGAAAACTTCCCCCCATATTGAATATAATGCACACCAACCCTATGATGGATTATTGTGGACACTTTTATTTTCCTTTGCAGAAAAAATAAATATGACTTCTATTTTGGAAAAAAGAAGCACCCATTCAAAATATTACCTGAGACAGTCAAACTTGTATTATATAATGTATTATGGTCTTATGTAATATTAATAGCACAGTAGATTAATCAGACTATCATGCATGCATTTTACAAGCATATAATCAAAGTTCAAAATTTTTGTGGGATGAATTAATAAACGTACTCTACAAGTTAATAATTTATTTCTGCAGTTTCATTGATGATTAAGATATTTTCTCCCTAAAAACAATTAGATGGAGATGTATTCACAGAAAACAAGCTTGCTTCATCTTGTAAAGCAAGTCACCATTTTTTCAAAGGAAAAGAGCGTTATGTGCACAGTTACTTCCTTACTAATTCCTAGATATTATTTCTCCCAGTATTCAATTGTTTCAATTCAATATTTAAAATATAAATGAAAAATTCTAATTTGACATCTAACCCTTAAAAAATAATAACTTGAAGTAAATCAACACATCTCTAATTTTTGTTATTTTCTATCAATATTAATTTTCTTAAAATTATACATTTTAGTAACAAATGGATAGGTAAAGATAGAGCCAAAATGTTCCTTTTTGATTTTCAGACAATTCTTTTGGCTGACATCATGAGGAAAAAAGACTTTTTCATTCATGAAAATAATTAAATTTGAAACAATTGACATTTATGTAGTACACATTATAAATAAATGCTTCATTCCTCAGAGAACAAAATATTTTCTCTACTCCCCAAATTAAGGCTGCTGTTATCTAACATCTCATTTATTCACATATGTATGGGAGTCTCTGAGACATTTAAGACTGACTGACATCTTGAAAAATATAAGTGGATACATCATTGATGGGTGTACATTTTGGAATCCAATATAATTCCACTCAGAACTTTCGAACTCAACCCAGTTTGAATAATAAAAAAAAATAATCTTTTAATTCCCATCTCCTCATTATTTCCTTCATTTTGTCCATTTATTTTCCCCTTCTATATCTGACAGTCGTTGTAGATGAAACACTGGAAATCCACCATCTCAAGGTATTCTCAAGAGACTTTGGCTTAATCTTCATCTGAAAGCTTATAAAATATTGATAAGTCAAAAAATTATCTAACTGGTGACTTCCTAAGTGTGAATTAAAACTTGACCCTGAATTTGGCTAGAAATAGCAATCTTTCATTACCTACAATGATCTAAATCAATTTACACGTACAAATATTAGAGATGAGATTAAAATCTAATTTCCCAATTTCTTTTCTCTTATCTATCCTGTTTCTATGTGTGAATCTTGATGAATGAATGCAGGTGATTATTAAGGCCAAGTGGTTTCCTAAAAATAAGCCAGCATTGTGGAAATCTCCATCCACATGAAACAAAGTCTCCCTCCAAGTTTAGAAGCTATAACCTCAGATATCCATCTTACCAGCCCCACTCGCACCTAGAACCAAGCAAATGAGTTGGACTTAACCAATCAACTGTGCCCAGCCCAGACCTGGAATTGTAAGCCTGAGATTCAGATAAGCAGGGAGAATGTGGGTGCCATTCTGGCAATGATGAGAGAATGAGTATTAACGGCATTCAGTTTTCAGAGGCTGTGATGTACGACCATATTGAAAAGTGTTTCATAACATTAATAGAAAATTTAGAAAAGCAAGCAAGCAAACAAAGAACTAAGGCAATAATTAACACTAGGAGAAACAAAATATTGAATAAGAAGAAAAACATGTTTATTGTTCCTTATGTGGTAGAGCTGTAAATGATAACTCTCTAGTCCTAAAAATACATTCATGAAAAATATGGACTTAAGTAAAAATTGGGATGTAATTATATTGCAAAGATGAGGAAAAGGAAGTGGTAAAATGTAAGAAAAGCTAGAGATTCATCTTCCAAATTTGGAAGTCAATGTATGTATTAGTCAGGATTTTCCAGAGAAACAGAATAGGATGTGTATATGTACATAGAGAGATAGAGATAGATGAGAGAGAAGCAGGCGGGGGTGGGGGGGAGAGAGAGAGAGAGACTTATTTGAAAGAATTCGCTCACATAATTGTGGAGCCTTGGCAAGTCCAAAATCTGCAAGGTAGGCCAGCCAGCTAGAGTCCCAGGGAAAACTTGCAGTTCAAGTCCAAAGGTAGTCTGATAGCAAAATTAATTCTTGCAAGGAGACATCAGTCTTTTTCTCTTGAGGCTTCAACTGATTGAACGAGGCCCACTCATATTGTGGAGGGTGATGTGCTTTACTCAAAATCTACTGGTTTAAATGTTAATCTCATCTAACAAACACCTCCACAGAAACACCTAGAATAATGTTTGACCAAATATCTGGGTACCATAGCCTAGCCAAGTCCACACATAAAATTAACCATCACGATATATGATATCCAAACCTGGAAAATCAAGTAATAGTATGGGGAAGTGGGATTAGGGATGGAGAATGGTGAAATGGAGCACTGTGTCTTTTTCTCATTTTAAGTCTGATAATTTTTACTGTTTGATTCTTTAACCTACAAGGAAAGATTATGTGGGTAAAAATAATAAAAGACAATATTTTAATAAAACTCATGTGGTCATCATGCATATTTCAGATGTATATTAAATGCCTTGTCTTTCACCTCCTCCTAAGACAGTCAGACAATGACAGAGAATTCATAAAATCGTCCATGCACTCAGGAAAGTGAGGAAGAGTAGCGCTGTGACACACACAAGTTTACATGAAGGTTTAGGCTAATGAAAGCATCAATAAATAATTCTTGGCTTGCAAAACGAAATATGTATGTATTTCCAATAAAAATTAAGTCATCACCAAAACCACACCCCAAATCCCCTACAATTGCTATAATCACCACAAAGTTTTTCTTCAATAAGATGATGAGAATGACGTCTTGACTTCATCCCTTGTACGCCTCTAACTTCAAAAAAGTTACAGGATTTGCTAATGTAATGATAAATATATTCTATGGCTGTATCATATGTGAAGAGAATCCCTTCTTTTGCTTCATAGCTTAATGTTTCTTTTAGTACCATTCAAAGACACTTGTGAAAGAGTGAAAGCAGATATTCACTGGATAGCTTGAAGGAGAGATGGAAGGATAGATAGATAGATGATAGATAGATAGATAGATAGATAGATAGATAGACAATAGATGGATAGATAGATGATAGATGATCTATTTTATTGTAGAGCCCCACCAGCTCCCTTGAAATCTTTTCTATTATAGAACCTCTGTATTATCTCCAAATTGATTAAAAAAAAAAACATGTTGGCTCCCCTAATCTTGTTCTTTGCCTGAACTTGCTCCTTATTCACCTTACTTGATGCATCACCTCTCTCAAACAGCGACAAGGACTTCCTTCACGTCTCACTCCTTCCTCTGCTCAAATTTCTTTAAAACACAAGTCATTACTTCCCTTAGTGAATAAACTTATTACAGGAAATTTCCTGTATTTTTTTTAAAATAAATGTATTTAGCGCTAAATGTTGTTTTTCATACCATTTTATAAATGGCATGTAAGCTTTACAAGTAACTACACACAAAGTACCTGCTTCCTAACAACCATATTGATGGTTTGATAACCAGGAAGTATTTTTTAACTATTGTATATCTGAACACAAGAGTGTTTAAGTCACAATAAGCTATTTTCGGTATGTTTTCCAGTTACATTTTTGACTATTAGTTTAAGATCTCACATTGTTATATAATACATGATAATATTTTTCATTTAAGATAAAAATGGGGGGCCGGCTCCGTGGCCGAGTGGTTAAGTTCACGTGCTCCGCTGCGGCGGCCCAGGCTTCGGATCCTGGGCGCGGACATGGCACCGCTCATCAGGCCACGTTGAGGCAGCGTCCCATATGCCACAACTAGAAGGACCTGCAACTAAGATATATAACTATGTACCAGGGGGCATTTGGGGAGATAAAGCAGAAAGAAAAAAAAAAAAAGAATTAGCCACAGTTGTTAGCTCAGGTGCCAATCTTAAACAAAACAAAACAAAACAAAACAAAAAAGATAAAAATGGGCTCCAACTTAGCAATTTGGCACAGATATTCTGATTTTATGTGATAGATTCACATAAAAATTAAATGTCTTTCCTACAAATCAGCAACAGCTTATTTGAAAATGCGTTCCTCAATAAGAAAGCCATAGGGGCTGGCCCTGTGGTGTGTCGGTTACGTGCACACGCTCTGCTTCGGTGGCCCAGGGTTCGCCGGTTTGAATCCCAGGTGCAGACATGGCACCACTTGGCAAGCCATGCTGTGGTAGGCGTCCCACATATAAAGTAGAGGAAGATGGGCATGGATGTTAGCTCAGGGCCAGTCTTCCTCAGCAAAAAGAGGAGGATTGGCAGCAGATGTTAGATCAGGGCTAATCTTCTTCAAAGAAAAAAAAAAGCCATAAAAGTGACAGACATAACAGGGCTTCTAGAAGTCAAACTAATATCAAACATGCAAGACCTTTATAGAGAAAATTTCATAAAACGTTATTGAGTGGTACAAATGAGCACCTAAAAAAATTGGATATATTATGTTCATAAATGGGAAGATTCAATATTATCAAATACATTTTCCCAAATATACCTTTAAATTCAGGGCATTCCAATCAATTTTCAACAGTACTTTTTTTGAAACTCGACAATCTGAGTTTAAAATGTTATGGAAACACACAAGATCAAAGCAATGAAAATGATTTTGAATAAGATCACCATAATTGCTCTATCAAATATCGATTTTATCTTAAATCTACAGTAATTAAGCCAACCAGTAATACAGGTGTGAAAATAGATACATAGATCATTTTTGTGGGGAGTTCAGGAACAAACCTACTAATACGTTGAAATTAGAGACATGACAGATTCACGGGTATATATTCAGCAACTTGTGCTAGAGGAAATAGCCTTTTGGGGAAAAAATATGAAATCCTACCACAACTGACACACAAAAGAATAGCTGAGAAATTATATGCCTAAATAAAAAATAAATATACTTTAAAAATTTATAAATATATATGTTTATAAATGGGAAGACAGAGACATATATCTTTATATATCAGATTTTTTAAATAAGCATGTTGTCAAGAAGTTTATGCAAAAGCAAGAGATGTAAAGGAAAAACATATTTTACTACCTTAAAGTGAGAAAACAACTTTCTAATACAAAATCACACTCGATACACGCCTTACAGATATACAATGAAATGATACACAGCTCACCTCAGTGGGCAAAGCATATGATCAGGCAATTCATAAACAAATCAAACAGAGAATAAAAATTTGAAAAGGTGCTTAACCACACTAGTAATCAAAGGGAGAAAACTGAGAAAAAAACAGAATATAATTTCACATCTATTAGTTCAGAACAAATTGAATGCCTGACAACACTAAATGTTCACAAAGCAGAATACTAACGGGAAGTCTCCTACACTACATGGGGGAACGCAGACTTCACAGACACCGTATAAGTGATTTGGCAATATCTATTAAAGTCAAATCTCTACTTTATCAGTTTGGAATTGCAGTACTTTACGGAAGATGGTTTATTTTCTTTTATGGACCTAAGTATGGAGGCAGACAGTCCAAGAAGTCCACATGTCATTTGGTCCCCAGGCTCCTTCTGGAGTTGACTTTGGCACATACATCGGTGCTAAAAGTAGAAAAACCTGCAAGATGATAATGCATGTAAACATTCATAAGAGAGAAGGAGAAAGAATGGGACAGAATGGGCCAATTAACATGTTCCAAGCAGGGATTTAAGAATTTCTTTCTTGTTTTATTTCTTAAAAAAAAAAAAAAAAAAAAAAGGCAAACTATTACATTGTGTTAAAGTTGCATATGTTGGTAATAGGGTTAGGGTGTTTGCTACGTTAATCTCTGCACTTTTCTCTATTTTATAAATTTTTAAGAGAAAATACATTTTAGTCCTCAGAAAATTGAAAATAATAAATAATAATGAATAACAGGTGGGGTGAGCATTTTCATTCAATATGGCTGCTCACAGCTGTTTGCGAAGTTCTCCATCACAGGAATCCTATTGGTCGGCAAACCCCACCTCCTCCGGCATGCGCTCAGAAATCTGCGCTCTCTCCTTCCGGATCTCCCGAAAGCTGGGCTCAATCATGGGGCCTATGATAGTGACAGAGGAGGAAGAAGGGTCGAGAAGGTTTCTCTATCTTCCTGTGAGGATAGTAACTATAGTTGCAAAGTCATGAAACAGAAGTAGGGACAATGTGAAAGTTTCTCACCCTGCTGGCAGTGGCAGCTGTGTCCTCTTCAGAAGACTTCTAGGCTTATACTTTGGGGATTTGCTGCTAGAAGCTCTGCCTTGAGCATAATCCTCAAGACCTCTTCTGCATTTTAGAAAACAATACAATATCTATTTAATCTTTTATTTTTCTGTGTTATAAACCAGAGTTAACTTTATAGGGAAGGGATGAAATGGAAATATAGTGGCTGCCGGAATCGATTTAATGGGAGATACAGAAAACAGCTTGAAAGAGAGTACGTCTGTAAAACACTAATGGAGCTGAAGTACGGGAGGAGAAACACGAAAAACCCAGTACAGTAAAAGACCATGGACCATAGTTCTTATTTGTGGGTAACCTGATTAAAAATTGACATCTGGATAGGATTCATACAGATATTACCACATGTGTTCTTTATTTCCTCCAATGTGTGGTGCGGCGGGTGTGTGTGTGCACATGTATGCCCGTTTTCTCTATTGGCTCTCAATGATTCAGGTTATAATCACTATTTGATTAAGCCTCTTAAAATAAACAACTATAAATGCTTGCAAAAATAATAGAAACTTCTTGCTTCACGTCTAGATACACTCTGTAAAATATTTCACTCAATTAAGGCAGCTTTCCTTAAAACAAGTTTCTATTAATCCTACAGTGATTGAAAGCATATTTTTGCTGACGTAATATCTTGTTTTCTTATGTTTTAATGTCTTTTTAAAATTTCCAGATGTTATTAATGGAGGAAATAAACAATGCAAAGACTAATGCACACGTGCCACCTGCATGCCCTTGAGGAAGATACTAAATCTATCTGAATTTCAGTGTTGTCAACTGTGAAATAAAGGGATTACAGGAAAGAAATTCAAATGTTTCTTCTAACATTAAGATTCCGGTTCTATGAATACAGATTGATTTTTTTTTTTTTTTTTTGGTCAGGATGGTCCTGACATGAACATTTCTATCATTACAAACCTAATAAAATTTCTCATTTCTGAGATTTGAGAATAGCATTCAAGAAGAACTGAAAAGTCACAAAATTAGGGGCATGAAATTTATGATGAAATGATTTGACACCGAGAATTGACGTTTTATACTGTCACTCTCCAAATATTTTTTTCTAATAAATATGCTTAGAAAATATTTTGTGAATATAATTTAAACAGACATATGGAGAGAGTTACCCATTTTCACACTATTTTGTATGTGGCATTTTGTTGTGACTCAGGCTTAATTTCATTCTGTTAGGTGTCCACTTTACAGAAATGAAAAATAGCATCTTTGCCAAGAAGTTTCAAATAACAACTTTATTTAGACCTCTGTAATGTAGAAATAGTACGCTAGACTGTGGTAAAAACCTCTACAAACTAACTTAGTTTTAACACCTATCTGGCATTGGGATATGAAAATGACTTAAGATTTTGCTATACAGGAAGAATGAGCTAAGTTTTATGAAATATTTTAACAGAGATTCTTCTGAGGGCATTATAGGCACTGTTACATTTTTCTCTCTGACAATCTGCGTGGTACATATCATTTTTGTTTTATAGATTAGAAAACTGAGGTCTTGAGTTAAGAAGAAAGGCGTGCTTGAAACAAATTTTCAGTTACTTAACATACATTATTATTTAATCTTAATAACAACCCTTTTAAGTTAGAGACCACTCTCTCCCTGTTAGAGATCAGAATAATGATATTTACAGGGGTTAAATAACTTGCACAAGGTTACTGAACTTGCAAATAACAGAAGAGAGTGGAAAGCTAATTCTGTTTATATCCCAAATCTTGCCCATTTCTACTTTACCATGCTTTAAAATTACTGATTTTTCTCTCCTTTTTTCTTACATCTCTGTTTTTTAAAAGGCTGGGGAATAGGAGAGGTGAATTTAAGCAAATACAGGTATATGTGGTTGTATGTATATATGCATGTATTTATGTAAGTATTAAAAAAATTAGAGGGATTCCATTGTAAGAAGTGTAAAATAAGTTTTCTGCCAGCGAAGACCCTAGACTCTATACAGGGAGAGTATTCATGCATTTATACAAAATGCAAGAGAGTGACAATGTGACACAAATGAGTAATTCAGAAAACATGTGCTACTATAATTCTGCACAAACTATGGGAGTATCGGAATCTGATTGGTTGACTCTAGATACACATCTAAGGAGCCGAGAGACTGACTAGTCAATAGTCTTCACTGAATCGCACAATATACAAGTTGTTATGGAACTTATACATGATGTAGGGCGGAAGCACACAACAGGAGTCAGAGAACTGATGATGCAAGACTGGGTTCAGTGGGAGGAAAGAAGTGAGAAGGAAGAAAACCACAAAAATCTTTGACTTGAAGAATCCAGGAGAGAGAGGTTGAGAACAGGAGCCAAGGAAACATTGTAAGTGATTTGGAGTCAAAAACCAAATTCATACTTCATACTGAGAACCGTGGTAGCTCAGAAATTAAGATTAGATTGTTTGAAACCTGCCTAAGAGCTAAGGATTTTGAGCCACGTAGGAAGCCAAGAGCCAATGAAAATTTTTTTGTGAAGCAGTACCATCTTTAAAGAATAGTTTTTAAGGATCTTGTAGGAATTAATTTATTTTGTTGACTTTCATTCAATTTAAACATTGCCAGCAGAGGAAAACATGGCAGTGGACATTACGATCATCTTGGAGCAAAAGAAACACACGAGTGGTTTTTCCTTATTTCTCAGGTAAATAATAGTTAGGCAACTATTTTCGAGGGATGGAGGCGGCCTAGGTGTAAGAAGACTCCTCTCCTGATTACTCCACAGATAAGGTGTAACCAGAGATTGAAACTTACATGCATAGGCTGAATACTAGTCTGCAAGTGTGTGTTGGTAAACTTTGCAAGAATGAGTATAAAATTTTTCAACTTAAAAACTTTTAAAGAGGTCTGTTCTCTCGATTCTCCTTTGCCTCTTCTCTCTCTCTCTCCCTCTCTCTCGCTCTAACTCAAATGCGTTATCCAGTAGGAAAAAATATATCCTGATTCACTCATTTATTTTTCTTACTAGGTGATGTAGGTATTTGAGTTAGCAACTCAGTGTAGACTATAAAACATTATCTTCAATAGTATTTAGGGGAAGGAGGCCTGAGAACAGAGTTGATCAATATCAGGAAATCAGTAATTCACTGATGAAATAAAAGTCAAGTGTTAAAATTCCAGGAGAATTGAATACTGGACAAAAATTGTCTTATTTTCAAAATTTTATGCTTGAAGGGACTATACATACAAAGATTATTATATTGAAATTGAAACCAAAGACCAAGAGAGAACTTAAACATTTTAGACAAAGTTTGCTTTAGTAATAAGGGACGTATAATCTTTGTGGTTGGTTACAGTGATTCAAATCTAAATGTCTTTGTTGCAATACATTTTTCCTTTTGAAAAAACATTTTGGAAATGATTCTGTTGTCTAGCTAAGTAATAATTTCACAAAGGTTTATCTCGTATGAATATTTTAATTAAAAAACAGAAATATTCAAAAATGCATAAGGTATATGCCAACTGTGTGTTAAATGTGAAATAAATAAATGTATATATGCACATATATGTAAATAACATATACACACATACATATATACATACAAAAATATATAATTTACGAAACGGTATAGATTAAAAAGTGAGAATCCATTGAAAAATGACGTTTTCCCAGGTGAGATTATGTCAAAAGTAAATGATCGAGGGAAATGTAAGAGAGAGAACGAAATACACAAGTGATCTTACAAACCATCTTATTTAAAATTTATGAAAGTCTGTAAATGTACAACTTTCTTTCAAATAAGCTTTGAAACATACTGTACATTGTATTTATTGTGACCATTGTACATCTGGCAGTATTTTTAAAGACTCATTGCCCATGGATGAATATTGCAGAGGTAATTAATTTTTGTGTAAATAATAGAAGGGAGAAATGAACTAACAGATATATTTTGTGAAAGGCATTTGAGAATTTAGTGCTAATTTTATAATTGAGGTTCAAATATGTTGAGTAAATGTTCAAGGTCTCAAGGCTGATAAGTGGCAGAATCATTATTAACACTCAAGTCTTCTTGGCATGCATATCAACTTTTTTTTCCCATTTATTAAATTACCTCCCACTTTTAGGACTAACATGACAAAGAGAGTTCTTAAAATTCTGATTTTAAAATGATAAATGTGCTTTCTAGGAAAAAGTGGAAAATAAAGAATTGCAATAGAAGCTAAACAAATATTTCCAGTGCATCTACTCCTTGCTATGCTGTTTCTGCTATGCTATTTCTATGCAGAGGTTTATTTAATTTCACTAAATTAGAATCATTCTATATATGTTTACAACATACTTTCTCCCTTCTGTGGACATTTTCACACACCAATAATACTATCTTACATCATGATTTTAATGGTTTCATAAAAATATTTATTTATTTAACTATGTATAAATTATTGGATATTTGTCACTGCTAACTTTTATTATCAACAACACTATGGTGTTCAGCCATCACTGTGTGCATATTTCTAATTTCTTGCAATAAATTTCACAAAAATAGATTTGTTTGGTTGAAAGGATATATATTCCTTGATTTACTGATGTTAAATTACCTCCCCAAAGTTTTTACCTATTTAGACTCTCAAAAATAGAATATGAAAGCACTCATATGCCCATCCACACTATTGCTAAAACTAGATAAGAACTTTGCGAAAAGGAAAAGTTTTGCCAGTCTTATATGAAAAAGTACTATATCGAGGATTTAGCTAGCATTTCTTTGATTATTGGTCATGTTGGGAATGCTTTCATTGGCTTATTGGTTTTTGTACATATTTTATAATGCACTAATTTATGTTTATTTATCTATTGGGATTTTCAGCTCCTTTTTAAAAAAAGAGCTTTCATACATGAAAAGCCTTTTTAGTAATGTCTGCCTCCTCCTCCAGCTTTGGGCTTTTATCTTTGTAATTAACTTTATAATCAGATGATTTATATTTAATGTAGTCAAATTTGTAAATACTTTGAACTTTTCATGTATGTTTGGAAAAGTCTTCACCACAATTTAATTAAATACCTCTATCTCTTTCTGTATTTTCTAGTTCTTTCATGTTTGCCTTTTTACATTTAAATATTTAACAGAGATCTGTTTTGTCATAATGAGATTTTTGTTTTTCCCCCAGATATTGGTAGGCCACATTCCCAATTGTCAAGGCAGGTTGAATGCTCACCATATAGTATTTTGTTTATCTTATAGCATTTTGCGTTAAAAAGACTTCTGATCTGATTATGCTTACGTATATAAAAATACACAAATATCTTATACATAATCACTAAGTCGTATGTCCTGGACCTTTCTGAATTGAGAGAAGGAACTCAGGTTATAAAAGAAACAAAATAAGGCTAATGTTAACTGTCTTAAGAAAATGTACGTGTGCTGTGCTTGTTGCTATATGCCATCAAGTCAGCTCTGACTCTTGGTGATCCCGTGAATGGGTGATGTCCATCATGTCTTGTCCTCAACAGCCCTCCTATGGTGTCCATCCCTGCTGTGTGCTTACTACGAGATATGTCTGTTTTAAATTCAGTGAACAGGTAATTTCAGGTCCAGAAATATTCTTATGCGGTAAATACTATTAATATCCTGATTTATAGAGCAAATAAATAATGATATTGAGGAAAATAGTCAGAAATTGATAGAAGTAAAATTCAAACCCAGGCAGGCTGACTCTAGTGGCTGTGCTGTTAACTTTTACACTATATTTGCCCATAAATAAATATAAAAAGAGAGAGAGAGAGGAAGAGGAAGATGGAGAGAAAGAGTGAGAGGGAAAGCAATTTCCTAAAGAGAGGAAAATTCTCTATGGTAAAGCAATTCTAAACATAAGAAATCAAAGAAAATGCAAGTTTCCAACATTAAGATTTTCAAGATAGGAATAAAAAAGGGGTTCAGAAGGAAGATAGGTAAATGAGATTTTCGTATGGTTTGTTTCCCAGGATGGCAACTCATTCGGTTAATTATAACTTTTGCATTTGTTTCTTATTTATCCTTTACTTTACAAATCCCTGCACTAGTAAAATGGAAGGGCCAGTTTATGCATCTACTTTTACATGCTATGTTGTGGGCACCACCCAAATGTTTTCCCACCAGTTGGAAAAGCTCATACAATTTTCTAAAAGATTTGCACTTTGCTTCACCCCAGGTATCGAAAAATACAAAAGCTATTTGCAGAAGGATTGAGAGTATCTGAGCTCTTTAGGTATTTTCTTTTCTGAGGCTTGTTTTAAATTCAGGTCAGAAAAGCTAGTGTAATATTGGAATTGAAAAGAGCAACAGTGTTTTGACATTGTATGTCTTGGCATAAACCTTGCCTCATTTACAGTTTGAGATGTCATGAAACTCAACTCAGCATAACATAAAACCAACAGGTTAAAGGAGTTCAAATAGTGAACATCCAGGTGCCTGTGGTGTCCAGCATCTAGTAATGCGAGGAGCTTGTGGCAGAATAATGTCATCATGCCAGTATTCATTCAATATTTATTGTGTGACTGCTGTACGCCAAGGACTGTGTCAAGGACACAGAAATTAATAAAACCTGTTTCTTATTCTTGAAAGGGAATGATCAGACAACTGGCATTTACTGAAAAAGCAGACACCTGAGCACTTTACATATATTGTTTTTTAATCCTTACCTTAACCTCACGAATTTGATATGATCATTTTACAGAGGTAGAAAGAGGACCCAAAAACAGTTGATTGAATTATCTAAGGTCCTTAACCAGCAAACGGCTGGTAAATCTTTGCAGCAGGTATGCCTCAACCACAAAACTTCTCTGCTTTGAGTTAGAACACTGCCTCTCCATCTACTGAAGGAGCCCACCCACCAGTGCAAGAAATCAATTCATTGTGATATGTGCTTTTGCATAACTGTAGACAAATTACTACATGACAGTCAAAGGGAAGGTATGTAATTGTGTCCTAAGTCTGTTTTATGTGAATGGAGTGGTGATTTAAGAGTCTTGGGCCTTGAAGGATAACCATGCCTTTGCCAGACAGAGAGCAGTGGAGGAGTGCATTCCAGGAAAAAGGAGCAGCTTGTAGAAAGCATGCTATGTTCAAGGATTCACAACGGAGTTCTGATTATAAGAAGGAAAAACAAAACAAAGATCATACTAGACATATAGATGGGGCCAGACTGTGAAGGTGATGGTGAGCCATTTAAAGAAATATGGACTTTTTTTTCCTGTAGAAAATGAGAGAGTCAAGATATGTTTTTAATATGGAGGGAATGTAAACATATCTGCATTTATTAAGAGTTTGTTTTTTAAAAACTTATTTTTAAAAATATACAATACGCGTTTCTCTTATAAGGCTTTACATTTATCTGTAAAGATCCTGGAGTCATTGATTTTCAAACGAAAAAAATAGCAGAGGTTGTGGGAGGGGCAAGGTTTGGGATCAAATTCTTAAAACTCTGAGATCTCATGAAAAGAGGGAAAGAATGAAGGAAAAGCAGGAAGGAAGGAGGGAGGGAGAGACGGAAGGAAAGAAAGACACAAGGAAGGAAAGAAGATACTACCCTAGTTTTCAGCATATTAAGTTTTAATACAGAAATACTTCACAAATACAGCGCTTTACCTGCAAAAAGAAATGAAGTTTCCCTTTTGGAAATGAGTGTGGTAATGTCTTTGTAGGTTTTGAGTTTCAAGTGAGAGATTAGAAGCAGAGCATCATCATTCTTAGAACAAAATGTAATGTCACAGAGACAGATGTTTACAGATTGTTGTGCTCTTTTTTCTTTCTTTTTCACTATTTAAAAAAAAGTTTTACGGGCCAACCCGGTGGTGTAGTGGTTGAGTTCATGCACTCCACTTTGGCGGCATGGGGTTTGTAGGTTCGGATCCCAGGCATGGATTTACACACCACTCATTAAGCCATGCTGTGGCAGGCATCCCACATATAAAATAGAGGAAGATTGGCAGAGATGTTAGCTCAGGGACAATCTTCCTTACCAAAAAGAAAAAAGAAGTGCATATAATTTTCTAATTTTCATGTATAAAAGGAAGAAAATAGAAAAAAATTGTCTTGCTTTTTTTGCTCTGCTAGTTTCCCTTTTACAACGAAGCTGCTTATCTGACTCTAAATGAACTTTGAAGATACAAAGTGCAGTTCTAAGCATTTTAATTGTTGTCTTGAAAGCGCTTTTCTATCTTACTCCGAACATGGTAGCGATGGTGCATTAAACTCTAATTTCTATTTTCACAGTTTTGTTTTGGATGGTGCTCAAAGTAAATTTGTTTACATTTTGTCCTCCTGATATGTTCTCTCGTTTATTTTAAAAATACTGTCGTTTCAAACTTTTCTACAATATTTAATGTGTTCTAATTTTGGTGGATACTTGGATTTTGTAGCCAGGTCACTTACATTTAGGATGACGTTATAAATAATATTCACAAAAAATGTGCAAATTCAGAATTTCACCAGATATACTTGCAGGATAATGCATACGGGGAAACAGGTTGAGAGAGAGAAGATGAAATGCATGTATGTATGTATGTGTTTTGTGTGCTCCTCCATAGGTGCCCCTTTCAGCTGAGTAGCTTTTTAAGCGATCACTTCGTGTATATTGGAAGCTGAGACGAAGTTTAGTGTGTGAAAAAAATCAAATAAGAGCTGGTGCCATTTTATATTTTTGTAATTTTATTCCACGTATTTATCCAAAGCATATGAAAAAATATACATTGCAGACAAATATTGTAACATAAGGCAATATGTGCTCATGGTGAAATTTTACGGGATAAGAAATGGTGTACAGTCATGCACTGCAAAATGATGTTTCAATCCACAAGAGACCATGTGTGCGATAGTGGTCCCATATGATAGCCTAGACATGTAGTCGGCGATAGCATCTAGGTTTGCGGAGGGGCACTCTATCATGTTCACATAACAATGAAATCACTTAACGATGCATTTCTGATGATGTATCCCTGTCATCAAGCAACAAATAACTGTTAATGAAAGAGTCAGTTTCTGCAAATGTCGGAGAGGATGTGGAAAAAAGGGAACCCCCATACACTGCTGGTGGGGATGCAAAGTGGTGCAGACACTATGGAAAACAGTATGGAGATTTCTCAAAAAATTAAAAATAGAAATATAATTTGACCCAGTCATCCCACTACTGGGTATTTATTCGAAGAACTTGAAATCGACAATTTAAAGAGACTTATGCACCCCTATGTTCACTGCAGCATTATCCACAATAGCCCAGACGTGGAAGTACCCTAAGTGCTCATTGACTAATATGGATAAAGAAGATGTGGTATATATATATATACAATGGAATACTACTCAGCCAAAAAAAAGACAGAGTCATCCCATTTGCAACAACATGGATGAACCTTGAGGGTATTATGTTAAACAAAATAAGCCAGACAGAGAAACACAAACACTGCATGATTTCACTCATATGTGGGATAAGCAAACATATGGACAGAGAACAGATTAGTGGTTACCAGAGGGGAAGGGTGCTGGGGAGAGTGGGCCCAAAGGATAAGTGAGGCACGCATATATGGTGACTAACAAAGAATAATGTACAATTGAAATTTCACAATGTAATAAACTATTATGACCTCAGTAAAATAATTTTAAAAAGTCAGTTTCTAGCCCCGTGCCCACCCTTATTCCTCAGCAACCACTGACTTTGAACCTTTGAATATGTTCAGAAATATTCTATGTGTCAAAGTTTATAAATATCATTATTAAGTATATCTATTGAGTGCTTTTTTAAAATATGTGATTTGTAATATGTAAGTGGTTCTGCAGCTATCTCTATTCACTTAATATTCTGTCTTAGTAATTGTCTAAGATCAGTACAAAAATCGACTCACTTTTAGTTACTTTTTAAAACATTTAAAACTTTATTCCATTTGCACTCTGTTTTGGTGTAGGGTAAAATAAACACCCATTTATATTGTTTCCCTAGAAAGAGTACCCAGCCAGATTATGTGTAAGTGTACATTGTTAGGGACATAACAATCTATCCTTAATTTATTAAGAATTTATAAAGATATATTTTAATTTCAAAAAATATTCTTGGTTACCAATAACTGAATTTAATCAAATGTCACATAAGTATTTCTGGAAATGACCATAAGTTTCTGTTCTAGGATGAATTTTTGCTTTTGACTTGTAAAAATTATAATGAATTACATGGAAAGGTTTATTTACATTGAACTATCCTTGCATTCCTGTAATTAGTCCCACAAGAATATCTGTATTTCTTAATTGATGCTGAATTATGTTTGTTAATATTTATTTTAGCTTTTTGCATTATTATTCATAGGTATGTTTGTTGAGTTATATGTATTTTCTCTGTGTGTATGGGCTTCATGAGAGGTTCTGGGTAAAATTATAACCTACAATATAACTATTTGGGAAACTTTTTATTACTATACTTTGGATATCATTGGAGTTATCTATTTTTTGAAGGTTGGGTAGTATTTTGAGAAAAATCACCTAGGCGTATACTTTGTGCAACTTTCTATTATTAAGTTTTAGTTTTATTGGATAGTGATTAGTAACTATTTCTGGCTATTAACTTTGCCTTGGAATTTATTAAAGTTTGATTTAGTGCTTAATATATGGAATTGACTTTTATGAATATTACATGCAGTCTTGAAAAAATTATATAGTTTCTGGTTATAGGAAAACATTTTTGAAACGTATTAATTAGATCAATTTAAAGAATTTTGTTCCTAGATCTCATATATCTTTCTGTATTTTTAGCCCATTTGATCAATCATGACCCGACAGAGATTAATTAAATCACATGGTAAGTAGCATATTTCTCCCTATTTTCTCTGTATTGCTATAGTTTATTTTTTAACTTATAAATATTGATCTATAAAATTTGGTGGATACACTTTTGTTATTGTAAGACCTTCATGGGTAATTACACCATTTTTATATAAAATATTATAATTATTCTATCCAGTTGCATAAAATAATATTTTTCTTTATCTTAGATGTCTGATACTTTTATGCAATTAACATCATTCTCTGCTCTTTGTCACTTATTTTGTGGGTTGTGGTGCACCCTTATAATCTTCTATTCAAGTCTTTTAATTTCCAAAATGTTTTTTAAATTACATATTTCAGTATGTTTTGTATTTATTTCTGTAATGTTTTCTTTCTACAGTTTTTTTTAATTTTTTTATTTTTCTACAGTTTTTATTGAGCTCTGCAGCTCATAATTCCTCCCCAGTCTACTGAGATTAGCACCACATGGCAGCTCTCACTGCAGAGTATTGTTTTTTTTTTTTAAGATTGGCACCTGAGCTAACAACTATTGCCAATGTTTTTTTTTCTTCTCAAATTCCCCCAGCACATGGTTGTGTATTTTTAGTTGTAGATCCTTCTAGTTGTGGTACATGGGACATCGCTTCAACGTGGCCTGACGAGTGGTGCCATGTCCGCCCCCAGGATCCCAAGCAGCGAAACCCTGGGCTGCGGGAAGTGGAGCGCAGGAACTTAACCACTCGGCCACAGGCTGGCCCCAGAGTATATTTTTTAGGCCTCCCCAGCTGACTGTTTCATGCGAATATGTCATGTTGATTTAATTCTAGTCCTACTTTCCGTGTTTCTTGAGTTTTTTGTTTTGTTTTGTCTTTTTGTTACAGTATGTTTAGGGAAGCCCCCAAAACAAGCTTGTGCAATATTTTACATTTTTTTCAAAAGTAATGGAGAAAATCCTTAATATAAATTAAGTAATTTGATATGCGCATATTGAATTTAGGTATCTGTGAGATATGCAACAGGGATAGCTACAAGACATTGGAAATACAGGGTAAGTACTTAGGAAGAAAAATATTTCGTATGTAAAGAGGAGGCAGAAAATAACACTGAGAAGGCAAGCTTAAGAAGCTAAATGGAGAAGAAAAATTCACAAGAGAAATACCTTCCATGGAAGAAGAAATGACCAACAGATGGATAGTCAAGGTCTAATTGATCAGTCAAATTTCATGTATAAAATGCCCATGGCATTAGAGGTTATAAGATGTAAACCTTAGCAGATAATAAGAATAATAATGTAGGTCATATATACATGCTGTAGATTAAAATTTAGTGTCTGAGTCCCATCATAGTCTCCGTCTCTATAAAAGATAAACGGATTAAAAAACTCGAATACTTCATAGTAACCAGAACATTAATTAGAAAAAAAAAGTTTAGGCCCAGCCCGGTGGTGCAGCGGTTAAGTGCGCACGTTCCACTTCAGCTGCCTGGGGTTCGCTGGTTCGGATCCCGGGTGCAGACAGGGCACCGCTTGCTGTGGTAGGCGTCCCACATGTAAAGTAGAGGAAGATGGGCATGGATGTTAGCTCAGGGCCAGTCTTCCTCAGCAAAAAGAGGAGCATTGGCATCAGATGTTAGCTCAGGGCTAGTCTTCCTCAAAAAAAAAAAAAAAAAAGTTTAGAAACTTGCTTAGATCCCCTCACCCTATAAACAAAAAGAATTATAAGGAGCCATAATTTATTACATTGTTGTCAGAACTCTAGAAAGATGAAACTTTAGGCATCTAAACTTGGAGGAATTTGAGAGTGAAATTTGTTCTGGGACAAAAAATATAAGGCAGGAGTTTTCTGGGCAAACTGGGAAGTACTGTAGCCTAATTCTAAGGCACTCCGTAAGGTACCTATCATTAGTAAAACAAGTATATCCGGTGGTAATAATTTGATTTTACGTGATTAATATCAAGCATTGATTAACTCTTTATACATCCAGCTCTTTTACTTTTAACGAAAATTTCTGTTACTATTTTGTTTCCAAGTAGACTTTCCTGCCACAAATAGAACGTGTTTATCTAAGTGACACTTCTTTCCAAGTCATCACATAAATTTATTTGTCAGTGTAAATAAGAGATTTGCTTTTTTTGACTTACAATTCATCCTTTTGGGATGTGGGATAGCTAGATCAATTTCTTAATTGCTTCTGATGACCTGATGTAACTTAGTTACCGGGAGAATGAACATCCGAGGCCAGAGACCTTGGCGTATTCAGGGAACAATGAGCAGGGCAATAATGCTGGCTGGGAGCCCAGGAAGTCCAGTTTTGACACCAGTGATCCAAATTTCTTAGGGAATGATTCCCCTCATTGAAGCCAGGGGGTACTAAGCAAAGTCCCTTCATCTCCATGGAGCATTAACTGGGAAATTGTACCCACAGCCTTCAAACTGGCACAGGTGTTCCTCACTCTGTCTGCTCAAAACGCCATTGGGAAACAGCATTATTCTGCAGCACCTTCCATGTAGACTATGGTCTCTGAAAATCTAATGAAATCTTCATTTTTCCCCACTCTTCCATTCCTCACACATATTTTCAGAACCCACTCTCGTCTCATTTATCTATGAAAGTAAGTCAATAAACTCAGAGGTTTAGGCTTTCTTGCTTTTTATTGCATTCTTGGTAGTTCTTATCCCCAGCCAGACACGTTCAGTGACAGACAGCGATGGTGGAGGCAATAAGGATAGCTTGATTCTAAACCAAAGTAAACAGGCTGTCGAAAACATATGGAATTGAAGAGATGACGAACTAAATTCTAATTCTGAAAGCAATTATTTCTGAACGACAGATCTAATAATCTGCAATTCTCAAGGCCTAAGGAAGTGCTCATTTGTGGCTCAATTTAAAACAAAACTCCACATGATGATGCAGATAGCCACTGAGAGGGAAAATGTTTGTTTGCTCTGAACAAACGACAGATATCTATTCTAATACTTATTGGCTCTCAATTTATTACAACAACAGCGTATTACACAATCAGCTGTATTGCCAAGCAATAACTTCGCTGACTGGGATAATGATAATTTTGTATAGGAATACAAAGGTAAGTGAGTGAGTAAAATAATGCTTTTCTTCAGAGAAATGTAGATAAGTCCTTTTGAGCAGATATTTGGTAACAGAATTTTAACTCTACATAAGATTACGTCTCTTAAATAATAAATTTAGTAGAGTAGTAGCTTACAACTGATGAAGAGCTTTATTTATCTTTTTAAAAGCTGACTTCATGAGAATAGCACAGGAGGAATGAAAACCAATGTATAATAATCCTATTACACTATGTAATAATTCTAAATGGAGACAGGTAAGTAGGTTTTGAACAGCTGTCATGAGCCAGAACTAAATATTTTATCCTTTTTAGTCCTCAACCAATGAGATTGCAATTATTTCCATTTTAGCTTCAGGAAAAATCAGACTCAGAGTTTCCCAAGATGGCACTCCGAAAGTGGCAGAGACAAGATTCAAAGGCACATCAGTCATATTCCAAAGCCTAGACATACTCAACTATGTCATTTCCACCTACTGAGTGATCTACTGGGTTGAATATAATGTATCTTCTGATATTACTATAATTGACTAAGTATAGAATGTTGTAATCACAATACAGTTCTATCCACACAAATGTATGTATTAATGAAAGACGTTACTAAATGTCTTATTCTGTCAAAATGCTACAGTTAAAATATTATATTTGTGCACTTCACTTGAAATCTAATTAAGCAATTATTAGTAGATGTGCCAAGACTGTGCACACAATTGAATGTCCTCTGTTCTCATCATTTACCTTGGCTCCTTAAAATAGTGAATTTAAATTACTACTATATAAAAAAGCTAAAAAGCCCCCCCCCTTTTTTTTTTTGGTAAGGGAGATTGGCCTTGAGCTAACATCTGTTGCTAATCTTACTCTTTTTGCTTGAGGAAGATTGTCACTGAGCTAACATTTGTACCAATATTCCTCTATTTTGTATGTGGGATGCTGCTACAGCATGGCTTGAGGAGTGGTGCATATGTCCCTGCCCTGGATCTGAACTGGTGAACCCTGGGCTGCCAAAGCAGAGCACACAAACTTAATCATTAGGTCACTGGGCCAGCCCCCTAGAAAGCTTTAAACTTGTACAAAACTTTCATTTTCTAGAGAAACTGATGCTTGGGGAAGTAAGGTGAGTTACCCAAGATTTGATAGAAAGAAAGGAAAATTATAAAAAAACTTTCATAATTCTTATTTTATGTGAGATAGATTCAAATTTTCTTAAACTCTAAAAAATATCCGTTCTTTAGCTAAGGTGGAGAGTTAGTTTTGAGTGATCAGAACATTGCTTAATTTATGATGATACATATCTTAAAAGAAAAATTCCTCCTACAAATTGTGTTTCCTGTATGTCTTTCTGCTTAAATTTGAACTGCTATGACTTGTCTAGTCTTCTCCGTTCTTATTTTTGTCTCCTTGTTCTTTTCTCCTTGAGCTATAATTATAACTGGTAACTATAACATAAAATTATATATTATATAACTATGATCTAGAATGAGAGAAAGAGTTCATTTTAAGCATTTTGCAGCTGAAAAGGCAAGATGATGTTCGGGCAATGTTTATCCTGCAAACCACAGCTATATTGAAACATACAAGGATTCAAATCTGGCGAAGAATATGTCTGGTTTTGTGACAGATGTATGCAAGCCTACAAAATTGTTCAGGTAATTGAAAGGTGGCATTTGTATGGTTTTAGCCTTTCTCTCAAGAATGAGCTGTATGTTTTTCTTCATTAGAGAGTGGAGCTACATTACAAAGGACGACTAATTGCCAGGAGACTGGAGTAAGATAACACATGATAATATCGTATTTACTATATAACAAGCATTCTTCTAAGCCCTTTCCATATATAACTCATTTAAGCCTCCAAGCGATTCTAGAAGATTGCCATTTTTATCACTCCACTTTGTGGACAAATAACTGAGGTACACAGAGGTTAACAAGCCTGGTTTCTCTACAATTGCTCCATTATTTTTCTTGAATATTTTTGAATCACTACATTTTAAATACCCCTGACTCAACCTTCCCTGAATTCTGTTTGCAAACAGAAAAGTTACATATAACCCTCAATCATCTAGCTGTTTAAATATGTTTTATAGAAGAAGCTCAAACTGACAGCAGGCGGTGGTTGAAGAAAATCCAGTATCTTCCTCTTCTCCTTCATGTAACAGAAGTTTTTACTATCCTACCCTCACTCCATACATTCATCCCCATCAGAATAATTTTCCAAGAAATTTAACTAATGAAGCTGCTTTTACCAATATGTATTTGGTATATGTCTTTATATGTTTAAAACAGATTTAAGTCACATAATTAAATGGTCGATCAACCATTTCTGTTCCCTTTTCTCATAAATTTCTCCACTGCTTTTGCTCTCGCCTTTATCATCCCTGGTTTTTACGTGATGGATTTAAAAGGTGGACATTGATTATTAATGATTTTATTCTGTAAGGACTCTAAAGGTTACATGAAGCATTGCCTCTTTGCTTCAGAAGAAAGGAAAAGGTTCTTAGCTAATTAGAAATTTTCCAAAGTTCAAATGATAATAAGGTCGAAAACTCATTTTTTATCTAGCTGTACAAACACTGTTTATCATCAAGCATGATACAAAGCTATGATCACAGAAAATCTTGGTGTCTCAAAGGGGAATAAAATTTCCCTTTCAAAAAGCAAACGCTAAAAAACAAAATTAAATAAAATCTGGAAATTTTACATCTGAAAATATGTTAATATATACAAAAATATTGGATAACCATTAGATATAAAAAGATTGCTTAAAATAAGAAAAAATGAATGAGATTTTATTCTTACATCAAGTTTTAAATTGGTAATTTTCTAAAATTATGTGTTTTAGCATATTGCAAAATGTTGATGTAGCTTATAAAATAACAACCTAGTGAATGGATGCTAAGTAAAGTTTAAGCTCTCAGTAAACAAAGAAAGAAAGATGTTTTGATTTGAAATTTCAGTAAAAATGCATACCATTTCACTTAGAAACCTCACAATGCATGTTTGATTCCCCATGAAATGAAACACTTTACAAAATTTGTATTATTTGGTTGTAATTTTACTTTTCAAATCTGCCTAACAGAATGTATAACAGGATATATGAGCTACTATTTATTTTTTAAAGAATATTTATTTCTCACATCCTGATGAAAAGCCCTTTAAAAAAATACTGTAGGTTTTATGTAGAGTATGTGAACAGAAGGTGTACCGTAAATTAACAACCTTTCCATTTGACAGTCTTTAAGCCTACAATCCCTGAAAAGAATATTAAATTTTTAACTTAGAAAATGAATAATATTGAATGACTTATAACACATATAATTATTTTTACCATGTATGTCCATTAACCATTGCTCCGGAAAAACATCTTGTTGGTCTACAACTCAGCTTTCATCCCTTTAACAGAAAGAATCAAATAGAGAAGGTCATGGATAGGGAGAGGTAAAATATTGGTGCCTGTGGTTGATTCTACCACAAGAGATACACAAAGATGAATATCATAATATTCTGGACAAATGGATGGTATTGCCAGAAATCATCATATTGTTGTGCATTTGTGATTATAAGAGTAAATAGAATTGACACAAAACATAAATACTTATTGTCAGAAAATAAATAGTTTTAAGGTGCAATGTCAAAGATATGAACACATTACATTTACTTGTCATGTCTCCTTAGGATCTTCCTGGGTGTGACAGTTTCTCAGAATGTCCTTGTTTTTGATGACCTTGACAATTTTAAAGAGTACTCATTGGATATTTTTTAACATGCCCTTCAATACATGATTTGTCATGACTACGCTGGGGTTATAGTTTTTTGCTAGAAACACTACAGAGGTAAAATGTCATTTTTATCATATCACATCAAGGGTACATGCTATCAACATGACTGAGCACTTTTGACGTTGACCTTGATCATCTGGAAGAGGTGGTATTTGTCAGGGTTCTCCACTGCAAGGTTATGCATTTTTCCCCTTCTTTATTTTTACTGCTTAGTAATATTTCCATGTTTGGATGTACCACAGTTTGTGTATCCATTCATTCTTTGAAGGACACCATAGTGGTTCCCAGTTTTTGGAGATTTTGAATAGAACTGCTGTTATAAACATTCCTGTGCAAGGTTTTATAAGGACATACATTTTCAAATCAGGTGGATATACAGCAACACTATGCTTAACATTGTAAGAAATTGATAAATTGTCTTCCAAAGTGGCTGTGCCATTCTGCAGTCCCCGTCCCAGTGAACAAGAGTTCTTCTTGCTCCACCTCTTCACCAGCAATTGCTATTGTCAAGTTTTTTGGATTTTAGACAAACATTCTAATTGGTATATTTCCGGTCAGGGAACCACACCCTCATTCTATGGGTTGTCACACTGTGGCAGCTGTGTATTTCTGTGATGCTGAAAGCTATGCCACTGGTGTGTCTAAGACCAGCAGAGTCACTCATGGTGGACAGGTTTCAGTGGAGCTTCCAGACTAAGACAGACTAGGAAGAAGGACCTGGCCACCCACTTCCAAAAAAATGGCAATGAAAACAGTGAGAACAGCAGGAGAGCATTGTCTGATATGGCACCAGAAGATGAAAGGATCGCATGAAAAGACCAGACAGTGATTCAAGTATAATTAATACATGTCGAAGAATGAGACTTAATGGTGACAATTTATCTGCTTTGCAATGTGTCCAGTGCATTGGAACTGGAATTCTCCTAACCCCACGTTAACCTCCTTTTAAAAAATATTGTCCTTTGAAATATATTGCAATAATTCATTAGAACCACCTATTGAAAAATTAACTTCCAAAAATTAATTGTGTCCCATATATTAAAAGCAATATAGAAATACATGTTATTTAGTCTAGCAAAAGGATTTTACTTCTTCTATTAGGTATCAGTAACAAATTTTTGAAGACAAGAAACATATTTGAACAATGTTAACTTTTTACTTTAGCATGTAACTGCTTAACTACATATTATTTGTGGATGTGATGAGACCATATTAACAGTAAATATATTGAGGGCAGTATTTTAAAAAATACGTATGATGTCACAATCTAAATAAAGTGATACACATTTAGTGAACCACTTATTATTCCACACATTAGACTATATTCCTTACATCAAATTTATTAAGGAATATAATTATCATTTCATAGGCTATGAAATTAAGAACAATGGAATTTAAGAACATTATTTGATGTCATTTATCTGGTAAAGCGTTACACTGGGATTTGAAGTTTCAATCAGGGGTTATTTTGTACTTCAAATTGACCATTTATATTAAATGTACTTTTGATCATAGTTAATTGCTCTAATCTTGTTAGTTTGTATTAAACAACCTGGATCTAAAGTCCCTCAAAGATATAGCTATGTTACTTTCTCTCTCATTACTGAATCACCTTGTTCTTCAGTAGGGCACCTTCCAGCAAAATGTGATCCAGATATCAAAATAAGTGATGATTCAGAAGAAAGCTAAAAAGAGCAAATTTGTCAGAAAACACTATAATCATACAAGGTGATTCATCTCCTGATTTTCTTTTTACTTCAACTATAGCTATAATGTCAATTTATCTATGGTACCCTGAGGGAATTATAAGTTATTCTCAATGTCAATGCTTTACTTCCCACATAGTCCCCACTCTTTTAGAAATAACATTGGAGAAAGCAAGAGAAAGTGACTCAAAGATTCTCAAATTTGCGCTCTGTGAAGATTTATTCTCTAACCTACCTCCTGCCTCTCTTGCCAAGAGTCTGGACTTTCAGGTTCTTTTTGCTGACTCCTTGGAATTTATATCCTTTTCTCCTACTCTTTCTGAGATAGAACGTGGATGGATGTCTACTTCCAACAGTAAATCAGTTGTGCTATGCACAAAAGATATTTGTTCTAGTAAATATTTTTCCTGGATTCCTCAGTAAAGTATGAGCCAAGAACTAGTTAGGTTTATGAAAAGACATGAGGGTGATGCCACTGGAATGTTTTATGCTGATTGAAAAATGTAGGAGACTAATGTTTCTTAGTGAATCAAGGGGGAGAAATGTGATTAGTATAAACCCTATCACTGTAAGACAACTACAAATTTTCAAGATGCTAAGAGAATAAAAGAAAAATACTATTAAAAAGAAAGTCTAAATATTTTTTTAAAAATTTCTGTTAACTAGTGCTATGAGTTTATTCATTTATAAAATTATGGGAAACTAAATTGGATCATACATTGATCCTATTTTGAGGGGTGGCATAAATATTATGTCATTGTCATAGTATATAAAGAAATACAGAGTGTGGCTTTTAAATTGTGGCATCATTATGGTAGCATTAAAATGGTTTCCACATCTTTTTTTGGATGGATGAGATAAGATGTCAAAAGAAATTAATCTAAGTGACTCAGAGAAGAAAGGCTTTATTCAGCTGATGCAAATCAGAAAGCACTAGAAGAGCAGGTGGCTCCCAATGAAGCTGGGTCAGGATTTCTGTAGGATCCAGGAAAGTTGCATACCTGTGATGGTAGTTTGGGCTTAGGCTCATTTTTACTTTAACTGAAACACACCACTGTGGACCATTTCATACTCCTTGCTCAGAGTCCTGATAACCATCAGGAAAATATTTTCTGAGAACTATTTTGGCCAGCCTTGCATTTAATCAGTTAATTGTGGTGAGGGAGGTAGATAGCAGAAAGAAAGAAAAGGGGGCAAAGGTAGAAAGAAAAGAGGAACTGGGACCCTCTATCAGGTTTGCTTTAATGTGAGGTAAAGTGTTTCTCTTCTCTTAAAAATATATATAGCCTTCTTTGTCTCTTTGTATTTATATCTATAAATAGAATAATGGATATCTGTGGAGCCATATACATATATATATATATATATATAAAATCACATATATATTATATGTATATATACATGTGTACATATATAAAATCTGTGGAGCTGAGCTGGGTCAAACTGTAACAGAATTCAGTGGGCCCGTCTCTTGGTGAATATGGAGCCAAAAAGCACAACCAAGGCTGAAGAGGGTGAAGAAAAAGGTTTATTGCTTGCACAAGCAATGGAGTACAACAGCATAACTCCCAAAGCAGTGCCCCCTCACTGCTGCTTAGTGCAGGTGGAGACTTTACACTCTAGAGCGCAGAGGATATGTTACAACTGTGTAACAACTGGGCCTAATCAGGGCGCATGTGCAGGCATTACATAACGAGTTCAGTGCCATCGCATAATGAGCTCAACGCAACATGCCATTACGTGGATGTTGGCTCAGGGCCGGCCTTCCTCAGCAAAAAAAAAAAAAAGAGGAGGATTGGCAGCAGATGTTAGCTCAGGGCTAATCTTCCACAAAAACAATACAACTCCTCTTCCCCAAGGGAGAAGGCTTGACAGGTCAGAGACACTGGTCCTCCAGGCCGGGGGGCACGGGCAGCTTCTGGACACTTGGAGCTGGAGCAATTTGCAGGGGTCCTGCTGCATTCCTGTAATTTTCACTATAGGGTGGCAACATCTGCAAAAAAGGACATCAGCTTCTGAAAAACAGCCCATTTAGTTTTCTCCTTGTCTGGCAAACATTTGACAGGTTATGTTTAATTATGGATCAGATTTTCGGTAACCCTATCCTTGTCTGGTTTCTGGTCACAAAACCACAAAAGATTGCTTAAAGATTGGGAAGAATGACTCCCTCAGACTCAGTAGAGACTCTCTTTACTACTTACATTAGCTTTTGGTTTCCTTGAAATAAATGCCGAGATAATGATTTGTGTGAAAGTGAACACAAAAAATTTTCACAGGGCAAAAACAGAAGCATGCTGGAGACTTGATCAGGAATATAAGGGTAAAACCTTTTGGTAGCTAATAAATTGTTTGGAAAGAAATTTTGGCTCAATTCCACATGATAGTCATAGAGAGAGCGAGAGTCACACCTTGACCAGGAGACAAGGAAATTGGAGTTTATATTTCCTAACATGTCATTCACTAGTTAAGGGTTAACTAAGTGGATGTAAATTTCCAGATACTTCCTCTCAGAGTACTTCAGGTAAAGAGGTTTTAGGTAGCCTGAGGTCTCTTATGAAGAGGAAACTCAAGGGCTGGATGTTGGGAGTGGAAGCAGAATAGGAGGCAGTGAGCACACAAGTAATAAATCAAACTATGGGGATTTCCAAGTCTATGGGACTATTCGAATATGACAAAAACTCAAGAAGAAAAATGATCCATATTGTGTTATCAAGTTTCTTCCGGAAAAACTAAATTGGAGAATATAGCATGCCTTCCTATCTATCTTTCCATAATATAGAACTTGGGACTCATGCAGAATAAGTCACTCGGTTACAACAGGTAAGACAGAGAAAGCAAGAACAAGAGTCATTAAGTATTGCCTTTGTTTCTTTGTCAGAGATCAATTGACCATGTTTGTGTGGGTCTATTTCTCTCTCTCTCCCTCTCTTATGAGAGAGGGAAAGAAATGTCTTGCTTTTGCAGCACTAACTGGTAATATAAAACAAACATATTAACCCTTCTTTCTCTTGCAGTGAAGGAGAAATTAGAGATTGGAGCTAAGAGTGAGTACTCTCCGGAATTTCTGAGAGGCTAGAAATTATGAGACTTTCCTTTCTTCTTGACCAACATGAAAACTATTATTATCTTTATTTTACAGATGAGAAAATTTAGGTTCACAGAGATAAATTTCCCAACAGCCGGTGGCAGAGCCTCAATTTGGACTAGGATCTTAACTACTATGTTCTGTTGCCTTAATGAAGTCACCAGAAGGTACAGATTTAAAAACTCCTTTGTGTCTGCAAGGACTCCCTGTTAACCAGCTTGAATCGCCCTGGCAAAGAGAGATATGTTAATCTTCTATGTTGAAATACTGTGTGAAAGACAGACTTCTTTCAGTGGATGGAGGGGATACCATCCTGCTGGTCCTTCATAGCCTTGGAATTTCAAAAAACTTTGGGGAGAGAGCAGCATGTGGAAAATCGATACAATAACAAATATTCTTCTCTTTAGTCTAGTTTTATGATATTCGGTGAAGGATGAGACACAGAAATAAAAATTACAAATAAAATTATTAAATCATGATAAAGACTGTATCAGAATTTGCAAAAATATTGTATAACTTCCTTTTCAAGGAATATTCTGTATTACATTAAGCAGATCACTTTTCCCTAGGTGTGACCTCAATGGCAGAGAGTAATAGATCTGAATTTGGGGAATTTTCCTTTCCCTTGAACCTTTTCTAAAAGATCTCTCCTTAAATTTTTCCTTTGTAAAATAGCCTTTACTTTTTTATGGCAGTTTTAGGTTCACAGCAAAATTGAAAGTAAGGTATGAAGATTTCTCGTATACTCCCTGCCCCCACACATGCACAGCCTCACGTATTTTCAACATCCCCCACCTGAGTGATACATTTGTTACAATCTATGAACCTGCATTGACATAGCATCACCCAAAGTCCATGTTTTACATTAGGGTTCACTCCTGGAGTTGTATAATCTATGAGTTCAGACAAATGTATAATGATGTGTATCCATCATTACAGTATCAAACATAGTAACTTCATTGCTTTGAAAATCTTATGTGTTCTGCCTATTCCTTCTCCCCTAAACCCAGGCAACCAGCGATCTTTTTAATGTCTTTATAGTTTTTCCTTTTCCAAAATGCCATATAGTTGGAATCATGCCAAATAAAGCCTTTTCAGATTGGCTCCTTTCACTTACTAATATGCATTTAAATTTTCTCCCTGTCTTTTCAGGGCTTGATAGCTCATTTATTTTAAGCGCTGATTGGTATTTCATTGTCTGGATGTACCACAATTTATTTACCTATCCACCTACTGAAGGGAATCTTGGTTGTTTCCAAGTGTCGGTAATTTTGAATAAAGCTGCTATCAACATCTGTGTGCAGGTGTGGATATAAGTTTTCACCTCTGTTGGGTAGATACAAACAAGTGTGATTGCTGGGTCATATGGTCAGAGTATGTTTAGTTTTATAAGAAACTGCCAGCCTGTCTTCTACACGGGATACCAGTTTGCATTCCCACCAGTAATGAATGAGAGTTCCAGTTGCTACAAATCCTCATGAACATTTGATGTTGCCAGTGTTCCTGATTTTGGTCATTCTAACGGGTGTGTAGTGGTATCTACTTGTTTTAATTTGTATTTCCCTGATGACACATGATGTGCATATGATGTGGAACTTCCTTTATATGTTTATTTCCCACCTGTATATCATTTTTGGTGAGGTGTCTCAAGATCTTTGGTCATTTTTGAACTAGGTTGTTTGCTTATTGTTTTAGTTTTAAGAATTCTTTGTATGTTTTGCGTAACGGTCCTTTATCAGATGTGTCTTGCAAATAATTTCTCCCAGTCTGTGGTTTGTCTTCTCACTTTGACAGTGTCTTTCACAGAGCACAAACCTTTAATTTCAATGAAACCCAGCTTATCAATTCTTTCTTTCATAGACCATGTCTTTGGTGCTACATCTAAAAGGTCAGGGCCAAACCTAAGGTCATCTAGGAGTTTTGCAGTTTCTATTTAGGTCTATGATCTCTTTTGAGTTAATTTTTGTAAAGGATATAAAGTCTGTGTCTAGATTTTTTTTTTTCAGGGGATGCCCTGTTCCAGCACCATTTGTTGAAAAGACTATCTTTTCTCCATTCTATTGTCTTTGCTCCTTTGTCAAAGATCAGTTGACCATATTTATGTGGGTCTATTTCTGGGCTCTCTATTCTGCTCCATTTATCCATTTGTCGGTCTTTCACCAACATCACACTATCTTGATTATTGTAGTTTTATAGTAAATCTTGAATTCAGATAGCTTCAGTCCTCAATTTTTTCTTCTTCTTTATAGTTTTCTTGGCTATTCTGGGTCTTTTGCCACGCCACATAAACTTTAGAATCAGTTTCTTGATTCCACAAGATAACTTGTTAGGATTCTCATTGGGATTGCGTTGAATCTGTGGATCAAAATGGGAAGAACTCAGATCTTGACAAGATGGAGACTTCCTATCAATAAACATGGAATATTTCTCCATTAAATTCATTCTTCTTTGATTTTATTCACTAGAGTTTTGTAGTTCTCCTCGTAAAGATCTTGTACATGTTTGGCTAGATATATACCTTATTATTTCATTTATAATGGTGCTAATATAAATGGCATTGAGTTTTTACTTTCCAATTCCACTTATTCATTGCTGATATATAGGAAGGCTGTTGACTTTTATATATTAACCTTGCATCCTTCAACCTTGCTGTAATTGCTTATTAGTTACAGGAGTTTTTTGTCAATTTTTTCAGATTTTCTACATAGCTGATTGTATCATCTATGAACAAAGATAGTTTGATTTATTCTTTCCCAATCTGTATATCTTTTGTTGCCTTTCTTGTTTTATTGCATTAGCTAGGACAACTGTTCCTTTAAAGAAATTACATTGTTTGATGTTATTAAGTGATCTTACGATACTGATATGGTAGAAAGAAGAAAACTTTAAACCAGACTTGTTCAGTTTCAGAATTAAATTTCACTTGTCTCATCCACTTTGACTTTATAAACAAGGAAACTAAGTTTAAGTAACTGGACCATTATCACGCTAGCTTAGTACTAAAAGGAATGCTTAACTTTTTCTAGCTCAGTGATTTTTCAGTCATGTGATTTTGGACCCCAGGGGATATTTGGCAATATATGGAGAATTTTTGATTGTCACAACTTGGGGGAAGGGATTGCCACTGACATCTAGTGGGCAGAGATCAAGGATGCTGCTCAATATCCTGCAATGTATAAGACATCCTCCCACAGCAAAGAATTATTTACTTCAAAATGTCAATAAGTCCAAAGTTCAGAGGCTGAGAAGCTCTAGATGCTAACTGTATTAGTTAAGCTAATGCGAAGTGTTAAAACAAATTTTAGCTTACATAATGCAAATCTATCGTTGTTCAGTTGAGCCTGTGCAACTGTTTCTGATTGGGAAACTTTCCTTCGACCTATGATGCAGGTCAGCAGACAGATTATCTCTTGCTACAAAACAGGCTTCCTCCTAAGTTTAAGGTAACCATAAATTAAAGTGGCTTATACAGCAACACATTTTTTGTGTCTTATAGTTTCTGTGGGTCAGAAATTTGGGAGCAGCTTGGCTGGGAAGTTCTGGCTAAGAGTTTCTCTTGAGTCAGATATTTGCTGGAGTTGTAGTCATCTGGAGGCCTGTTTAAAGATGAAAGCTTGCAATAGCTTCCAAGGGACTCAGCTGGCAAACTCGTGCTGGCTGTTGGCAGATTCCTCAATTTCTCTCCACATGAGCTTCTCCACAGGGCGGCTTGGGTGTCCCCATGGCAGAAGCAAGTCAAGAAACAGAGGTGGAAGCTGCAAGGCCTTTTGTGACCTAGCCCAAAGGTCACACATTGACTTCCGCAGTGTCCTACGTGTCACACAGAATAGCCCTGATTCAATTTGGGAAAGAACTACACAAAAGGTTGATTAACAGGGTGTGAGAATTATTGCGGTGTCATCTTCAATGCAGTTATTATACCACATACTTCCATTGCATGTCTCCA
Source organism: Equus asinus (assembly GCF_041296235.1). Classification (NCBI taxonomy): domain Eukaryota; kingdom Metazoa; phylum Chordata; class Mammalia; order Perissodactyla; family Equidae; genus Equus; species Equus asinus. The sequence goes on along the minus strand of NC_091806.1, from coordinate 5,301,606 downwards.
CTACATTCCTTGGCGAGCTTCAAAGATCGCCACTGAGGTCATCTCTACCTCAGCCAATATGAAGAGGAAAAGAGCTGAAAAAAGCATGCGTAAGAGTTTTGGGGCTAGAGCTGGAAGCTGTGCACATTCTTTCTTGCTAAACAAAAACCATAGGGGTAGCTGGAAAATGTTACTGATGTGTGTTCAGGAAAAAAAGTAAACAGGTATGGCAAAACATCTACCAGACTCTGTCATATTTCCAGAAAGTTCCTTGAACACAATATTTTAGGTGATGTCATGCAAAAATGCCATTCCCTTTGAAAATCAAAAAGATATGAAACTAAAATTGGGAGAACAAACGTAATTAGTAATCAGACTGAGAGTCGCTATCCAATGAGTACATTATATAATTTGATATCACATAATTATGCTTTTTATTCTAATATAGTAAAAAGAATTCTTTACTTTTTCTAATCATTCACTTAGAAGGATAACAAACTAACATGGCTTAAGTATCTTCTTTGTGCCATATAATGTGCAACACATTTAACAGACCTGACAAACAGCTATTATGATCCTTCTGCTACATATGAGGGAATAAACTCAAAAATTATTTATCTTATTATTCAAAGCGACAGTGCTAAAAAATTAAAATGTACAGACTTCAAACCTGAATTGGTCTCACTCTACTACTCATGAATTTTTATGACACACAAAATAAGCTATTCTCTTTTTACCATCAAATTGATACTATTTCACTCTTACTTCCTTAAAAAAGATCTGTGAGGTTTGTAAAAATTTTATTTATTTATTTATTTTAGTATTCCCTCTAGAGGCGTACTTACCTATTCTAGATATCCCTGAAATTGCAGCTTTTCTTTATCCCTGGACAGAAGGATAAAATCAAAATAAAAGGAAACCCTAGCCTTGAAACAGCATTGTGTTAGGGTGCTTTTGTCGCACTAGGAAACATTTTTGGCGAGTGATATCATGCATGCAAATCAAGTAGGGTATAAACAAAGAAATTTAGCTATAGAATATTTAAATTATCTCTGCCAAAAGCTACCAATACTTCTCTAAAAGACGGATTATAGAGAAATCTACTGGAAGCCAAAATATTCTCTTCAAAAGAAGTCTTTTAGAAACACAGCATAACTCTGCTTATTTCACCCTACGTTTTGTATGACAAACTACTCAATGTCATTCAGCGCTTGGAAAGGTATTTTATGATCAAGTGATGATTACTTTAGGTGATGAGATTTGAAAGGTATGCAAATGTGCTCTTTGATGGAAGAGCCATTTACCCATGAAAAGCAACATTACTAGAAAACTGATACATTTAGAAGTAAATGGCAAACCAAGCCAGCCTCCCAGTGCTCTGTTGGTTCTTAATCAGCAACATATCCAGAAACATCCAGCGCCGGGACCAGAAAATGGCAATGTAGTAAAGCATTGGAAAAGTCCATAATCTTCAATCTTAGGTGAGAGCTAAATTGAGCCTAAAGAATACACATTAAGACACATGGAGACAGTTGTGTAAGAGTGTGTACGTAGACTTCTGGTCTCTTTTCATTGCTTCCCAACTTCCATTCCAGAAAGCTGCTTTTTTTGTTGCTGATGTTTGCTGTTGGTGCTGTTACTGCTTTTTATTTTTTTATTTGCTTGTTGTCCTTATTGCAAACTGGGCTTATTATTTAACTTTGCATGTGGTTTACATGAGTGTTCTTATCTCAAGGAATCATCTTTCTATGTATTATCAGTTAAAATCATTAGTTCATGTACTGGGGACAAATTCTTAGATATTTTTGATGAGGGGTCAGTTTGTGAGCAGTGGACTACCTTCTCGGGTCTCCCTCTTTTTTCCACTTGCATTATCACTGTAACGACCACCACTCCCAACACCACCATCACCAATTAAAGGTGTCCCTGTGATTGGAAGACTAACACTAAAGATCTTTCTCTCTCTCCACCACAATATTCTTTCCTCCTCACTTTTTTGAGTAAAAGGAAATAAAATTAACATACACCAGGAATAAAATGCAAGATATATCCACAATATTAAATACTGTTCACATAAGATTCTACTCTAAGGATTTTCTATAGAATCCTCATGCTTTGATATCCACAATAAAAAAAGTTATACACATGATAATGAACTTACATGACATCATATTACATGATGCCTCAAAACATTAACTTCCTTTTTTGGGGCCATTAAGAAAAATGACTACAAATTAAGGTAGGCTTAGCAGAGTATCTTACTGACAGAGAGATCTGTCAATCTCTCACTTATGCCAGTCAAAATGCAAACATCAAACAAAACAAAACAATATCAAATACAAAAAATAAAAAAGCTTACTTTAGTCAAACTAAGAGCTGAAAGTCCCTACTATTTTTTTTTAAGATTTTATTTTTTTTTCCTCTTTCTCCCCAAAGCCCCCCTGTACATAGTTGTATATTCTTCATTGTGGGTCCTTCTAGTTGTGGCATGGGGGACGCTGCCTCAGCGTGGTTTGATGAGCAGTGCCATGTCCGCACCCAGGATTCGAACCAACGAAACACTGGGCCACCTGCAGTGGAGCGCGCAAACTTAACCATTCGGCCACAGGGCCAGCCCTGAAAGTCCCTACTATTTTGTCCTTTTATGTACTGTTATATTCAAGAGAGGTCACATTCAAGAGAGGTAGCCCTTGTATACTGTTCCTACCCATTAATAAGCAGATCAGATCTGATGGGGTAAGAAAACATAGTTCACTGGAAAGAATAATAACTTTATGTGAAAACACTGGAATAATTATTTAACTTCCAGAAGGCTCTGTAACTTCATCTTTAAAATTAGAATCACTAAAATTAGTACCCAGGGTTTCTGTGAGAATTAAATACAGATCATCTACAAAATCTCTGAGCACAAGGCTTGTTTAGTTGATGTTATTGGTACACTGCTTCATCACACAGTGAACACGATCACATTTGAAGATTTTACCCACAGGGTCTATGCAATCTCAAAGGAGCCAGGCCATCAAGTGAGCACAGGTATTTTATTTTAGTACTTATTTTTAATGTTCTTCTTTACTATCTCAATATTTTTACTTATTTGTTGGTTTCTTTCTTTAAATTCTTAATGGATCTAGTGTAGTTAAGCCAATCGAGTTTTAACCTCTGCTTTCAAACATTTGTGTGACGGGGAAATCCATAGAATTTAGTGGCTCCTTGCTTCATTTTGTAAGTTTCTAATTTCAACTCTAAAGAAACTCCTTGCCAGCTCTAATACGGTTCCCTGCCTAAAAGAGAAAAGGGATGATATATTGATGACAGAGACAGTGCTATTTTGAGACAAAAAAATCACTCCTCAGAATTACACCTGTATGATCACCTAAGTGAAACATATTCTAGAGCCATTGCTGCTTTCTTTTTCTTATTTGATTCTAAATTGGGCAGCAGTAAAGCAATATTGTGTTATTGAAAAAGCACAGGCTTTGAAATCAAATTGGCCTAAGGGTCCATTCTGGCTCTACAAGTTAATAATTATATAATTTTGTTCGTGCCTCCTAACAGCTCTGAGCCTAATTCTCTCATCATAAGTTTAATAATACCTGCTTACTGTGATGATAATGTGCCTAATGCAACATACATTTCCCGTGAAGTGCTTCTGTTTTGGAGAGTCAAGCCTTCCAGACTCCTGGCTCCCAGCCCGGCAGGCAGTAAAGTTAAAAGTGCGAGACAAGATGAATAAGAACTTTTTCCATCTTCAATGATAATCGTGTGTCACTGGTGCTCCTAAAGACTGGTGCTGAAGGAAATGTACCCTGGTCTATGTCCTTCTTTTTGTTCCAAAGCTTTATTTTATTTTAAAGGCATACAAGTTTTTTGCGTTAAAAAGCTACATAAGAGGCCAGCCAGGTGGCCCAGTGGTTAAGCTTGCACGTTCCACTTCAGTGGTGAACCAGGGTTCATCAGTTCCGATCTCAGGTGCGGACCTGTGCACCACTTATCAAGCCATGCTGTGGCAGGTGTCTCACATATAAAATAGAGGAAGATAGGCATGGATGTTAGCTCAGGGCTAATCTTCCTCAACAAAAAAAAGTTACATAAAATTACAAATGAGAAAGCAAAATTACCTAAAACCTCACCATAAAAAAGAAAAATAATTTACATTTCATTGTAAAAACACAAAAAACATAAAAGCATGGCATTATGACTGTATATACGTGTATACATGTGGCATTCTAAACATGTTTCACCCTACTACATGCTGTAGAAACACTTCCCTGATTCTGCGTCAGGAAATACACATCTATGTTATTATTTTTAATGGTTGTACTGTTTTTATTTTGTAAGAATTCACTTGAAAACTTTTAATTAATTCTCTGCTGAAAAATATCTGTAAAATGAAGCTCGGAGAAGTAACTGCCTAGGTTATGCAGAGGGTGTACATTAAAAGGAAAAATAAAAAGACTGGCTTTCAAAGCCCATTTGCCCCCAAGTATAGAACATTGTTTGCTTTCCTCATATAGCATTTCCAATTATTTGAGTGTATGTCATTGACCTAGACAGGTCATTCGAGGTTCTAAAAACAAGGTTAATACTGTAGGTTAAATAGCCCATTCATTTTTGCTTTCTCACTCATTTAAAAGGAAGTTCTCGCCAATATTTTCATACCTCCCTGTGCTTAGAATGTGAAGACATTAAATAAAGACCCCTCACTTTACATAAATTTGAAAGTTAACGTGGAAAATTCTACCATAAAAATGCCCTCAGCTGCATTAGCAGAAGCATTAGCCCTAGGCTTAGTTTGCACAGAACTAAAAATGAGCAGTTAGAACAATAAAACAATGCTCACCCGTCGCCTGGCATTGTGCAGACCCAGTCATAAAGTGCATGTTATAATGTAACACCCACTGGGCCTAATTATTCCCTTTTATGTGCAGAAGAGCACAAGCTGTGCAACCTTTGGGAGTATTGACTACTCAGAAAACCTTCTATTCCTCTCTCCTCCCACTCTCTGCCCACAATAGGAATTCTCCCATCAAGCCTCCATTTTGCTAAGAGAGAGAATAGAAGCTTTGGTAATTGATAGTCTCTGTCCTGGCATGGAGTGGAGCAAAAGCCTGCAATTCTCACTCCTTTACTGAGACATAGTTAATGGATTCCCACTGCCTACAGGGTACAATTTTTAATGTGGCCCGAGGCTCTCAAAGATAGAGCCTGGCTTGCCTTCACAGCCTTGTTTTCATCACTGCTTCTCTATGACTGTTCTATTCCCCTATACAAACCTGTCTATTCTTCGTTCCCCAGAAGCAAATGCTACCACTTCACCTTTCTTAACATCACTATGTCTTCCAAAAATGCCTTTGTACTCTTTTTGCCTAAGTGAGTTCAGTCCTCTTACACAGTCAAGATAATATACCGCCTGCTCCCTAAAGACTTCCAAAATACCTTTGGTTTGGTTACTGTCTCATTTATTTATAGTAGCACTTATTTGCTCCTAAATGCATCTCTCTATGGTCAATTTCATTTTTTGACCACATGTTATTTTTCTCCACCAGTTACAGAACTGACCTTTATTTTCTCTTAAGCTGCTTAAATTTGAACATATCTTATCCAGGGTGTTCAAATTTAATGATTGACTAATTTTCTTGGACCACGGAGCTTAACTCTTTATAAGACAGACTTTCACGTTACGGTAAATTAGATAAGAGCCTTTTTTCATACATACTCACAGAGAAAATCATCTTTAGCTTAAAATCTTCTTTATATTAGGTCTGTGTCAGTCTGTCTGACACTATGGATCTGCACTTAGCACCTGTGAACGCAGGTAGTACCCGCAACACTCATAAAGCCTGTCTCAGATACGTGGAGGAAGTAGTTTCAATGTATTTGGTAACTACTGAAGACGCGATTCCCTCAAAAAATCTCTCAGGGCCCTTTTTACCAAAGAAGACAGGGAAAGAAACTAGACTGCTTAGTATGAAAGTAAAATGTTGAACTTTTAAACAGCCATGCTGGTTTAATACCAGGAATATTTAAAGAGGCCTTTAGCTGTTTTGCTGTCCTCATATTATAGGCAAATAGTCATAGTTTATCTTCCACCGTGCTGCTGTAGGGTCTTTTTAGCCAATCTCAATAGGTAAATATCAATTGTTCAGCCATAAAAGCCCATAAAAACCAGAGTTCCAGAAAAAAGCATTATGTCTTGCATACAGTAATGTGCTGGTAAGTGTTTTATAAGTCCTGTGCAACAAAAATGCAAGTGTGAATAGCAACAATATGGTATTTCAGTTACTCTCTGGGGTATTTAATAATATTAGCAATATGTTTCAATCAAGTTCACACTACATTTATCAAGGAACTTTATGTGGTTTTCTTTTTCAATTTGAAGCTAATACATTGCTAAAAAAATTCTCTAAGTAAATGCGTGGCATCAATCCTTGTATACCAGCCGATGTTTACAGCAGCACACCATGGGACATTACTTCCAGGATGACTAGAAAGCCAAACCGTGAAGTTAGAGAGCTATATCAGTTCCCATTGTCAATTTCCAGCAACCCAGAACATTCTATAGGATATAAACTAGAGCAACTGTACATCACATGCATGGCCCCAAATCCATTTGTCATGTTAATTACCCCTCAACTACAACTCTCCAGCTAGGCCCTAGGAGATGAAGGAACGAATTTAAATCAATTCATTTTTCATGACACTCGGAATATTATTCCTCACTCAAATGGATATCCTTTTAACGCTTTTGGTAAAGGAAGAAACATTTAGTCTGCTTTTCCTTTATTATCAGATTATCAACCTAGAATTGATATAACTATGAGGTATTCAGCAACCTAAGAATCAACACATCTGTAGGGTTTATTTTAAATCGAGTTTTTTGAACAGTTCCAGATTTGGTTAATCTATGCATACATCATTCCTTTTGTATAAGACATGTAACCAACAACGAGGATACTCTATCTAGATCCCCTTGGATCCCTTTTGTCTTTCTTCAACTCCATTGGAATAAATCCCTAGAGGGATGTATTGATCATTAAATGAATATGTCTAGCCTAGTCTTTGTTCATAGAATTTCTCATTATAAAATAGTTCTCATTGTCCTAGCCACCCTTCTACTTGTTTGAGAATGTTTACTCTACTGAAAGTATGATATATTCAATTCAACAGCAGTAGGAAAATCAATTCATTTATTCCATGTAGGTTAGACCATGGCATCTTGACCACTGATCTTTCAAGGAAAGACAGGGGCTGTTAAGAGGGTAGGAGAGTTTAGAGGTATTATGATTCTGAAAATCATGCATGTTGGATGTCAATGCATGTCATGATGGACAGTGCATCCTTCCTGTCATCCAGAAAGCCAACTCTATTTTCTATCTGTTTCCTCTCAACTGTGGTAGCATCATCAAATTTAACTAGAAATGCCATTATAAAAGCAAAGTTTTAAAACTCAAGATATTATGGGGAAAAGGTAGCTTTAAAAATTTACAGAAGAAATTGAGTCACGTGATATTTATTTATTATAAAGACAGTTAAACTGCTTTGTGGGTTTGTCCATGAGTTAGGAGCATTATATTGCTCATGTTACTTTGTAGTTACAATTATTTGCCTAACATCTATGATCCCTTCTTTCTTCCTCACAAAAATCCAATTTTGTTTAGGTGTCTAACTTTTCTTATATAGCCCTTGTGGTGCCAAGAGAATCTGAATTCAGCTCCACCTCCATGAGAGGCCCTGAATGTTCTAAAGATAACCTCATCTTTTATTGATTGAAAGAAAAAGAAACATATGACTTAACTTAGGCAAATAAATTTTGATGAAAGTATTTCTGTGAATTTTGAAACAGTTATCCCTGAATGTTGACAGACCAATCTGAAGTAAGCTTCTTATCTCTCCTTCACTTCTACTGGAAATCAGTTAGGTATGTGTGTCTTGTAACTGCTACAGCCATTTCACAATTGGACTAGAGATGAAGTCCTAAAAGAAGAAGGCAAAGCCAAAAGAATTGCAGAGAAACAGAATTAGAGCAAGTCAACCTCAAAGAGAGTCATTTCTCTGAACTACAATTTGTGTGAGCTAATAAATTTCCATATTTGTAAAGTCAATTCGAATGGGTCTATTAGTTTCCTAGAGCTTTGATAACAAATTACAACCAACTTGGTGAATTAAAATGCAGAAATTTATTCTCTCACAGTTCTGGAGGCCAGAAGTCTAAAATCAAGGTATTGGCAAGGCTGGTTCCTTCTCGAGGGTCTGAAGGAGAATCTTTTCCATGCCTACCCCTAGCTTCTGGTGGCTTCTGGCAATTCTTGGCATTGATTGCTATGAAGATACATCACTCCAATCTCTAACTCGGTCTTCTCTTGACTTTTCTTTGTGTACCTCCATGTATCAAAGCCTTCTCTCCTTTTTCTTACAAGGACAATAGTCATTGGATTTAAGGCCCAACCTAATTCCAGAATGATCTCACCTCAAGATCCTTTACTTAAGTCTGCAAAGATATTATTTCCAAATAAGGTCACATTCACAAGAGTGAATACCTTTCTGGAGGGACACAATTCCACACACTACAGCTGAATTTTTGTTTTTGACAGACACAATCATTTTACTGATCCGGACTCCAGTTAAGTCAAATAGATAATTTTCTTATTCTGCAGCATAATTCTAAGCTCCTGGTCTTATAAGATGATTGAATTCTACAATTTAAACTTTTAAAAGACTTTCGAGGTCATCTCATCTATGTTTCCCTTACAATAGAAAGGTTTTTTAGGGAGTTCCTAAACAAGGGCTGTCTGATACTGTTTGTTTGTTTGTTTTTTGCAGGGAAAGATTGGCCCTGAGCTAACATCTGTTGCCAATCTTCCTCATCTTTTTTTCCTCCCCAAAGCCCCAGTACGTGGTTGTATATCCTAGTTGTAAGTCCTTCTGGTTCTTCTATGTGAGCCGCCACCACAGCATAACAACTGACAGACAGGTGGTATGGTTCCACAACTGGGAAACGAACCTAGGCTGCCAAAGTAGAGTGCACTGAACTTTAACCACTAAGCCATCAGGGCTGGCTCTGATACTATTTTTAATTACTCCCAAATGTATATACTTTCATGACATCTATATCTTTTCTAAAAAATTTTGACCACTTGTAATTTTCTATAAGCATATCTACTTTTGAAGATTTCAAATTGTGTAGCTTACATACATGAAAGATGACTTCAGATCCCTATTGGAGCCATAAAAAAGTATATGGTATCAACAGTAATCTCTAAAAGAGTGAGCTAGACTAACAAATGGAAGAGAAAAATGCCTGCTTCACGTAAATAGTAGAATTTCTGCATGGTTTACTCTATGTGAGTTTACTATTAAGACTTGATAAGTATAATATTTGCTACTACTATACATAGAGTGGGTGGGTTAAAATGAAGTTTATGGACTTTAAGGAGCAAATAAAATTGAAATGCTCATTTCTTCTGACACACAATGAAATGAGGGAAAGAAAAAGAATGTGAAGAAATATGACAGGATAAATGTCATGGTTTTGAAATGATGTTTCTGATCTGATATTTTACATGTTTGTTCAAATAACACCTAATTGTATTGATTCATGTTTTCTGCCATTTCCCTTCAAAACTATCAAAAAACTATTTGTGATGTTCTTAAAAGAGATAAAATCAGATTTTTCAGAAACAAAAATATAAAGTTAAGCTTTTGAAAGCATCTTTTAAAGTAGTATTGGATCGGCCAGATGCACAGATTAGGAGTTTTAATGTGAACTATGTGGACTGAATCTCAGGATAGAGCACCATATTCCTCTGACTCTGCAGATACAGACACGAATAACGCTCTTGCCAAACAATGGTGAACTTGCACACCCAGCCAGATGTCATGCTCAAGGTTGATACCATCTTGATAACAAGAAGTATGAATAAAAGAAATATCAACTAATATTTTAAGAAAATTTGATATAGTGGATTGGGATTCAATTCCTGCCTTCACTTTTTCCAAGTCAATGATTCAATTACTAAGTTGATTATTTCTTACATTATAAAATAAAAATCAAGACCCATTTTGAAAAACACTAGACTCTCCTCTACACATGTATTAGAAGGCCAAAATCCAAAACACCGACAACATCAAATGTGACAAGAATGTGGAGCCACAGAAACTCACTGCTGGCGGAAACACAAACTGGTGAAGCCACTTTGAAAGACAACTTGATAGTTTCTTAGAAACTAAATATACTCTTACCTATAATCCAGCCATCATGATCCTTGGTAGTTACCCAAATGAGTTGAAAACATATGTCCACACAAAAACCTACATGCAGGTGTTTATAGAAGCTTTATTCATAATTGCCAAAACTTGGAAACAACCAAGACATCCTTCAGTAGGTGAATGGATAAATAAATTGTGGTACATCCAGACAATGGAATACTATTCAGTACTACAAGAGAAATGAGATGTTAAGCCACGAAATAACATGAGCAAACTTTATATATTGCTAAGTGAAAGGAGCTAATATGAAAGAGCTACGTACTGTATAATTCCAACTATATGACATTCTGGAAAAGGAAAAACAGTGATGATTTTAGAAAGATTGGTGGTTGCCAGAGATTAAAGTGGAGTGGGGGATGAATAGATGGAGCACAGAGAATTTTCAGGGCAGTGAAAATACCGTGTATGATGAATATACACCATTATACATTTGTCAAAACCCATAGAATGTACAACAAACACCAAGAGTGAACCTTAAGTTAAAGCGTAAAATTTGGGAGATGACGTGTCAGTGTAGGTTCATCATTTATAACAAATGTACCACTTTGGTTCAGGATAATGATAACAGGAGAGATGTGTGTGTTGGCGGGGGTGGGCAGGGATTGTATAGGAACTCTTTGTTCTTTCCACTTAAAACTTCTCTAAGAATAAAGTTTATTAAAAAGGAAACACTGGAATCTATAAATAAATTTTAAAAACAATTTCGTAGATATTTCTCAAAAACCATTTAAAAAAACATTTTGCTGTACTTCTTTCCAGCATATTATTTGTTCAAATAGCACTTTTCTTGATTAATTAATACTATGTTATGCAAGTACTATATAACATTAAATATTATTAAATAATGATATTTCATCATTAATTCTACAAATGCTTATTTTGTACCTATTATGGCCCAGACACTGTTATAGGCTATCAGAACACAATTATAAGCTTGGAGGAGAAATTCTTTGTTTTTATGAAAGTTGAATTCTAATAGAAAGAAAAGATAATACCCCAAAAGACAAGTTTATAAATAATATATTTTCATTTGCTGATCAGTGTTGTGAAAAAGATAATGGCAATGAGAGTAAAGGTTAATACAAACTAAAAATAGAGGCATAATTCTCCTTGTTGAAAGTAAGGAAAGAGATATCCCCCACTCCCTTTTTTCACTTTAGAAAACTGGTAATTTACTTTAGAAAACTGGTAATTGTGAGTTCTTTTCTGTCTCTTTGAAATATATGCAAATATTTTACAGTGTTAAATAAGGCTCTTGACAGCTTTAAGACCCAGGTATGTCTTTCTCAAGGACTTGGGAACCATCTCTTTGAAATGTAATCACCAAAAACGATACTGCCCCTATCTCCTGGTTTCTGTAGGAGGATAGTAGCCTAACTTCAGGGGGTACCACCCTTCAAGTCGCAAAACTACCTCTTACCATAAAGATATGAGAGGTTTAGTTTTCTTTGGTAAAGCCAATTAACTAACACAGATGGTTATGGCAAATGCTAAGAGAATTTAAGATGAACTATATGTGACAAATGGTGCTTTCGAGTCCTCTTGAGAACTAGTTATTGTTTATCTTGAGAACATGTATGTACTGGGCTGCATCTGCTTGGCTATATAAAAGGAAGAGCTTTCTTTGTCTTTGAAATCTCTTAGGGGATTGTCTGTGATGGGCATTGGATTCTTGTTTAATGCCTATATAATAATACAATTGTGTTCTTTCTCTTCTACCTTTGCAGAGAGTTTTTCCGAGTTGGGAGGATATATTATTTTTAATTACATTTCCGCAATATAGGATAACAAATCATGTAACAGGATGTTTGTGGGGATGGGAATTTAGAGAGAAAGATCAACAAACTTCTGTCTAGGGAAATGATATTTGAGTAGAGATCTGAATGTTAGGAAGGAACCAGCCATACACAATAGCTCTGGAGTAGAGTCTGAGCTGTGAGAAAAGCAAGTATAGTAGCTCTGACACAGAGACGAGCCTGGCCTGTTTTAAAAACAGAAAATAGGCCAGTGAATGTAAACCTTAGAGAATGACATAAAAAGTGATGGCAGATAAGGTCAGAAAGATAAATTGTGCCCAGGTCATGTAGGGCTTGCGGTCATTAAGAGGTTAAAAAAAAAACATAAGTGAAATTGTGTGTTGTAACCTGGTTCATGTGCTTAAAAATATTACACTATGTCTGTTTTGTTTGAGCCAAGAAGGGGAAAGAACTGAAGTCAGAAGCAATTGAGAGTCTATTATAATTGTCTAGGTGAAAAGTAGGACTCAAGTAACAGTGGTGGATGTTTTGAGAGATGGCTGAATTCAGAATAAATCTTGGAGGTAGACCCACCTTTTGGAAGTGAGGACTAAGAAAAAGAAAGAAATCGGGAATAACTCCTCGGTCTTTAGCCTCTGTGATTAGATGAATGATGATACATTAAGACCTGTTGTAGACTGAGGAAGAAGACTTTTAAGGGGGGAAAATTATATTCCAGTCATGTAGTGTTTGAGACGACTACTAGGTATTCAAATAGAGACAGCAAGCTAGCAGCTAGAGAGATGAGTTTGGAGCTAGGAAATATATTTGGAGAAACCCATAATATAGACCATATTTTAGACCGTGGGTCTGAATGTCATCTAGCATAGAGCAGAGCTAGTGAAAAGCAGTTAGAGGCAAACCGTGCCCTGAGACACAGGAACGTTTAGAGGGCTAAAAAAGAGGGAGAAGCCAGGGAAGGAGAATGAAGAATTCAGTAGTAGATTAGGAAGTAAAACAAGATTGTGATGTTTCCCACATCAAATAACTAATGTTGGTTCAAAAGGAAGTTGTCAGAGATTGTTATGAGTTCAAATGTGATAAGGACAAATATTTGACTTTTTTTATTTGGAAAGCTAATCATTGGTAATTTAATGAGATCAATTTCAATGGAGTGATGGGGAAGAAAATCTAAATTGAGTGGATTAAGGAAATGAGGAAAAGGGATTGTGACTATAGGCAGCTCTTTTGGTTGGAAATGTGATTACAAAAGAGAAGAGGTTTTTCTACTTTGTTTTTTAATAAAGATGATTGTAGGATGATAGAAATTATCTAGTAAAGAGAGAATTCTCCAGCAGAGAGTAGAGAAAAGCACAAGAAGCTAACACAGCAAAATTCTTAAGTAGGCTAAAGCAGAAAGAATTCAGTACACAACAGGAAGCTTTCATTCTAGCTACAACAAAGCTATTTCACCATTATAACAGGAAAGGGTATATTGGTATAGTTTTTTTTTTTAAAGATTTTATTTTTTCTTTTTCTACCCAAAGCCCCCTGGTACATAGTTGTGTATTTATAGTTGTGGGTCCTTCTTGTTGTTTCATGTGGGATGCCACCTCAGCATGGCTTGATGAGTGGTGCCATGTCCACGCCCAGGATCCGAACCAGTGAAACCCTGGGCCGCCAAAGTGGAGCACGCAAACTTAACCACTCAGCCATGGGGCCCACCCCTACTGGTATAGTTTTAAGTAAATGTATTAATTCATGAAATTCATATGATTTCCCTTTTCTCATTGAAATATAAATATGTAGGTCAAGTTTAAAGAAAAAAGAGATAGGTAAGAAACAGTTGTCTCAGAGTAAGAATGTGGTTTTTTTTGGAACTGTAGAAAGATTTCTGGGTAATGCAAATAAACTTAAATTTACAATGGATTTGGCCTCTTGCTTTCAATTAATGCTTTATCACAGGCAACTTTCTCACGTTACCATAAAATTTACAACTTAATTTTTAAACAATGTAAAATTTCAATGACGATTGCTTTGATATTTACCAATGATTTGTTGTTGGCAACATTTTCCCAATCATTTTACTATTACAAGTAGCTGTAGTTGATGAATGTTCTTGGGCATGATTTTTTTTTCCCTGGGTGTCGTATTATCGCTCCCTTATGTTGGGTTTCTCACCGTGGTACTAACTGGATCAAAGCATGTCACTATTCTATGTCCATTGATATATATTGTCAAATTGAGCTGCAGATGGTTTACATTGTGAAAATTAGCAAACAGGAACCTCATTAAATTGGAGTCAGGAGGCCAAAAGGGGGAGTTCTCACACCCTAGTCAATAGCAGAACCCGACTTCCCCTTCTTAAGTGGCAAGAAACTCAGACCATGAGAGACTGTCACAACTCAGCCGATGACTAGCCACTACACCTGGAACTCTTTGTTTACAATAGCCCTCCCAACCTTCTCTTCCCCTCTGTAAAAGAGCTTCTCCTCCCTTGCTGCTGAGGGACTTAAACGTGGCTTGCCACGATTGCGGATCCTGAATTGCAATTCTTTGCAGATCCTGAAAAAACTCATTTTTGCTGGGGAAATAACTCTCTTTCTATTTGTTTAAGGTCAAAAATATCAATCTACCCTGCCCCTATAAATGTATGAGTATGTTCATTTTACTTCATCCTGCCAGATTTGTTTAGAATTATTGTTTGATGATTTTTTAAATTACACGTGGTGTCTTAGTTTGTATTTTCCCAGGAGCAGACTTGAGGCCAGGACTTCAGCACAAATAGTTTTTCTGGGAGGTGATCACAGGAAGCCTCTCTACTGGAATGGAGAAGTGAGACCAGAAGGGAAGGAAGTCAATAAATGGTACTGTATAATGTCAGTTACGTCTGTGGGTCCACTGGGAAAGTGCACTGGGAAAAGACTGTAGCCAGCGTAGATGGCATGCCTCAAAGTTATCCCACCTAAGTAGAGACGCAGCTGGGGTCTTTATACACAAAGTCCTGACAACCATTGGTTGAGGCTACTCCTGGTGCCTTAAATCAACTGGAACTTCTGATGAGCAACATGGTCAGGAACGCAGGCTTTAGCAGCATGAAAGGGTCACCACGCAAACAAAAATAGACAGCAGCAGCTGGAAATTGGCTGCCGTGAGTGTAGGCGCTGACAGCATTGGCCACACGTGATGTCTTGTTTTTATTGCTTTTGATATAATAGCAACAATGACTGTGAAAACAACTGGAAGATCAGCAGGATTTGTTTAGCAATTGGCATGTACCAAGTACTCTGCTCCCCCCTGCACAGTCCTCTCATCTTGATTTTCTCTCAGAGTTCAAGCCCTCGGCTATTTTGTTACTTTGGTTGTTGACAATATAGACAACATTTTCAGAGATTTTTATTTTTAATCCTGCAGCCATAATATTAAAAAAAAAAAAAACCTCACCACCATCCTTGATAACTTCATTTCATTTTGCTTTCTTGACTTCTATTTTTTAATTACTTTTTCAGTATTTTGAAGATTTCTTTTAAATACCTGGGTGAAATATTCATGAAGCATACCTGGGTGAATATTTTCTGAGATTTCAAATACGAAAAATTGTTTTTATTCTTTTCCAACATGATTAATAACTTCATTGGATATAGAGATCTTGGTGCATAGTAGGCCCACTCAAATTTTCTCCTTACTTTTGTTTTTGGATTTTGTAAAAAAATAAAAAAATGAAGTAAAGCCAAAATTGTTTTTGTTTGTGTTTCTAGGAAACCTTCCTTTGGGAATTTTCTGATTTTTTTCTTCATCATTGAAACTTAAAAATATTTTTTTATTTAAGTCTATATTTGTCCTAAGACATTTTCATCAGCCTTTATTTAAAATTTCCACTTATTATTTTTTCCAAGGTAAGGTATTTTTTCTTTTGTAAAGGCTTGTGTTCTGTTTCTTCTATTTTCCCTTTTGGTCAGATCTAACATGCATAAGTCAGAATCCTAATATCCGTTTCCCCAAAATCTTGTCTTTTAAAATAATTTTCAACCACATATAACTTTCCCACAGTGTTCTGAGATTTTTCTTTCAATTGTTTCTCATTGTTGTAGGATTATATCTCAAGTTTATCCTCTAACATACAATTTGAGACTGTTGCCTACCCTTCTCAAGCAGTCTGCTCACATGCAGGCAGACTTCCACAATTCCCATGGCTTCTCGTATCTTCTGCTTTACAAATCTGATGGGCCTGCTTCTTACTGGCAGACATGAGCTCAGATTTATTGGTAAAGGAATTTAGTAAAATCTAATTCCAGGCTGTTCCTTCCATAGGTAACAGTTTTTTCCTTTGGTAATTTGTTGTTTCCTTGATGTCGTTCAAAAACACATTGTCCCAAGATGAGGTATCTATATCTGCATATATTTAAAGACTTTATTTTTTTTAAGTGCTTTGAGATATATGTTTTAGTTCTGTATCTTCAGCTCCTCTAGCAGCCATATTTAAAAACTTTAAGCTTGAAATATGCTGAGAGAAACTCTCAAAATAGTTGATCCCAGTGTTCTACAATCACGTGAATACTGTACCTTTTTTTCTATTTCAACAGGGCCTTAAGATAACCACACATCCCTTCTCACCCTGTCCCCCTTTAGATATGTAAACAGAGAAAAATGACACAGACAAGAGCAATAAACTCAGCATGAAAAATAACACTTCACTGTATGTGAGTCATCTTGGAAACTGAGGATTCTTAAGATGAACGCAATTCAGAGGGATTGTTTGATGCCAGTTCCTGTTTACTTAGCAAAAGGACAAAAGCCGTTTTATAAAACTTTTAAATTATATTGAAATTACTATATGAATTTTGTCTTTCTCTCAATTACACATAGAAGTTCCTTCAATGACCATATGTTTAATATCCAAATCTATCTCAAACTATATCAATAATTTAATTGAGAATCTAGAAATAAAAGTACATGTTACCTAGGAAACTTTATAAAAATATACATTTTTAGAGAGAAACAATTACTTCACTTAATAAAGCAAATTTTTGTCCAGAAACTAGAAGGATGGAGATGGGAGGGGAGCAAGAGAGTGCAATGTATTTGAACACATGTAATCATGAGCCACATAGCATTTCGGTCAATGATGGACCAGATATATGATGATGGTCCCATAAGATCAGTACTGTACAGCCTGGCTATATAGCAGGCTATACCATCTAGGGTGTAAGTACACTCTGTGATCTCCACACAATGACAAGATTGCCTAACAACGCATTTCCTCAGAATGTATCCCTGTTGTTAAGCAATGCACGACTGCATATGAAAAAGGAAGTGAGATTTTTGGGCTGTGACCTACCTAGTTAAACCAAGTAGGAGAAGACAGACTTGGCCCTAATTAATGAGAAATCCAGCCAACAGACCAAAGAATACGTCCTTAGCTACAGTCACTGGTAACCAGGAATTCCTGCTGGAAACGGGAGAGAAAAATCGAAGCAAAGTAAAATCCTTGGGAATAAGAAAAACGCTCAATATGATCAGGCCTGGGGCAAAAGCTAAGGCTGCCATATCATCAAGAGTCATTTGATGGGGCATCTCCGATGCTGTTCTGTCTGTCACCACATCAATGGATGAGTCACTAACTCCTTCTTCACGTCAGTCAAGACTTGTGCTAGAGACAGAGCTGAGACAAATAGCCTCCTGGTTGATGAGTGGCTGAAAAGCAAGCAAGTCCTAAGTTTTGTGTTCAAAGATTAATGGAATACATATTATCTCTGAAAAATATCTTTATAAACAGCTGATTAAGCTATATTGAGAAAAGAACTGTTGTGGGTGCCAGAAGAATCAGCCTTCAGGAATAGATAAAACGAGTGACTTTTAACATTGGATAATTTCAAGGGCCACAAGAGCCTCAACAAACTTTCGTATTATCTCCCAAGCTTTCATTCATACATTTATTCAACTCAAAATTATGATAATATTATGATAATTCTTTTCCTGTCAAACTGCAAATCCCCGGAGCAGAGATGGGGAACATAGTGTTTTGCAGAAGTTAGAAAAAAGGGGAGGAGATTTGAAACTCTTGTCAGTCATACAGTCCCAGAAATGTTTTTTTGTTTCTGTTCTGTTTTGTTTTTTGGTTTGTTTTACGTCTTTGCTTAGCACAGCACTTGGAAACACTGCGAATTCCCAAGGAATATTTGTAGAACTTTTACTTAGGGGAAGTATCATATCAGAAATTGGGAAAAGTAAGAAAAGACCAAATGACTGCATTCCTTAAAGCGTGGGCAAAATTTCACCAAGATAGGGGTAGACATGAGAATAAGGGGGTAAGTGCTACATGCGAGACCTGCCTTCTTTGCAGTATGATTGGGACCAGAAAACATTAAGGACAAGGCCCCTTTGAAACTTTGTAGATAGCCCTCTCATCCTACGCCTCCAGAAATACCCTCCTTGTGTATGAGACACACAGGCCTCAGCCTTTTGCCCTTCAAACTGGACTAGTTCTTTAGGTTTTCTATGCATGAGTAAAACAAGAATCAAGCCAAACACAAACATTTTTTTCCATCAATAAATTAAGGTATTCAGACTAAATTGAGAAATGAAATTTCATTTCATTCATTCCCCAGCACTCGGTAGTCTGAGAAATGCAGTTGGCATCATCAGTAAATGAGTCATGTTAGGAGAGGCCAGACATTCAGCATCGAGTACTGGAAGCCTTCCTGTGCCCTGCTCAGATAATGAAATCTTCTGAAAAAGCTATGATGTATTCTGTCTATGAAATGTTTTTCCCTATTTCATAAACTTCAGGATATGATTCAAGGCAACCAGAAGAGTTCAGTGTGGGATAATCTTAACGTTATAAAGCCTGTGATGATGGATTAGGAATTATGAGGTTTATGGATGCAACCTTTCAAATATCCTTCAAAATTGTTCCTGTAGATTAAACTTGGTATGCTATGTTGTATATGAAAGAATAGAAATAAAAGATATATCTGATTTTCTGACTCTTTTATACAAAGAATAAATGAATAGGTGGAAAACTAGCGTTACAATGAGACAAAATTATAACAACAAACACTGACATCAGAAAATGTGATGTGACAAGCCATCTGTCCTAGACATCACCACCCTTCACTAGCAAGAAGAACGTCTGCCTCCGCCCCATGTATAGATAGTGCTTCTCACTTAGTGTGCTTACTTATAGATCTGGTTAAAATTCAGATTTTGACTCAGTAGTTCTAGGGTGGGCCTGAGTTTCTGCATTTCAATAACATTCTAGGTGAGGGTTTCCCAATCTTAACACTATTAACATTTTGGACCAAGTAATTCTTTGTTTTGAGGGCCTATCCTGTGCAGTATGGGATATTCAGCAGCCTCCATGGTCTTTACCCACTAGATGCCAGTATGACTCCCCTGGCCAGACATGATATTCAAAAATGCTTCCAGATATTGCTGAGTGTTCCCTAGAGGACAAAATCACCCCCAGTTGGGAACCACTGTCTTAGGGGATGCTGACGCTGCTGGTCCTGAGGAAAGACGTTTTTGGAGGGCTTTGTTTGGGCTCTCTATTCATTATGCACCTCTACACAGAGTGAGGGGTAGAGGGGGCCAAGGAAAGGACCTATTCTGAGACTAGGTTCCCCTTCGTGGCCAAGCTCTAGGTAACTAGGACCTGGGAATTTCCTGCTAAAATGATCCATGCCTGCTTCTAAGATTTATGAAGCTTCTTCACTGGGTCTGATTTCCCAAGGATGACCATGTCACAGATGTATATAGCCCCATGGAGACACTTTGGGGAGGTGTGGACTGAACTTGGACATGAGTGCAGGGATGTCCACATGCATGCAGTCCTATCACAGTGCAGAAAGAATTAAAAAGGAGAAGAAAAGGATATGGAAGAGTTGCGGGATGATGGTTGAGAAGTGATCCCCCCATAGTGCCATATTGTGGTGCAGAAACTCTAACATTCTAAGTTCAAGCTTGACTTTACAGCTCATTATGAAGGAATGCTTATCAAAATAGGAGGATGAAACTTTTAGTGTGTCGTATATGAGTCTTCATTTATCCTTACCTTAGACCCAAGAAATACTAGGGTTGGCCTAGTTTCAGGGCTGGTGGAGAATTCTGGATGTTCAACACCAAGATAAAGTCTTGATTAGCAGGAGAGTATCTTACTATAAGAGAAAGTTCTAGTATATATATATATATTTCTTAACATGGAAGATAAGTTGGAAATCATAAAACAGGAAAAAACTTAAAGCTTAACTTGGAACACATAGTTCCTTGTGAGTCTATCTTACTCAAAGACCATTTCCTTTGTAATATACCAGGCAAGGGTAACTTTTTCTGTGAAGCGTCAGTAAATATTTTTGACCTTTGCAAGCCAAATGGCCCTGTTGCAACTACTCAACTCTGTTGTAGCTTGAAAGCAGCCATAGATAATACATAAAAAAATGGGGATGACTATCTTCCAATCAAACTTTCTTTACAAAAACTGATGGTAGTTTGCTAACACCTGTGCTGTATTCTCTCTCAAGACAGAGGGACTTTCAAGTAACATGTTAGCGAGGCATAATATTAAGTGTTGGAAGACAACTTCTCAACACATGTTAAAAATCAAACCATACACTGTGTAGAGAATACAGATAAAAACACAACAGTAGTTTTTTTTGTAACGTATTTCATCTTCCTTTTGACCACCTGGCCTCAGAATCTTGACTATAATAGCATTCATCTTTCATTTAGATCTGCTTAGCTATGTGTAATGATATGTAGAGGTGTTCTGTAACGCGAGACATAAAGATATATAGACAAGGGGCCGGCCCAGTGGCGCGGCAGTTAAGTTCGCACGTTCTGCTTCTCCGGGCCCAGGGTTCGCCGGTTCGGATCCTGGGTGCGGACACGGCGCCACTTGGTACACCATGCTGTGGTAGGCGTCCCACATATAAAGTAGAGGAAGATGGGCATGGATGTTAGCTCAGGGCCAGCCTTCCTCTGCAAAAAAGAGGAGGACTGGCAGTAGTTAGCTCAGGGCTAATCTTCCTAAAAAAAACCCAGATATACAGACAAACATAACCTAATAAATAAATAACCAAAACTGACTGAATGCATGCTCTCAAACTAAAACCTTATATAATGAATATTCAGTTACTGTAAGTATGGTGTGAATGAATCAAACATCAATAAATGAGTGACTTGAACATGAGTTCCAAACTGGTGCAAACCTTTAAAGTGAAGTCACTAAGGAACTTACATTTCCTTTGGTCATGTCTGAATTAATTATCCACTTGTTTTGTCAATACAGGTCTATGTATTGTACTGTTCTTACCTCCTCTCAGTCTATGCGGGGATACCCCTTTCAAATATTGGGTGATTCATTACTTCTTGAAGAGAGTTTTCAACCTTTGTTCACCTGACCTTTTTAAGGTTCCTTCAAGTAGGGGCCCTTTATCAACAGTGTTTCTAAAGATGCTAGGTGCCCTTCATTATGCTCTGCTAAAACTCTCTCATCAATAAGTTAATTACTTAGCAAATGGGATCTCTCTGTGTTTCCTTAGTACATTTGATCTCTCTTTAGCCTAACTCTCCATGCTCTGTTGGGTTAATTTTATGCTTGTTTTGTGCCCAATTTATGACTGTTCTAAGGCTAAGCAGAAAGGAGGTGCGTACTATGATCTCCTTCTGTTGGAGAGGAGTAAATTCTTAATCACAGTGTGAGCTGAAAACTGATATCCCTATTGGGAAGAAATATGGAGGGGATCCCATTTCTGAAGTATCTTTCCTGGAGCTGCAGGTCTCCAACTGGTGGGCCACCAATGCCATTAAAAAGTACCATAATTAGAATTACCCCTTTCCTTCATTCTGTAACCCCCTCTAGTTTCTTAATAATTTTTATACAAGGATCTAAAGATATTGATTAGTTCATAGTAGAACATCTTTCTAAGAGAGTGTCTTTTTTCTTAAATAGACTTTTATTTTTTATAGTAGTTTCAGGTCCTAGCAAAACGGAGAGGAAAGTATAGAGATTTCCCATATACCCTCTACCCTCACACATGCGTAACCTCTCCCATTATCAATATCCTCCACCAGAGTGATACATTTGTTACAATTGATGAAGAAAGTGTCTTTTTACCTTAAGACGTCCATATAAAACCACACAACCATGACCCATCCAGCAAGACAAAAAAAAAAAAATGAATTAAAAATTGAAAATGAGGACTATGCTCTCATTCTCTATCTTTCACTTGCAATATGCATCAGGTTCTGTTGTGGGGAAGGAGGCAGGCTGATAAAACATTTGCAAGGCAGTGAAAATGTTTTCAGGCTGAAATATTCAAAAATACATCTTCAAGGCCAAGAGGAAATATATTATACAAAGTACACCGAGAAAAGTGCTCCCAAGATAGAAAACCAAGGTTCTTTGCTCATTTCTACCTAA
The DNA here is from genome assembly GCF_041296235.1 of Equus asinus. Lineage (NCBI taxonomy): Eukaryota > Metazoa > Chordata > Mammalia > Perissodactyla > Equidae > Equus > Equus asinus. Next base: position 5,279,205 of record NC_091806.1, on the reverse strand, counting down.
AACAGCTTTAAGGTCTTCATTCTTCTTTTTCTGTAGCTAATACATTTCCAAAACTCTGCAATTATCACACATGAGTAAAGCAGCGGAAATGTGCTATGCTTTCCACAGCACTTCTCAGCCTAGCCTTGATAATAATAATGGTGATGGACAGGAGTTTTATTTCTGGAAGCACAGTCACCATGTAAAACCAAATTATCAGATTTCAGGGCCAAAAAGAACATTTTGTTGGCTGTAATAGTTATAAATCATTCCTATCTAGACTCCTGGAAGTTGTGGCTTTTAGCAAAGAAATATATCAAATGTAGTTTAATATTGATTTTTTTTTTCCTTTGGAAATGCATTTCTACCAAGGGGTCCCCAAAGCTTAGTAAATCTACATGTAGTTCTCATGTAGGCTAGAGTTACACTTTCCCCTTTATTTTGTTGAGAAATGTTTGTGACAGTTCATTCAATTTATTCTCCCAAACTTGACTTGCTATTTATAGGAGTGCATCATGAGGGAATGGGACCTCAGATTTACTGGGAACATCAGAATGTTCATACTGAAAAGGATTGAATGATCCCTTGAGTGAATGCAACACTGCACAGCTCCCTCTTGAAGCTCCTTCCTGGAAGAAGTGTCTTATACATGGGTTACCATACTTTGTCATGTTTGGCCCCATCACTCCAGCCATAGGTGATTGGACTAGGTCTAAGTACCTGGAAAAAAAAGAATCCACCAATAGGCTGTACAGATGTCTTACTGGATTTTGTCTTAAAATACAAAGGTATATTAAAGCTATTGATATATAGATGTCATAAGGAAACGAAAGGTATAAATAAGCATAAGCCTTAAAGTACAACAAACTTTAGATTAACTACATTCCATAGAACTTTCCACACGACGTTCATAAGCAAGAAAAATGATTTCCATCCTAACACAAATATGGGAAATTCTGAGTTAAATGAACTTGAATGGGTTTATTTATTACAAGTCTTCTCAGAAAGTTTAAAATACAAAAATGAATTGTGAATCTCTATGGAAAGTAGTATCCAAAACTTTGGCTATAGATCTTAGGTTGTTTTTTAAATGAGTTTGTTAAAATGTTATAGACCACTAGATTCACATTAATACAGTTGAGAAAATACTGAATTAGTCGAAGAATGTGAGAGAGCAAGAGATTTTAAAAACAATGTCAGAATCACTGAACCTCTTACATTGGTGGAAGGGTAAAGTTGGCTAAAACAGAGAACAATGAACACAGGTTGCAGGCGCATAACATGATACTTTTTTCACTATTGCCTTTCTTAAAAAATATTTATTGCTACCAAATTATGCTTCACTTTTATGAAGAATTGCTCTGAAATTTTGGAACTCTTATTGTTCTGTTATTCTTATAGAAACACTCAGTTGAGTATATTAGATCAACATAGAGCAACTTATCTAGTTCAGAGTTCCGACTGAGAATAGACTCTTTGCTCTAATTGAGTAGACATTTGAATGGAGACTTTCAGTGAATGCACAAGCTGTGGATAAAACAATTACAAACTTAATTGTTGCCTCCTGCCTTTTCTCGATTCATTGGTGAAGAAACAAGGTTGGAGCCTTCCTACTGCAATTAGAGAAAGAAAGTGGAGAATTGTCAGGCCGTGTTCTGGTAGTATTTGTGGACAAAAAAACAGGGCCTTCCCTAGGCTTACCAGAATGGTAGAGAATACTAATTGTCTAATCATTGTCATTTTCTCCTTCTTCCTTCTCAAAGGGCCCCCATCACCACCACCACCACCACCATCACACAAAAGTATTGGAGGTGACAATGTGCCTCATTAAAAAGTCTTATTTCTCAGTTTTCTTTGTAGATGTGTGTGGGCGATAAAATATCAATAGAAGTAGAAGGCTGGAGATTTTTAGAAAGCCTTTTTTGCCCTTACACTTTCACTTCTGCCTGTTATCTAGAATGTGGATGTGATGGCTTACACGTCAGCAGCCTTGCTGAGGTCAAGAGAAAAAGGCCAAGACTACTGTACAAACCATAAATATAACATGTTTAAGTAGCTGCTGAAACAAAGCCAGAATCCACCTACCTCTGGATATCTGATTGAACAAAGGATGTGAACTCTCACATGAAGATTACTCTCTTCATGTAATCATTTACTCTTAAGTGTTTTGAGGTCTTTGTTTATAACTGCCTAACCCAGTTACTAACTTGTAGAGGAGATGATAGCTGTTCTCACTAGCTACAACAGGTAAGCAAAGACTGGGGCTCTGTCGTGTTACCCAAGACTGCTCCAAATTTACAGCCATAAGGCATTCGTGTTTCTGACAATAGCTAAGTTTAATCTTGCCTAGTAATTACAATGTCCAGCCATTTAGAGGTTATTGGGCCACCTAGACACAGGAAACATATTTTAAATCTAGAGCTAACGTTCTTCATGCCCTCAATTGAGTCACAGCCTTTTCACTTGAGTCCTAACGACTGAATTAAAATCAATTTCCATCAGTTTGTTTTACATTTGAGGCTTACAGAATCCCACTAATCGAAAATATAACTTCATAATGAAAGAGAAAACTTCCTTTTCAGAGAACCATGTCAATACTGGGGAGATCCTGAATGTAAGTTCCACGAAACTTCAAGAGCCTAGCTAACACAGAGCAGAAACTGATTTCTTCCTTATATCACATAAGACGGATTGTTGAAATGAAAACAAATGATGTCCTGGTTTATTTTCATTTTCTCTCATGGCATGACTTGAGTTAGATTTTTACTAATATTTGGAGAAGAGACTGCTGTAAGGAGGCAGATTATTTACACTTGTAAATTATATATATATAAATTATATCCACTAGCAATCCAAGCAATCCAGCATGCCTTTGTGCAGAGTATACTGAAGGGAGAAGAATGTCTTCTTAGAACAAGCAAGGGCAGAATATTTAAGATATGGATACAGCACAGAAAGTGAGAGATTGCGCTGACATATAACTCTTAGTTCTATAAGATATGTCTACACCTATAACTAGCTATCTACAGATAGAAGTATTGATATATGGATAAGTATTTGCAATGAGAATGTTGCAGAAACTTGAGTTTTGGAATGCAATCAGGAAAGCCATTTATTTTTGTCACCCACTGTCACTTTAAAATGTATTCAGAGGGAGAAATTTCCTCTCTGCCATTGGATAAAACACTGGCAGATCCCCATGCCTTTTCTTGTCGCTCATAAATAGTAGGCTATGGACTAATTTAACTAACAAATCTTAGTCTTGATTATGAAAATTAGGGTACATTATTCATCACTTCAATTCTTATTCAACCGTAAGACCACTGAGCCAGACTTCCCAGCGAGGGCCTTAGTGTACTAATTTCATTTGCTCCCGACCTCCTGGTGCTCCAGGTAGAGAGAACCAAGCAGAATTTCTTCCTGTCTAACTTTTCTTTGCATTCTTTTGACTTTGTGGTTAATTAAGGTAGAAACACTTTTACGCGGGAATATTCTTGATTTCTCTGGTGGATACCATGTGGGTCCCTGTGATTTTGATTCCCAAACTGACTCTACTTCAACAGGTTGCTCCTGTCCTCACCTTGGACTCCGGCTTCTGGTACTTCACTCCTCGTGGACTATCTCTTTTAAAAGCCCCCGTATTTTCTAGCAGAAACCGTGTTATACAAGTTCCCTCTAAAATGGTGTCGTGCGGTATGCCTACCACTAGTACTATGTTTGATCCCCAAGATTCATGTCAATGAACACACTTCTGGAGGGGAGTGCAATCAGTTCTTCCTGAGCAACCCTTCACTTTGTGGAACCTGCTGCCTCAGGGCAATAGCCGTTCTCCACCTTTAGAATCCTCTAACATTATGTCCTTTGAAATGGAATACATAAAAATAGGAAATGTGTAACAATTCTAACAGTTGGTTAACTGGTTTTGGTCTTGGTTGCATGGAAGCTTTAATTACCTTCCTTTATATTTTCCAAATTTTCTTCACGAATGCTTACAAAGATCCTCTTCTTGACCAAACTCTAGCCAGGGTCCTCTGAGCCCTCTTCTTGACTAAGTCTTAACCTTGCCCTAAAAAGACTTGAACAAACATTAACTTGGTTTCTAAGAGCCCAAGTTCACATCCCTAGGATGATCTAGGCCACATTAAGGTGCCTGCCTAAGAAAACCCACGGCTGCCAAAAGAATTTACTGTTTGTTCCAGCAACACCTGATGATAGGGCTCCTGTCTCCCAACCTCCATGAGAGGATAGGGGCCAACTTTGATAAGCACCAGTTAGAAAACGTAAATATTTATCATATGGACCAACCACCCCTTCTCACTTTTTGTAATTTTTTACTTCTTTGGCTCTACTGATCCCCTGTTCAGCCCCCACCCTATTCCCTGATTTGCCCTTTAAAATGTCCAAAGTGACAATAAGTTGAGTTCATGCTGGACCCTTTTCCCTGTTGCAATAGTATATTACTGATTCAAATCTGTCCTTACCACTTTAACTGCTGTCCAGCTTTGTTTATCTTTGCCACATACATTACGTTTAAAACAATGATTTAAAAAAAAGAACCAATACAAAATATAATGCATGTGACAGTTAACTCAAAATACTTTTTTTTTTTTTTTCTGAGAAAGATTCGCCCTGAGTTAATATCTGTTGCCAATCTTTCTCTTTTTGCTTGAGGAAGAGTTACCCTGAGCTAACATCTATGGCAATCTTCTTCTATTTTGTATGTGGGTTGCTGCCACAGCACGGCTGCCAGTGAGTGGAGTATCTGTGCACCCAGGAACCAAGCCCAGGTCGCTGAAGCAGAGTGTACCAAACTTGGCCACGGGGCCGGCCCCCTCAAAGTTTTAATTAGATAATGCTAGTTTACGTATAAAAGATTTTGAAGAAAGCTCTAAACAGTGAAATCAGCTTAGACGAGAAGCAAAAATCTGAGTGTGAGGAAGCATTTTACGGCAAATGCATGCTCAAAAGACCAGAGATGAGAAAGGTAACAAATCACTTCAAACAGTTAGAAAGTCATGTAGAAAAAGAAGAAGCCAGTATTTCTAACTTATTTACATAGGTATCTTCTTTATATCCTAGCATATTATCTAGCACGCGATCAGCCTTAGTAACGGTATTTCTAATGAATAAGTGAATCACAGGGAGAAATTATTATTTATTTGTTTCAATATGAGAATAAAAAGGAAATCAGTGCTTTCTTTTTCAAAGCATAGCAAATATTTTCTTATACATGTGGATGTTGCCTATAGCAGGGCCAAAGACTATATGTTTTTACATGTTAAACACACACACAAGAAATTCTACAGCCTAGAGATAGTAAAGAAATATTTCCCCTCACCAAAGCTTCTTGGATCAATAATGTCGTGATTAAAAGTATGAACTTCCTGGTATAGATGATAGAAAAAAATGAAGAGATAAAATTGTAGAACATATTTTCATTCATAAAGCTTATTTTATTTATATAAGTAAATAAAATAAATATTTTAAATTTAAATATTTTAAATATTGAATTTGTAAAATTCATAAAAGTATTTTATTAACAAAATTGATGAATATGTGCTCATCAATATTTTATATATACATGTGTTTTAAATTATAATAGTAAATATACATAGAGAGAAAATGTTATATATTCATATATAAATTAAATATGTAGGTATTATGTCATATATATGATATTAGGAATAAATATATAGAGAGAGATACATAAAGGATCAAGATTTGCATACACAAATATATGAGCTTTATATATATACATATACATACAAATATATGTATTATACGTGTACCCTCAAAATTTATAGAAGATAAGGTAAAATAATTTCAGTGATAAACAGGGAAGGAAAGACAATAAACTGCATAAATTGGCTAAGGCATGGAAAATATAAAGGGCTTGCATCTTTCAAGGGGAGTTGTTCAGAATGTTAGGAGAATGATATAAAGCTCAAGGAAAACCTCCAAAGATGTAGGTCAATAGAAGAGTAGGATGGGGAACTGAGAGCTATCGCATGCTGTGTTGTTCCTGCGTACTGTGTAGATGCCACTGACCAGCACTGGCAGCACTGATTTGACCTGCTTCCTGAGAGCCGATGGTATTGTTTGGATCCACTCAAGTTATAAAATAGTGAAAAGCCATCTGGCTCTTTTGGTGCGATAAACTCTTATCTCTGGCTTCTCAGGCAACATGTTCTAACCAATTGAGGTTAATCTCAAGGACTACGTGCTCCATCAATCAGGACATTTAATTTCCAAGTAAACAAGAAACAATGGAAGAAAACCATAGGAGGATGAATTCATCAGCTATCCCATTTGTTGTCCCTGGAATACTGTTGTTTTGTTTTGCCTTCTCGGTCAAGGTAGTTCCCTTTAATTTGTGTATCTCTCCCAGAGCCTGTGTTTTAGGTAGATTTGTATTGAATTGTGAGACACCCCCCAAGAGTATGCCTGTATAATATAACTCCCCACCAATTTTTTCTAGGTATTTATAATGCATCCTAGGGGGTTGGGAAACTATATGGAGCTTTTGTTTTTCAGTTCCAAGTTGTAGAAAGGCTATTTAGGGGATAATTGTAGATCTGTACATCAAAGGTGACATACAGTGATGAAGCATACTAAATTATTCTTAAAACCAAAATTATTCTAGATCTTCCCACTGAAGATCTAAGATGTACTGCGGGAGGTCTTTCTCTTCAAATCGGTGTTAAAATCATTTTCCCTGTTTCAGACTACTTCTGAGAAATTATCTTTGTTTTTTTAAATGGTTTCAAATCAATTTTCTGATTTTCATCACAATAGTCTGTGTGCTGTGTAGGGCTGGTATAACCCTCATTTAATGCACATGGAAAATAAAGTCCAGAGATTTTAAGGTGACTTTTCATGGTCTAATAGCAGAGCTGTGATAATAACCACATACTCCTACTCCAAGTCCTACAGTATTTTCATTTTATCCAAAGCCATCATGTTACACAGCGGAGCTCCACTCTCTCCTCGCTGCTATTTGTTAGATAATTAGATTTGTCAAAAACCAGGTCTTGGAAACAATCTGGAGAATGTATGTCCTAAAATGACAAAACCCCTCTGAAAAAAGCCCTCTCTTCTCCAAGGAAGCATTGAACACAGATTTCAGATGCAAAATGTAGTGTAACTAATTTCATAAAACTCAAATCCTTTTTAAAGAGTTTATTTGAAATCCACATCCAACTAAGATTTTCTAGGTTCAAGGAACCTCGTGAAATGAAAAAATACTTTAAAATCACTATAAAACTGTCTTTCCCTCACCGAACCTTGAAATGTTTTTGTAATTTTTCTTTTCTGTCATTTTAGTTATAGGATCTGTTGGAAATTCCTTTCCTGGGTGTGAAATTTAGTTAAGCTTTATAGTAATGTAGTTTTTATCAATAAAAATAATTTAGACATCTGATTCTATCTCACACTCTCATTTTATTTCTGACTCAAGTAGTTTTGAGGAGCAGAAAAGCTAAGACAAACATAAAAATTAATTCTTATTAATCTTAATATTCTAGCAAAAGTTTTCAAAATTAAAGGAGAACTGAGTTCCTTCAATATACCATTTGGTATAGCAAAATTATCTTTGCCTCTGTACAATATCTATCTTTATTCCTGAAAGCATATGTGTATTTATGTATATTTATATATATATATATATATTTGTATACATAGCTCATAAAATACAAAACATAATTGGAAGAAAATTAGTGTGGGAGGACCTCAATCTACGTGATCTTAGAGTGCTGAGTTTTATCAATTGACTTGAACGAAAGAATCATTTTAAAAGCACTAGTGACTTTTTAAGGGAACCCTGCAATGAGTTCTTTTGTGATATGAATAACCCCTTCCATAATGCAAACACTCATTCCCTAACTCACAGTGTAATCAGCTTTCATTAACTGAAGCACAGCTATCTAGGCACGACCTTATCTTTGTAACAGCTGTCAAATAAATAAATAAACTCTTATTTTCAGTCAGTTTAATTCTATTCCTTCTGGTCCAACTGCAGAGGTGCACCTTTGTCAAAGGATAGCTGCATACAATGTGTCAGACAGGTAAACTTCTTGGAAATAACAGTGTCAGACAGATCAGCCTGGCATGAGGCTATCAGAAAAGAGGGCTCTTTTTGAAAATCTAGAATTACCAAGCTGCAAATGCAACTGGATTTCAATTATTGGCTGCAGCTTTTAGAGAGGCACTGTTATGTTGTGGGCTCTTCCTTTTCCATTTATATCCAGGAAACAATCACTGTCAGTGTCATGCACATAAAATACGAATGACAGTGATGTATGAATACCAAGATGGGCACACCAAAGGCAGCCACAGTGGGGGTTCTGAGGAAAGGGCAGAGCTTGGGAGGTGAGATGAAGCTAAAAGTGATAGATCTTGGCAAAAGATAGATGGAGGGAATAAAAAAAGAGAGAGAGAGAGAAAGACCCCAGGGTCTACAATTTAAGAAAAGGTGGCAATCCATAGAGAAAAGCCTTAGAGGAAGAATGAATAGTTTTGCCTTGACATTATAAAGCAATAAATGCATATATGTCATTTACCCGAAGCCTCTATGTATATAAGCTTGACAAAGTAATGACGACAACCAAACAGTAATAGCTGGTAGTATGAAAAAAACAGTTCGTTTTAAAAATAAAAGTGTATATTTTCCTCTATTGTGTTTTGAATGTTCTGCAAGAAATAGAAGTCTTGATCCTTTAAGAAGTTGAGTCTTTGTAGACTGATATGGAACAAATAGGAGGCTGGTAGTTCCTAGTAAAAGAATCGATTCCATTATGAAATGGAAATACTGGCTTCAAAGAGCATGGAGCTGGACAGGTATAGACATGTAGAAAATCATGAAATGACTTCATTCTGGCTGGGAAAAGATTATCACAGAGAAATTGGAAATCTTGATCTTTCCTTCTCTTTCTCTCTCTCTCCTCCTGTCTGTTTTCCCTTGAATATGAAGCTGCATAGAGCAAAATGTCAGTCTTTTATGTCAAAAGGACAGACTAGGATTGGATAGTTAGATGTACAGAGTTAAGTACAGACTAGCGCAATGAAAAAATCATATTTTGTAGCCGGAAGATACATCAAAGATTACTAAGCTCACTACTGTAGTTTCAAGATGAGAAGACCATGGCCTGGGAAATAGAAGTGAGGTACCACATCTTATCAGTGGGAGAGATGGAAGCACATATGACTTAGGCATTTGTCATTTTAGAAGACTAAGCGTATTTTTTCTTTTTTAAAGATTGGCACCTGAGCTAACAACTGTTGCCAATCTTCCCTTTTTTTTTTTTTTCTGCTTTATCTCCCCAAACCCCCCAGTACACAGTTGTATATCCTAGTTGCAGGTCCTTCTAGTTGTGGCTTGTGGGACGCCACCTCAACGTGGCCTGATGAGCAGTGCCATGTCCTTGCCCAGGATCCAAACCCTGGGCCGCCGCAGCGGAGCGCGCAAACTTAACCACTCGGCCACGGAGCCGACTCCTAAGCATATTTTAAAATTCATAATCTTTAGATAAATATTTCTTACCTTGTGTGATAGTGCTCTTTTCGGGCCTTTCTAGCCAACCTTTGAGCACAGACTGCTGCGATGGTCTGAAATGCATAATCTGAGGCAGCAAACTCAAGTCTGGGTCCATTGAAAGAGTAAAATGTATCCAACCATTATGGGAAAAGTTGATGTCCAGCAATCCCAACAGATAGGTGGTTGACTTTAGAATGAGACTCGGCTTCTAGTGTTAACTCAGATGTAAAATGAAAAGAAAAGACTAGAGTCTAAACAAGACCAAGCACGTGACCTCAAGAGGTCATATTGGTAGGTCCAAACCGTAGACCCACTGGGATATGATCATTACCTTCAGGATAGATGGATGATGTGATGTTAGCCTCTATCTTTGTGTGAAGGATTCTTCTCAGTAAGAATTGATAAATATTAGCAAGAAAATGCTACTCTCCAGGGCATGACAGCTCTTCATAATCATTGATGATGGTATGCAACAGATCAAAGAATGCGTGTAAGTGTGCAAACACTCATTCATTGCCAGGATCCATTTTATCTCTAAAAAAAGTGATATTATCAGAAGATCCTAATTTCTCCAAGTGAGGGTGTGTGTAAGCATTCAAATTGGAGACATTTTGATAGAATTAAATTGTTTTACATAAGAAAAGGGATTAGGGAAAGGAGAGATCCTGGAAGCTGGGGAAGGCTGCAGCAAAGCTGCAGGGAGATACAGGATCGAGAATTTGGGGACAGTAGTGGGAGATCCTTTAAAATGGAAAAAGAATATAAGGTGGGAGAAAGACAAAGCAGAGGTATGTTTTCCAGAACTTTGATTCATTTTTGTGCTGTGGGTTGTAACATTCTACTAGCTTCTGTATTCTCAAGGAACCACTTACTCAACAATGCTTTGGGGCCTGGATTTATGTTGATTATTCAGGTGTGAGGAGGTGCTGAGAAAAATTTCCAGGTAAGGAAAAACATGAACCCTGGGCCACCAAGGGTATAGAGACGAATGTGGTTATTGTCAGAGAAGTAGACTTTGAGAAGAGGCACAATGATCACCATTTTCAACAACCTATTTATACCTTCGAATTTTACCCCCAACTTTAATTAGTCATCTTCTTGGTCCTGAGATTTTTAATAAATTTTACTTACTTTACTTTAGAGAGCAAGTACATGAAAATATGTGCTCAAGCTTTATACCTTATCTATTGGGAACCCAGCAGTGTTGAATGTGAAACCAAATAACTCAGGGAAAATTAATTTAATAAAGGTACAGAGTTTGGAAAGCTAATCAAAAGATTTTAGCTGCCTTGCCAGTTAAGACTCAGCAATCGCTGTTAGATGAGCTTTGTGTAAAGGCTCAGCATAAGGAGTTCACGGGTCAGCCAGTGATGCCTCATAATGAGGGAAAAGGAGTGAGGGGTTACACCCTGGCCCCATGTTTCTTGATCCCGGGGAAGAAAACGCTGTCATAAGCAAACCTTAGGAGACTCCAATTTTCAAAAGCTACACAAACATTACCAGGAGGATAAGGACCACAGACTTATAGCACCCCTAAAATTTTTTTAATATAAAGACTTACAGTTTGAATTCACTATAAATTAGGCTCTTGACAAATGTTTCCAGATAAGTGTGCACAGTAGTTCTAGATCCAGAAATCCTATTTCAGCTGGTAAAGTCTTTTAGAGCAGTTTACCAATGCTGGGTTTTCTAATAGTTTGAGGAGAACCTCAAAAAAATTCTTAAGACTGATAGCAAAAACAGTAAGCTAAAGACAAAAAGACTGGACAAATTTCTATTGTAACAAATTTGTGGAGCAAAAACATTATATATATAAATTTATGGTATGTATAAAACTTACATATATATATACACACATATACATACACATTGGCATATATATATTCTGAAATGATCCCAGAGAGCTGGGTTTTTAGGTTAAACAACACAGCTCCATGGGATTATTTCATAATTGTTATGGAGTAGGAGGGAGTTTGAAAAGCATATTCAATAACATAAATTTATATTAAGAAAATAAAACACAAAAAAAGAAAAACACTCCCAAAACATACACACGTAGGAAACACACACACACAAACACATGCAGACAAAGTAAATCTCTACAAAATCTTTTTGGCTGAGGGAGAATTACAGAAGGTAAGGAGATATTTAGCATTGATACTTTGTGTGACATATTTATTTACTTTAACGTTAAAGTGTAACTCGCCTGTGTATTTAATATTTTTGTGTATGTAGTGCAAGCTAAACTACTATTTCTTTATCATATCATATATAAGGGTTTCTTCATGATTTTAAGTGGCTGTATATTTTATTTTTAAAGACAGCTTGGCATTCTAAATACTATTAGTTTTATCAACCAAAATTGCCTTTTGCTCTCCAAACTTATTATATCTTCTATTTTGAACATTCCATAAGTATTTATCCTGATTCTGAGAGCTAAAAATGAGAGATTTATTCAAGTAACATCATTTGTATCTGACATCCGAGCCTCAGGTACCATTAAATGTTGCTGAGAATTAGGCTGCAGATGTAACTACATAGGAACAAACATACATCAAGCTTCCAAAAAAGTATGCCTGGAAGAATTCCACTACCCACCAGTCTCCATCTATAGCCTTTGTTGCTCTGCAAATGCAGCCATAGAAAGTAGAGAAAATACATATCTTCCCACATTTCAAATATGAGGCCCAAGTCTACTCATAGAGTCACTTACAACTACTATATAATGACCCCACATGGGGGTCTGGACCTGAACAAGATTGAGGCAAGTCATGCAAAGTTTATTTAAGGATGACAGAAGAAAAGAGTAATCGAGTTTTTGAATTATAGAGTAACTCCCTAAAACGTAGGAGAATAAGTAGTGACACATTATCAAGATCTAGGAGGAAAGCTGAAAAAAAATAAGTAAACTGATCCTTTATTCTAAAATATTTAATGCCTTAGCTCACTGGAAAAATTTTTGAAACATTTCATTCTTGGTGCTCCTAAATATTTACTTGAGAAGGAATTGGAAGCAATTTCAGATATTGTCAAGCACCATATGGAAAACTTCAATAAGGATGTCAAATTGCAAGTTTTTCAAAATGTAAAGGCATTGCATTTTGTCTTTTGGGTTTCATTTTTGGTATTTATAATAAATTAGTCATAAAATAATTTCCCCTCAATTTCTTTTTTTATGTGGATTGCATGGCTAATATGTCATTGAAGAACTGATATCATTTTATAAATTGATGAAGACTACCATGAAAGCTGATGAATTCTTTGGATCAAATGACACGTAATTGGGGTGGGGGAGGCATATGGGGAACTGAACCCCAGTGGCACTTCAAAATGCTGCATTGCTGACTCGCGTTTTTGTTAAAATCAAAAGAAAAATGTTCCCTGTTTTCAGGATGAAATCTGTCACTCACCATCAAGCCTTGGTTTTCAAAATTTCATGTCTCATAAAATCTAAGGGAAAATCTGAACTTTATAATCAAATAATACAATTATATTGGAGAAAAAAAGAGATATTCAAGACTGAACCATTTGCCTTATTTTTTAAATATTACAAGGCAAAATAGAAGTATTTTATTCTAAACTAAGGTTCATTGGTTTTTAAAAGGAAATATACTAAAATATGCAATTGCTTTAAATTTAGAACACCAAGGTAGGGTGAAAGGAAAATCTTGACTGTTTCAATTACGCAGATGCAGAGGAACATTAATTGACTAACTAATACAGTCTTAAAAAAAATGACAGCTTACAAGAGCATTAGACAAACTTGATAGCTATGTTTGAAGATTCGAAAACATTGGAGAACTTGAAACTTGAAGTGTCAACAGAAAGATTATAGAATATTATTTATATTTTGGATATTTGTAAAAAATACTAAAAAGTAGTGATAAAGTTCTCTTTATTTTATTGATTTGATGAAGTGCCCAGGGACAAGGCTCTTTAACATGATTTTTATGGGAAAAAAAATCAAATTTCCATACCTTCCTTTAGGATGACTTCAGGTAAACGTTTCCCTATGTTTTGACTGAGCACCCCATTTGCAAGTTGTTAAAAAGCCACAAAGGATAAGTATTGTGAGATTTTGTTAAAATTATCTTTACTCAGTGACCTTTTATTTTATCTCAAATACATGTAAGGTAATAAAAAGTTAGCAATGATGAATGCAACCATTATCTATCAATTGTTACACAATTGACAATAAAAATATATTATTCACATTATTAACTCTATTTTCTTTCATTCCTACCTCTATCCAAGTAATTTTTAAGGGTACAGCAACTGAAACTGGTTTCAAACTTGTATAGTTTAGTAGCTTATATGAAAAATAAAGAAACACATACCCGGTTTCCTTCTAGCTTATAAACCAGATCAATAGGTGTGTATTTAGAATGAATGGAATGAAGCTAATGCTTCAGAAAGCCCTCACTCATATAGGCCGTAATTGTTTCCCTAAAAATGAGTTCTCATCGTCAAGCATCTTTGTAAAATATACAAAAGCAGGGCATTTTAACAACAATTTTTTAAGACCTTAAAAAGAGTCTTTCCACTCCAATTTCCCATCTGTCACACTCTCCTTTCTGGCAGGTGACTCATAATACATCTGGGATGGTAAGAAGAGGTGATGAAGGAAAACATACCTAAAAGTGTACAAAAAAATTAATACATAATTAAAATTTGTTATAGGTTTGCTCTTCTGCTAGGCTCTTGGGAGATAGTCTCATTTATCTTTCATTAAAATACTGCGAATCATATAGCCTTGTAGTTATTTAAAATAAATGATTTTCAGAATAAAGGTAATATGCTTAATTTATTAATCAAGATATGGACTCAGACGATATTATTTTAAATGTCTATAATGCTTAAATTTTTTACTTTGATGGAATATTAATTACTAAGTGACAGATTCGACAGAAAGAAAATTTATAATTCATTTAAAAAGGTGTTTTTTACTTGTTTTGCCCGAGCTATTGGTTGAAGTTTCCATTAAAATTAGAGAAATAAAACTGAGAAAACCAGAGATATTTGTAGACCATCAGTTCTGAGGAATTTGAGACAACAGAAAGCAGATGGAATTAGATGTACGTAGATAGATCGTACGTATATGACATTTACCGACCTCACATATGAAATATGTCTCACATAAAAGAAGACACCAAAAGCAATTACGAATCTTTCCAGGGAAAACGTGGAGCGTCCACATATTTGGAGACAATAAATCCACAGGACAGTGTCTTCCTTTAACGTTTAAGAACCACATCGCAACCCTAGAGAGCGTTGTGCCCATTTCCTTCTCTCTGCAGAAGGTATCCAAGAAAGCGGGTAATATGCTGGAAGAAGATGCTTAGTGGCGGTATTAAGCCTAAAGAGGGAAACAGAGAAGAACTTCATAAGACTCTACAACAAGTTTAGAGCAGGAAAAACTTGGAAAACCGGAGCTCCAGCACAAAATGAATTAAACCAAAGCACTTCCTACACAAAGATATTTTTTGGTTTGTTTTAATCCAACGATTTCGTGCCAGGAATTGAATACTACCTAAATTTGAGGAAACGAATGATAAAGGCTAAGTATATGATAGTTTTAACCACTGAGAGACACACACACACACACACACACACACACACACACAACCACACAGGAGTCACGTGTGTGCCCTCCACCAGTAGGAATGACTTGGAGAATGGAAGCAGCGGGGAAGAGGCTTTTCTTTGTTCTTATTTCTGTTACTGTATCACTCTGTATATTGCTTCTATTTTGATAATTTTCTCTTAAATTCCTATTTTTGCGTTTGTGTACTTGTATGACTATTACTTAAAACGTCGCTTTAGCATCTGACCACTAGGGGGCACCCTCATTGCACATATTACTGTACAATCGGTACAGCAGGGACCTTAAGAGGAAATGCAGTGAAAGGAATTTTATTATTGGCTAATTTCAATTCTGAATTTGTTTTGCTAGGGTCATTTTTTGTAACCTCTGACACAAGAATTTGATAGCACTACATTCTTCATTGTGAGACGTATTTGATATCATTACGTTCTTCATTGTGAAATGTAAAAGTCACTTTTCCTAAGTGCCGTTAATGTTCAGATACCTGGGAGTGTTTTCTGAGAGAACAGAAATCTGAGCTTAAATAGCTCCTTCTAATCTTGCATCAGATTTCTCTTCTCTTCAGGAAACATACAAACCCTGATCGGTATGTGGCATCAAATTATTTCAGTTTCACATAGCTGCTTATCTTTATTCTTTAGCAGTTTAAAGAAAATATCTAAAACTTGTATAAGCTGATTAACATATATTATAATATTCAAAATATTCAAAATTTCAATGTGGAAATAAAATTTGTTAGCCTATTTAACGTAAAAGTCAAATTTTATTATGTTATCACTAGTGCAAAGAACTGATTCTTGTATTTGTTAATCTACTATGCCTTTTTAAACATTCTTAATAACACATTTTAATTCAAATTTTCTATTACAATTACACTTACAAGTGACAGCTTGTCATAATGTTCTATTCTGGCCTCCCTCAACAAAATCATGACGTAATAACCCTTGAAATTTATACATAAAATTGATTATTATATTTCTGTGAGGGTAATGAAATTAAATGAACTCTGTTCCTTGTACCTAAGCAATTATCAATGCAAAAATTCAGAACCTTTACTAAATTATTAACATAAAAACTGTCTTTAGTGTTAGAGAAAGTTAGGAAAAATTTTGGAGGACTTTAAAATGTGGAAAAATTTCGTGGGTGTATTGTCTAGATTACCCATTCAGATTATCTATATCTTTCATGGTCTTTGAGCTATTTTGAAATCTCGTAAGTTGTAGAAAAAAATAAGAACACAAATGACTCTTGTCCATAAAATGGAAACTAGTTGCGTCTAGTGGAAGGCCTTTGGGTATCGTCCTGTAGAGAGGCCTTTTCTTTTGCAAGTTCATTTCAGGATTTCTTATTTCCTATGTATGTGTGCTGCTTAGGATTCTCCTTTGAACTGGTTTTAATGGTTCCCACATTCATCATTAAGTTTGCATCTTTGCCACATATTCACTCATATTTGCATAAGTCACGATTTTCTCATTTTTTGGCAATTATGTGTTAACAAGATATAAATTGACATGTTTATGATATAAATTAATGGTTGAGGACTCAGATCAACAAATATGGTCAGCTTCCATTCAAAGAAAAACTACTACAAAATTTAAAAATAATTTTTATAAAAAATGTCTACTAAAACCTGAATTCTTTTAAGTATATTCAAATACAACACTAGTTTCACCTAGACCAGCCTTTTAATGAGCTGTTTCCTTCCTCAGCCGTGGCTTTGAGAGCTCAGCTTTGCACACCAACACTGACAAATCCCCACAATCAATGTCAGTGTCATACACATCATACTTTTTAATAACTTAGAATAAAATGCATGTGAGTTTTACATATCTGCCATATACTTAGATAATAGGAGATGTAGAGAGATATATATTAGCACTATTGCAATATAATACAATCACATTTTTCCTCTACTTCTCTCCCAAATTCACTGCCTTCTGAATCCTATTCAACAGGTCTGAAAAATAAGTTTTATAGCACAGCACAAGTGTGGGGGGATTTATTTCCTGATATTCTCAAATTTGTGTTTCTGATGCTGTAGTTACATTTAGATGTATGACTGGGCAAGACGTACGAGTGTCAGCAAGAGTAGATCCTCAGTTGTAGGGCGTTACATGAGAGGACAAAAGGGCTTATTCTCCCTGATGATGGCCACGTTGCAGAGCCATTTAGAAATTTCAGCTTCAACGAAATACTATTCCTTCTAAAGTGAACAACTCTTGGGTCTAGTACGTGACGGCTCTACTTCCAAAGTTGGATCTATGTGTCCAATGGACACTGGCTGAGCATCATTAAGGTTCAAGCCAATAAGCAGTTGTCCATGACAACAATCTTTAGAAAGCCCTAAAATATCACTGGGATGCTAAGACATCACTGGCATATGAGCTGGTGAAGAAAATGTAGTTATCAGCCATAAGAGGATGTTAAGATGGGACTGTTACAGTTTGTCTCTACTGAAGCACAAAGGCACAGGACAAAACCTTCAGTGGCACAGACCACACATTCTAAATCAAGTGTAAAACGTCTGACAGAGGACTTGTAAAACAGATAAGACTTGTAAAAGGACTTGTAAGACTCTCAGTTAGTCTTAGCCCAGTGGTTCTTGAACAAGTGCAATTTTGCTCCCTAAGGGATATTGGCAATGATTAGAGACTTTTTTGATGGTCCAGACTTGGGTTGTTGGGGAAAGCTGCTACTGGAATCCAGCAGGTGGAGGCCAGAGATGTGCTGAAGATTCTGTAATGCTCATGACAGACGTCCATAATAAAAATGATTCCGCCCAAATATCAGTAGTGCTGATGCAGAGAAATCCTGGTGTAGCAGAACCATCATCTCATGATGCGGCCTAGTGAGGCTTGAGGATGGAGCAGAAGTGCAAGTCGGAGAAACAGAGAGGTTGACCAGACCTCCCACTTCACTGTTGTTCTTAGCTTGAAGCAGAACGAAGCTGTTGGAGAAGAATCAGGTTTTGGAAATTTATTTTTGATTAGTGGAGTAAAACTGTTTTGAGAACTAAAGTCATTTTAGAGGAATTTTCATTATCTAAATAAATGCCAAATTTATGGATTTCATTCAAGACACAAGGAAGAAAGAGTCCATAATTTGAGTTCTAAAGGACATTGAATGAAAGAATAAATTGCTTTCTGTTTTTATCTATTCCCCAGTGACAGGAGATGATAGATATACAACATCCAAGAAAGGATGGATCTAAGGAAGACGAGTCTTATTGCAAGGTCTTTTTTTGCTAAGTAAAGTATGCAAGTTAAGGTTAAGAGAAACGTGATATCTTTGGTAAGGTAAGTAGGGATTCTGCACTTCTGGCTATGATGTTATTTATTTTGTCCTTCTTCCACGAAATTAAATCATTTTAAGGATATCAGTAAAAAGTGGGGTGGGAGGGTCTTTTATCAGCCTGCCTGGGGCTTGGTTTGATCCCTTCCTTCCTGGGACAATTCACTTGTATTCCTTGCTACATGAGTTTATGACAGCTTATTTCTTAGATTGATCTTTGCTCATCTCTTTCTTCCTCAACACTGTGAATTTTTTCTTAAGCTTAAAAATTATTGCTCAGACTAGTTATTTTATCTACTCTCTGTGTAGGACCATTCTTAATTCATTAGTGATACAATTCATTCATTCTTTAATTTATTAATTCCTTCAACTGTTATTTATTGAACATCTTCTCTATGCAAAGAGCTCTCCTTAATGTTGTGTATTCAATAGTAGACAAAATAGCTCTAGTCTCTTTCCTTATGGGGCATACAGCATATTTTTATAACCATATTGAGTCCTAACAATGTACTTGCTATTGTAATAGGCATTGGGTGTATGCAGGTAAATAAAATTAGCATTGACCTAACCATCATGGAATTTAAAATCTAAAGTTCCAGAGTAATAGTGAATCAGGGTAGAAGAATATGGGTTCTGACATCAGTTGGAATGTTTCATAGTGTCATAATTAAGCATAATAATTTCTGGAGGTTTCTAATAGATACTCTATATTGTCAGAAAAATCATCTGAAACTTTCAAATAAGGCATAAAGGTGGGCAGCGTATCCTTTTAATGCCATCTGGGGCCAAAGGTCATCCAACAATTATCTAGGGGAGTTTCCTTAACTCAGTTCACAGTTCACTAGTTATTAAAGGTCCCAGACTCCATGTTAACTTGTAGACT
Organism: Equus asinus; assembly: GCF_041296235.1. NCBI lineage: Eukaryota > Metazoa > Chordata > Mammalia > Perissodactyla > Equidae > Equus > Equus asinus. The sequence goes on along the minus strand of NC_091806.1, from coordinate 5,259,915 downwards.
GTTTGGTCCGGTACTGATGCAAATAATTTCCCTCTGGTAGAACAGACAACTCTAAAAGTTTATGGCCCTGTTAGACACAAACCAGTTTTGTATCCAATCCAGAAATCTTTTTCTAGCATTGTTTATATGCATCTTGTCCATATGCTCTCTAAACTGGCCATAGCATCTTACTTGTTTCCACATTAAATAAAGCAAATTGTATTTAATTTTTATTTAAATATAGTGGATGTTTATTTTAATATTTATCTGAGAATCATGATTTTTACTTTTTTTGAAAATTACACCTAACGATATAGAGTTTAAGGCAAATACCTTTGTAGCTACTTGGTTAATAGGTTTTTAGTTTAATTGAGAATGGTTATTGAGGGCAGGACCCATGGTGTAGTGGCTAAGTTTGGGGCACTGTTTCAGTGGCCCAGCTTTGTGGGTTCCGACCCTGGGCTTGAACCTAGACCACTGATCAGCCGTGCTGTGGCAGCAATGCACATATAAAGTAGAGGAGGATTGGCACTGTTAGCTTAGGGCTAATCTTCCTCAAGCAAAAGAAGAAGATTGGCTAAAGATGTTAGCTCAGGAGTAATCTTCCTCAGCACACACACAAAAAATAAATAAAATAAAATAATGGTTATTAAAATTTATCAATTTATTATGTATGATGCCAATCAACGTGATGATAGAATTATCTTTTTAATCTCTTAAACTAGTGAAATATTACTAGTAACCCTGTTAATGTTGTACCATCCTTATACTCGTGAGATAAATAATATACTTAAAAAGTGTTATGTTAATGCGCTCCTAGGTACAATTAGGTAAAATTTTATCTAGAACTTTTGTGTCTAAATTAGTATTAGACTTTAGTTTCTTTTATTTTAATTTCATGTACTTCTGTTTACTGTTATTAAAGAAATACTTGGTAAACTTTCATTTTCCTCCTTATATTCTGAAATAGTTCAAGCAAAAAGGAAAGCCTGTGTCTTTAAGGTTTGAGAGAATTTTCCTTTCAGAAAATTTTAAATCTGTAATTACATTTTTAATTTTTTCTATGGATATTGGCCAACTCAATTTTCTACTTGACTTTAAGTCACTTTTTAAAATATAAACTGTCTTAATAAATTGCCCATTTTATCTGGATGACACATTTAATGGCATAAAGATATATATGGTATTATTTTATTAATTTAAACGTATTATAAAAGAAATACTTGTACATGTATCTGTCTGTGATTCCATTCTGCTGGTTGTTTACGCACATCTATGAGTTTAATTTTACATGAACTGTTAATAATAAGCATATTTTTTGTAACTTCCTAGTTTACATGTCTCAGTTTATGATATGCCCCCCAAGTCTTTCCATGTCACTTTATGTAAATCACCTTCATTTTTCTTTTAATGCTGCATGTTTTACATAGAAATTATAGAGTTTGTCCATCCATTTATACTATTGAAAGTGTAGGAGTTGTTCCATTTTTTTAAATTTTAGTAACGAGCAATGTTAAAGTAGATTTATTTTGCCATGCCTTGTGCACATATGATATTATTGCTGTAGAACAGATATCCAGAAGTTAATTATTGGATCAAACAGTTTGAATATTTTAAATCTTAAAAATAGTACAAAACTTTCTTCAAAGAAGACTTTATATCTCTATCAGTCTATCTCACCAACAATAGATATTATTAAACATATTGATTTTTTTAAGTTGCCAATATGATTAGTGAAATATGTATGTTGGTTAAAATTGCATTTTTCGGATTCTAATTTTTAAACTTTTTCTTGATTTTTTTCATCACATGTGTTTTCAAATAACTTTTCTCATTACTTTCATTAACTATAATATGCTTTTCTTATCCATTGAATACAGAAAATAATGCACTGCTTTGCTATTCCATTTAATTTTACAAGGGCTTCTAATGTTTCTGCCCCATACTGGTTTTATCTATCCTTCTTTTCGTTTTTAAAAATTATCTTTGCTTTGAGTCAGTGTCATTCCCTGGAAATGTACAGTGGCATATCTCCACAGAAAGATTGTTGACTCTGTAATCACATTATGCCTCATATCACCACATTTTAAAAGTAACAATTAGAGGTGATGACAGGATGCTCTACAAAATATATATTACCTCTAAAAATGAAGCGAGTATATTAGAGAAAATCCTTGACAAAATGCCATCCATAGTCCCACAATCACCTTAGTCCTTGATTTTGCATGCTAGCCAAAAAATCTTAACACACAACGCACTCCTGTATTGACATGTTTCCATATTGAATAAAGCACTTCTTTAGCCAAGATTATTTTAGTTACAAGTAATAAAAACCCATTTGAAAATAATTAAACCAAAAAACAGGGATATCTTACAGATTTCAACTACAGGAAGCTCTGCCCAGTGTCTGCATTCAGGTACTCCATACTAGGAAGCCACCAGCATTTGAGGCAACAACTGTTTCTCTTTCTGTCTTACTCATGGCAACTTATCACTTATCGCACTGATCTATTTTTTTATATGCTTCATTTCTCTTTCTTAAGAATGGTTTTCTCTACTTCCCCATGCCAAATAATCACTTTACAGGTCCTGTTTTCATAAGTGATCAGTATTAAGTCATAAGCCTGTCAAAGAAAAATTGCCCTGAAAAAGTTAAAGGAGCAAGGAAGACTTTGTGCAAGAGTATTGTCATAGGAGAGAGAGGTTGACCTCAACTTGGCTGAAACAGAAGGTAGTTTTAAATTCTGGCAGTGAGTTAGTGGAAAAGTACCACAGGATGTTAGTGGGGAGGTTGATTAAGAGGGTGTACTGATGGTGATGAGTTATTCCTGAATTTACAGATGTTTTTCTCTGTGATTAGGCTGTGTTTGCTAATGGATGCCCACTGAAATTAGGCTGCTAACCTTTCAAAGAAACTGAGAGAGAGGGGTGCCATCTTCCCTGATGATTACATTTCAGCAGGATGGCTCTCAGGTCATTGAGAAAAACGTTCCTGGGTCATGAAACTGGCCAGAACCTGGGAGAAGACATATATACATTTCAAAGGGGCAAAAAAAGAATTTTCAATTGCAAATTTTCTAAATTAAGTGCTCCAAGGAAAGGGAGGTCATTGGCCTCTAGTCAGGAAGCAACCTGTTTAATGTTTAGTCAGGCTGAGGAAAGCTTCAAGGCCCTCTTAGTCAAGCCCAAAGTTGCAAGCATCTTTCAATCAGGATTCCAGAGTCTCCAGTGAGCAAAACTGATTCACTCAGGAGAGGTTAAATGGCTAACCCAGGTCCGTTTAGAATTAGCTGCTCAGGTAGCATAATATGGCTTTCAGAAGTGGGCAGAACTCAGAGGCATGGGGTACAGCTGTGCAGGTCTGCAAAGGCAGCTCCTTCAAACATTAGCTGCACTGTTGCCCTGAAATGATTGTGTATTATTCTGCAAGCTTGAAGCATTAAAGTTATATCTCCCAACAAGCCTATAGACTAGGAAACTTTCAGACACAAAGATGCTAATGTGCCTTAGTGTTATGCAACCAATTAATAGAATATGCCCATTCACAATATGCAGTAAAACTGGAAAAAAGATGTAGTTTGTATATAATCTAATGAGTACCTGAGAGTATTTTTCTTTACTTAATTCCTCTGAGATCGTATCATATTTCTCTGAGACTGAATCTGTGAGATTTATTGGCCAGATGATCTATATGGTGAGTATATGAAAATATTGATCAGTCATTCTTTCAATAAATATGAGTGCATTGAGCTAAGAACCGTGTATGCATAGATCGGATGAAATAGCCCCCAAAATGGCCATTTTAGAACAATACGGAAGGACAAAATTAGGGATAAGCCAAGAGTCCTATGGAAATAAAATGGGGGGCTATCTAGTGTGGCTGGGGTGAGGGAAGAGAAGGGCAAGTTCTCTGAAGGAGGTGATCCTGGACTGAATGAGATCAAGGGGAAGGGTACTGGAGATAGAAGGTGCAGAGTGAGTAAATGGATAATTACAAAACTTACAGTGCAACAAGAAACTAAATTCCAAGTCAGGAAGTGATGATAAATGAGACCGGAAAACTAGGCTAGATCACAGAAGGTTCCTAAGTCTTATAAAAATGTTTATTTTTACATGCAAATCTTAGCTTGTAATGCCCATTTGTGAAAACCTACATTAGTTCCTGCTGTTGTTCCAAATGTTGTTTCCATCATAGCATATATCGAAAATAATAAAATTCATGCAGCATCCTAGAAAAAGGGAAGAGACTGCGAGCTTGCCTCACACCCTCTCCCGTCCCCAGGCTCTAAGCAGCTGTGCCGAGGGTTGAGGATATCAATTGGCACAATAGTGTGTTGCAGCTGTCCAGTTGAAGGCCTCAAGTCGAGGGAGAACAGGTGGTTACAGCCTGAAGGCAAAGAGGGAAGTTTGGGGCAAAGTAATGGCTTATAAGAGCCCTCATTAGAAATGGGGAAACATGAACAAGAGAAGTGGTAAATGTGTGGGAGAGGCAGGGATACATTCAAGAAATACGTAGGAGATGAACTTGACAGAGCTGAGTGATTAATGGCTGTGAAGAATGAAGGATAGGAAGTGTCCATAATGATTCTGCCTTATCATTTAATAGCAGTGCTAGCATATGTTCATATACTAGGGCTATAGTTTCCCCACATTTTATCTAGATAAATTGATCCACGTATAGTGGGAAAGGGAAGAAAGAGTCAGCAGAAAGAGTAGGTAGAGAAAAATAGAAAAGAAGTAGACCATGGGGGGAAAATAATGTAGAGACTTAAAATACAAGGCATATATTTAGGAGACAAGAATTAATTCCAAAAGGTTAAAGTGCATGGAAATGAGGCTCAAAAAGTTGATTTAGTCCAGTTGGTAGAAAGCTAGAAGGTCCTGCTTCAGAAACGATCAAGTGGGGCTGAGGAGACTCTCTTATCAGACAGCTCAGGAACAGGAAACATGTTTCACTTTGCTGCTTTGCTGAACTGAATAAGCTCCTAGAGTTCTTAGACAACTCAAAAGAAGTCCAGAGGTTCAGAGTATATAATTAAAGCTCTCTCTCTCTCTTCTCTGCTTTCCTGTGGGTTGACTTCCTATCAGATAAACTGCCTCCACAAAGCAGCAATGTCACCCTTGACCTCTCACTCCTTAATGAATGCCATCTTAGGAAGAAAGACATCTTTCCTCTCTTCATAAAACTACTCTGAAAATAGGCATACAAATAATGTAATAGACTTGCTCTCAATTTCTGTATTTTTCTAGTCTCCTGAACCCAAAACAAACAATGCATAGACCCGTATGGTTTTGCAGACCACACTTTGAATAGCACTAAGCCTAGCGATCTTCCACCATTCAAAAATCCATCAAACTCAAAGTTGAACTTCTTTGATTGTAGTGGGAATGGTGTCTGAATAGACTTACTTTTTATATCCCTCTTCCTATACAGAGGAAAGCACAGTCCGAGTTATATAGCCTCACTGGGTGAGAAAGCAGAAGACACCAAGAGTTACATTGCTAAAAGGAGGGGGTCGGACAAAAACAGCAGGTGTCTACTATAAGCATAGCAATGCCAAGGTATTACATTGATTTTTAAAAGAATTTTTAAATTAATCTTTTTTTAAAAGAGATAAGTGGCCAGCCCCATGGCCTAGTGGTTAAGTTTGTGGGCTCCGCTTTGGCAGCCGAGGGTTTTGCCAGTTCTAATCCTGGGTGTGGACATAATGCTGCTCATCAGGCCATGCTGAGGCGGTATCCCACACAGCATAACCAGAAGGACCTACAACTAAAATATACAACTATGTGCTGTGGAGCTTTGGGGAGAAAGAGAAGAAGAAGAAGAGGAAAGATTGGCAACGGATGTTAGATCAGGTGCTAATCTTTTAAATAAATAAATAAAAGAGATTAATTTATTACTTAGTAAACACAAGTTTATTGAGTGTCTAATATGAATACTGGTTCCTATGATAAATTCTGGATACGTAGAAGTGAAGGAACTATGCATAGGTCCTGCCCTTGTGGGGTAGATTTGGAGACTATGACCCAGAAAGAGTTATCTAGGTGTGGAGCTGTCCTCTAGGTCTAAGACCTTAGACCAAGTCCCTTCTTTTGCCTTCTTTACCATGGAAATGCCCACCAATGACTTCTTCTTCCAGTTACTGAATGCATACATAGATCACAGGAGGAAGATTGCAGTTGAGGACTGATGTTGAGTTGGAGCTTATGATATTTTTAACAATTTCCTGAACTCTTCAATTTTAGGTATCAAATATGAATAAAAGCAGGCACACCTGTGATATGAAATATTCATATCAACCAAGGTAACCCTATGACATAACAGGTTGTACTCATTTTGCTGCTAAATGGAGAGAAGAGTCAGTAGAAATGATCTCGGAACCAAAAAAGCAAATATTTGTCTCCTCTCCAGTACTGCTTGTATGATGGAGGTATCTTTCTCACTAGATAAGCAGATAAAGTGTGTGGGGGTTGTGGTGCACAATTTATTTGTGTACCGCTGTCCTCAGCAGCTAGCTTAGCACCGGTCACATAGAACTTGCTCGATACAATGTAGATGGAATGAATAAATGAGAGGAACTTTCTTAATGAAGAACTGCAACCTTCCTCTTTCCCTATTGGATCAGACAAAAAATGGGTTTTTTCCTTTGAAAAAGAAAATAGAAAAAAAAATACCAAAGAGTAAGAAAAGATCTATCTCTAGAACCAAGATTTGTTTCCAAATATTTGTACATTTAATTTTCAACTGGATATATAATGGCCGAACTTCTTTTCTACATTTGGCTCTAATATATATGGACTTTATGAAGTCTAAGGGGACAAGACAGCCACCAATCATAGGATAAATGCTTAAAGCTTCCTTTATTGTTTTTCAGCTGGTGCCCTTTGCTAAGGGATATCTCTTGTGATCCTCAGTGGCAGCAGCAGAATAAAAACGTTTCATTTTATGGCAGCAATTAGGCACACATCTGTTCCAGAACTTCCATATTAAATGCTTGTCCACATAGACCGTGTGGATTTCAAAATGTCTGTACACAACAAGGGAGGTTTTAAGTCATGTTGATGTACGAGGACATGTTATGGGACCTGATCTTCTTTCACTTTGGTTCAAAGAAAACAGCCTTTCATTCCTTGAGTAGTTAAAAATCTGTAGCTGATGTCTTTTCACCTCTATATCCCTAGCATTGAGCTTGGTGACTATTCAATAAATAATTATAGAGGGACTAAATGAAAGCATGTGTGAGAATAGAAAAGATTAAATCACTGAGATTCTGAAATCCAGATGTCGTTATAGGTGAACATATGGACTTTATTTGAGGATGAAACCTGACTTTATTCCCTGTATAATTAAAGTAGTAAAGTTAATAAAATAAAATTAAATATTTTTAAACAAACATACACATGCACATAAACGAGAAGAAGTCACATATGCTAATTGCCTGTTAGCTATTACCCCAAGTTGACCAGGCTTTAGGAAATAAGATTCTGGGTAAAAGATACTATAAAAATATTTAATGATAAATCAAAGAAAGTAAAAAAAAAAAAAAACCCTAAAAATAATATGTTTACATATACCTATATCATTTAAAAAATGCATACATGAGATCATTACAAACCCCTTTTTAGTACCGTTTTTTTTTTTTCCTTTGTTGCTGGATTACTGTCCCTCCTTCTTTCCATCCCCATTTCACTTTAGTCATTGAATTATTTTAACAACTGGCTTATATTTTTATTTCCCTATTTAGAGTAGGGTGTCCTATCTACACCGGAACTTCTTAGTCTTCTTTGCTTTTCTGGAAGCAGGGCTGTGGTCCCATCTAGGTGTGGTAGTTCCCCTCCACCGACTGGCTTTTCATTGATATTCATCCTCCTCCTCATTTTGCACTCTCCGCTCTTGTTCTTGTGTTTCAGATTTTACTCGCACCAGCCGTTATTATTGCTCCACAGGAGGGCGGGGTGTTCCAATGACTCTCTAAACGCCCAATTCTACCACCTGTGTGACACACTCATGTTATGATTTGGGTGGAGGAAGAGTTTCATTTTTTTCTTTTCACTCCTGAGTTAAAATCCTCATTTTGTACCCTCTGCATTAAGACTCCTCATGCAATCTCTACTCCCACTTCTCCAACTTCCGGACTTCCAGAGGTCCTTCTTAGATTTTTGCACTTCTGAATTGTACACGAGGCTGTGTCTGCTCACCTTTTATCTACAGCTCCCGGTTTAGTGACTCACACATTGAGAATCACAATAAATGGTTGTTAATGAATCAACCGAAGTCCAGGTTTATCATACAACTTTAAATACATATAGAAAGTTAGAGCTACTTTTAGACTCTGACAGAAGAATCTCTAACTATTTTTTTTCTTTTTCCAAGTCTATGTTTGTCCATAAAATGGATATGGATTTAATTAAATGTTAAGAAACCATAAATAATGACCATGAGTAAGATCAATAATTCAATGACCATATTTTTCAGGAAAAACAATTTTATCCATGCTGCAAGACATGGCTTTTAAATGATTTGATTTGTTTAATAATAGTTAGAAACTTTATTTGAAATAATATTACCAATTCTTGAATACTTGAGAAAACTATATAAAATATTAATTTTAAAAATAAAGTTATCTGTTGCATTCTAAAGTCTCTGTTACACAATAAATTTAATAGTTAACTTTTCTAATATTTGTGCATCTTTTCCATAACTGTCTTCCTACAATCCATATGACTTGCTTTCTATCCATGCACTTTATATTTCCCCTGTGCACTTTATTGTTCATATAATAAAATAATCAATGAGGAATCAAATTCTCCTTTTAAGGATGTTAGAATCATTCACTTATTTATAAGTTATTTATTAAACACTTAATATATGTTAGATCTAACCAAACAGGAATTTAAAAAATTTATATGAAGTGGATTAGTTAAGCATTTTTTAAATTCTAAAATGAATTTTAACAATTTTTATTTTATCTTTAGTATCTAATTTATTATGTAATGCCCACTGGTCTCTTGACACTTTACAACTCATGGTCTTTTTGAAATTAGCAATCTCTCATTCTCTCTGGTTATGGACCTCAGCACACTATTTTCTAATATGCTCTTTAGTTAATCTTGCTGTTAATTAATGGCAACTAAATTGGAGACCATTGGGGGAAGGGTGTATTAATTTTAATAAAGTTTGTTACAAATAAGTATGGGCATTAGTAAAGATTTTAAGCCTTAAAATTATAAGCATGTCATCAGAATCTCTTGACAGAAATGAGGACTAAGAATCTATTAAATGATGAGAAATGAGAAGGTTTTCTAATAATTGAAGTGGCCCTTGGGTTCTTCAGATGTCACACAGCATCGTACATGTGACTACTTTAAAAGCCACTTTGTAAAAATCTCTGAAAATCTTTCTTGATTTGTTAACCTCTGAACATTATTGCCTGGAGTGGAGAACAATAGATTCATTAATTTGTTTCTCTTCTCACCTGATTTAATACATCCTCAGTAATAGAGCTCACTAACGATTGTAGTCTTGACTTTAGCACTTATTAGCAAATTATACTTTAAACTGAATACTAAATTATCCTAGAGGAATGTGAATCAAGAGAATTTGAAAGCTGGAAAAATAAATAAAAACCTATTTTGGCACTTTCTTTTAGAGGCATAAGATTTTATATATGCTGAGTTGTTTGGAAGATACAAAACTCTGTAGCATAACTTTCTCACATTGCATCTTTGCTAAGTTAAAAATAGCTTGTGTAATGAAGAGAGATGTTTTCTTGAGTATAAATTATTAAATGATTCTGTCATCCCCTAAGGGAGGGTTACTTGATATAGTTGATGGGTATCGATGAGCATCCAGTCTTCTAATAAATTAAATTTGTCCCTGAAGAGTCTTGGTTGAAAGAGTTCCAGTTTACTTTAGTGGACAGTTAGTTTTCAAACCAAACACCCTGCTGTAAATAATTAAAATGTTGGATTAACGAACACGTATTGAAGATTCAAAAGAGAGCAAGAAAGCAGGCTGAGTTTTTGCTCAAAAATCTAACTAGAGAGGTAGATGGAGTAACAAATGGAAAAGTCACTTCTGTTCTGAATATATCCATCCATACGACACACATTTGGGAGCTAGAGAGTATCCAAGCAAGGGTAGGGTTCTTCTGGAAGACCTTTCCTGCTTTCATATGAAAACCAAGAAGGTTGCACCTTTTAGGGGTGATGGCAAACCAGTTTTAGACTTGCTTTCCGCCTTCTACCCTCAATCACGTGAAACTGTTCTAAGTGCTGCTGTAACTCCATACCAAATAGGATGAGAAAGAGAAGAGAAATGAAAAAAAAAAAAAAAGAAGCAGCCTTCCTCAGACAACCTTCACATGGATTGGTTGTAGTTACGCCTGAAGTGTGTCGGCCAGTTACTTTCAAACCTTGAACTTCATTTGAGCTTATTCCAACTGCTGAAGTATCATTTTTCAAGCAAAGACTAAGAATAGTTGAATGTCTATAGGCACAACAGAAAAAAAAACTTGGATATGGACTAGAACCAATACTTATCATCAGAAGATAGTAGCATTTGACCCACATAGACTTAGATCATTGGATATTTTACCAAATTGACTTTGTTATTTCTGATAGGACAAAGAAAATATAAACATTACATAGTATGATTGAAAAATAAACCAAAACAGAACTTCCAAGTATGAATATGATGACTAGAATTAAAAACTCAGGAGAGTGCTCCAGCATCAGCTAAGATAGAATAGTTCACCAGAAATCCATCTCTCCTGCTGATCTCAACTAAAACTTCGGGGCAATTTTTAAGAGCAATCACTTGAGGATGCTGAAGAGTAAAGAACAGTAAATAAATTTGGGGGAGAAATCAACATTTTAAAAATGAACTATATTGTGGGGAGTTTTATGCCAGGCTAAATATCACTTAAGAAAAAAATAATCTGAATAGTTGAAAAAGAGGTAAAGAAATTGAAGTTTCTTTTTAAAACTTCCAACAAAAATAATCGCAGTTTCATTTGGTTTCGGTGGTAAATTCTACCAAACATTTACCAAAAAAAATGATGCAGATTCTATAGAAGTTTTTCTAGAATTACAAGAGGAGTACTTCCCACTTTTTTTATAAGATCACTTTATGCTGATGCAAAAATTAGATACAGTCATTATAACAAAAATAAAGAACAATATCCCTCATGAATACAGATGCACATTCTATAAAAACATTAGCAAGTTGAATATAGCCATATATATGCTAAGTGAAATAAGTCAGACAGAGAAAGCCAAATCTATACAATCTTACTTGCATAATGGAATCAAAACAAACAAAAACCCACAAATTCAAAAAAAAAAAGGAGATCAGATTTGTGGTTACCAGAGGGTGGGGAGTGAGGGAGTTGGTTGAAGGTGGTCAAAAGCTACAAACTTCCAGTTAGAAAATAAATACTGGGAATGTAATGTACAACCTGATGACTATAGTTAACCTGCTGTCTGCATATTTGAAAGTTGCTCAAAGAGTAGATCCTAGATGTTCTCATCACAAGGAAAAATTTTTTTCTTTTAGTATTGTATGAGATGATGGATGTTAACAATCTTAACTGTGGTAATCATTTTACAACATAAATAAGTCAAGTCATTATGCTATACACCTTAAAATTACACAGTGCTATATGTCACATCTCAGTAAAACTGAAAGAAAAAAGCTAAGGAGGTTATTCTGGTGGCCCCAATGGGATCATAAGGGTCCTTTAAAGTGAAAGAGAAAAGTAACGGAGGAGGTCAAAGTGATTCAGTGTGACAGGAGAAGGACTCAATCAGCCATTGCTGCCTCTGAAGGAGGCTGAAGGAAGCCATGAGTCAAGGGATGTGTGGAGCTTCTAGAAGATGGGAAAGGCAGAGAAATGGATTTTCCCCTAGAACCTAGAACCACGTGTTCCATGAGTTTGGGCATATATATAATGACATGTATTCCTTATTATAGTATCATACAGAATATGTTCATTGTCCTAAAATCCTCTGTGTTCCACGTACTCATCCTTCCCCCACCCACCCTCAACCCCTGGCAACCACTGATCTTTTAACTGTCTCCATAACTTTGCCTTTCCAGAATGTTATGTAGTTGGAATCACACATTATGTAGCCTTTTAAAATTGACATTTCATTTAGTAATATGCCTTTAGGTTTCCTCCATGTCTTTTCATGTTTTTTTTAGTGCTGAATAATATTCCATTTCTGTTTAGCACTGAAGAGTATCCCATTGTCTGGATGTACCACGGTTTCTTTATCCACTTACCTACTGAAGGACATCTTGGTTGTTTCCACGTTCCTGTTTCCTTGCATATAATATTCTTTGGATATTTTAGATAGTTGTGTCTTTATCTTTGGTTTTCAACAGTTTGACTATGATGTGCTTAGATGTGATTTTCTTTGTAATTATTCTGCTTGTGACTTACTGAGCTTCTTAGAGCTGTTGATATCTTGTATCAGTGTGGGAAATTCCTGGCCATTATGTTTTCAATTTTTTCTTCTTTCACTTCTGTCCTTCTGAGATTCCAATTACGTGTGTGTTTGGCCATTTAAACTTGACCCACAGTTCTCTGTCTCTGATATTCTGGGGTTTTTTCTTTTTCTTTTCTTTTCTGTTCAGTGTGGGCAATTTCCATTGACTTATTCTCAGTCAGGCCTTACCTTTCCTTTGTTATGTCTATTGTTAATTTCATCCAATTAATCTTCCAACTAATCTTCATTATAGTCATTATATTGTTCAGTCTTAGAAATTTAATTTGGTTTATAGTCTCATTTTCTGCTTTATTACTTCATCTTTCCATTCACTTTTCTTCCTCCTTTCATTTCAATTATCTAATATATTGAAATAGTTATTTTAGAGTCTTCACTTTATAAATTCAACATAAGCCACTTGTAGATCTGCTCTACTGATTATTGATGATTTTCTTTTGATTCTGGGTTACTTTTTTCTGCTTCTTTGCACATCTCATAGCTTTCGTGTGTTGTACTAGACATTTTTTATATGGTAGAGACTAAAGCAGGTAATACTTTTCCCCCAGAAAGGACTTGTTCTTTCCACTGTCAGGCAGCAAGAGTGAGAATTTGCTCACCTCCTCCTCTGATCAGCATTTGAAGTGGGTCAGACCTCAATTAGGACTTCAATTATTGTTAACTCCCCTCTGATTGGTAATATCTCATGGGTGGTTTCAGGCCACTTCCTCCAGCAAGGGTTTAGGGTGTAAGCATTGTGAGACTCAGGATCCCTTTCTGCTTTCCATCCTATCCAAATTTCCTTTTCTCCTCTTACTCAACAGAAGTCCCATGGGCAAGAATTAGCAAGTACAGAGAAGACTAGCTCTATGGTTTAGCCACCACTAGATTCAGATCTGTCATTCTAGTCCACATGTGGCCGTTGGATGGTCAGCTGATTTCTCCTAATCACAGGAAAATTTGCCTGCCTAGGGCAAGCTTGCTCTTCCAAAAGCCTGTGCCCCAGACTGATTTAGTCCTCCAGACTTTAGTGTGGCTCTCACTCTGCTTACCTAGAAAAGCTTTGTCCTTCTCTGGAATTTGATTAAGTTATTTCCTTCTACAGCTCTTCTATAACTATCTATCCTTCCTCCCTTCTTTTCCCTTCCTTCCTTCCTTCTTTCCTTCTTCTGTCTCTCTCTTTCTCTCTTTCCCTCTGCTTTCTTTCATTTCAGTTTATCTGGTGTTCACTTAATCTACGACAGGAATACAGGTATTTTGCAATCTTTTATAAGCTATCCAGAAGGGACAATGTCAAAATCACTTTGATTTTAAAGGTTACTGTTTCTACTCTGGAAACATATGCTTCTCAAGGAAGATAGTGTTTACAGAAGTACTATTTGTTACCTAAACAGTGGCATAAGAAGTAATTCATTTATTTATACGTGCATACGGTTAACATATTCTTGAAAATATTTGTTTACTATCTTCTTACGGTTAACATATTCTTGAAAATATTTGTTTACTATTTTATATCCCAAGTCGTCTTCTAGGTACTGAGAATGCAACAATGGGAAAATCAAAGGTAAAACAAAACGGCAATCACAGCAAACAAAATTTTTAAAAAGAAAACAACAGCAGCGAAACACTGTTATGTAAGTGGGTAACGGGTGAAAATTAATTGATTTGGGATACTAAGCTAGCTAGCTTCTTCCGATCAAAGTGTGTGTTTACATTTATTTACATGTTGTTTCTTTCCTTTGTTAGACTTCAAATTTAACAAGGATAAGATCTGTGTTGGATTTTTTTTGTTTGTTTAACATTTTATCCTTGATGCTTTGAGGGTTATTATGCTTGCTGTATGTTAGCAATCAAATCACTGTGTAAATTTTTGCTGAATGAATGAACTCAGTCAGGGCAGCAACCAAACATCTGGGAGTTTATAATTAAAAAAAAATAAAAGGAGCTGGATACAAATAGACTTAAATAAATGTGATGTGTGTTTGTGCAATAGTATTGTAAAAAGTATGTTAATACAATGCGTAATTTAGAGTGTGACATCTGGAGTCAGATTGCCTGAGTTTCAAAACCAGTTTTACCACTTACTACCTTTGTGATTTTGGCAAGTTGCTTAATATACGTGTACCCCAACTTCTTCATTTATATTTGGAAAAATAATAGTAACTTTTCTATATGTTGTTATGTGTGTTGATTAAGGTTTGTAAAGTGTTTGGAAGAGCACCTGGCATTAAATAAGCACAATATGAATGTTTGCTAGTCATAGTAACAGGAGTGGTAGTACTGTACATAAGTATTGTAATACTATTTTATTGCTGCATGACAAATTACCACCGACTTAGTGGCTTAAACCAGTACCCATTTATTAGCTCACAGTTCTGTAGGTCAAAGGTCTGAGTAGTCTTGACTGGGTTTTTTGCTTAGGAGAAGTCCAGAAAGTCAAAATGGAGGTGTTGGCCTGGCTGGGTTTTATTGGAAGCACTCAGCTCTGAGGAAGAATCTGCTATGGCGCTCATTCAGATTATTGGCAGACTTCCATTACTCAAACTTGCAGGGTTGAAGTCCTGATATCCTGCTGGGACTGCTCTCAGATGGTATAAGACGTTCTCAGGTCCTTGCCTCATGGCCTCCTCAGCAAGAGAAAAATCTCCATTCTGTCAAGACCCTCATGCTTCAAATCTTTCTGACGTTCTCTTCTGTGACCAGCCAGAGAATACTCTGCTTTTAAAAGGCTCATGTGAGTAGATTAAATCTACCTCGATTTAATTGTCTTAAGGTCAATTAAGTAAACTAAATTATATTTGCAAAATTCCTTTTGCTACATAACATAACATAATCGATGTTGTAATGTCATGGGAGTCATCTAGAATTCTGCCAGCTACATTCTCGTACCAGGTATCGCAGAAAATGTCTTACTGAGATATTTCAGTCACAGAATTGACTGTGCTAACAACTACTCAAACTGCCACTGTCCCAAGCCTTCTTGCACTTGTTCCATGAGCAGGAGTGGAGGACTGGCAGAGACGAAATAACCTTTTTAAGGAATGGAGTGTTTATAAAGAAAGCCTATAGCTTCCCTTCACTCATGCCACCATTCTTCAGAGATTATGGAAGATTTCAATAGATCAATAGATCACATCCCTTCGTGGTGTTTGAACTGGTGCTGTCTCCATAGTCAGAGACTGGTGAGAATTTTTCATTTGGTAGTCAGTTAAGGTACTAGAAGTGCAGTGTGTTGATGATGCTGGGGTGTAGGCAAATGGGTAGAGGAGAGATAGCTGAGATGAGAGACGAACTGCCTGTGAATCAGCCAACAATTCTCCTGTTTGGTTGGGCAAAGGTATGAGCATTTCTGGCCCAAGAAAATCTTGTATTAAATATTTTCCCATATCTAGGTATTGCCACAGCTTGTGACTAAACATCAAGGGAATTTTTGTTGCTTGGTGGAATTGAAACGTATTCATGGTAAATCTAATTCAACTTTGTCAACAATAAGAGAAATTTATTGACCGAAGCAATTGAATGGTTACAAGATACCATGTGAAGAGCTAAGCAGGACACAAAGGTAGATAATACCTGCTTGCAATCCCTTGAAGCACTACATTAAGCTTTTGAAAGTAATTATCTGACCAATCAAGAACTCAGTTATCAAATGGAACAATATGCAGTGACCATAAAATTAGCTGTATTTGTTAAAGTTTAAAATTTAGATGAAAGAATTTAGTACATGCATCTGGCTAGGGAACCCTTAATTGGAAATGTCAATTCTTAGGACTTTGTAGGTTTTTCAAGCATTGATTGGAATAGGGGGCATTACGTTACAGTGTTTTATATACAGTTGGTATTCAATAATATTTAATGATATAACTGATTTACTTCTGTGTGCCCAGAAGCATAGAGCTGTTTAAAAAAACCTCAGGATGAGGTGGTGAAAGAGGACAGCAATTTGCCTGGAGTGAACGATGTTCATAGAAGTACAGGACTAGTAAAGGAAAACCAGATGAGACACAGGCTGTAGAAGACCGTAAATGCCCAGGACCAAGATTAGACACAGACAATTCATGGAGAAAGTGAGAGAAATAGGGAAATAGGAAGGATGAAACTTTGTGATCCGGGAATGGAAATTTGGATCAGAGTTTCGGACAATGAATCTCCTTGTGAACCCATATGGTATAATATAGAGGGAAGAAATGACAGTATATTCATAAAGAAGAATATTCCTACTGTTTATGTACTAGGTATAAAATGTAAAAGTTATCCTCACTTACTAGAAAAGGAGGTTACCAGAAGGGAGGAGGGCAAAAGGGGTGGTAGAGCCCATGGGTATGGTAACAGATAGTAATTAATATTTTGGTGGTGAACATGATGGAGTTTACATAGAAATTGAAATATAATGACGTAGACCCGAAATTTATATAGTGTTATAAAGCAATGCCAACTCAAAAGAAAAAGAAAAAAGGAAGTTCATTGCTTACTCACAGAATATTATCCTCATCCTCAGATCCCTACAAGAATGTTTTAAAAATATTAGATTTAGAGATTGAAATGCAACACTGCATGTTTTTTAGCACAAACTTAAGTTTGTATGCAGGGCTACCCAATCAACTCTCTGTGATTATAGAAACGTTCTGTGTCTGCACTGCCCAGTAGTATGGCAACCACTAGCCATATTTGACTATTTAACACTTGAAATATATCTAGTATAACTGTATAATTGAATTTAAAATTTTATATAATGTTAAGTAACTCCAATTTAAATGTAACTGCCCCATGTTCTTTGTGGCTACCCTATTAAGCAGCACAGATAGGAAATAACAAATATAAACTCATATTGTAGGTCCTAATTCTGAAAATTCTTCTTTTGTGTGTACAAAATTAATGAGTGGACTAAGAATTGATGTGAGAGGCTTCCAAATCTCAGAATACCAAATTTACTGAGTTAGAAAATATGAATTATTCCCTACTTTATAATAGGTACTGTGGATTTGGCATGGACATTACCTGCCACTTTGCTATGTTGTCAGTCACTAGACTTTTATAGCTTGTGTCTCCATTTTTTTTCCAGTGGACCCAGGCTTTGACCGTCTTGAGGAACACTTTCTCTCATACATTGTTCTGAAAGCGATAGCATAAGGATTTCTCTTACACATAAACTCAGCCCCGCTACAGCTATAAGATGCCCAGTACATCAACACTTGTCTACATTATTTAATTCTTGGTTTTATTTCTCCAGTTAAAAGTTTTCCCAGAAAACAAACTCACAGTCGTGCTCTTTGTCGGTGTTAACACAGATTGCTGGAATCTTGAATTGTTTCTTTAACTTTCTGGCTATGTTCACTCACTGTTACATTTTCACAGCATATATTCTCAAGTTGATGTTAACAGGCTGATGATGAGTATTTTTATTTCAAAAGGATACTTAAAGAATTTCCTAATTGTCTATAAACTGGCAGGGGTAGAAATATTCATAGCAGCAGCAGCAACAGCAAGGAAAACATCAACACAACAAGAGCAACACGTTTTGCTTTGGGTTTTCAACTCTCAACATGCAAAATGAAACTTCCATACAGATTTTTACGTTTCCATTATTCATCAGAAAATCCAGGAGAAATGTCTCTAGTTCCATAATGAATGAGCAGGCCTAGAACTAGTAAACTGATTTCAATATCATACCTTTTTTTTTTTTAATTGATGACTGGAGTCTTTCACTAGTTTTCAAATTCTAAAACGCTATGCTCAGTCTCACAACTTTCCCAAAGGAGCTATCAGGTTGTCTCATGTATTGAAAAATATGGCACAGGCTGATATAAATAACATACAAAAAGAACCCCTTAGTGAGATTATGTGGGAAGAAGGAGAAAAAGTGAGTAAAATGTATATTAAAGATGTTAGCATTCTCAGCATCTTCACTGGTACACTCTCATCTCAGTCTACCCACCAAGCTAAAGAGGCTGCGTTGAAGGGTACAACAGAGATGTCACATCCTTCTCTGAGGCAGCTTTTTTTGTGAGACTAAAGCATAACAAATTGGGAAGCAAAACATATCCAAATACTCCTACAAACCCACATTCAGGCCATGAGAAATTCATGCGGCAAGAATTTTTTTTTCAAATTTTAAAGCTCGTTTTTACCTCCTTATTCGTATCTAAAGACATCCATTTGGTTATTCAACACAGTCAGAAAATATCCGTTGAACAACTACTGTATGCCAGGCACATGGCTAGGCATAAAGGTGCATCAGTGAACAAAAGTGACAAAAATCTCTGACCTTTAAAGCTCAAATTCTAGTGGACGTCAAATAGTTTTACAGGGAATAATTGAAAAATATATTAAGTTCTCAGTTCATGGAATTTTTAAGTTTATAAATGCATAGAGTTTGGAGAACAGAAAAAGTTGGGCACTTAACTCTCTTAACTCTTCTCTCTCTGTGATTGAATATGATTTGCCCTGAGGTCTTTGAGAAATTAAAATCTTCATTGTTAGATGGATAACGCTGTGTCAGTGGGAGAGACCCTATGGGTTATCTACCTGATGGCTGCCATTCTCACCTTCTTCATTCATAGAATCCCACATCTGGTGGTCGTGCAGCCTGTCCCAGGGAATGAATCAGGATTGATATAAGAAAATCAGAGTGGTCTCATTTTTCTTTCCAGAGATTTATTTAGGGATGGACATGTGGCACACTTCTGTTCAATGGCATTTAAAGGAAATCTGCTCTGGTGTTTCTTTGAAAATTCATTCCCATACAAAACAAGATTGGTAGACAAGTAGAATGTGCCGTTACTCCATCCCTTTTTTCCTACTTGGGATGATCTTGTGTGAGAATATAATGTCTGGCATTCTGGAAGCCATTAACAAGATACAAAATATGTCAGGATAGTAAAATAATGAACCCAGATTCCCTGGACCACTTTGGCAGTGTAGGGGGATTGATACGTAGAAACATCTACTTCATGACTTTTATAGGAAATGATGAAATGCGTGTGTTAGTTACACTAGGAGGATGTTCTGTTACTTAAATCCTAAGCGTCATTATTGCTATGGTTAGGACTAGCAATAAGATTGTGACTTTTTCCTTACGGCCAATAATTAATTCTCAAGGAATTAATTTAAGTGCTAACTTTCTACCTGCAAATATAATTTAATTTTAAATTTAAGTCCATGAAATTAACCACAAAAGCATCAATTTTGGTGAACCACTCTATTAACTATGGTGACAAAATGAGTAAAACTCATTGTACTATGTGAGATATCATGAGCAACATCCTAATATCATTTCTGTTTAGTTCAAGGGAAACATAAATACATCGGAATGGCTCACTGTTTATTTTGGCTTACGCAAAACAGTATTTTTAATTCAAAATGATGAAAAAATCAAAGTATAGAGAATTCATAATCATCTTAATAAAAATAATAGTAGTAAAATTATATAAATATGTAATCTATCTATCAATGAATCAATCTATCTATCTTGGGTTGAATAGTGACCCCCAAACTTTATATCCACCCAGAACCTCAGAATGTGAACTTATGTGGAAACAGAGTATTTGTAGATATAATTAGTTAAATTAAGGAGCGGTCATATCACATTAGTGTGATCCTAAGTTCAACAACTGATGTGTTTATAAGAGAGAAATTTGGACCCACATACAGACACACAGGGAAGAACCTCATGTGAAGACAGATGTAGAGGGAGGAGTTATCATCCACAAGCCAAGGAATGCCAAGTATTGTCAGCAACCATGAAACTCTAGGAGACAGGCTTGCAAGAGCTTCTCCTGAAGAAGCTTCAGAAGGAAAGCCCCTCCTGATATCTGGATTTCAGGATTCTTGCCTCTAGAACCGTGAGAGAAGAAAATTTATGACGTTTTAAGCCACTCAGTTTGTGGTAATTTGTTACAGAAGCACTAGAAAACTAATAATCAATATGTTTATGGCTAAAGCAAATAGGCTGTGTAGTGTGCAGTTTTGCCACTGTTAAATATTTGGACTTTTGATAAATAAAAGTTGCTTTTTGCCCAATTTGAATTTATCTTATTTGTGAGATTGTTTCATAGGTTTAAGAATATTCCTTTCTTCTTTTACGAAATATGTGTTCTCTCATTTAGCTTATTTTTGTTACACAGATTCCTAATTTTGTCTTCTAGATAATTAATAACAGTATTAAAGAGATTTGCCTTTGTGTATAAATTGCAAATACTTCTCTCAGCTCTTTTGTCTTCTAATTCTGCTTATGGTTTAAAAATCCTTGCATGTTTTAAAATTTTTTCCAAATTTATTTCTTCTCTTGTTGATTCCATATTTTAGATTATATTGAAGCAGCTTCCCACAACTCCCAGACTATAAAGAATTCCACCATATTTTTCTAGTATATATCGTGCTTCATTTCCACGTTTAAATCTCTGATCTGTATCCTGGTATGCAGTGTGAAGTTTAGATTAAATTTTGTAAATTTTCCAAATGTCTTCTCAATCATCTGACAATGCCTTATTAAAGCGGCCATTCATCACATGATCTGAGATGCAGATATTATCACACATCAATTTCCATGAACTTAACAATCTCTTTCTGGAGTCTCTATTCTTCTGCATTGTTCTGTCTATTCATTCACTGATCTCACAGTGATTTATTTACAGAAACTTTATGATATATTTCAACATTGTGTTTGGGTTGCACTCCCATCATTTCCTGTTTCCTTATATCCTGACTCTTCAATCTTGTTTGTTTTTCCAGAGAATTAATAATCAATTGGTCTACTTTTAGGAAAAAATGTTGGTTATCTGATAAGAATCACATTAAATTTATATATTAACTAAAGTAGAACTGGCATATTTCTCATGTTGAATCTTTTTATCCCAAAATGTGAGACAGCTTTCCATTTGCTCAATTCTATTTTGTATCTTTTTGAATTGTTTTTATATTTTCTTCACACAATATTTGCAAAATTCATGTGAATTTTCTGTTAGATATTTTTTATTTTTACTGATATTATAAATGGGTCTTCTTTTTCAAGTTACCTTATAACTTTTTTAAAATATGAAAAGCTTACTTTTAGCTTCTATATGCTGATTCTATTATCCCACTTTCTTTCTTTTTTTTTTAAAGATTGGCACCTGAGCTAACGTCTGTTGCGGATCTTTTTTTTTCCTTCTTCTTCTCCCCAAAGCCCCCCAGTACATAGTTGAATATTCTAATTGTAGGTCCTTCTGGCTCTGCTACGTGGGATGCCACCTTAGCATGCCCTGATGAGCAGTGCCATGTCCACTCCCAGGATTAGAACTGGGGAAACCCTTGGGCGCCAAATCAGTGCGTGTGAATTTAACCACTATGCCACCTGCCCAGCCCCTATCCCACTTTCTTTACTAATTCTGTTATCATTTGCAGTAGTTTTTCAATGGACCCTCTTGGACATTTTATATAAATATATACACGCACATTTATTTATATAATTATATACACATAAATATATATCATAGCATCTGCAAATAAACCTAATTTTGCCTCTTCCTTTCTACTCTGTGGGCTCATGATTGCATTCCCTTATCTAATTATATTGACCATATGTTCAACAATAGGAGCAATAGTGGGTATCCATGTCTTTCTCCTAACTTTAGGAAGAGTGCTTCTAGTATGTATCCGTTAAGTAAAATGCTGATTTTTGCATTAATATTTACTTTTAAACATAATTTAGAAATTTCTGCTTATTTTTATTTTATTAATATGGATGTGTTTTGATTTTTATCAGATGCCTTTTCAGCATCTATGATATTTTTCTTCTTAGATATATTTATATGATGAATTCTATTAACGGATGCCTTCATTGAACCATACTTGCATTGCTGGAAAAAATCTCGCAAGATCATGATGTATTTTTTTGTCCACTGTTATGCGATTTGCTAAATTGTATTTAAGATTTTTGTATTGATATTCGTAATTGAGATTTATTTGTAGCTTTATTTTTTAATTAAATGTTTATTAGGATTTGGTAACTATGTTATATTTAGTTCATAAAGGGAATTTTTTAAATTTTCTTTTTCCAGTTTTAAGATCACTGCGACTGTATGATCCTTGGAGGTTTAGAAGACCCCTTCCATGAAAAAAATCTAGGCCTAGGGTATTCTTTCTGTTCTTATGTGTTTGTTTTGGAGGGAGTATGAAGCTCATTTACACATTTATGTGTTTCTATGTTGAAGTTATTCTATTTACATTTTTCTCTCTTATCTGGGGTTTTGAATTGTCTATTTAACAATAATTTATGTATCTGCTACCTCCTACAACTATCTTAAACATCTATTTGCCTCGACCAAGTGATCTTGCCATGCTCAATTCGGCTTCTACTTTCAGTATATTCCATCATGAGTAGGCTCTGACATTTTAAAAGAGTATCTGACGGATACTTCTGAAGGTCATTAGAACTTAGACCAACACAATCCTATAAATTCCGCTGTGTATTCTCCTACATCCATGCATGTAGAGATTTTTTTTTTTGTACTCACCAGCAATTTAGAATCTTTAAGAGATTTTGCCAATTTCATGGACTTTCATGCCTCTTACCCATGTTTCCGCTTACGATGGGTAGAAATGTCCCTTTATTTTGGGATGTGAGTATCTGCTGTATCATTTTAGTTTATAGGTTCCATCAAGAACTTCCTTTCACTTTCCTCTGAGCCCCACTATATGACCCCCGATCTTAGGATGCTCATACTGCCTGTGTTCTGAAATTACTCAGAAATTCCTGCCATCAAGTTTTATTGAGAGTATCATTTTCATGTTGTTGTTGTTTCTTTTGCTAACTTCATTGGTCTATTTAGCTTTCTGGAAAATTTTGAAGCAATTCAAAAACTATGCTTTTGCCCTCATTACACATCTGGAAAGCTTATGTATTTTTTTAACGTATTAACAAATCAGGAGGATGCTATGTAATTACTTTTGGAGAGAATAAGAAAGCTGAGAAGTCGGTGGAATAATATCTATCAGCTCAGTGTGTCTGAGAGTGAATGAGCGAAGGTGAGTATGAGGATATTCTGGTCACTAAGAAAAAGAGAGACAAGAAATGTCTGAATAACTGAGAGACCTGGAAAGGAAGAAAAACGAATGACTGGGGTGGTCCTCTTGAGACTTTAAAGTTTCCCCAAGGGTGTAAATTAGTGCAGTCCATTCTCCAATAATCATGGAGACTGACCTTGACATTGGTCTAGTATTTTTACCGTGATCTAAGTCACATAATACCACAAACTCATTCATTTTTTGTCTAATTCATTAAGTTCTCTGGGCCTACAATAGTAGCATTAGTTTGAGAACAGTTTCTCTTCAATTTAACTAGGATTTCACATTTAATGATTTCATTTAAAGATTCCTGAGTGCTTTTGTCAATAGCCGTTTCAATGATTGAGAAGGAAAGCTAATTTTTCATAGATTTAGCCTAGGTGCTGATTTTATTTACCAGCCCTTTATCACTTTGTTCAGTTTTTCACTTTTTTGGGCTTTATTCCTTTTGTCTCACCTGCCTAAGTGTTGCTAATAAATTTCCCTGAATATGTTGTCTATTTCTCACCTAATGAACTTTTCTTTCTACAAGCATAATAGATTATGCACATATATTTTGTTGTACCTTGTAAGACTGCACAGAGAGAAAATTTCTATGTAACAGATTTTTTCTCTTCCTCCTTGCTTGTGGTATTTTCCTTGCCAGGAAATTTGTGGAGGTGAGAGTAAAAATGGCAGAAGTAGCAACTTCTCCTGACATAGCATATGCCTTCATGTCATCCTCCTGCCAAAGGAACTGGAACCAAGTGAGCTGTTATTACTCTAGCAACCTCAACATCTCCAAGCATGATGTTGGTGCCTTACGTTAGTTGATCTCCTGCATAGGAGTGTTCCGGTCAAAAGCAGACAATGCAGATGACAAAAAAATTCAGAAATAAAATCCAAATGTTATTTCTGGAATGTTTGATGGATTCTCACACATAACCGCAAAATGAGCCCAGTGAAAAAATTGGATAGCTAAACTTCCTTTGAGCTTGGCTGCTATGTTCCAAATGATTTCCTAAATTGAAAGGGAATCACAGCCAGATTGTGAATTTTCGCAAGCATTCCAATTTCAACCATGAACTAGTTTAGCTGCAAGTCTTATGCTTCCCAAGTTCACTAGAAGACTTCTTGGCTACAATTTCAGACATCCTGGCCCAAACTAAAGGGAAGTAGGCAAGGTGAAATTTTTTCTATGTCTATATTATACTCTTTGCCACTTACTACTTGAAATCGCTGATGAGACTCACACTGCTGATATTAACAATGAATTTGAGGTATTTTTTTCTATTCATTTTATTATTTACTCTTTCTAAAATTTGTTTTTCAGTGATTTCATTTCTGTAGTAAACCACTAAATACTTCAAGAGGCGTCTTCTTCCAATTAATCTCAGTTTAGGTACTTGATAATTCTGTTTCAACAGAATTGTTGCATTTCTTTTCAAAGGGGATCATGCCACTAAGATGAATGAAAATGTCACAGACAAAACAATTTACACACATAACATATCATAACTTTTCCTTCACATATATTACAAAAAAAGACTTTTCTGTATAACCCAATTGTATTCATTTTTGAGAAGAAATTTTAAAGTTATCTTTTAAATTTTAATGATTACAAGTGAAAAAAATCACTCAAAACTATTTCGTACATTTTCCTATATTCTTTATCACAGAAAATAAGCCTGTTTTTCACTTTTTTTTTGCATTGCAATGTTAGTACCGTTCACATCAGTTACTAAATTCGTATACTTGACGCTTTTTAGGTAGTAAGTCTGAAATATTTTTCTCTTCATTATGTAACAGCACTGAATATTCCAGATTGCTAAACTGAATGTGTAGTTAAATGTGTTTTTGATAAACTGAGGGTCAAGCCACTTCTGTTCAGCCGTTGGATTATCATTGTGTTGGATCTAGCGATCCCGTACCATGAGTAGATTTGAGATTTACTGGAGATTTTGTGCTGCTACACTTTGGTACTAACAGGCACTATTATTTCCTAGTTTCAAGCTAGATATTTGAGACTATGCATAAGAGTCTAAGGAATATACGAATGACCACAGTGATGGTTGGCCACCATTTAATGCTCTGCTACAAGTGCAATAACAGTTGTTTTTATTCTTTACTTTGTATCTTTGCCTGAACTATGTTTTAACTATCCTCTAAGTGAAAAAGTGAACATGGTGAGAAAGGAATACTGGACTTGCAGTGGGTCAGAATATTTCAATTTAACTCCAGGTTGCATGAAATTGGGTGCCTGAATTAGTGTTTTGAGTCTTTTGGATGTAATGCTCATTTTACACGTAAAGGTCTATAAAATTGAACCCCTATTATTAACAAAAGTATCATAATACATTCCTGAAAGTATTTATATTTTACAATCTACATTGAAGTGCTAACTGTCCATATTTCATATGAGCATAACTCTTTTATTATTTTCGATACCAAAACTGCTAGTGGAACGTTAACTCCTTCCTTGGTATGTCTAGAATTTTATATTTCTTCTGAAAATATTGTCTACTTATGACTATGATAAGATTTATGTCTAGGATGTCTCCTAAAGCTTAGTAAACGCCAAGAGAGTTTCTGTTTCATAGGCATGGGGACAAAGAAAAGGTGGGACAGACAGGAATTAATATACTTCTATGTCATGATTATTGAGTTAGGAGCTGGGCAAATATTAGTGAAAACACCCCGTTATTGTCTTTGTACTCCTACGTCTTATTGTGTAATGGAAATACACTTAATGTGGAGTTAGAAGACAGGGTTTCCTGACTGGCTACAGCTGTGTTATAAGAAAAGGTACTTAAATTTTCTGACGTCTTTATTTTATGTCTCTTTATGTATAAGCTATTACACTGTGGGCATCTTAGAAGATTTACACAAAGTAACATTTTAATATATGCTGTGAAAATGATACAGGGTTTTACTATTATTTATTCGTAATGAACACTGAATGATTTGGCAATGTGTATTTAGAAAAACGTAACAGTATAAGAAAATACGTTTTTTATACAAATGGTCAATATGTGTTAATGCATGGGATGGATTTTGATGGTTTACATATTCTTATTCTTGTTATTGAACAAATGTGTCATTAAAAATTCGACATAAATGAGCAAAAAAAAAAAAAACCAGAAAAAAAGAAAGTAGTACTGGTCAGGGGGCAGCAATCTGAGTTACGTTATTTTTTCTACAGTCTTGATCATGATGATGATAAACTCACATGGAAAAGTGTCAGGAAAAATAAAATAAAGCTTTAATGGACAATTACTTAGCAATATCATTGTGATTCCACAAGTACTACATGTTGTGAAGAAAATGTAAAAGGAAATAATAGCAAATTCAAGACAGTGGACCAAGTAGGGGTTTTCAAAGTAAAGTAAATCATT
Organism: Equus asinus; assembly: GCF_041296235.1. Classification (NCBI taxonomy): domain Eukaryota; kingdom Metazoa; phylum Chordata; class Mammalia; order Perissodactyla; family Equidae; genus Equus; species Equus asinus. The sequence goes on along the minus strand of NC_091806.1, from coordinate 5,233,030 downwards.
CAAAAGAGATTTGACAATGAACAGGGAAACAGTTAAGGGAACTGAGAACAGATCTAAAAACATTTTCCTTTAAAAAAAGAATGTTCTGCTTACTGCCTTTGGGAGGTTAAGAAGTCCAAGATTGAGATAAGATGGCCTTTCAGAACTTGCCAATAAAATTACACAGGTGTCTCTTGGTAACACCACCAACACGCACAGTATTTTGTAGTCTTAGAGGAAATAAACTATGTTATATTTATTTTTGTAATGCCAACGCTTCCCAGAAAGTCTGGCATAAACAATACCTTCACTTAATGATTGATGAACGAATGGGCTGTTATGAATTCATACTGAAGCAAGTATTGTAACAGAATTCTCAGGAGAGGAGCATAGTTACACTGTCCCCTAGAGATCATCGACGTGTCCTGAGCAGACTGGCTTCTAAATGGCAAGACTGAGGAAAGGCCAAAGGAGATATCTCCTGGGCCCAGGAGCTCAGTGGGGAGGACAGGACTCCACAGCGACTCCTGGCGGAGGCTGTGCAGAGCCATCCCTCTGCCACTGTCTACCACTTGAGCACCTGAATTCTCTGGGAAGAAAAGCACTGTTTTTACAGCACAGCTGGGAAAAAATGATTTCTCTAGTGGCCCAAAAGTTCTACTTGAGAAAACTCTAGGTTTGGAAACTTTCCCGTCGGATGAAAGAGAAAAGAGGTCTCACAGCAAGGACTTCTAAAGAGGAAAATTGGGAACTACCTAACAAAGAACGTAGGACCTTAGGAAATAGTCATTTCAGGTGGTTTGCATATAAACAGGATGTATTTGTACCCTTATGGTGCCAGAAAGTTGCATTTTATTCCACAGATAATCAAATTCTCTTGTAAAAAATATAAATCAGTAATTAGATAGACCAACAAAGAAAAGACTTGGAGTTTTAATTTGGCAAAAAATAATTGTTTAATAAATGAGTGAGAGAGGAATCAATGAATGTTTATCTCTAAAGATGCTAGGGCCATAAAACAAAATAGAAATGTAATGGCACATCTAAAACTCAATCTTGTATTGGTGCTTACATGCTAAAGATAAATCAAGAATATTCCCAATATTGGCCTTTCTATTTTATAAGCAGCTATACAGAAGTGCTATCTCATTTAATCATAAATATAATGTTGTTATAATATTATATAATATTATTCTAACTTTTAGTTTAGGGAACTGAGGTCCAAGGAGTTTATGTAATTATAATGTTTATAAATACAAGGAACATGTTTTCCATTTCCATCCACTGTCCCCAGCACATGGCACATTCTTCAGTCCCTGAATGCAATGAGAAGATGTGTATTAAATGGGTGGATCAGAGAACACATTTTTCCAGACAATTAAGTTGTAGTGTTAGATACAAATATGTATCTTTGACTTCACAGTGTGCATTTCTAACAGAAAGAAAGTAATTTCTTGGCTTTTGAAAACAACTCTTTTTAGAGAGAAACTTGAATATAAAATTAATATACACTTTTTGCAAGGCAAGTACGTTTTCTTTCCATAAAGGATTTGAGGCAGACAACTGAGGTTCAGGCTCCTGTTTACATCCTTACTAGTTAGAGAAACATATTCATATAATCCCTTTTTGGCTCTTCTTTCATTCAGTCATTCAATTATTAATCTAATATTTGCTGAGGGTTTCCTATGTGCCAGACACTCTTCTTGGTACTAGGGATGCAGAGGTGAAAAAAGAGTCTCTGTCTTCAATGACTCACGTTCTTTGGTCTATTACTCTGACCGCCTAGAGATGCTATTTGATATGCATTCATGAGTGTTACTCTTCTTTTCGGAACCTCATTTTCCTTGTTTGTGAAATAGGCATGATAATACTTCCCTCACAAGGTTGCTATGCAGATACTATATAAAACATGTAAGAAACTATAAAAATTGAAACAATAACAGGATTGAATTTTAAGTTTTACAAATGGCCGTCACAGACATTATCTTGTTAAATTTTCTACTAATAGGATTATGGTAATATCAAGATTATGAAACGATATGGTCAGGCAGACTTCAACTTGAGTCCTTGCACTGCTATTATCAGCTATTTGACCTTGAGAGATTTATTAACCTTATTGCCATAAGTTTCTTCATCTTCCAAGTGAAAATTGAATTCTGCTTTGCAAGATCGTTATGAGGATTATTGATAACCTATGTAAATTGCCTACCCGCTGAACAGTAAATAAGTGCTCAAAAATGATAAATATGAGAAATTGCAATTATATCGAGCAAGCAGAATTCTCATACCCTACTAGTGGGAATACAGTTTACTACAACTCTTCCAGAAAAGTGTCAGCATCTTCTAAAGGTGAAGATATGTGTTTCCCATGGTATGGAGATTCTACTGTACACATGTTCACCAACAGACATGTTCTAGGGTGGTTTTATCAGCACTATTCATAACAGGCCAAATCTGGAAAATGCCTTAATGACTCTCATTGGTTGAATAGCTTTTTACACAATGGAATAGAATTCAACAATGTGAATGATTTTACAACACACAATAATATCAATGAATCTCAGAAATATAATGTGGAGTGAAAGAAGCCAGATTTAAAAGATAGTCTATAATGCCATTAATATAAGGTACAAAAATAGGTCAGGTTACTTGTTTAGAAACTGAAACAGTGGTTACTCTTAAAGGCGCTGAGAGTATAGTGATTGGAAGGGAACACGAAGAGGGCTTTAGGTGTTCTAGAAAATTTCTCTCCTTATTTGGGTTCTAGTACAGACGTATGTTCATGTTTATGAAAACTTAGAAAACTGTCCAGCAGTGAACTTTTCTGCATGTATATTTTGCTATAATAAAAAGTCAGAAATAGCAAGTATATTTATAAATATCAGTTCTTATTTTTTAATACTAAGAATATGGAACATTCACACACAGTCTAAAGTTTGTATAAATTTTTAAATCAATTGATTTATTTATACTCTACCTAAAATGCCAGAGTAAAAATCTAGGAGACACTCGTCTCTCACACGCTTGAAGTCTCCTTTTTCAGGCTAATTTGTAACAAGTTCCTTCTAAATCCAAAAGGCTATGTCACAAAATCTTTTGTAACAAGGATGCCGTTGCTTGATATGGACATGAATACCAAGTAGCCTTAATACAACTGAGCTTTTTAAAAATATGTGGGAGCAACTGTCACCAGCAACATGATGGTGGGTTTTTTAAAATTCCTTTTCTTGTCAATTTTGTAGAAGAGTAAACAAATAAAAGTCACCCATTACACACTGCATTTGCTACATTTGTGACATTTATTTATGACCACCGGTATTTCCAGTTCTTATTGGAGAAAAATGTGCCTCACAGCCCCGAGGAATTTTCAGTACTCTATTTCAGGATACTCAGTTCTATCAGTCCCAATCCGAATTCAACTCACACGTTATGGACTGAATGCTTGTGCCCCCCTAAATTTCATATGTTGAAGCCCTAACCCCGAGTGTAGTTGTATTTGGAGGTGAGGCCTCTACGGCAGTAATTAGACTAAATGAGATCATAAGAATGGAGCCCTAATTGAATAAGACTAGTGTCCTTAGAAGAAACCACACCAGAGAGCTTGCTTACCTTCTCTCCACCATGTGAGGACAAGGTGAGGAGGTGATCATCTTCAAGCCAGGAGAAGAGCTCTCACCAGAAACCAAACTGGCTGGCACCTTCATCTGGGACTAACCAGTCTCCAGAACCATGAGAAATAAATTTCCACTATTTAAGCCACCCCGTCTGGTATTTTGTTATGGCAGCCTGAGCTGACTAAAATACTGCATAAGTGAAAATTTTGACTTTCAGGTGCAAATGAAAGAGAGAGGAAAAAAGAAAGAAAGAACCAAAGAAAGAAAGAATGGTCAAAGAGTCTCTGAAACAGGTCCTATTAAATGCCAAGCAAAATATCTTCAAAATTTTTGACTATAAAAACAGGAGAGTCATAATGCTGCAGTACTTAATTCAGGGGGATATTATGATGATTAAAATGAGTGTCATAATAAAAATATTCTGCAATTTTGAATGTGTTATTCCTACCATATGTCAGACGCTGTGGAATGAAAACGTAAGTGAGAAATAGCCACTGACCTGACTTCTAGTATAACGCAAGAGACTGAAACATATAAATACAATTTCTGTATCGTTTATATGGGAGTTTCTAACAGAGACATATTGGAATATAATATGGGGAGCATTCCCACCCAAGTCTAAAGATAATTGTACAAGAATTAACTAAAAGGAAGTCCGAACATGGCAGAGCATTAGATATGTACCATATGCCAGGCACCAACCTCACTCACACAGAAATCTATGAGACGGGTGTTTCCTTCTTCATTTGATGAGGAGACTAAGTCTTAGAGAGCTCAAGTACCTGCCCCATGTCACACAGTTGGCAATCAAACCCATGTGGATCTGTTTCTAACTTCTGTCCTCTTACTCTAGCCAAACAGAATCTATGACCTCGGAGGAAAAACGTAGGGATATAGCAGGATGGTAATACAAACAAACCAAATTAACACACAAAATGAGTAATTTTATATAAAATAACAATATTTAAAATCCAAAGAGCATAAAAGAAACTCCTAGATCTATTTGGGAGGCTCAGGAGTTTTCTGTATGGAAGCAAAACACATTTACACTTTTAGGTGCCAACAATTTGTCAGAATTCGTCTAACGTAAGGCAAGGGAGATGAGTGTATCCGTTTGCTAGGGCTGCCGCCACTGAGTACCACACACAGGGTGTCTTAAATAACAGAAATTTGTTTTCTCACAATTCTCAAAGCTAAACATCCAAGATCAAGGTGCTTTTAAATTTGAAAATTTAAAGTCATCATGCGTGATCATTCATGATAGATGGTTTATAGAGTTTTGTCCATTATTTATTTGTTTGATAACAAACTGAAGCCAAACTGAGAACCAAAATTACATTATTCTTATGCAGGAATGCGTAAATCCAAAGAACATTGAATTAACTAAAAATGAATTAACTAAAAATCCTATAATGAGATATTTTTGCACTCTGTTTTTGGAGGGAGGTAGTTCACAGGAAGAAAACAAATACCATAAATTCTATTAACTTCTTAAGGACTAGACATGAATTTCAAATACATAGAGCATGGGCTTTGTCAATAGCTCCTGAAACGTTTCACAAAAATTGTGAAATATTTGAAAAAAGTGCTGGGTATCTTCTCAGTGAAGGGTTTGTCATAGTATAGACCACCCTTCCAGGGTTTCTGATTTTACAGGACTTGAAACTTTCATTGTCATTGAGCTATTTTACAACTTTGTAAGTTGTAGGAAATCTGGAACTAATACAAGTTATTCTGGTTTATATGAATGCAAACAAAACTGTATCTGGTGGAATGCAGTTGATCATTGCCCCGTGGACATTTTACATCCCTTGTAAATTCATTCCAGCATGCCTAAATATGTGTGGTTCTTTAAATTCCCCTTTGAACCCATAGTAGCATCTTACCAAATCCTTTTTTTACTTGAAAAAGTAAATCAAATCATTGACATATGTCCATTTTGCATTAATATGAGAATCATAATTTTACCATTTTCAACAAATGTTCTTTAGTAGTTGAAATTCTGATTCAGCCACTGATTGTGCTAGTCCATGGCTCAATTAACTAACATTTAAGACGAGGTTCCTCATCTATAAGTGGATATAGAAACACCTCCCTCATAGGGTTGATATGAGGTTTAACTGAGGTAGTTAGGTAAAATGCTTACCACTGTGGCTATTACTTACTTGACACTCAAAGTTCGTCTCCTTTCTTTCTTTGCATACCAAAAACTAACTTTTTGTTTTGGATGTGAAAATGTTCAATATGTATTTATATTTTAATTACTAGTGAAGAGAATAGGGAAAATTTGAGGATTTAAAGGAGAGAAAATAAATAAATGCACAAGGGTAAAAGGATAAAGTGAATGGTTTATATGGATTTCACATAACCTACTAGGTATTTTAGAGGCCAAGGCCACGAATTATTCAAGCTTTTTCTGTTTCCCTTCTCAGCTTTGGTTCACAAACACAGACACATAGCTCTTTCTTATCCAAAACAAAAATGGGCTAGAAAGTATGATTCATACTCAATTTCTTTTTTTGAAGTGAAAGAATGCCACAAAAAATATTTCTAGGGGACAGCCCCGTGGTATAGTGGTTAAGTTTGTGTCAGGGACAATCTTCCTTATCAAACAAACAAACAAAAAATCCCTTCTGAATAGATATTATTAATTTCAATTTTTCAATTTTTTTTACTCTTTACAAAGATCGTTAATAAATTGAATATGATAGAGCAACATAAACCCAAAGATACTAAGCATAAGTAGTCTTAGAGTTGGAAGATCCTGGAGACTATGAAAACACTTTTAGAACATAAAAGCAAAAAAATATGTCCCCATTAGGTTAACAACAAAGTGTCTCATATGGCAAAAAATATGAATGTGAGAGGTGGGAAAACTAGCACTTTAGCATTGAATAGAACAAAGGGGGCAATTCTGCTCCTCTACAACCTTTCCTGAGAAGTTATTTGTATCCTGGTTATGAATTATTAATTCAAATTTAATCTGATTCTTTAGCCAGTCATTAATATAAAGTCCTAGAATTATCTAGGCATTTATCTGGGAAAGCAGTACTATCAGAAATAGATATCCAACAAGCATTTGTTGACAACACATCTGGTCTAGGCGTATACAGATACATCACCCATCCTTTATCTCAAGGTGCTGTCAATCTTCTTCGCAAGATAGAGGTATAAACAAATAATTGTGCATAGTATAATGCCAACAACAGAGATATACAAGGTATAAGGACAGCAGAGAGGATGAATGGTTGATTTTCTAAAGAAGGACAGGAAAGCTATTGAGGAAGAGCTGTTCCAGTTAGAGAGCAGGAGAATGCAAAGACATTTTTCTTTCAAAATCTTCTGCTTTTCCTTATTTGAAAGGCAAATATAGTCCTCCTCAGGTCATTTTTGTTAGAAAAAAATAATTTTAATTTAGCAACCTCTTTTCTTAAATCTTGGGAAACACTTCTTGTGGGATCAGCGAACACCGAGGTAAGAATATTGCAAAAAGCACTTTAAAGCAGCCCTCATTCAGAAAAATGTTATTAGGAATCACTTTAGAGACTTTTTGGTCCAAAAAAAAAAGTTCATCTCAAGAAATTTAGCAAACAAAAGAACCAGCAGATGTCTGAGTTGAACTGTAAATGTTAATCTAAGACTTTTACCCTTATCTCTGGCATGTAAAAAAGCTCTGATAAATGAATTCAGTTGCAGGTAGAAGGTGTGTTAAGTAGCCTTCAGGAATAGTGAAATTGCAAAAGCCAGTGGAGAACTTAGTGTATTTGACATCTAAATCAGATACTTTAAACACCCCTTCGTCTATACAAAAATCATTTTCCATATAATCATGAGGTGCAATGAATAACCACGAAACTGAGAAAGTGAAAAATTTTTTATTGAATTTTACATATAACTGTGCCATAAAAAAGAGATTAAATAAAATTTATAGTACAAAAGAGACAAAAGAAAGCATCATTCTTTAATATTTGATATTATTTAATTAATAAGCTTTAATTTTTAGAGCTGTTTTAGGTTCACAACAAAATTGAGTAGAAAGTTCACAGACTTCCCATATACTCCCTATCCTAAAACACCTACAACCACCCCCACTATTGACCTCCTGCAACACAAAGGCACATCTGTTAAAATCGATGAGCCTACATTCACACATCATACCACCCAACGTCCATGGTTCACATTAGGGTTTACTCCTTGCGTTGTATATTCTGTGGGTTTAGACAAATGTATAATGCTGTGTATTCACCATACTCAGAATATTTTCACTGCTGTAAAAATCCTCTGCACTCTGCCTATTCAACCTCCTCTCCCCAACTCCTGGCAACCACTGATTTCTCTACTGTCCCTATAATTTTGCCTTTCCCAGAATGTCATAAAGTTGGACTTATACAGTATTGTAGACTCTTCAGATTGGTTTCTTTCACTTAGTAGTATGCATTTAAGTTTTCATGGCTTAATAGCTCATTTCTTTTTAGTACCTAATAAGATTCCATTATCTGAATCTACAAAAGTTTATTTATCAATTCACCTACTGAGGGGCATTTTTGTTGCTTCCAAGTATTTGCACTTATGTATAACACTGCTATAAACATCTGTGTGCAGGCTTTTGCGTGGACATAAGTTTTCAACTTCTTTAGGTAAATGTCAAGGAGTGTGATTGCTAGATCATATAGTAAAAGTATGTTTAGTTTTGTAGGAAACTGCCTGTCTTCCAAAATGGCTGTACCATATTGAATTCCTACTGGCAATAAATGAGATTTACTGTTGCTCCACATCCTAGCCAGCATGTGATGTTGTCAGTATTTTGGATTTAGAACATTCTAATAGGTGTGTTGTGGTATTTGATTGTTATTTTAATTTGCAATTGCCTAATGACATGATGTTGGCTATCTTTCCATATGCCTATTTACCTCTGTTTACCATCTTTGATGAAGTGTCTGTTAAGGTCTTTGTCCATTTTGAATTGGATTGTTCATTTTCTTATTGTCGAGTTTTGAGTTTTTTGCATATTTTGGATAACAGTCCTTTTTCAGATGTATCTTTTGCAAGTATTTTCTCCCAGTCTGTGGCTTATCTTCTCATTCTCTTGACATTGTCTTTTGCAGAGCAGAAGTTTCTAATTTTAAGCTTATCAATTATTAGGTATCTTGTCAATTATTTCTATCATGGATTATGTCTTTGGTATTTTATCTAAAATAAGGCATTGCTATACCCAGGATAATGCAAGTTTTCCCCCTTGTAATTTTCTAGGAATCTTTATCATTTTATGTTTTACTTTTAGGCCTTTGATCCATTTTTAGTTAATTTTTGTGAAGGATTTGAGGTCTGGATCTAAACCTCCTTTTTATTTTTTTACATGAAGATGTCCAGTTGCTCTAGCACTATTTACTATCTGTTTAAAAGACGATCTTTACTCCATTGTGTTGCCTTTGCTCCTTTGTCAAAAATCAGTTGATTATATTTACGTGGGTATATTTCTGAGTGATAGTGTTTTTTATATCTAGTCTAGTTAAGATTTTAACTTTGATTCTTTGATTGTAGTCTTACATAATAATGTTTTATGAAATAATTGTCTCATAATAACTAGATTTTAATAAAACTAAAATCGCTTTAATAGATTAAATTTTGGAAACCAGTAAATGGTACAATTGATGTAACAGTTAATATTCCTAATTCATTCTCTAGTTTAAAAACAATCAAAACTAAAAATAATTTCCATTTTATTTCAAAGTTAAAGATTTTAAAATTCAGCTATGTCATTTATGAACTAAAATTCTGCCACTGTTGCAGATTTAACAAATACAAATACAAGATGCCCAGCTGAATTGGAATTTCTGACAGATAATAAATATTTTGTTTTGATTATAAGTATGTTTCAAATATTGCAAGGGACATATTTAGACTAAAATAATTATTGTTTATCGAAATTTAAATTTGACTAGGAATGCTGTATTTTAGCTCCCAGATACTTACCAAAAATACTTCACCTTACTGTTCACACTTCATTGAAATGTTTTAAATTTTTCACACAAGTAAAAACCACCAGGTGGTAACACAGAATGACAGAACTGAAGAGAATCAAGTTCTAATGCTTCCTCTTCAAAATCGTTTTATTATCATTGTTCATTCTAAAACTCCTGTTTAAATACAGAGATATGTAGAATCATGGTGTTAAAGATATACAATATGCCCAAAGTGAGCCTGGAGGATTTGACGATTACAATCTTATTCTCAAAAGAAATGAGTCTGGCCGAGCCTCTGTGTGTCAAGGGGCCACCTGTACAACTGAGAGGCATTTGAAGCAACTTTTATGTGGAATTCAATTTTTGCTACAGAATAAGTAATAAAAGTTTCTTAATATGTACCTCATATATATATTACTAAAACTCTACCCTCACTGTAACCACAGCAATTGTTTTGAACTTGGACCAACAAAAGCTTGAACCCCCTTATGCCTCCAAGTGTGTTTTTTTTCAAACACTGACATTGCTTAGATTACCAGTGCATAGGAATAATCAGAATCAGATCAGCTTTTATGCAGTATTATTGTTGTTTTTAAGTACTCTACAGATAACTACCCCTTTAGTCCTGTACCCATGGTGGACATTTCCACTTGACCTTCCTCCCACACTACATTTGGAATATCACTGGTAGGGGCCATCTATTTATCTCACTTTTTTAGTGTATCCCTGGAGTAATGGATTTATTGCATAGTATCTTCAGTTTCAGCAGTGTTCTTTGAAGCTATTCTGTTCTGAAACGAGTGATGATGGATTTGGAACACTTCAGTTGGTTCACTGCCTCGCAAACGGACATTTGAAAACAATATGGACAACGTGGTAATACTCTGTTAGGAAAACCCAATCGAAATTTGTGATTTTTTAATTCTGTGGCTAACCCACGCTCTCCTTTCTGTCTTCAATTAAAATCCTAGGACTCTTTTAATGTTGTTCTTGCAGCATCTTCTTTATGAGTTTTTAGGTTTTAATCATCTGGAGCTGAAAAAATGCATTTAGACTGATGCAAATCCTTCCTTGGAGTTTGTGCTCTCTAGAATTTCATGGAAATGGAGTGGTGAGAGTATTTTAAGTATCATAGACTTGCTTGTGTGGAAATAAATGAAGATTACTCAAATTAGAGCAGGCAAATGCTGTTTAGTCAGAGGTTGTTATCGTAAGGAAGTCAGGCACCATCACTAGTGTTTGACAGAGACTCAAAGGCAGGCGGAGCAGTATAAAAGTTTTACAGTGGAAAGAAGAGAAGTCTTTAGGCGTGCCCTGATTGGAAGTTGTTGCCATGGGGAAGCCGGATGTGGGCTAACTAGAAGCAAGGCATCCTACGTGATTGGGAGAGGAGCACATTTGGTTTTCTCTGGTTGGTCCTTAGTTGGAAAACAAGGCAAAAATTAGGGAAGCTGTCAGTTGATTAAGTCCTGTCAATTTGGAGACAATTGCTCTACAGGCTGTGGTTTGGCTTCCCTACTAATTGTTGCAGATTGTGGTCAGAGTTCTATTTTCATATGTAGCCTGGCCTTTGTCCATTTGTGTATCAATCTCTCACTTGTCTTCACCTTTCTCTACAGATGAAGAAACTGAGACTCTCAAAAGAAATACTGTTTCAGATCGACACAGTTCCCTGGTTCTCTGTGTGTTTGTTTCATTTGTTCATTTAAGGAATGTTTATCAAATTCTAAAAGCAAAGCACACATCTAGACTGAACAAGAGAGATCATGAAACTCACATTCTTTTCACACAAATAAACATAAAATACAATGTCAGGTAGTTCACTTTTCAATTGTATCACACTGTGCCACCATGTCTCAGACACATTCATAGTTTTCTGTTATTTTTTTCTCAGAAAAAAGAAATACTCATCATATTTTGTTGACAAGAACTTAATTGTACAATATTAAAAGCAGCTGTGTGTCGATTCAATTAGAGCCTCATATTTGTCATCATCCTTCCCCAGAAGTGAATTAAACATTAACATCAGCTGCTGAGGAAATGCGCTCGCATAGGCACTTCTATTTTTTACCGTTGTTACTTTTTAAGTGTATCAAACGGAAACACTCAGGGAAATGAATCTGTTGCCTTGCCAGATTTCTTGGCATGTAAGACTCATAAGACGCTAATATGTTTGCTGTAAGCTAAACAGAATAAAAAAGTGCCTCTAGATAGGTTTTTCATCCTTGAGATTTTTCTGTCGTATTTTTGATGCAGCCACCTTGTCCTTATAGAATGCAGGTAAACATGAAGTCAAAGATGTTTATGGGGTGAAGTTAATTTTTATTCCTACACAGCCTGAGAAATCCTCAGCATAGGTTAATTGAGGGACTGAGATGCTTTAAAGGAGATACTGGAAAAAATGAGGAAAAAGCCAAGGAAGCACATTTGGCAGCAATGGAAGCAGTGCTGGTCTGCAAAAAGGAGTAGAGCAGTGGTTTTTAAGCCCAAATGTGAATCAGAATCATCTTCTGACTCAGTACCTCCAGAGTGAGGTTCCAAAATTTGCATTTCTACCATGTCGACTCTGCTGGTGTTGGCACCACATTTTCAGAACCCCTGGAGTGGCGGACTCACTGAGCAATATATTTCCCTCGGCTTTGGAAATCTCCCTATTCATGATTGGTGTAGTAGCTGAAACCAGTTTAGGATCGGACCGAGTATAGTACAGGCCCTAAGGATGACATAAATTTGTTTCGGCTTCACGTTGTGAAAGGAACAAGATTTTGCCTTGTGTGGGCAATTAAATTTTCCAAAGTGAATATTTAGAACAAATGGGCTTCTGAGGAGAAAACCAAGACTGTTTTCTTACTAGTAAGTGATTTAACACCATATTTATACAGGTTGAAATAATAAACATAAAGCTATTGAGGTGGTAAATTTTAGATTAATTTCCATAAGCCTAATGGGTTCGTTTTATAGTTTGAGTGAGTATATCCAAGTTCTTACAACATTTAAACAAATAAATTTTTTTATATTAAACATGCTGTAACAAACGCAATGAAGATTGAAACAAACTCTTGAGAGTTCCAATGGTAATCTCAATAAACTGTGGCATATTTCAAAGAGTTTCATTTCATTCTTTAAGAAACATTGAAAGAATTGCAAACATGATTACAAGGTGGGGGTATGAATTTTAACTCAAAAAAAACCTTTGCCCAATCTAATTAATAGTTTTTATTCTTTGAGCCTCTGGGGAAATTGAAATGTAAATATTACCCAATCATCTCACCTATGTTTTAGTAGTATAAATTCCAAGTCCTTTCATCAAAAAGATTATTCATTCCCAAAATTAAATACAATTGTGACTTGTGATTTCTATTTTCTTGTAATTTCAACTAAAGGTAAATCGAATAACTTGTAGAATTTCATGTTTATTTGTAATTAAGTATATAGTGAATATAAATGACCAGATTGACTCTAATTTCTTCTCTTAGTCTATTTTAACTTTTGGTTCTATTTATCAAGTTCTGTTCATTAAGGAAGACTTCTTCTTTTGAATCTCAAAATTTCTACAACCAGAGGATCACTTATTTGTGAAACCCAATGGACATACAGCCCCATGGAAATTTCAGTGCACTGGGAAAAGAAATGTATTCCGCAATTCTGGGTATAAGACCAGTTACATTCCTTAAGTGTTCTGAATCAAGTGAAGAGTGACTGTAAACATTTGCTGTACAAGATTCTCAGAAATTCAATCTTATTCTTGCTATGCATAGCCCTTACGCTTAACTACAGTGCCACAAACACATGGAGAGCTTTCATATTGCCTGAGCAAAAACAGAATAAGAAACTCTAGGTATCCAGGCATTATGTTCCCAACTAGATACTCATTAGATCAGTCCCAGCATCCAGTTGAAGTCAGCGTTCTGTAACTTGTGTTCAAAGGTTGACCTGGGATTCTTTCCTGTGGCTTCAAGGAACAGGCCTCCTGTTTAAATTCTCAGCATCTCCACATCTCTACATCAGAAGTCCTGTGCTTCTTCGTGTGCTCTATGGAAATGGGTGACAGCTTACTGTCAATTGCTGATATCACCCCAATACAATACTTTCTTTTACTACTGTCATTGGGAAACTCCCCCCATACTGTGGCAACTTTAGTCTACACACATAGTAGATAACAAATGTCCATTTTAAATGGTTTTGTTCTGAATCCTAGCATGTTCATTTTCCAAAGCAAAAAACTCTTAGAATCTTGTTTGCTTGCTTTCTGGTTGGGTGCGGTTGGTGAGAAATGGGGGTAAGTGGTGAGGAAGAAAATATAAAACTTTTTGCATTCTTGAATAGCAGTGCAAAATAAATACATAATAATAAATCTTTTTCCACTATGTGTGTGTGTGTTTATGTTTGTGTGTGTGTAATACAGCCTAATGTAAGGAAGGAAGGGAGGAGAGAGCAGAAAGGAAGGAAGAAAGAAAAAGAAGAAAAGAGGAAGAACCAGGTATATAGACTAATTAAGTTACTCTATTCAGGATGTCCTACTTCCTTCTAAAATAAAAGCACTTTCTTATATCAAAAAACTTTTCGATAGATCTTCCTTTTTGAAGGGATCTGAGTGAGATGTTCACTAATTGGGCAGCATTCCCACAACAATTCATGGCTGGGGACCTTTATTCTTCACTTGAATTCAAGTTTCTGTCCTTTTTAACAAATACAAAGAAGTCTTATGAAGTGAGTCTCCCCAGGAGTCTGAGAAGACACTTGTTGTCTGAGAAGACAAGTGTTTTTGCCATCTCAGTACCATGTGTTAACGTAGTTCGCAGTGACATCATGACTCTTTACAATCTCATTTTGGAAATGGCTGAAAGGATAAAAGGAAAATATGCTCAACCTGATATTTGGTATTTTGACCATTATTTCCCTTTTTTTCTTAAGGTACAAATGCTAGAATATGTTCTTGGTCAGTGAAAATAGGGGCATTGGTCCAAACAGATAACACATTTAATTCTCTCCATCCAGAAATCTCAATATGACTAATAGAAATTTCACAAACTATTGTCTGAAACTGAGGTGATCTTTGTGTATAAACCTGATATCCAGAAACCTGACATTACATTTTCTTTAAAATCCTGACAAGAATTTTTGCTTTCTTTGAAGTCGTACCCAGTTACACTGAGAGCACAGTGCTTGGAATATTTTATAAATGAACATATTTTATGAATGAAAAATTAAGTAAACAATCCTGTGTTCAACTGAACTGAGTAATTTTCTGTATTCTACATCCATCCTCTCATTTTATGGTATCTAGATAGCACAGCCATTTTTGACTATTTGAAATAATTTGTTTTATGTTCGTCTTCTCTGATTGATTTTAACTTCAGAAGGTCACAACCTGCATCTGTCTTCCTCACTATGGAGTCACAAGAGGCAAAAAGATAGCTGATGTTCAATAACCATTGAATGAATGGACACTGGCTGACTTGCTAACTAAATGAATGAATGAATGCAATAAACAATAAAAGAATGAAAGGAAGGCTATCAGAGAAAAGGATTGCAAAGGTATTGAGAGACTAGATTATCATAAGTCTAAGATGTCTTCCTTTATCCTTCTTTCGATGTTTCCAGATAATTGGAAAAATAGCAAAAAGATATTAGAGTCTTTTGTTACCTTCAGTGGTAAGATGAAGAAGTGGATGGAGAAAAAACAAAGGTCAAAATCACAGAGGCCCAAACACTGACTTTCTATTTTCCTGAGAAATATATATATACATATTTACATAAATATATTTAGACGTATATTTATATAATTTCTCTCACCTTACTCTATTTTGCTAATGCAGATGCTTCCCCTTCTTCCATGATCTCCTTAATCTTTTTTTTCCAAATGTGGACAACCTAGCCAATTGTGGTCTTTGCCTGGTTGAGACTTTTCCAGCACTTATCATGTGACCCAGTTTTTTGTCAAAAAACCTGTACTTCTTTGCAAGAAGTCTTGGGCATATCATTTTATCTTCTCATGCATTCATGCTTCATCTCTCCAACTCAATCATAAGCTCTTAGAGTTGGTTCCAGTATTGGAGCTTTCTAAGAGTTCCGTCAATAAACAATCTACCTTTTCTTCAAGTGGGTCTAAACAAGTAGTAAGATACAACGGAAAGTAGATATAGAGGTCAATATATAATGGTGATGATATATACATATATAACTGTTGATAGAGTCAATTTGGCATGCATAACTTTATGTTTGTTAACTAAATGAACTTGCCAATATTAATCTACAGAATTTGGTAAATTTATTAGTGTGGAGGAGGCTTGTCCAGGCAAGATTTATGAAATGAAAGAGCAGAGAAAACTCCCCTTCTCTGTGAGGAGTCACACTCCCAAAAGAATGGAGATGTTGGAGTTGAGATGAACATGTCCAGTCTTTCCAAATTCATAATGCAGATATATTATTTCATATTTCCTTGAGGAGGAATGACCAAAGGATCAAGAGAATCCAGGAGTGCTTTCAGAGGAATTCCTTGTGAAAGCCATGAAATACATGAAAGTATTTTGTACAACAACTTATGTACGTTCCCACCCAGATTTGGCTATACTTTCTTTAGTTGACCTCATCCAAAGAGCTCTTCTTAAATGACATTTATTTAAATATGAATCCTAGACCTACAGTTTGACCTTGATCTCTCCTTTTTGTTTCAGTCTTATATAGCTTTTACTCAAAATTTCAACTTTGATATCTAATGGGCATCTTAAATTCAAAGAACTCAATTTCTGTTCACTGCCCATGCTTCTTCTCTCACGATCTTCCTCAGTTCTTTAGAGTAGCTCTATCATCTACTCTCTTGAGCAAACACCAATCCAAGAGATGCACATAAAACCTCCTGTTCTTTTAACTTTATATTTTGTTAGTCATTGAGTTTTTCTGGTTCCACTTAAACCACAAAAGTTTAAGTGGAAAGAGGAAAGAAAAGTTTAAGTGGAAAGAAGTGGAAAAGAAACATTCTTTCCATTCTCATTTCCACTAGCCAGTGTCCTCCAAGAGTAAATCTCTATATTGTGACCCCATCTGTGCTATTCATATCATGATTGAATCCCAGCCTGAACTGCCCTATGCGTTTATTGTTTGATTCTCTTTGATCTCCTTAACTAGAATTCCAGTTCCTGTGGGGAGCGTCTTCCCTGGGTTCTACATTGCTCTATCCCTAGTCCTTGATTAGAGGCTGGCACTAACAAGTACTCTCTATATATATTTGGCACATGACTGTGAAAAAAAGTTATTTAATGTTAAATAAATATTTTAATGTAATTGTTCTATAGAAAAAGAAAATATAAAATTATATAACAGAAACTTCTATTTAAACATGAACAAGTTAGTAAATATTTTAGGAATGATTTTATACGCATTTGTTTGTCTGATATTACCCAATACTTTTTATTATCATTAAAAAGGGTGCAAACATATTGTCTTTGAAGGAAGTTCAAAATCAAACTAAAAATTAAAATTCTTTAAAATTTGGGAGATAGTTATTCAAATTGTAGTTAATTTCCTATCGTTCAAGTGGCTATGAGAATGTTGGTGTATACTCATTCAATACATAAAAAAAAATGTTATAGTAATTTATTTATGTGTCTACATCCTTTATTATTTACTATTTTGTTAAATCCCTTATGACAGAGACAAATTATAATTTATTCTTTTACCTACCCCTATTTTGGGCTTTCAAAATTTCCAAAATACATGGTAAATTAGGCCAAAGTGTCTGAATATAAATAACATATAATTATATCCATGTTAGTGTAGGATGCTTTAAAAGAAAAAAAGCAACCCAGCAACATCAAGATAGGTAGAAACACACCTATAGCTGGGATCCTAAATTTTAGTTATAAAAAAATGACTCTAAATGAGAATGATTATTCTTTAAAATATCTCAGTAAATACATGTTCATAAAAGAAGAAGGAAAAACTCTGAGATATCTGAACAGCATTTCATATTTGAGGAAAGTGATACATTGTATTTAACTATGTCTTATGTCACTATTTTGACAGTTAGCCAAATGATAAGAGAAATGAGGTTAGAGAGGTTCTGAATTCCTTGAAACGTATAATGCTAATTCAGTCCTTGATATAACATTTATTTTCACTTTGAACTACTTTCTAGTCTAAAAGAAAACCACATTAATAAGAACTTGCATGCAACTAATGGTTTAAACCTATAAATGATATTATGTGTTCATCTCACGGCTTTTAAAGTAGACCAAAGTGGTGATTTCTATTTGTCATTTTACTCCCATCTGACATTATTTTTCTTTAGTGGCATTCAGGCAAAAGAAACAAATGTCAGTTATTGGCTCTGTCTGCATTTTAGTACTCCTATATTCAATGTTTATATAATATTTAATCTGATTGACTTGGTTAACATAGATGAGAAAATGACAAAGAAGAATAACAATGTTAATTAGTAATATTTATTGGAACTTCCAAGTATATTTACATGCATTATGTTATTTATTTCTCCCAAAAATCTAATGAGGAGGCACTAATATTATACTAATTAAATAGATAAATTTGATGACTACGGAAAATAAATAAATTTTTCAAGTATGTAGACCCAGATCTGCTTTTCTTACAAATGTTATTTAAGTATTTAGTTAATTTGACTTAACAATTGAAACATTGTTTAAGACTTCACCTGGTTGTGAATATACCCATCATTGTGTATAGTATATTTTAACTCTATAACAAGAAAAATTCCACAAATATTTCTTAGAATGAATTTTGAATTTCACGTATCTATAATTGATGAGATAAAATAATCAAATATTTTCATGAATTAACCCAATTGTGATGGCTAATTTTATGTGTCAACTTGACTGGTCTATGCTAGGTGTTTCTGCGAGGGTATTTTGGGATGAGATTCACATTTGAATTAGTAGTCTGAGTAAAACATTGTCTTCCTAATGTGGTTGGCCCTCATCCAATCAGTTGAAGACCTGAATAGAACAAAAAGGCCAAGTAAGAGGGAGCTCCTCCTGCCTAACTGCAAGACCTGGGGAATTGGTCTTTTCTGGCCATTGGACTCAAACTGAAACATCAGCTCTTCTTGAGTCTCAAAGCTGTGGGCTTTCGGATTAACACCACTGGCTCTCCTGGTTCTCAGGACTCCGGACTCGGACTAGAACTATACCATCAGTTCTCTGAACCTCCATCTTGCCACTGCAGATCTTGGGACCTCTCAGCCTCCGTAATAATATGAGCCAGCTCCTTACAATAAATCTCTCTACAGATAGATAGATAGAGATAGACATAGAAATAACATAAACTCGATTGGTTCTGTTTCTCTGGAGGACCCTGACTAATATGCCAAATATTTCAAATAATTTCGTTTATTAACTAGGAATTGAGAAAATACAATCAATCAATTCTTTATTATACAGAATGTGGGAGTATGAAGGCTCCATTTGAGGTCTAGCTTCTGTTAGACCTTTTAGCAGTGTGTTCTTAGAGTCAAATTTCCCTGAGGCTAAATTTCCTCATGTCTGAAACTTACAGGGAAATTCCTTGCTTATTTCACAAAATTGATAGGTTATAAAGTTAAGATAGGTGAGCTTTTATGAAGCACTTAAAAATCAGCATTAATATTAAGTAATAAAACATGTAAAAAGATAAAAGCATTTAATTTTAGAACAATCGCAAGTTCATTTGTACTCTTTCTTTTGATGATTATTTAACTCTGAGGGAATTGATTGTGATGAATCATTGTTATGGAATTTTCCATCAGAACTGTGCTTAGGTAGCTTCTAGCCCCACTTCTCCAAAATCAAAATGTCAATGATTATAAGTAAAACTAAAGAAATGTTCTCTTATTTACTTAGTATATTTTTGAAAGCTTTCCACATCAGTGCATATAGGTCTACCTGATTCTCTAAATGGGGCTTCTAATTGTCTTCTCTACTAATATACCGTTATTTATTTATGCTTTCCTTTTGTAAGGCTAATTTAATTATTTTCCAAATTTATCTTTACAAAATATACACACATACTTACACATATGTATAAGTACATGTACAAAGTTGAATTTCAGAATTAAAATTGCTAAACCGAAAGGGGAAATTCTTTTTCAACAAGAGGAAAATGATGGTTTATATATTTAGCTTTGGATTAATTCATTTTTAGATAAGAAGTGGTAATGGCATTGGTGGCACTGTAAAGCAATATGATGTTAGCCATGAAGGACGGCATGGTAATTGATCTTCATTATCTTCTGTCAGCCATGTTATAGACACAGCCATCTCCTTGAGGTCCCCAAGGGAGATGGATAAATGCACATCAGAACAAGCCAAGCAAAGCAACATTTTACTTTTCCCTGCAATTTTGACCTCAAATCCCCAAACAGTCTACTAGTCAATTGGACTTATCTCCATGAGAGAGAGAAGGCATCCTTCTGCTTAGGGAGAAAGTCTTGAGGGCAAGACTAAAACTTAGTTTTGACTCCTTTCCTCTAGGCCCACACCTTTTTTTGTGGACCAATGATCTAAAAGGAAAGTAAGTCAAGGGAACAGAAAACAACGTTTTTCTAAAGGATTAGAACAGGAGTCTGCATATTGGCCTGCTGACAAAATCCAGACTTTTGTCTGTTTTTGTATGGCCTCTGAGCTAAGACTTTTGTTTTTTTACAGAAGAATGTTTGAAATTAATTTGAACATAAAGAATGCTAACTTTCAAGACCAATTAAGCAAAATGTTATTCCAAAATAATTATTCAATTTTTCTCTTTAGTGGACTTTTTTTTACAACAACAAATGTACAATTATAAATACTTTGAATTTCATCAATTACAAAAATTTTGAAAATGTGTTTTCTCTCTTGTTGCATAAGTACCCATACATAGTATCTCTGATTTTACCTCTTGGCTCACAAAGCCTGTAACATTTACTTTGACTCTCTACAGAAAAAAAATTGCCACCTCTTAGCCTAGAGCAAGGAATCAAAGTTATTTACTCACTCATGATTTTCTTCTGACATCAAGCTACTCAGGTCACTGCTGCCTTGATTTTCCAAATACAGGAAGGGAGTGAGTGGTTCCTTCCAAAGAAAGGAGGCATTGGGACTTCTCTTTCACCGAACCAAACTCAAGGGAGAAGGAAGATGCCAGAGGAGGTGCCTTCCGAAAGAGGAACAAGTAAAAGCACGTAGACTAGGAACCCTAAGAAATTAAATGCGAAGAGATTGCACTAAGATCTTTCTCTTCCCCATGCTGTGTCAGCCTTTACTACCATCACCCGACAACATCTCCTGGGATCTGTTTTATCCCCGACTCATATCTGCAATGCTCAAAGCTGTAACGAGAAGGTGAAAGAGGTAGACAGGAGCTTCCTTTAGTTAGTCACTAACACAGATTCATAAATCAGAAGCATCATTAAGTTGTTCACATACTTTGATCTAGCGACCACACTTTTGAGAATTTATAACAAGGAGATAAGAGGATAAAATTTGAAATGCCGATAGATAAATATTGGAGTACATATATAATGTAAACAAAAAAGAGAATAATCCAAAAGTCCAGTAGTATTAAAATGTTTGAATTATGGCAACTCAGATAGATAGAATTTTATTTAGCCCTTCAATTTGTAATTATGAGAACTACCTAAAAAAATGGAAAAATCTTTATGGTGTTATGTTATTAAGCGAAAAAGGAAAACCCTGTAGATAAAATCACATTTCAAGTCAAATATTCCGTATATAGGTTATGGTATAAAAGGTAGCGTAGAAGTAGTTTTATTTTAGAGAGGTAGATTTTGTTAAAGTAGGGATATTTCTTCAAAGTTCATTGATACGTTATATTCTTAAAGATAGCAAAAGCTGATTGCAAATCAATCACTGCTGAAAACCTACATCTCTTGAGAAATTTGGAAATTTCCGTAGGTTTCTGAGACAGAGGAATGGAGAGTTACTGCAAAGCTGAGACAACTAGCAGCCAGAGCCACCACAAGAAAAAAAAAAAACTGCAGGAATAGCTTGCTATATCTGATTTATTTGAGAACTACTTAAAGGATTTGACGGTTTACGGTGGTGTTAGCAAGGGTCTGGTGAAACTGGTCATGGCTGTGAAACAGACATCTTCAGAACACACCAAGATGAACTCTAGTAAATGACAGACACTGATTTTGAGAAGCAAGTCTTTTTGAAGAGTTAATGGCCCGTCAGATAGGAGGAATGGAAAAACAACACAGCAAACCACCACACAGCAGGTGTTTACCTTAAGGTACACTCAGTGTCAAACAGTGAGTTTCAGATAATGCATTGCACTGCTGGGGCTCTGTGAGCCCGCTAAAGCACATTCTTAACCCGAGAATATGTGAGTGGGCGTTAACAGAGAATTATCCAGCTCTGGGTTCTTACACTTGATACCCTGAAGCGTACTAACAGTAGACAGCATTTGCTGACAGAGATCTTTTTACCTTTTGTAAGTGCATTGGTTTCAAAAAGCCCAGGTCTACAAAATAGGAGGATTTCCTGGTGAAACTGTATTAAATGGTAGAAAAACTCTGTAAAATGTGAAGCTATGGCCTTGTCTAGTCTGCCCAAATCCCTACGAAAGCCCTTGGGAGGAGTAGCACACAGAAGCTGATTTTATCTCTTAAAAAGTCCGTCGCTTTTATTCTTTCTCATTGGTTTCATATATATGAACATATACGTATATACATATATACACACGTGTGTTTGTGTATATAAATGGAGAGAGAGAGAGACAAATGCTAGATTGATTGCAGTGAGTCTGGATTCCATTGATCAATACCCTAAGTGTCTCAGATGCCATAAATTGAACAAAATTATAAGTTAGAAGAAGAGTGTGAATGGGTTGTTATATACCATCTCTTTTTTTAAAACTAGGTGTATGAAATGGCCTCAAATTCTAGAGAATATGAGCTCTTTAACTTCTTGACACATGTTCCTACCTGATTCGCACATTATCTAAAAACAAATGAAAAAAACATAGTGAGCATCTGAACTGTGACTCGAGGAATTTCTCCCTCCCTTTCTTACCTTCATTTCTTCCACATCTATCAGCTATTGTAGGACTCCTAATATCAAGCTTTATATTCTTCTGGATGGGGTACGTTCATAGTAGGAAACCTCTAATAATCTTTAGTTTCTACCACGAGATGATCTATTAATTTCCTCTTAATTCTAACTACCTGTAAAGAACAATTTATGTGATAGTCTTGTGTCTACTTCATAGGATCCTGTCCTATAAGATCTAAGCAGAGATGGAGAAGGGGGTTTTGTAAATGATTCTATTTCATCACAGCTTATGTTTAAACTTCCATCTATGAAATAACGTGAAGTGACGAAGGGAAAAAAACAATTGCTTTCAAGTTTGCAGAGTGTCATTTGCTTTTCCTGCAGTTTGAATTAATTATGGGATTAGGATAAACAGTGAGTTGATTGCAAGAATTAAATTCAAAGGGTTAGTGTGATGTTTGAAGGTGAAAATTTCCCACTAGAATAAGCAGTCTTTATGAATAGATATGTGTTATTTACATAAACTGTTATTTATATATATTATTTATCACATAAACATATTTGATGTTTTATAAATATTCTCTTCGCATCAAAAGTTAAAATAAATTTTCTGCTATACGTAATGATCAAAGAATAAATTTAGCTGATTGATAAGCTGTTTAAAGTAATACCCTATTATCCTCTGTACTTTTACGGGAAAAATAAATAATATGAGAGATAGAGTACACTCTCCTGATCATATTATTTTATTTTTTCACTGATGATCCTAAAAATATTGCATTGCTGGATAGGTTTCCACAATACATTTATTCTTTCTACAATTGATAAGCAAGTGACTCTTTCCAGTTTTTGGCAATTAGGAAAAATTCTTCTGTAAACATTTTAATTTGTGTATTATTCGATACATGTATGAATTTCTTGAGGTTGTATGTCTAGGAATATATTTTGCGGGTCGTAAAATATTTATATCTTCAACTTTATTAGATAATGCCACTTACATGTCTGCTTGTAGAATGTTGAAATGCCCACTGTTCTCCATCCTCACTAACACTTGGAATAGTCAGGTTTTTAATGCTAGCCAACATTAATTAATTGATTAATCAATGTTAATTTTAATTTACTTTCCTCTGATTACTCAGGTGGTTGGACACCATTTGGTTTTTCTTCTGTGAAATACCTTTCAATGGTCCTTGCCCTTTTTGTAAATTTTGTTTTCCGCTTGTTCTCAGTGATTTGTGACAAGTCTCTATACAGTCTCTTGAAAAGCCCTTTGTCGCTTCAGATGTTATTTTGTCAATCTACGTCTTGCTTTTCCACATCCCGTATACCCTTTGAAGAATAGACTCTCTGACTTTTAATATAGCCAAATATAACAATCTTTTCTGTAAAATATTCCTTGCAGGGGCTGGCCCAGTGGCATAGTGGTTAAGTTCGCACACTCCGCTTCAGCAGCCTGGGGTTCGAAGATTTGGATCTCAGGCGCAGACCAAGGATGGCTGGTCAGGCCACAGGATGTGGCATCCCACATAGCAGAGAGGAAGACTGGCACAGATGTTAGCTCAGTGACAATCTTCCCCAAGCGAAAAGAGAGGAGTGGCAACAGATGTTAGCTCAGGGCCAATCTTCCTTACACACACAAAATAATAATAATTTAAAAAATAATAATAAATAAAACACTCCTTGCACTGTTATCACAAAAAATTCTTCTATACTATATTTTAGAAGCTTTATTGTTTTAAATGTTTGTTTAGGTTTGTGGTCCTTCTGGAATTGATTATCCGGTGTGGCATGAGGTAGGGGTCCTATTTCCTTTTCTTTTGTTTTACTGTGTGTGAGTACCAATTGTATCAATATTATGGAAAGTCTGTCCTTTTCCCAACTATTCTGCTATGCTACATGCCAAAAATTAATTGTCTGTATATGTGTAGATATATCTGTGGTTTCTATATGTTATACCATTAGGCTATTTCTTTATTTTTCAATTTTTTTTTCTGATTTCAATGCAATTGCTCCTTATTAAAATTTTAAAAGGATACAAAAACATGAAGGATAAAAATATAGTCACCTATAACCACTGCTAGTATCTGATATATTAGATTTTCACTTTTCTTTACTAACATGTATATATTAATATTTTTTCTACTACAAAAAATCAAGTGTGAACATAGTTTACGTAATTTAATGTTTTTTTAAATTTACAGTGATTATCTTAATTTTCTCTTGTCATTTGTTTTCTAGATCACAATTTTTAATATCTCTTATACATTCTCACATAAAGGACATGATCATTTATTTAACTAACTCTTAATTAATGACATTTCAGCTTGCTCTGTAATTTTGATTCTGAACCTTAATAAAACCTTTTGAGGCAGGCAGTGGATATGTTATTATTCTTGTTTTACTGATGAGAAAATTGAGGCTCATGCAATAGGATGTGTTACCAAATGTCACCCGCTGAGCATGAGGCCAAGCCAGATTTCAGTCTCTAAATCTATTCCACTTACCATCTTCTGCCTCCCAGAATGAGCGCTAATTATCTTCATGTTGCCGATGTATATTCACGAAGTACCAATCAATAGAAATTAAATCCTGGTCAAAATCTCATTAGAGAACAGTATTTCCTGTGTTTCTCAATTCAATTCCTTGTTCCCTCATTCAAGACTGACTGGTTTAAAGGTTAAAGCATATCAGCCACCCAAAGTAAGTAAGAATCAACCCATAGATCAGTATCAACTTCGTGCTTATTCTTGCTCAGACATGTCTAATCATGTTTTTGTGTCTGACTTTAGAATCCCTTCACAGAAATAAATTGGACAACTTTAATTTCCCCCTCATTTAATCCAAGCACAGTGAGACACTCCCACTGTGATCAACCTGTGGAATTTGTCAGCTTTATCTCTGATTTACCATGGACTCTCCTAATAATGAATGTCATTGCCGAATGTATTCTAACTTCTCTGGACTTGCATGATCAAAGCAAGTGTTATTTTCTTCTTTAATCACTGCTTCTTTTGTTAGATGAACACAGAAAACACTGAGTAAAAAGTATCCAACATGATAAACACAATGCAGTCTACACAGAAGCTGAAATATGATGTACACCTGAAATTTATGCAATGTTATAAACCAATGTGACCTCCATAAAATAATTTAAAGAAAAGATACAGACTAATTCAACAGACATGGAATATTATTTGTTATAAAAAAATCCAAAGTACAATTCAAATATGTTTATATTATCAGAAGCCATCGATTAGTTATGAAGGGCAAAAGAACAAAAATAAGATTAGGGAGTAAAAATTTTTTTTTTTTTTTGAGAAAGATTGGCCCTGAGCTAACATCTGTGAGCATCTTCCTCCATTTTATATGTGGGATGCTGCCACAGCATGGCTTGATAAGGAGTGAGGTCCACACCCTGTCTGAGAACTGGTGAGCCCTGGGCCACTGAAGCAGAGTGCGCAAACTTAACCACTACACCACCGGGCTCACCCCAGGGAGTAAATATTTTAATGTTATTCTTTCATGACATATCGGAAGACAGAATTATTACATCATTGGCTAAAAAAATGCATAAATTTTGTAAGTAGTTATTTTTCAGACCCATTTGGACTGTGGTATAACTGAATTAATGTACAATGCCTTCCTATTGAATATTTGTTTTAATATTGTACAGATTCTAAGTTACTTTAAAGTATCTTTTGTCTCTATCATTTGATGTATTTAGCATTTCTTAATGTTTTAAAAGTCTGAATATCAAAAAAAAAGTATCCAACAGTTCAAAGATATGACATATGCTACAAAGATATGACAACATATGCTACAAAAATCAGTGGTTCATAGTTTTGTAGATAATTGTAGGCGGTTTATCTTACTCCTACCTACATTCTTTTGGCTGGGCCTCAGTCACATGGTCCTCAAACAGTCTGCAAAGGAAGATGGGAAATGTAGTCTTTCTGGATATCAAAGAAAATTAATAAAACAAGAAACCTATCGTTATCTCTACCACTTCCTTTTTCCTGTTTTTTAGTTAAGTATCGTGCTCAATGTAACAGAACGTTATTATAAATATTAAAATGTTAGCTAACTTATGCCATGTTATACTATAGATCTATCATTCTAAGTCTCTTCATATGGATTAGCTCATTTAATTTCATTACCACAACACCTATTTTAAGGCTGATAATTAGTTAAAAAGTGTGCTTTAGTTAGGCATTAAACTAGGATGTGAAATCACAAAGTCTAATTTGAGGATGTTTCTCCCAAACATGGATAACCTATCAGTGTTGTGATATATTTTTTGTTAAGAGAATTATATTTTTGATTTGAACTTCCCAAATAATTGTAATTTTGAACTTTTCATGAGCCTGTTGGCCATCTGTATATCTTCTTTGGAAAAATATCTGTTCCTATCCTTTGCCCATTTTTTGATTGGGTTGTTCGCTTTTTTGTTCTTGAGTTGTATGAGTTCTTTCTATATTTTGGAAATGAACTCCTTCTCAGATATATGATTTGCAAATATTTTCTTCCAGTTGGTGGGTTTTCTTTTTATTTTAATGGTGGCTTCCTTTGCTGTTCAGAAGCTTTTTAGAATGATGTAGTACCATGTGTTTGTTTTTTCTTTTATTTCACTTGCCTGAGTAGACATGATATTCAAAAAGATGTTGCTGAGACCAATGTCAAAGAGCATCCTGCCTATGTTTTCTTCTGGGAGTTTTATGGCTTCAGGTCTTACATTCAAGTTTTTAGTTCATTTTGATGCAGGATAATGGCCTAGATTTATTCTTTTGCATGTGACATCAGTCCAACACCATTTATTGAAGAAGGTTTCCCATTTCCACTGTATGTTCTTGACTTTTTTTGTAGAAAATTAGCTGTCCATAGATGTGTGGTTTTATATCTGGCCTCTCAGCTCTGTTCCATTGACCTGTGTGTCTGTTTTTGTGGCTTTACCATGCTATTTTGGTTACTATAGCTTTGTAGTGTATTTTGAAGTTAGGGATTATGATACCTCCAGCTTTGCTCTTTTTTCTCAGAATGTCTTTGGCTATTGAGTGTCTTTTGCTGTTTCATACAAATTTTAAGATTCTATGTTCTACTTCCATGAATACTGTCACTGGGATTCTGACTGGGATTGCACTGAATCTGTAAATTGCTTTAGATAATAAAGACATTTTAACTATGTTTATTCTTCCAATCTATGATCACAGAATATCTTTCCATTTCTTTATGTCTTCTTCAATTTTTTTCAATAATGTCTTATAGTTTTCAGTGTATGAATGTTTTACCTCCTTGGTTAAATTTATTCCTACAATGAGATAGCACCTCACACCTGTCAGGATGACTATTATTAAAAAGACAAGAAATAACAAATGTTGGAGAGGATGTGGAGAACCCTCTCAGAGGGTAAGGGGACCCTCATACACTGCTGTTGGGAATGCAAACTGGTGAAGTCACTATGGAAAACACTGTAGAGATTTTGAAAAAAGTTTAAAATAGAAATACCATATAATCCAGCTATTCTACTTCTGGGTACTTATCCAAAGAACATGACGACACTAATTTAAAAAGATATATGCACCCCTATGCTCATTGCAGCATTATTCACAATACTTAAGACTTGGAAACAACCTAAGTGCCCATCAACAGATGACTTGATAAAGAAGAGGTGAGATACACACACACACACACACACACACACACACACAATGGAATACTACTCAGCCATAAAAAACGACAAAACTGTGTTATTTGAAATAATACAGATGGGCATTGAGGGTATTATGCTAAGTGAAATAAGTCAGACAGAGAAAGACAAATGCCATATGATTTCACTCATATGTGGAAGATAAAAAAACAAACACACACATAAATACTGGGAACAGATTGATGGTTACGAGAAGGGAAGGGGGTGAGAGGAGGGCAAAAGGGGAAAAGGGGCATATACGTATGGTGATGGATGGAAACTAGACTTCTTGTGGTGAACATCATGCAGTCTATACAAAAGCCAAAATATAATGATGTACACTTGAAATTTATGTAATGTTATAAACCAATGTGAATTCGATAAAATAAAAAATAAAAATAAAAGATGAATTATATTTTTTAAACCTAACCTTTACAATTAATATCAAATAATCTAATCAAGACCAAAGCCTGAATTTTTGTTTGTAAAAGTAATGAAAAAGAAACATATTTTTCCTCATAATAGAACTCTTTTTGAGAGGCAATCTTGAAGGGAAGAGCTCAAAGCTCAAAGTAAAACTAACTCCAGTTTGAACCCCTGCTCCATCACTTGTTTTCAATGAATTAATTTCTTTGACTTATTTTTTAAATCTCTAAAGGGGATAATAAAAGCCAGCAGATAAGGCTGCTGTGACAATTAAGTATAACACGAGCCAAGTAAATGAAAGTTTCCAGGATAAATGATATACATTAATTATGATAAGAACCATTCATATTTAATTTATTCAACTTTAAAAATTTACTGCCTTATTTGTTCTTCATAAGAAACTCCATGAAATTGCTATAGCAATATTATGATCTGCATAGGTTAGATAAGAAAACTAAGGTGGGGGCATAAGTGATTCCTTCTGATGACACTGCTACAAAAGTTGCCCATGGCGGGGCCATCCCAGTCTCGTAGTCATTAAGTTCGTATGCTCCACTTTGGTGGCCCAGGGTTCTTGGTTTGGGATCCCAGGTGCAGACCTATACACCACTCATCAAGCCATGCTGTGGTGGCATCCCACATACCAAATAGAGGAAGATTCACATAGGTGTTAGCTCAGTGACAATCTTCCTCAAGCAAAAAGAAGAAGATTGGCAACAGACAGTTAGCTCAGGGCCTAACTTGCTCACCAAAAAAAAAAATAGAAAAAGAAAAAAAGTTGGCTTTAGGGATGTTGTTTTAACTTCTATTGCAGTGATTTCCCTTTTCCACAATATGCCATTCTTAAGTTATTTCTTGCACATCTTCTTATGAAAAGTAAGATCTCCATGGCATCCTAGTACCTGAAGAAATGTATGGAGAACATGAGTGAACTGAAAACTGCCAGGAAGTCTTTTATTAACTGCTAACTCAGAGCTCAAAGGAAGCCAATCAATACCTATTGAAGCCAAGATATAAAAAGAGAAGCTCAGAACATAATAATTGTAGATCCTCAAGCAGACTCTTTTGGAGTGACCAGATGTCAAACCACAAAGAACGTTACAACCTGAAATCAATCAGTATTCTAAGAACCTTAGGCCAGTGTTTGAATCAGAATATCTAATGCATCTGAGAATACTTATAAGCTATTGTTGGGACAAATTAAGTTATTTTAATGAAACAGAAACTCTTTTAACAGAGTTTTCATATATATTTATCTCTGAAATATATATATTTCTTCTGAAAACTGACAGGCTAATTGTATGTGCTTCTAAAAATTGATAGAGTTTATTGAGGGCTTCTAAAGTGAAAAGCACTTTTCCAAGTTGATAATTTAATTGTCATAACAATCCTATGAGGGCTATTTTTTGCATTGTACGGATGAACTAATATTTCAAATAGTCAGATGACTTCAAGTCACATAGTTAAGTAAGTCGTTAATGCAGGAATTGAGCCAGATCTGAAGCCAAAGACCTAGATTTCCACCACCAACCATACTTTCTTGTTTTTAAAGGCTATCTCTGAAAAAAAAAAAACTATTTCAAGAATTGAATATTTTAAAAAAATGTTAAAACTTCTACATTATGAATATATGCAAAAATTGCGTAATTATCTGGACAAAGACAACTTAGATAATCTGAATATCTTTTGAGTTTGAGACTATACTGAATGCATGTTCTCATATTACTAAATTCCAATAGTAAAGAGTACAAGATTTTTTTTTTCCATATGATGTGACATAGGAACTTCTCCAAAGTAAATATTGTGATTTTTAACAGCATTATACTCAGAACTACAATAAATATTTAGAGTTATTAGGAAATATTTCCACTTGTTTTAAGCTATATCTAAATTTTTGCTCTTCTAATTTATCTTTTTGAGAATTTCAAACCCTGACTTTGTTTAAGCTGTGTAACTGATGGTATTACAAAGCTTGTTGCTGATATTAACTTAGAGATTTCACTCTTTATCCATCCAATTCACTTGGAAGCCAGTACCTTGACTAACCTCTGTCATTTGACGGCTTATATTTGATTTTGTTGCTTTTAATATCTCACAGAGAGGTTCACTACTTCTTGGAAATACCAACACAATTGCTCAGTCTGCTATTTCCTGCCATTTCAGGTGTTTACTGAATCTGACTTTCCAAAGTAGAACAAACCAGCCAATCTCAGAGTTTTTTTCTTTGTTCTCTTTGGTAATTTATTTGGCCCTCTCAATCTACCCATTCCACATGCCTTTGCTTCACCCCCATAATCCTTCATGGATACGTTATGATTCTGTCGTGTGTTGTAGCTATATCTAACAGGCTCAAACATTAATTTGGAAACCTCTAAAGTTTTATGAATATTCTTTTTGTATGAGTGAGTTCTTTAATTATTTCATATGGTTTTGTTTTTTCTTAATGCTCAACTGTTTTTTTTGTTTTTTTTTTTTAAGATTTTATTTTTTCCTTTTTCTCCCCAAAGCCCCCCGGTACATAGCCATATATTCTTCGCTGTGGATGCTTCTAGTTGTGGCGTGTGGGACGCTGCCTCAGCGTGGCTTGATGAGCAGTGCCGTGTCCGCGCCCAGGATTCGAACCAACGAAACACTGGGCCGCCTGCAGCGGAGCGCGCAAACCCAACCACTCGGCCACGGGGCCAGCCCCTATTTCATATGGTTTTAACGTGTCTTTAAAAACTTGAGTAGGAACAAAAATTATGCCTAAATACCTATTGGAATTAGTCATTTCATCTCCTGTTACATATATTAACACAATTTAGACACTTGGTAGAAGAAAAGCCTGCATGCTGGCATGAAAAAGGCAGGGAAATAAATCCATCTGTTATCTCAACGTAAAAATTTAGTTAAGTAAAACTATCTGAAATGTTTATAAAGTATTAAAGATGCCAGTAATTTTGACATAACATAAAGTCTAAAGAAGTATTTATAAGTGATCAGTAGGCTAATATTCTAGAATTATAGATCCAAATTCAAACTAGTAAGAAGATACTTTGTTGACTATCAACTCTCTCTACTACAGATAGAGGCTTTATATATCTAATCCTGATTGCTCTAATCCTCATAGCACTTTGCAAGGAGGATATCGTTGATTTTCAATTATTTTATGCCTGTTTTTCAGAGAAAGTGTTTCCAACCAAGATGATGCTCATTTTACTTTGATATTCATGGTGCCCAGCACAGTGCTTAAAACAAAAAAGATGGTAAATCAGAAGTCCTCAAACTTTATTGGGCCTTAAAAAAAATCACCTGTGTAAGAAGAAGATTCCCAGAAAGTTGGTGCTTTTTGTGAGACCCCCACATTTGCATTTTTAAACACACCATACAGGTAACTTTGATGCCCAAGCTCCACGGACCATACTTTGAGAAATGGTTTAATAAACTGGCAAGGGCTCGGTTATCACATTGTTTAAGAAATGAGCAATGACATTTGATAAGTAATTCCTAAGTTTTGGAGAAGACACAAAAGGTCTGAATGAGAAAAGTTAAGAACCAAAATGCAATGACTATTTAAAGGAAACAGGAGAAAGCCCTGGCAGAAAATGGGAATTACGCAGTCAGCAGCAGCACATTGGTTGGCATTATACCATCACTATCCCACTACAATAATCATCAGCATTTTCCTTTATAGTATTTTTTCCTATTAGAAGAAAGCCCTCAGTATTATTCACAGTCCAGAAGCCAGTGGGTGCTGTCCTTGGGAGCAAGGTGCCTGGCGGCATCAGTGTCAGTCAAGAAGGATGCCCCCGCAGTCCCTGAAAAAGGTCAAAAAGTGAAAAGTGACAGTGACTCAGGTTGAGAACCAGAGGATGTGTTCTGTCATGCTCCAAAGAGCCCTTTCCCTGAGGTGACAGGTAATGAGGGAGCATCATTCACAGTGTTTTACCAAGCCCTCTGTGTGGATTAGCGTCAACTATGAGAAAGACTCAAGCAAAGATATGGACATATTTACTGCAGAAGAGTATTTTAAGATGTCATTTTCTTAAATATAAAATATGTCCTAATTTTTGCCTTGGCGTCTAGGAGAAAACAATCCTGATATTGTTGTCTCTATCCTTTTAATACAGCCTTATTTTTTCTTCTCACATTTTCCTGGCAGGCCATGGTTCTTCAAGACCTGAGGTGGCCTCTTCAAACATGAAGTGGCAGAATTCTGGCAAGGCCATCCACATATTTTTAAACAATCTAAAAACTGTGAAACAACATTACCTTCTGCTAAAATATCAGAATGGCTCCAAGAAATGTGGAGAAATCTGTGATATCTGCTTTGAGCATCCCTCTCTTTCATGATCTTGGTAGAATCCTTTCTTCCTCTGGCTGCGTGCTGATCCCAT
Source organism: Equus asinus (assembly GCF_041296235.1). Taxonomy (NCBI): domain Eukaryota; kingdom Metazoa; phylum Chordata; class Mammalia; order Perissodactyla; family Equidae; genus Equus; species Equus asinus. The sequence continues at coordinate 5,199,988 of NC_091806.1, read as the reverse complement.
TAGAGCCCAAGAGCCCCAGACAGTCTGTGTCCACTTCTCAGTTCAGATAGTTTGAATAACTATTCATTAACCATCACCTGTAAGCCAGCCATGAGTTATGCAAAGCAAATAAGACAGAGACTCTGGTCTCAAGAAACTTATAGTTTAGAGGGAGATACAAGTATCCTGACATGTAATAAACCACACCTGAAATCCTCTAATAGCACAAACTACATGGATCATGAATATGGAGGGAAGGATCTGTACCAGTACTCCTTCTCAGGTTAAAATGATAGGAAAACTAAGCCCAAGTTGGCTTAAGAAAAGGGGAATTTATTGAATCATGTAACAGAAAAGCCCAGGGTTACGGCTGGTTTTAGGCGTGGCTTTGTAAGAAGGTCCTATAAGATACTAGTACATATAATTCTCTCTGTAATGTGCTTTGAGTTCACCCGTGTTGCCTCTATTTTAAAATGGACATCTCTCATGGCAGCAAAATGGTTTTCATTAGCTCTAGAGTTTTTTTCTTTCAGTTACAAATCATTCAATAAGATGAAACTATTTTTATCTCAGCATTATGAGAAAAAGTCTTGAGATTCATATTGTTTAGAATTACTTTGTCAGGCACCCGCATCTGAATCAATCACTGGGAATGTATTGCCTTGATTGACTTTGTGTGGATCATGTGCTCCTTTCCTCGAGCTGAGGATAGATTCGCAAATACATCTTGTAGACTGAAAAGGTGTTGTCATATATTGCTGAACAAAAAGTATGGGTGTTAGCGTTAAATTCTGAAGACATCACAGCACAGGCCCCTAATTCAGCCTATGGAGATTTCAGAACAGGAGAAGACAGCTATGATTTTTTTAGACAGGAAGAAATTGTCTGCTCTGAAAGAACAAATCATCTCCAAATCTCAGTGCTTAGGAAAAAAGCCTTTATTGCTTGCTTACACAATAGCTGTTGTGAGGCTGGTAAATTCTCCAGAGCGGTGGTATATCATGAGGCTGCTCAGATTCCAGGCTACATTGATCTCATTGAAACTCCATTTCAATATATGTTTTCACAAGAGGGCTGGAGGACATGGAACTGTCAATTAAAAGCCCTATTTAATCACCACTAAATCAATATGTCATTTCTGTTCACAGTACACTGAACACAATGGAACACATGCTACACAGAGATGTATAATCCTCCCGTGTCAGTTAAATGTCCAGAATCTGCCCATAACCTATTGACCAGAACAAGTTGCATAGCCTCATCCATTCATAAGCGAATACAGAGGAGTAAAATATTCTCCTTTGCTCAGAAGGAAAGGAAAACTAGACATGAGTGATCATTTGAAGCTGCTACAATACTCTAGAGCCATCTGGGTGGGGGAAGAGCAGGACCAGAGACATGGAGATGTGAAATAACATAATAAGTTTTGAGAGCAGCACAGACTCTGGCATTTTTGGAATGTCAAACACAGACAGAAAAGGTGGGAGAAGAGGCTAGGAGTTGTATATAAACCTGGTCATGAAGCAATTTGCAGAGCAGATCGTGCTTTCTTCTTGAAGTCTTTCCGAATTTACTCTGAATTTGGCCAGCAAATTGACCCTTAGTACATTGTGTTTTTCATTCTCCCTGTCTGCTTAAATAATGGCCCATCAAGGTTAAAAGTTATCATTATGGACTGAATATGTATTCCCTGCAAATTCGTATGTTGAAATCCTAACCCCCAATGCGATGGTATGAGGCGACGGGGCCTTTGGGATGTACTTAAGTCATGAGGGAGGAGCCCTGATGAATGGGATTGGTGCCATTGAAAGAAGAGACACTGAGAGCTTGCTCTCTGTCTTTTTCTGCTCTCAGCCATGAGAGAACACAGCAAGAAGACATCATCTGCAAACCAGGAATCCAGCTCTTACCAGAAGAGAATCTGCAAGCACCTTGATCTTATACTTCTCAGTCTTGAGAACTGTGAGAAATAAATGTTTGTTCTAAACCAACCATAAAAAAACATGGTAATTTTTTCATAGCAGCCCGAGGTAAGTGACAGTTGCCTGGGGACATGGCTATATCTTGCTCTTCCTTGATACTTCCCCTACTGACCACTAGTAGGAACTTTAACACTGGGCCAGATGGGCAGCCTTCACATGTAACCATTCAGTTCAGAGGTTGTAGAAACACCCAGAAACCAGGAGTAGTCACAACAGAATAACTTTGAGGGTATTAGCAGTCTAATTCTGGGCCCATATCAAGACCCAATAGTCTTTAGCATTTCATTGGATTTACCATTTCATAGGCTGGGTAACTACAATTTCCAATGCTGTCAGTCAAGCACATGAGCCAGGATCATGATTCATTTAAAAATGTTTTAAAAAGGTGAAACTTCAGCGATAAATGCTAGGAATGAAAGGACATATTTGATTATATTTTGAACTTGCTTAAAATTTTGTTTAGGAATTGAAATTTACTCACTCAGAATGACCCTTTTAAAAGTCCACTCATTGACTAAGGAAGATTCAGAATGTTTAGCTTTCTAGAAGATGGAAAAAGTTAATAAAGAAAAGCAGAAAAGAAGCAGAAGTCGTTTATGTAAAAGTTTTGCTAAAAGTAAAAATACTTTCAGAAACCTTTTTTGGTTGATGTCTAAGTTGAGACAATGCCTATCAAATATACACAAATCATTTTCTTCTTTGGGTCTGTATTTTTACATTTACACAAGGAAGGTATAAGAACAGATTATTTCTAACAGAGGGGTTTATGAAGGTGTATATTTTCCTTTCCAAGTTTAATTTATTGAGCACTAACAACAATTTGGTTTGATTTGGTTATGTGATTACCTAGCTAACATCTCCAGCTATGGTTTGACTTGGAAGAAAGGTTCACCAATCCTCTGAATGGTCTTTCCTTGCTCACTGAGTAGTGGTAAGTATTTGGATTTCTTTAGAAGGGATGTTTGTCTAACTTAAATAAATCCTAGGGCTTCATTAGCCTTGGTTCCTGCATGGAGTCATTATAAAAATTCACATTCCAGTAAAAAAAAAAAAATAATCACAAGGTACTTCTTATCATTATTTGTCTCTTTAAGAGCATTAAAGGGCATATTAGCAAACCAGAGTAAAAATTCTTAAAATCTTGTCTCTCAATCCCAAGTCTGCCATCATTCACGATTGCTCTAGAAGGTCTCTCACAACAAAACACCTCTAGGACTGCCTACCTGACTTCCCTTTTTCTTTATCCCCCATGCCATGCTACAGCTGCACTATCTCCCTGACAGAACTGGCTACCAATACCCTTGCCCTGTCTAATGATAGTGGCTGGCAACTCCAGGATGCCTAACTCACAGTCTTCTCTTGGTCAAGATGGACAGCAGTGCACAGGACCTCCTGAGAAGAAGCACTTTTCTCCCATTTATTTTCTAAACTCTTAAAAGAACTCTTGAGAAGTTCTTGGCAAGACTTTCTGATCACCAAAAAGAGACACAATCTCTATCTCACTCATGGATTCCTCTAGCGAGTGGCACATCCTCTTCCAGGTCCTCTCTTTGTACTCCTGGGGTAGGGATAATTTCCTTTGAACAGTTCTGAGAGCAGAGTCAAGCTTAGGTTGGCTGTTTCCATCAGATAACCCCATCATAAACTTGGAAAAGGAAAAAAGGAAATGTGTCAGGAAAGAGATTAATCCTTGCTCTCTTACCAACCAATGACTAAGGCAAGTGAAGAAAGATGGTAGATTACGCTGATTATCCTTTAATTATATATCACTTCCACAGCTGAAATAGTCATGAGAATATCTTGCACTCCCCCAATTCTGGTTTCATTATCAAATGTGTCCCACCTCTGCTGTTTCTTTAATGGGCCAGAAAACGGGCAATTGAGAAGTCACAGTAATCTTGTTAGTTCCCTGCTGTTCACACTGGAAGCAGACTATAAATCTGAGATCTGGGTAAAATCCCATCCTCAGAATTTGAGAATCATTCATGCTTCCTGCTGGGACCTCGCTTTGGGAGATCTAACTTCAAAAACAATTGAAATATTCTCATCCTACCGCTCCTTCTCCAGATCTGTTCCAAGGATATAGGTGTGAATTAATTATGACCTTGATTTCCTCGTTTATCTTCTTTGTCCTCATAAGTTCACAAACAAGTGGAATTTATGTGCCCCTCCAATGTTATCTTTTCTTCCTTTTTAAATTAAAACAAGATCGTATAGCAAATCTTGCAAAAGAGAGCTTCTGCATGGGCCTAACCTGGTTCTCATTCATCAAATTTCTTTCTATCTCACCTTACGAAAAGTATTATAAGAGTTTTTCCAGTCTGAACTGGGGACAGAAAAAGGATTTTTTTTTCTGAATATCTATAAATTCAAGATATACATGGTATACAATTTCCAATGAGCCAAGTATATATCCTAGGAAGTGAGTCCTCCATGGAAATGGAAACCATTATGTCCTTATGTCTTTGAGTCCATGAATGACTATTGTAGGCTTTCATTTAGATACTGGGTTGTATCAACTTCAAACAATTTCTAAAGCTCCATTATGCTTAGGAAATTTTAACCACGTTCAAAATCTTTTTCCTTGACTTTTGGCATCGTTACTCTCTGCAAATCCCTCTAGAACCTATGGCGAGGGAACCTTCCAAACCACTATTGTGAAGGTATAAATATATTCCAAAATACTGCTCCCTGCAGTCCTCAGAGAAGGCAGGTAAGCTCTGAGGTAGCTTTCAGCTGAACTCAGCCTTGTTGCCTCAGGTTGAAGCAACCTTGTCCATATATTCTAATGGACTGTACAAGGATTATTATTTTGCTTGTCTGATAATATGAAAAAATGTGATGCACGGATCCATAGTAACATTTCCAAATCTATTGCATTGTAAGTCCTACTGTAATATGCAAATTGAACTAATCTATGCAGATTTGTAATTGTTTTCTCATACCTCTGTGTCCTCTGCTTGGGAAACAGTTTGCCCACATCACTCATTACCTTATTGCATTCACTGAAGCTTTCTCGGACCATGCCTGTAAGTTAGCAACTCCTGATGCCCACAGCATATGTCCTAATGCCCATACCCTGCTACATTACTATGTTACATTACATTGTACCCACTAGACTTGGTTACTTTATTTTATTTCCTCCTACTAGAATATATGCTCAGAAGGCATGAGTTCTGTTATGTTTAAGAGGTTATTGCTGAGTTAAGAACGGTACCTAATCACAGAAGATAGACTATAAAAACATAATGGATAGTGAACCAATTAGCTTGCATTTCTTTCTTTTGTCAAATGTCTATTCTACTTTTGTCTTTTTTTTAATTTGTTACACTTTTTAAAAATAAATTTGTCTTGAGTTTTTGTACTAGTGATTATTAATAATTTCCCTAAAATGTGTGAAATTTTCCAGATGCTGATGGTCTTTAATTATTATTTGTGATATATGATAACATAGATATTTTAGATTTTTTGTTTATACAAATTTATATATAGTCTACTTATAGCTTCCTTTTGTGACTCCATTTTTAGGGAAATTTTTTCTTTTCTAAATGACATAACTATTCCTCTTAGCTATGTTTTACTTTTTAAAGTTATATTTTACTTCACATTTAAATTTTGAATAATGATGAAGTTTTGGTTTACAGTGTAGAGTAAGAAACTAAGTTGTATTTCTTTCTTTTTTAAGATTGGCTCCGAGCTAACATCTATTACTAATCTTTTTTTTTCTTCTTCTTCTTCTCCCCAAAGCCCCCCAGTATACAGTTGTATATTCTAGTTGTAGGTCCTTCTAGTTGTGTTATGTGGGATGTCACCTCATCATGGCTTGATGAGTGGTGCTAGGTCCACGCCCAGGATCTGAACCGGCAAAGGCCTGGGCCGCTAAAGCAGAGAGCATGAACTTAACCACTCTGCCACAGGGCTGGCTCCAGAAACTAACTTTTTATTTTTCAATATAGTAAGTTTTCTCAGTACTGTTTATTGAATAACATAGTCTCTTTTTAAGCTTTGAAATACCACCTTTACTACATTCTAGATTCTTATATATTTTTTGGTCTGCCATAGTTATTTCTCTTACATTCTTTTGGACTTTCTATTCCTGCATCTGTACCAAAGTGTTTTCAATACTCTAAGTGTATAATGTTTTATTAACTTAGGGTAAAAACTCTGTCATTATCTTTCATTCTCAAATTTATTTTAAATGTGATGATAATTTAAATAAATTGATTTATTTAAAAGTGCAATTCTTCTTCTAGATAAAATTTAAAATAATTAAGTTCTTCCAAATATATCCCTAAGAAATCTGGGAATTTTGATCTTCACATTTGTTAATTATTTGGTGAAAGTGACTTTTCAGCATTATATTCCCGTATGTAGAAATATGGCATGCTTTTTAATTTTTAAGATATTAAATAATATTTTGTCCTTTAATTTTAAATTTTGGTGGTAAATTTTCACTAACATAAACAGGATTATGATTAAAGAACACAGAAGATAATAATCAAAACCTAGCAAAAGGAAAGTAAAAACTAAGTACAACTTAAAACCTTTTCCTCTTCTTTTAATGTCTTGGAAAGGCCTACTCACTACCCAGAGGTGAACAAGTGTAACATTTTGCAGCGTAGCATTCTAAACTTTTCTGTATGTTTTCACAATTATAGGTGCTTAGTTACAGAATATATATCAAAGCATTTCGGACTTACCTTTAAACTTGAAATGGGTTTTTATAGATAATGGGCATGATTGCAAATTATTACCTATAGTGCTATATCCTATGCCTAATATTCAATTGTGTATATCAATGATTTTCAACACTGGCTACACATCAGAATCCTCTGGGAAGCTTTAAAAAAGTACCAAGGCCTGTTCCCTATCCAGGTCACCTTTAAGTTGATGACAATATTGGTGGGTGGTGAGCCCTGAACACCGGTATTTTCAAAAACATTTTAGGTGATTTTAATATGTACCCTGGGTTGGTAATTGCCACTATATGTGAATTATGATTTCTTAACCACTTCTCTACTGATAAATATTTGGGTCCAGTTGAGCTAGATTTTGCTGAATTAACAAACAAGCCCAATACCTGTCTAGATTAAGATTAAGATTATTTTTTGCTTATGTCATATGTCTAATACAAGGAGGTGGCCTGGAGGCTATGGTTGTCGTTAGGGCTGTTCACAAATATTTGGTACTCTTTGTCCAGGCAAAACTGTACTTTTCCACCCCTTTGAACTCTGGCATGGCCATATAAGGTGCTTTGGCCAAAGCAAAATGAACAAGATAATTAAGAGCTAGTTGGCACCTTTCCAGGCTCTCTTTCCCCTCTTCCATGATTACAAGTAAGGCAACAGGTGGTAGCTGCTCCATCAGTCCAAGTGCCAATGTCAGGATGATTAAAACATGGAGGAGACTCCCCAGTCAGTCCATAAATATTTCATATGAGTGAGAAATAACCCTTTACTGGGATAAGCCGTGAAGGTCTAGGGTGTTTTATTATCACAGCAAAATCTAACCTATCTTGACTAAACAGGGAGTTCTGCCCATTGAAGTTACTTAGAAATCTAGGATGGGAAAAGCTTTATAAACTTGACTGTTAATCACACAACAGTGGAAAGGGGTAGAGTGAATTGGACACTGTTTTTTAAAGCTTAACTTGGAAATAACACATAACAGCTAATCTCATCTTTTACTGGCCAAGAAGGGTATAATTCAAAAGTTTTAAATTTGTTGTGTGCTTGGAACATAAAGAGCTCAATGTATTTTTTAAGAAACACTAATGGCATCCATGCGTCGATACCCTTGCTACGTGCAAGAGGGTAGCAAAAGAAGATCCACATATTTGCATCTATATGTTTGGATTGTGACACAAAAAGAACTAGGAATTTATTTGGAGATGTCAATTATTCCCGCATTTGGTGGTAAATTTATGGGAAAAAAAATCTGAGGCTTTAGATGCTATTCTTTTATTTAGGAAATATCAAATACTCAATAATGAGTTGCCTAGAAATTAAATATATTGTATAGATTTGAATTATCTGAAAGTGGGACTATAAAATAAAAGAAGTGAAAAATGAATGGATTATACAGCCTGAAAAATTTGTGCTCAAATCCCAACTTCTATTTACTAGTTAACAACATCTTGCTAAGAATTTCACCATTCTCAGCCACAGCTTCTCCACTGGTGATACAAACCATGACATGGGGTAGCTCTTTCAATTATGTGAGAGAATGTATATAATACACCAAATACATTGTCTCCTCCGTAGTAGGGACTCAAGAAATATTGTCCTTTTCCCCAACCCCCATCTTTCTCCCATCCCTCATGATTCTAACAACCCATCTATACATAAATAGAAATATGATTATCATCTCAGAGCCACTTCAGAATTCAGAGAATATTTAGTGCTTTGCTGTATATTTCAAAGAAAGGAAGGAAAATAAAGGGTAACACAAACAAAATGAATTACATTGAGAAGAGAAGGTCAGGCCACCTGGCAATAAACATCCCTACCAGACAGAGGTCTTTCTCCAACTTTTTAATTAAACCAGTTATTTAGAGACATAAAGAATCAACAGAAAATACAGGCCAATATGTACAAAAGAGGAAGATAAGATCAAATAGTAGTTCTGTGGAAGCCATTGTGACATGTCTTCAATCTCGCCAAAGCGATGGGGCGCCTGAGAAATTTTGATTCTGTTATGCCACGAGGCATTGAGCAGCATGTTTAGTAGATAAAAAAGATGACACCTACTGCTGCTCAAATACTTTCTGCTAATACAGGCAAGGACACAGAACTGAGAAAACTTTTTTGTCCTCCACGAAAATTGTTTTATTTCCCCTTTCGCCTTTGTTTGTGACAAAATCCTTTTCTCCTCACTTCAAGAATAATTTCAAAAAACGTTAAAACTCAGCTGAAACAGATTTACACTGTGTCCGACTTGAGTTTTGCATACTCTTCCATTTGACTCCACATTTGTCACGTTTTCCTTGTAAATACAACAAATGCTTACAATTAGTTCTGGAAATCTGATTTAAGGAAAAATAAACTTACACGGACAGATAAGGAAGTAATAGCATTGCGATTTCATCTAAACACTGAATCAGGGAACAAAAAACAGCAACAATGGGGGCCGGCCCAGTGTCATAGTGATTGAGTTCGCGTGCTCTGCTTCTGCTTCGGGAGCCTGAGGCTTGTGGGTTTGGATCCCTGGTGTGGACATCCGCTAATTGTGACCCATGCTGTGACAGCAACCCACATACAAAATAGAGGAAGATCAGCACAGATGTTAGCTCAGGGACAATCTTCCTCCCCAAAAGAACCCCGAAAGCGTTTTTTTATTATTTAGGACAGAGTAGGTAGTTGAAGGTTGGTAGATGGTGGGCAGTGATATTTAATGATTAGACAAGGTAATTGAGCTGATTTGTATTTCTTTCCTCTGTGTCACTAAGGTTTTCTCCTAATCATTGCCTTGCTTGAGGATCCAGATGGCCTATTTATTAAACTCCTTATAGCATAAGACTTCAAAGGAGAAGCAGTGTATTAGGTTGCATGGTAAAATTAGTGTTCTATATCTGCACACGCTGGAAATGAGGGCCAGACAAAATATCATGAATTATCATAAGGAAAAATATAAAGATGGAAGATCAAGGAATTTCAGAACAGGGAGACACCAATTAGACCAAGTAACAGGATTTTCCTTCTTTTAGAGGTAACAAAATTGAGGTGAGAAAGTAAAACACCATTCAAAACATAAAGTAAAAACCCAGTTTTGTGAGCCTAGGAGTGGAAAGATATGTGTTAAGACAGCACAGAGAAGAAAGACTGCTGCTCAATGTAAAAACAGTGCTAAGTAGTGGCCTATGAGGGTGTTTGGTTGGTGGATTTTGAACTAGAAGCATGGTATCCAAAAAAGGAGATATAATAAAAGTCCTACTCTCTTTTGTAATAGATCCTTATTCAGAAAGTTCTGGGTCACACTTTTGTGAGTAACATGAACAATCTGGACTGCGTCTCAGAGAACAATAGCCAGGAAGATGTGATTTGGCTCAACTTTACAGTATGTGCGGAAAAGGCAATGGAATTTAAACTGAAGAAGAATAAATTAAATATATGTAGTATATATCTTATATATATACTATATATATATATTAGTGTTAAGGCTGCCATTTAGAACAGAGACTATATTTTTTGTGTGACTTCAAATTACTGAAAACCGTAGAAATTATAGGAAGTGAGTCTTATTGTAAATATAAGGGAAATGTCTTAAATGGGACAATAGCTAATATGCATTGAAAACTTATTTCTGGCACCATTCTATGAACTTTAGATACATTGATTCATTTAAATCCCATTTCACCCTTATGAGTTAGGTACTAATATTCGTGCCGTTACACAGATGAGAAAACTGAGATTAAAATGTGTTAAAAAAAATCTTGCTCCATGTCACAATATATGATAGAGCGAGAATTTGAACCACGGCCATCTGACTAAAGAGCTGGTGATCTTTAATATTTCCTTATGCCAAGACTTGATGGGGTCAGGGTGATGAATCTACGCTGTTGACTATTCAGCTTAAGCCTGAAATGGAGTGAATATCTGATGGACTTTCAGGGTAAAAGATAGATTTTTAAGTAAAAAGTGTTCCTCTAAACCTCAAAGCCATGTCTTAAAGCCCAGGTGACAGGGCGCAATCTCAAAGCTGAGAGAGGTAGTCTTTCCTTTCACTCGTGCAGACAGACCTGTGTGAAGTCACAATAAGGACTTCAGAGGACATCTGAGCACTGACTCAGGTCCATGCACTCATCTGGGTTATTTCCATGTTTAACTCATTTAATTCTCCAAACAACCCCATGGAGTAGGTGCTATTATCGTTCTCCTTTTACAAATGGAGAAACTGTGGTTCTGAACTGGTAAATAATTTGCCCAAGTTCACACAGCTTCTTAGCAGTAAAGCCAGTGTGCAAATACCCGGCTCCAGAGTCCATAAGCATAACCACCAGGCTGGATTGCATCTCACTATGCTTAATTTTTCTACTGTGCCAGTGCACTGGTGATAAATGCCCGGGAGCAAAGGCATCTATGGGCTAGCCACAGTTGACAAGACCTAGTGGATGAGAGCTCAGTTACAGATCCCGTGGGCAGGTGGACAGGAACTCTTGCTGGGTTCTGAGGCAGTGGACACTTGTATATTGTGACCTTAGGTAAGGTAATTATAATTCTTCATGTCAAATGTTCACAGACTACCTTAATATGTTAAACATAGATACCGTATTTGTTACTTCTCTTTGAGTAACAGAAAATCTTTGGAGCTAGAGGTGAAAAAGCACAAATCATTTCAAAAACATATGCAGATACTGAAAACATATATACAGGTCCACAGGTTAATTCTCCAGAAGAATTTGGAATCAGAAGTTGCAATACTATTGGAATTCTTGATCCTTTAGGCATGAGTTTGCTGTATCCTCCTCGCTTCTTCTCCTTCGTTCAAAACATTGAAGTTTTTTAAGCCTCAAATTCTTCAGAGAGTATTGCCTGAGAACAAGGATTTACTCTTAATAACCACAGTACCTTTATCAAAATCATAAATTAAACATTGATAACACACTCTTATCTAATCTGCATTTTCAATTTTTTGTTTTATTTTATTTTATTTTTGCTGAGGAAGATTCATTCTGAGCTAACATCTCTTGCCAATATTCCACTTTTTTACTTGAGGGAGATTGGCCCTGAGCTAACATCTGTGTCAATCTTCTGTTTTGCATGTGGGTCAGCACCATAGTATGGCCACCGACAAGTTACATAGGTCCGCACCTGGAACTGAACCCAGGCCGCCGAAGTGGAGCGTGTCAAACCTAACCACTAGGCCAAAGGGCCAGCAACAATGCATTTTCAATTTCATATTCAAATTTTACCAATACACCCAATAATTCCCTCAAAATTATCAAATTATATATGTACTTGTTTTTATGTTTTTGTTTGCTTATTCACTTATTTATTGATTTTTTTACAGTCCAGAGTCCAATCAAGTCTTTCTTGTTGGATGAGTATAACTTTCTCAAAGAATCAGTGTTACAGTATATACCTAAAAACTGAAGTAGTTTACTTCTAAACTTAGTGAGTTGTAAAGTGTTTGAGCTGAGACAGTTCATACAGCTTCAATAGCCAGGCCCCTTTGTAATAAGGGAATTGAATCCAATGAGTAAAGTGGCATGTCCAAGGCATACAGTTCAGAAAAAAACAGGGACAGGAACTCCAGAGTCTGGAATCCCAGGCCAATACATTCTGGTTATCTCCTGTCATTAGTTCATCCCATTCTGTTTGCCTTCCATTGCCTTTTCTAACTTATCTACATGACAGTGTTGAAAATACTAAGCATTCCATGATGGAACAGCAAATGAGTGCTCAGGAGGAAATCAAGGGACTGTCCAGTGACATTGTTCCTTGTTCCACTGGGAAACCAGAAACAGCTCAGCCTAATAATCTTATATTACTGGCTCTGTGTGAGCTAAAGATTGTTAGCCTGTAAGAGTCTTTAGAATGGACAAATAAAGCTGTCATTTGTTTTGTGACTCTGATATTTTAGATGGCATTCAGGACCAGACTATACCCTGTCAGTGAAATCTAAGAAGAAAAAGGAAAAGAAAAGGCAAGGAATGAGCAGTGAGTGTCTAAGGAAAAGAGAATTTGGGAATACGGAACATCTAGATTCCTGCACTTCTTTCCCTGAAAAATAGTTTTTCCTCTCTTCTTTCTTTCCTCTCTTCAAAAAATATTTATTTAACAAATACTATGTACCAAGTAGAAGAAGATATGAAAGGAGCTCAGAACTAAATGACTCAGTTACCTTACTGTAATAAGCAATTAAGGAAAAGAAAACACGATTTTGTAGTAGAGGTATGCAAGTTATGTACAAAGTGTTAACCTCTCTCTCTGTTGAACTTGATGGTAAATAACATGATGATTTCAACAACATGGCAGAGCCTCAGACTATGAGAATAGACATAGCCCTTGCTCAGGTTGTAATAGACAAAGCAGTATTCTCTTCCGTTTATAAAGACTCACAAAAAAGAATTTCTCAATTTTGTGACTTATTGTCTGGCTGCCGGATCCTTATGAAAAGTATTCTTTTTAAATAGTAGTTTAATAGATCAACTTTGGTTACATCGCGCTGTATCTTCTTAGCACAAACTGCCCTCCCACACCTTGTCATCATAAAAATCTCTGTTTTGTACCAAAACTCTTCAGGGTCAGCTTGATATCTATATTATGTATCTAGCAACAAATATTTATTGTCGGGAATGGTATCATCAAATATAATTGTTAACCATATTTATTGATGATACATAAACACTCCACATACCTAGTAAGCCATATGGGAAATGATTAATCTGGAATTCAGCCAGAAATTGGAAGAGAGCATTAGGATTTCATGAGTAAAAGTCTGGATCTATTTTGCAACTTGGCCAAATTATCTTCTGCAATGAGAGAGTGGGAAGAGGGAAGTATTTACAGTTTCAGATGGATTATGGATTTCAGTGAGGTCGGTTAGATAATAGCAACCAAGTCAAACTTCTGGTGTGGGACATAAATTTACAAAACTATGAAACTGAGTATTAGGGGATATTATCATAACACAGTTATAGGCATAGAAAAGACAAGGATTAAGTTACTAGGCTTAGATACATATAAATAAAAACTTTGACGGATAAATACTAAATAAACTTAGGGCGAGGGAGGGTCAATCTGATGATAAGTTTATGAGCAGTTAAAAGAGCTTCTCACCTGCTTTCTTTCTAAGGCCAGGATTGGCCCCATAAACTGGTGCCTATTGATTTCTGCAGGTGGTAGTCAGTGCAGGAGTTCTCTCTCATTTATCCGTGTATCTAAGAAGCCAGGACTGAGCACATAGTAAATACTCAATAAAATTACATGGACTGAATAATAAGCAAGTTGTGACAAATTTAGTAATTGACTATAGGTTGACCCTGAGCCACTGGAGAAAAAAGTGAGTATGAGGGGCATTTTTGAATAATAATTACCACCAAAATGATTATGAAATCCAAAAATAGAATTAGCAATTTAAGGGGAAAATCATGTATATGGCACAATCAAGACATGAAGATAATGACAATGACTAAATTATCAAATAATGTGCTAAACACATAATGTGAGTTATACCATCTAATCCAACGAAAATCTTATTACAAAGGAAGATAATATTTTATTTGCATGTTAAGAAATTGAAGACTTTTGAGACTAGATTACTCACCCATGGTCACAAAGCTACAAAGTGGTTGACCCAGAAATCTAATACAGATCTATCTTACTTCACAAGTCTGGTCAGAGTTGACTCATCTAGAAAAGGAGGTCTGCAATCAAATTTGGGGAGTGCCGTTTGCCATCTGTAGACTCTGGATCTCACTGGGAAACATTGTGTTTCCTACTGCTAAATGCTGGTTCTATGCAATTCAAGAATGCTGTGCTATCAAAGTGCTCTGTTCCAGAAGAAGTCAGTTCCTCATTAGCTACCTAGGCAGTAAGCGGGATGTATAACTCCAAAGCAAAGAATCTCGCTTTCACATAGATACACTTCCTTTTGAGAAATGTAAGAAAATAGTAGAAGGACCAAGTTAAATACTGCTGAAGGCATCAGTAGGATAAAGACTGTTCAAACACAGGACTAGAATAAGATTTGTTAAATCACTATGTCCAAAGCCTAAATGTATAGGTGGCCATTTTTTCTTCATGTTCTGTTTTTGAGGGGACAGGGTTTGGAGTATGTGAGCTATTGGTAAGCGATGAGCTGCATTTTATTCATGAAAGATAGCAATGACAATGTAACAGTGTATGGAGATTGCAGTAGGCAGACATCTAAGATCGCCTCCAATGACACCCTCCTTGTGGTATTAACACACTTGTGAAATCCCTCCACTTGAGTGTAGACTGAACCTAGTGGCTTGTTTCTAACCAACAGAATACAACACAGACGATATGTCACATCGATGATTAGGTCACAAAAGATTACAACTTCTTTCTTGATGGCAGACTCTCCCTTCATTGCTATTTTTGCTTGTACACATTGACAAAGCAAGCCACCGTTGGAGAGAGGTCCACAGGCAAGAAATTGAGGGTGGTCTCCAGCCAACTGGCCACAGGAACTGAGACCCTCTGTCCAACAGCCCTTGAGGAACTCAATCTTGCCAACTGCCACCTGTGTTCCTGGAAGCCTGTGCTTCTCCAGATGAACCTGAGCATGGGACCACAGTCTGGGCTGACACATTGATTACAGCCTTATGAGAGACTGAAGCAGAGGATCCAAATAAGCTGTGCCCAGATTTCTGACTCACAGAAACTTGAAGATAACAAATACGTGCTCTTTTGAGCCACTAGTCTAGGGTAATTTGTTATGCAGCAATAGATAACCAATACAGAGGAATTTATTGATAATGGAACTATAAATCAGTAATCCTAGAAATAACTGGCTTTCTCTAGATTGATTATGTATCTGGTACAATCTCAACCATCCACAAAACCCGGTGTGGACTCAACAGCTATTGCAAACTGCTTTCAACTATCTCCTGCTTGTATCTCAGAAGTGTGCTATTTCTTTTCTGTCATCTCCACTTTGCAGCCTAACCTGAAGAAATACACAGAGCCTTTAAAAAGGAGGAAGATTGAAAACTGAAATGGAATAAGAAAACATAAATTCAAAGAAAGAGTATCCTGTGTTATAGCTTGTAACTGTGGAAACACTGACTTCACTACTTGAGGTCTTTCTAACATTAGTTTTAACACAAATTATAAGTAGAGTGCATCATAAAAGTAAATTTTGAGTCAGCTTACATTACTACTTTTGGAACACATTCTTTGTATAGAGTTAATTGAAAAATTATTTTTAAACAATAGACAATTACATTAAATCTTATTGTATTAGTACACAATTGAGGAAGTGCATAACAAAAGTCATTGCTTTGTCAAAGAAAAATAGAGGTCAGATAAATATGTAATTATGTGAATATTTTTTCTCTTTCATGTTTTTGTACCAGATCAGTTTTTTAACCTATTATAAGAAATGATTTAGTCAATACAATCTTATATTTTATGGGGTTATCTAATTCAATTTCACACCCAAAACAATATATTTCTTTGCAGTTTCCCTTAGGAATCTAACTTGCCAGAAGGGGCATTTATTTTAAAAAGCTTCAATAGATAGCTCCCTTTACTTCAGAATTCCACGTATCCTTAAATATCTTAATATTCTTTGCGACTACTTAAAACAGTGCATTTTTATGCAGATTCACCACAATAACCCTCTCAGCCACCCTGTGAAGTTGTATTATCGATCTCATTTATATATAAATTGGCATACAGAGGATGAATAACTTTCCAAGGTCAGGTAGCAAAGGATAAATTCATACACGGGCAAGCTGGTCTCAAAGCCCATTCACCTAAGCTTTATATCATATTGTCCAATATCTACACATTGAACGCTGATTTTTTTCTGTTTTTTCCTTTCCCTCTCCCCTGTAGTCTGCTCCTGTTCCCTCCTCCCTCCACTCCCTCATCTCTCTCTTTTGCTCTCTGCTGTTTGCAAACTTTGCAAGCATTTCTTATTTTATGTGTGTTTTTCCGGTTATTGCAGACTCGCAGCTCTTCCTAGTAGTGAATAAATATGATTTTACACAGGTTTCCCCCTCCAGCAATATTCGTGTTATTTATTTATGCTATCTACCATTAACTGGAATTTTAAGCTATTTTAACTATTAGCAGACCCTGGGCTGAGTTAACGTGGAAGGTATCAGTTCAGTGTTTCCCAAAACTGGCTAAAGAATAATATGAACTACAGACCTTTGCCCTCACAGGTTATATCTACTTATTTTCCACCTCCGCCACAAACTCTGGAGTCCAGGAGTTCTCTCAGAACATCCTCTTCTTTCAAATACTTGACTGGAAGGCTGAGAATAAAGTCTATCAGGGAGAACTTTAAGTCTTGATGTAGCTTTCAGCCTAATGCCCATGTTGGCCAATTCAGTAGTGTGGGGCAGTCATTAAGACCAGGAATGGGAAGCTAGACTGCCTGGGTTTAAATCACGGCATCTCCATTCCAGCTGGGCAAACTTGGGCAAGTTACTTAGCTTCTCTGAACCTCACTTACATTTATAAAATGAAGTTAGTTTCTACCTCATAGTTTCATTATAAGGATTAAAAAGGGATTGATATCAAATGCTGCATAAGTATTTGTAAAATAAAAACTTGAACATGTACAAGATGAGAAGGAGAAGATACCAATGAGTGAAATGGACATGAGATAAAACACGCGGCCTTTGAGAGATGGGCAAGTAGGTTTAGATCTCAATGTTCCAGTTCCTGAAGCCAAAAAATGTAGTGTTGGACTCCTAAGAAATGTCCTTTGTACCACTGCAATAAATTCGCCTTTTTTCAAATTTATGCTATTATGGATGAGTTTGTCTTTCCTGCAACTACATTAGACTTACCTGAGGAGAATACTACCAATATAGATTGACTGAGAGGATTAAAATTATGACTGCTGATAAAATGCTTACACAGTGCATAGCACATAGAAAATTTTCATGAACAGTAGATAGTATTGTTTCTTCCAGTCCAACTTTCCTATTATTTAATTCTTCTAACACATAGAAACAAAATCTATAATTTTGTCATTCCCTGTTCAGAAACCTTTGTGGTTCCATATTGTCTAATGAAATACACCTGATCTTAGTTGGACTTTCAACAATCCCTCTCCCATCACTAATCTATCCCAATATATTTAATAACGTTCTTTCCTTAAAAGGGGCTCAGTTGTGAATCATGCATCCTGATCTGCCACACATTCCCCTTCTTTAGCTACTCTTGATTTTTCTGGCTTCTGAACAAAAACATGTGTCCCCACCCCGCCCCGTGCGCTCCTGTTTGCCTTATGTCCTTGACACAATTTACGCAGCTTTGCTTTATTGGAAATAAAACTTTGCACAACTAAAATGCCTTGCCCCATCAGGCACAAATAGTAGGCTGCTATCACATTCTAATTGCTCAAAATCACAGTCACCACTGTATCTAACTCTGAGAATGGGACCAAAGCACAATCGAGGTATTTTATAAGGGACCACTTCATGAAACAGTTGTTCCTGGTAAATTCTTAGATGAGGTTTATTTCTTTTCTTATGTCCTCCTACCATGGGTCTTAGGTTATCAGAAGGTTTGGGAAATCAGCATGTGTGCTAAGCTCTAGTTCTCTCCCATAAGTATACTCCTGAGCAAAATAAGGCTGGTATTAGGAGTGTTTGTAATCAAGAAGCTGGCTCTTGGGAGCCTTTCAAATCCTTGAGCATCTGCTTTATTTAACTGCTCACAGAATGGCATGTTGGCATGAGCACCTTTACCCATTTATAAGCAAGATGTTTTTCATAAAATCACAATTGTACTTGATGCAGCTTCCTTTTTAATTCACGATATATGGTGACTTATCATTTGAAAAGCACTTTTGATATTTCATTGAAAATATTTTAAAAGCATATCAGTATTTATGACAAGTAAACTAGAATTGTCAAAACTAAAAACAATAAATGAATACAAAATAACTTTTCGAAAAAAAGCTATGCAAAAACCAGCATTTCCCATTTTGATTTTATTTTCCAATGGAAACAACTCCATGGATTGCTGAAAGGAAATAAAGAGATCTGCTTCTTGGTTATGCTGAATACTTAATTTTTCTGTTGAAAGTTGAAAATGTGTCCAAGACATGTCAATCTAGGGGGAAAAAATATAAAATACAGATGTGAAGGCTCATCATAAAGGTAACTGAGTAGTTTGGCCAACTCTAGATGAAGAGCTTTTTCAAAACCTTTAGTCATAGAGATCCAAGATAAGGATGACAGATCCATTTATAAATAGTTGTCTCCTTGGGATGTACCTCCTCTATGATCTATACAGCTCTTGGTTCATTCGGTAAATATTAAATGCACATATAAAGGACAATTATTCTTGCCCACTTCACAAAATACCCACTTTGATATTACAAAGGAATAATTTTGATAGTTACCATTCAACAGTACTGTCCTTAAAAGACAAAAGTGTTGTAGACATTTTTACAATGTTGGCTAATATGCCTTTATCCTTCTTGTCTTTTCCATGTTATTACGCATGTCACTCAAGCCTAAAAAACATCATAAAATGACTTTTGGAAATTATTTATTCAAGATTTTCTTAAAACATTATCACATTTTCTAAGATATATGCTTCATGTTTATTACCGATTAGATTCCAGAACACATCGATCCCAATGGATTGATAAATTTCCAGAATGGATAAGTAGTGAGAAGTGCGCTGGCATGGAAAGAGCATGACCTTGAGGGTGAAGTAAATCTAGTTTGTAATTTCAGCTCTGCCCTCTGATATCTGGGTGAGTTATTTCACCTCTCTTATTATCTACTGAGTTATCTGTAACTCGAGATAGCTATTTATTTATATAGTTATTACCTCTCAGACATGGAAATGTAATTTCCTCACAGGCAAAATAGAAACAACCATGCTTTCCTAGAGGACTGTCACGAGGACTAAATAAATGAATTAATAGAAAGTTGCTTGTACAATTCTTGGAACAAAGTAACCATTCAATAAATTTTACCTTTTATTTCTCTTTCTCTCTCCAAATTAGTTTGTACCTTTTGAGATTTTTCCCTTTCAAAATTAGAATCAGTGCTTATTTCATACTTATAAAACAACATTGGATAGCATTCTGCAAACCCAAAATTAACAGAAAATTTCCTAGGAAGAATTTCACTTTTGGAAGTTTTGAATTTCTTAGACCATCTACTTTTACTACTTATTTGTGGCTTGTATTTGTTAGGAAACAACCAGAAACACATGCTAAGCATAATTGCTAGAATATTTACAGAATAATTAATATAGGCATAATTTGCTAAGACAGACTATATGCCCATACTCTCTACATCTAACCAATTCCTTGGAATTCTACAGTATCAGTTCTACTCTAACATGAAGGTTGTGTATTTGCCATAGAAATGACATTTAGCAACATCCCATTTGCCTGATACATATTAAGAAAGCAAAGATGAGACAGTTCTGTTCCTTTCACATACATCTGGGACAGCTGCTACAGACATGTGAAAGATTAAGCACTAGAACTCCACTGCAATTTCCAAGACTAGAAATAATAAGAAACTTGTGTGACACAAAGAAGAGCACCATTTGTTTTTCAGTTTTTGCAGCAGTACTAATATTGTATTTAAATTGTTCCCTTTTCATATCTCTATTTTTCTAATTCTCTCATACAAGCGGTCTGTACGGACCTACTTTGAAATGGACCCACTTAGCTATATATAATATAGCTGAAGAATATGATTGAGATAAAATACTATTTTCTTAGATAAAATAAATCCAAATAGTTGGCAAGAGAGTGCTAATTGTATTTTTCTTCCACATTTCAGTAGGTGGTTTTTCAAAATGTATATCTTACATTTAGATATGACAGAAAAGCTTTATCAATAATATTGTATATCTTCCAAATGGTCCCATCCTTTAATAAACATTTAACTTGGAAAGGTATTGCTGTTAC
Organism: Equus asinus; assembly: GCF_041296235.1. NCBI lineage: Eukaryota > Metazoa > Chordata > Mammalia > Perissodactyla > Equidae > Equus > Equus asinus. Next base: position 5,179,433 of record NC_091806.1, on the reverse strand, counting down.
TTAAATTTATAATCCCCAGAAATTATTTTGTAATAGAGTTTGGCATACTGATGACTAAGGAAGGAGTGTGCTATTACATATATTTGGCTCTTCAATGTTCTATATTTCATTTTATCAAATGGATTTTTTCCCTAAGCGCAGTGTGATTCCATGTTACAAGTTAAGGCACCTTTTTGGAAGATAGCAGTGGAAAAGGAAAAAGAAAACCTTTCTTCTGTGTCAAAGGAAACTGAATTCAAATTTTAACATCACCAGAGCCAATGTGTGGCACCGTTTGCCAAGTCTCTTGTTGTCTCTGATCTTTAGCTTCATTAACTGTATAGTTGGGCAATGGTGTGGGGGAGAAGGGTGACAAATTATCTCCACATTGGAGGGCTATAGCAGAATTCAATGATATTTTCACGGTTCCTAACATAATCTCCTGCTCATAAACAATGTTCCACAAATGTTAATGCCCTATTTGCTTTCTTAAGGGGTTTTTCAAAGCCATTTTTACTTATGATTTCATGCTAAGAGATTATAAAGAGGGTGCTTTAGTTTATTCTGCTTTGCAAAACAACATAACCACAACAATAAAATATATACTCCTTTCAAACTTGAAAATTGAAATTAGAACAGAGGCACCCGCCTTGGATTAAAAAGAGATCGTGCAACTTTTGTCAATGCTCCCAACTACCCTTTCAGAACTCATTAACAAATTCCATTAGATCGATGTGTTTCAAGAGATGAAATTAAACATAATATGACAGCCTTTCTTGCAAACTCTTGGATTTAATTAACCAGTGAAATAAATTTACAGCCAACCTATTTAATGATGGTATCCCAAAGCTTTGCCAAAGCACAGTGCAGACAATATAATCCTTCCATAGTAATATCTTGCTTCACATGATTTTTTTTCAGTTCCTTGGGGAATATTCATGAAAGACTTTCTATGAATTATATTTATTTGTACTGAAGCCTGTCAGTATTAAAATAATTGTGCCATTGGTTGACTTCATGAATAGTGCCATCACGTATTTATGCAGGCTCTTGAGAATAGCAAGGAAACCTGAAAACTATCGATATGTAGTCTCTTAAAAATAACCATACACACAAATACACCACAATTCATTTTGCATATGGAAACTGCCCACTCCACGCTTACTACCTTTGTATTTAGGAAGGGTCAAAATAAATGCTGTCAGTGTTCATGCTGAGAATTTCAGTTCTGACAATTAAACACAGCATTCCGGTTTTAATGGAGTGTCCTGAAAAGTAGCCCATACTTTTTTGGGAGAAGTAGCACCAATTTCTAATTGCTTTAATTCTGCCATCAAAGAAATCCATCAAGATCCCCCAATCCTGTATACTTCTTTATGCTATCACCTCAGAATGCATATTTGCATAGAGATAGAATCATTGAACTTAGAGGGGTAAGAAAGAAGGTAAAATAAATTTCATGTCAACTGAGTAAAGGGATTGAAGATGGAATGTCTACATGTTATTACATTTTATCTTCTAAAGAACACATAGGATAGGTATCGTTATTCTATCATTCTATATATATAAGACAAACATATTCAGAGACATTAGTAAATGGTCCAAGGTTATGTAGTTTATAAGAGGTAGAGAATTGATTTAAATGTGCATTTTTCATGTGACTCCAAATAAAAGCTCTATCTGGCCTTGTTCTTAAGGAAACTAGAAATAGGTAGATGTGGCCCATAATAGACAGATACCCATACAGAAAGAAACAAAGAATGTGAATTAATACTATCATATCTGGCTCTTTATTAGTGACTGACTTGTTGCAAAGATTCTTCAATTAAGTTGACTGAGGGTGTGTAGACTGAGGGAGATGGAAACACGTCAACGATTGGCTGCAGCCTCTCGTAGACAGAAAATATGAGAGAGTGAAGAGAGCCTGGGCTTTGAGTTAGATGAAAATCTATTCATGTCGATAATGCATTACGTATCCTTGGGCAATGAGTTAGCTTCATTCTGTCTCTATTTCCTAATATTTAAAGTGGAAGGACAATGCCAATGAGTATTATTGATAAGTGTCTCTCAGAGTGTTTGAGAAATAAAACATAACATTACACAGAGTAGGTATTTAAATTATATTAGCTCCTTTCACCTTCTCTGCTCCTCTTAATATTTTGTAAAGTTATTCATTTCTTTTGAATCTTGTGAGATAGCTAAGATTTTATTTTTAAATACGATTTTTTCTCTTGGCAGGCAAAACAGACATCACACCTTCATCTGACTAATATGCATATATGTCATCCAAATACTTATTTGCTCCCAATGACAGTGCTTACTAGAGAGGCGTGATTAACAAAATACTGTCCATTTGGAGTAATAAATCCACATATTATGCAAACACTTTTTGTTCCCAAGTATTTGATACATATGTTGAATGTATGAGAAGATGAGACACATACGCATATATAATTGTAGTGACTTAGATATGCAAAGTAGAAAAATGCCATTAGAACCACTGGCCTTACAGCTGTTGCATTCCCATTCTGTGAACAAGATATGGACACACACACACAAATACAGTGGAAAAATAGAATGGCATGGGTGGCTAGAATTTCCAAAATTTTATCGGTAAAATAAAAAGCACAGTTCTATAGCTAAACTAAAAACACACAGAAGGTAGATATGTTTCAAGTGAAGTGTGGGCATAACATTTCATAGTTTTGTCAGGGTTCTTCAATCACTATTGTTGAGAATGGTTAGGAAGGAATTGAGGATCAAATAAATTGGTATGTGTGGAGAAAAACATGGGATATGGAGAGAAGAAAACGAATGAGAACAGCCAAGTTGAACAGACTAGATGGGCAAACACTGAACGAGCTCTGAGTGACAGCAGAATGTCCTTCCCACACTCAGAGCAAGACTTTTCCTTCTTGAGACATCCATCACCAGATCCCCTCACGCATTCGATCAGCACTTTCAGAAATTGACGCTGACCTATTTAGGTACTACACAAAAATGAAAGTTCTGTGTCAAAAAATGTTACAGATGAGGAATTATATGATGTTAAAAAGATTCTGTTATAGCATGATTACCAATGGTCTTGATTATACTAATGCTCATCATTAAAAACCACATAGGATGTGGGTTTCTAAATTGACTCAAAACAGGATTTCTTCACCACAATATTCCTTATGATGGAAATACTAACAAATACACTCTGAGACATACGTATTCGACACTTTACTTACAAACATTGTATGTAATCACTATGTGCTGGAGCCTGTGGCTCTCAATCAAGGATGTTCTGCCCCATGCTCTCCAGCCCCACGTGAGAGCGTCTGGAAACAAAAGTGGGCATTGTTTGCTTGTCACAGTGACGGATGGAGGAAGGTGAGTAAGGATGTATACAATTCTCCAAGCCACAGATATTGAACGTTCTGTAGCTTCACACATTAAAGGACTGCCCGCCTCCCTCCCCATAGGCCAATAGTGACCTTTTTACAGATTACTGGTTAAATGCATATTTGAGGATTCTTTTCAGAGAAAGTCCAGCTCAAAATACATTGATATTTTGGGGGCTCTATTGTTAATTCTTTTGGATACCTCTTAAGCAGTGGTCTTTTTTATACCACGTAAACAATAGACATATTTGGTGCTGAGTGATGCAGGTTAAAAAATATTACAAAAGGCAGAAAAGAATATTTAGTATCTGGTAAGTGGAGAGTATCCCAGAAACACTGGGCCTCCTAAAATCCCTTTCTAATCACGTTAATTCACTTATGTGAACTCACCACTGAAACTTTAATATTTATAGGAAAAGTGAAAAGTCCTTATGCTGATAAAGTCCTCCCAGTCTGCCCTTGCTGATTTATTGTCTGTTACCCTCCTCCCAGAATTCCTGAGCTCTAACGCATCCATTCGTTGCTTCTGCTACATACCGTTCATTTTCCTGTTTCTACGCATTGGCATACATTGTGGAAAACTCTTTCCCAGTCCTTTCTACATGTCTGAATCCAACCTAGTTTATCACTCCAACCCCTGTTAAAAAGCCAAAATCTTCATGAAAACTTCCCTCATCCTCTTTTCTAAGAATAGGAAATAATCTCTCACCTTCAACCCTGAATCAATCTCCTCATAAATTGTTTCATGATTTTTTCTTCTTTTTCTGTAATTAAACAGTTATTAGTGTCTCCCTTCTCCATCATTGCTGGGTTGCTGTCAGTTCTTCCTATAGTAATTGTCTTCCTACTTGAAAATGCCAAAACAGTCTCTTTTTCACTTCTTCAAATAAATTAACAGCCCTTTTATAGCTTTTCTCATACTGATCCACTTTTTCAATCTTTCAATCATCTATGCTGTTCCTATAAGCAAAGGAACATTCAATTTTCTTGGGCATAAGATTCTTGACCAGTTACAACGTTAAGTGACCCAGACTACAACTGCATTCTAAAAGCTACTAGTTAAAACCCAACAAATTGAACGATTATCTGAGCCAACAAATATATCAAAATAAATATGTTCTAGTAAAATTTTGAAGTCATCACGGGAAAGGACTTAAAGCAGTTTTCAACATTCAATATATTTCTCTTTTTCTGACGTTCCTCTTATTTTTCAGGTTTATCAGTTACGTTCTGTTTAACCGGATGCACAGCCAGCACGCACTTCTCCTGTTAATAACTGTTAGTTCTACATGACTGAACCTAAATATCAAAAATGATTGGAGAGAGATGGGGTGACAATATCAGAAAGATTGATCTAAAAGGTTATGAATTGTGCTTCAAAAATAAGGCAGCAAATTCACTCTCTCTCTCATTAGTAAACCATTCCATCCAGCAGAATCTGTGCCTTTTGTCCGTTAAATGCAAGACTAGCTGCCCTGTATGGACCTCTGCATTTTGTGGGTAATGCCAAAAAGAAACAAAAATCCTTTCTCTCCTTAGCATCCAGCATGGTTTATTGCTGTCTGCTTTTTGACATTTAACAATGATCTCACTTCCGCCAGTGGTAGGTCATTGAAGCAAAACACATAATAAACCCAATCAAGATCTTATTTTCCTTCCTCCCACAGTCCCTTTAAATACTTGTCTGTCTGGTATTTGCAACCTCTTGTATGAAATGAGTCATTTTGTGGATTCATAATGCAATAAATCTTGACAGTAATTTGATTTTTATTTGTCTTTCTATAATTGGTGATATATTTATACTCTTTTGTATATTATCAGCACAAACTATAAAACACATCTAGTGGGCTGAACTGTGGCCCCAAAAGACATAAGTCCAAGTGCTAACCCTGGGACCTGTAAATGTGACCTGATTTGGAAACAGGGTCTTTGTGGATGTCATTAAGCGTCTTGAGATGAAATCATCCTAGATTTAGGGTGGGCTCTGAATACAATGGCTGTTGTACTTATAAGAGTAAAGAGCGAAGAGTGAGTGATCTGAGACAGAGAGAAACGGAGTGTGAAGACAGAGGCGGAGATTAGAATTATGTGTCAACAAGTCAAGGAGTGTCAGGAGCCACCAGAAACTAGGAAAGAGCCAGGGGACAGATTCTCCCTCAGAGCCTTCAGGAGGAGTCCATCCTATTGATGTCTTTATTTTGGATTTCTGGCCTCCAGCACTGTGCGGGGATACATTTTTGTTGTTTAAAGCCACCCAATTTGTGGCAGTTTGTTGCAGCAGCCCCAGGAGCATATAAGAAGTAGAAAACATACGAAGCGGAAAATTTCCTAAATATGGTGGACAAAGGAACTTGCATCAAGAAAAGATGTACTTTAAATGCTAGCTTGGATACCTTAACTCAGAACCTTAGATAAACTTCTTAAATCATCCAGGTCTCTTTTTATTTTTTCCTAAAATTGGAATTAAAAACAAATAACGTTGGGGCTGGTCCGGTGGTACAGCGGTTAAGTTCGCACGTTCTGCTTTGGTGGCCCAGGTCGGGATCCTAGATGCGGACATGGCATCGCTTGTCAAGCCGTGCTGTGGCAGGAGTCCCACATACAAAATAGAGGAAGATGGGCACAGATGTTAGCTCGGGGCCAGTCTTCCTCAGCAAAAAGAGGAGGATTAGCAGCAGATGTTAGCTCAGGGCTAATCCTCCTCAAGAATAATAAAAATAAAAAAATAACATCCTCATGAAGTTATTGTGGGACTAAAAGAATATTACTTACACGACTGTGTAGAATTTTGTAGTTTTATTTACACTATAATAAATATTTCTTCCTATTTTCAAAAACATTTTTCTCAGAACTTTCCAATATCTCATTGAAATACACTGTGCAAAAGGTACGTGCAAATTAATATCCTTTTCCTTTAAATACTTTTTAATTTGAGAACAATAGTTGCCAAGTCAATGACTTATCTCAAAGGGAGGCTTCAGCTGAAGTCTTTTCTAGATAGTAAAGCATCCATGCAGATAAAGATGTTTTTTACTGCTTAGCTGCTATTTCTCACATCTAATTTTGAATATGCTTGGGAGATAATATAATTATAAAGATTAATTAGTAGTCAGCAGAATAAAGTCATATTTCTCCACATTAGCAATATGCCAGTACCAAAATGCGGAAGCTTTCAGAGAAATGAGATCTCAAACAAATGTTTAGTGCTTGTTAGGTCAGACAACTCAATGAAAATGTACCATTTTTGTGTGTCTGCTGATTTTCAGAAATATAACAGAAATAGTCAGATGAAGGGGATGAAGATTCATTAAGTTTGTAAAAAACTCTTTAATTGCTAATTAGATAGGAGCACATCAAATTTGAATTAGAAACAATTAGCTCTTTTTCTCCTAACCAATTAATAGTAAGAGAGAGAAGATACTTGAAGAAATAACAATATTCAGGAATTCTCTTTTGGGTAGATCTGGGTATCGGGTATTTTTTTCCATAAAAGTAGTCTAACAGTGGCAACAGCAAGAGCAGTGTTATTCTGGAAAGGTGTCAACTGGTCTGCCTTGCCGGCACTAGTGACGGATGTGTACTTCCAAGGTGCCCCTACACTCCGTTGGCCTGTGCTTGACTTCTTTGTCTCCTCCTAAAGTGAGATCCCTGAGGGCACAGGCTGTGAGCTCTGTCACGCTGAGACTTATCAGAGCCTGAGACAAAGGACAAATCAGTAATACCGATCTTCTTTTTAATACATGATATTTTGTTCCTCACAGATTTTTTTGCATTGGTTTTTAGTTTTGAAAATTCTGCATTAAACTAATACTTAGCTTGAGTGCTACATTTTCTGGTGCTTGCTTAAATGTCACACTCCAGGAGAGAACTTAAAGCAAAATGGAATGACACTTAGGATGCTCTATGTTGGGTTGGGGTCCCCTGTTGCTTGCTGTATGCATTTTAATAATATGAAAATTTGTTTAATATGTTGACCAGTAAATTTTCCTTAAATAGTATTACAGGCTATTATATAATGAGAATCTAAAATTACGTTCTGCCTAGAGAAGATATGAATATTTTATAGAGTAATATAATATCATATATCTATTGAAAAATTAGTCAGTGCAAGAAACAACACATACTCATTTAATCTAGCTTGGCTATAGTAAATTTCTAAACCAATTTATTTGTCCAAACAATTAAAAAAGCAAGCAGACAGAGCCAAGATGATTTGAGGTTTCATTTTTGTGGTGCACTATAGATTGCATGCTATGTTAAAAATACGTTGAATACTAAAAATGGTAAATCCTACCTCAGCCACTACTAATGGCTTTCAGACCATCATACGCAATGTTTTCTCTCCTAGTTTGGTTCTGGCCTCTTTACTGGCTTTGTATATGTCTGAAAAATTAAAGATAAATCAAGTGGAATCACACAACATATAATTCCCTGACAGTAATTTGTTTCTTTAGTCAAAATTTTAAGAATATGCTGTATGCAAATATAGTCCTCACAAAAATAGATACAGTATGATCATAAACAAAATTTCCAGAAATAGGGTGGTGAAGGGTGGGAGAGGAACATTTATAGTATTGTGTAAAAATCAATGATCAAAAATTTTTTTCCAGTCCAGAGGAGTGTCTTTAAAATGATTCTTTCCTCAGAATCTCATCTCTTAATCTCAGAAGTCCAGGAGGTCTTTAAACTTTCAATCAGAGAGAAACACAACTTTGCAATTACAAAAATTTTTAAAAATTTTTCTAAGCAACAGCCAGGGGTAGTTTTACCAAGTGCATTTCAGTGAGGAGTGAGCTTTCCTTGAATGCAGCTTTGCAGGAATCTGTCCAGTTATTAAAAGAGAGACATAACTATAAACATGATAGTATGAATGTATTTCTCCTTTAAATTCTGAACTTTGCGCAGTTTGAAGAGAGATTGAGAATTTTCTGTACTTAAAAAAAAATTTTTTTTGAAGAAGATTGGCCCTGGGCTAACATCTGTGCCCATCTTCCTCTTTTTTTAAATATGTGGGATGCCTGCCACAGCATGGCTTGGTAAGCACTGTGTACGTCCAGTCCTGGGATCTGAACCAGTGAACAGTGGGCCACCGGAGTGGAGTGTGCCAACTTAACTGCTATGCCACCAGGCCTGCCCCAGAAAATTTTCTATGCTTTTGACAAACTAGTTCTGGAACTGGAAAGTGCAGACTAAATTAGGATGTGGATTAACATGGTAGGAAGTGAAAAGTCTACCTAGAATAAAAGAATAGAGTCCAGGCACAAAGAGTCATAATTTGCCTGAGGTTTTGACCACTGGTATAATGAACAGGGCTTACAAATTAATTTAAGAACTACATCATGGACATTGATTCTCTTGCTTTGCTATTGCTGCATTATAAGCCATAACAAATGTAGGGACTTGAAACAACAAAAATTTTCTTCTCTCTCTCTAGTCTGTGAGATGATTTGTCTCAGCTCTGCAGTTTTCTGCTCCATGTGATATTGGCTGGGCCAAGTTCAAATAGTCATGGGATGTCAGGTCATCAAGCCAATCTTAAATTAGCCTGGAATGTTCAAGATGAAATGGAATGTTCAAGATGGCTCACTAACATGGTTGACATTTGGTCCTGGCTGCTAGGAGATGGGTGGGACTGATAATCAGAGAAAGTTAGTTCTCCACGTGGCACCCCATGTGGCTTGGGCTTCTCACATAGCAGCTTCGGTATTCAAGAGACGGAAAGTAGAAGCTGTCTGTCATCTTAAAGCTTGAGTTTTTAGAATGCCAATTCTGCCATATTCTATTGGTCAAAGACGGTTACAAAGGCTAGCCCTAATTCAAGAGGAAGGTTAATAAGTTCTGTCTCTTCGTCTAAGGTGTGGTATGAGCCTAAAGAGACGACAGTAAGTGTTGTAAACTGTCTTTGGAGACCAGCTACCACATGTATATAGGTATATTTATCCCTAAGTTAACTCTTTTATAACCTGGGTATAATATGTTGCATAGCATAGTTACGTATTTTCCAAAATTGTCCAATTATTTTTGTTTTTATCTGAAAACTTTAAAATAACTCCTTCATTGATTTTTAAAGATAGCTACCTAAATCATACAAAGTCAGTTAATAAATCCAGTAATGTTAGAATGGACGAACCAAGTACCTGTATATTAGTGTGTCATGTACCATGCATGACAGAGTATAAAATCTAGTCTTCTTCATGGAGTTGGGAGTTATGGGACTGGAGTTACGGAAAACTTCAAACACAGAGGTGGCTTCAACTCCAGGTAAACATTTCTTATTAAAGACAGATCCTAATATTCTAGTGGATATTTGTTATCTGCCAAAATAGCCACTATCTTTTCTGACTCCTCATCTAATAACATCAAATTTTGTTTGAGTAACCACTCATTCCCCAAACAGTGTAGTGTGGGGCCTTGGTAACCACTAACTGTGACATTTCACCCTTCTGGTCAAAATGATGGAGTCAGGAGTGAACTTGTAACTCAAGCCAATCCAAACAGAATAAAGTAAAGAACACTTAGAATGTTGGGACAAAGAAAACCTTTCTTTCTGGGGACATAAACAAAGAAGCATGTAGCACTAGGAGCTGTTACCAATGCTATTCCATACAGAAGGAGAACTGCCTTAGCATGATGCTGACGATACAGAGTTCAGAGAAGAGGGAACGAAGAAACCACATCCTTAGTCATGCTGTTGTGCACCTGGATCTACCTGAAACTGAAGGTGGCTCTACTTCTGGACATTCCACATTTGAGAGTTAATAAAGAATCTTCTTGTTCTGAATCTCTTTATGATGGAATTTCTTATCTAGCAAAATTAAGAGTCTTTAAAAATATTTTTTATAAGGCTGTTTTGAGGACGAAATTTGATAATTTTTATAAAACATTTAGCACAGTGTCTGACATATAAACACAGGACCCTTTATTTTTTCCTTTACTTACTCAGTATGTTGAAATATGGCAATATTTCTAGTCCATCAAATAGCTTTAATTTTTTTCTCAAGAAGCAGATTGAATTTTTTATTTTGTTAAGTTACTGAACAAAAGAAAAAATCCTGGGAGTTTGGGTCCATTTGACTTTAATTTAAATACATAAGGTAGAGCTGTCTGCAATTACAAGCTTACCTATCAGAGAAATATGGTATAAATATAAAAACACAATAAAAATGTAATTACAGAAGCTGGTGGATTTTTTTTGAAAGAAGTTTATGTTGGATATGAAAGAACCGATTTGTATTTTTTTATGATTGCAGCCTTCTATTTATATGCTCAGCACTGAATTAATTTCCTTGTCTAATGCTCACCTTGCTGAGGACCCTTTTAAAATACTTTAATGAGTTCAGTACATAAATCGTCTTAGTGAACACAAATGCTTACATGTAAAAACTCTGGAGGGAGCTTTTTCAAGAGTTTAGAGTGGTAGATAAGTAAATGAAAGGATTTGTGCCTCATTTTTTTATCCATCAAAGTGAAAAAATAACAATTGTCCTTTTTCATAGACTTAACAGTAGCGAAATCTTAAAAAAAAAACAAAAGTAAATATAAAGCATTGCATAGAGAGCTATGTAGTGTATTATAAACAATGTCTGCCAAGTACAGTTTCAGCATTAGTGCTCACTTTTATGACTTTTAATCATATCCTGGCATCATTCCGGAACTGAAAATGAACTATATGCGTCTAGGCCAATGTCCATATTAGTAACGCGAATTTCCTAAAGGCTGTAGTATGATACCTATGAACTGGAATTTGACAATATGCAGCTAAATATTAAAAATCAGACTAGAGAATACTTCATTCACATCCTTCATTAGCTGTAAATATTCATATACGTTGTTCTTAATTCTAACTTTTAAATCCTTTATATATTTTTATTCTGATAAAGAGGAAAAAATTTTTAAAACATCCAGCCTTTCCTGTTTCTTTCTACTTTGATCACCAGAATCAGAACCACATGCAGGTGAACACCAATTTAAAAACAAATAAATAAAAAGTTTCCTAGTTCTATAATGTGCATGAGTCATAATTAAATATTTAAATTCACAGAGGTTCTCACCTATATCTTGAAGTCTGGTTATTCAAGTGGCAGATACTTGTTGACCATACAAAGAGTCGTTAGGTATCGAATAAACATTCCTTAACTTCCTAGTTTGTAAAACTTCCTTTTCATATATTGAGTTCGCTTCAAGTGGATCTCATCTGTATTCTCATTCATCGTCACAAACCTCCACCTACATAGAGACACCAAACTGTTTTTCTAAATGAAAATCTTTCAAGGGAACATAAAGACTCATCTATGATGTAACTGGAAAAATAATAGTAATTTTCAGTTTCTTTAAAACCCTGTATCTCTTGGGCTTTGCCTATCTCCCTCATTGTTTGTGGGGAAACTGAGGAAAGTATATTTCTATAACTGGTTTTATTCTCACTATTCATCATAGAGATATAAACATTAGGAAACATGGAAATTCCATCACTACAGACGGAAGTCAGAGACCAATATGATGAAAAGGAAATCGATGCAAGAACCATGATTCTGGTCTGAGACCTGTAGCAATGATCTAGCCTTTGAGGAGTTTAATTTCTCTAAGCCTTACTGTTTTCTTTTTGTTAAAGAAGATAACTTTTAGGCCCTCAAGGTAAGTGCACAGAAAATCAGTAAGGCTAAAATGAACTAACCAACAGAATAACTATTCAGGTACAAATCAGAAGGTGACACATGAAAAAGCTTTTGCAGTCCTGTCTGCATACCTTAACTCCCCAGGAGAACTCTGCCCTTACTGCATAAAACATTCTGCCTCCTTGATAACTGACTTAGATTTCCTTTTTCTTTTCAGTCTACCATAGCACAAACAATTCCTTTAACTTTCCACTGAACGCCACCACCATCATGTCATTAAGATCCAAAAATTTGATTCAATCCTTGTCTACTGCCTGGTTCAACTCTTCATCATACACACTGGTCAGTCCATAACATGAGCTCTGGCCATCTAAGAACAGAATTCTTTTGTTATAACTAACATAGTTTAACTTTGATGGCAAGTGAGAAGATCAAGAAAATCTGGGGAGTTTAATGAGGTTTTGAGAAATACTTTTCAATGAATAATATTTGATTTTTGATTTCTCATCTCCATATAAACATATGTAAATCATTATTTTGTCATAAGTTATCCTGTGGACAATAATACAACGCCTTCAAAATTTCATCTTCATAATATTGAAAGTTTAAAATGGGTTTTATTGATGCACTTGGTTCTGTTAAGGGGCCCCATTCCTTGGAAGGCTGAAGGAGAAAAATTGTATTAATTAAGGATTTTCTCTCATGTTCTGATGAAGTAGAAGGAAGCGAAAAGATTACTACATGAAACAAATTTTCTACTTTGACAATAATAAACAATCAACTATAGATTGCAATTATTAAAATAACCAAATCTAATACTGAAGTTTTCTTAACAAAATGGAAATCATCTAAGCAAGTCATGTAGCTTTTTTCTCTACCGATAACCTTTCTTATTTAAAAAAAATTGCATTGACTTTGAAACAATCCCAAAATATGTGGAATAATTAACAGAGCTGTAATCACTGTTATAAACCTCCTGAGAACAGTCACTGTAATAAATTTGGCATATTACGGCTGCAGAAAAAATAAATCAGGTGCAACTAAACATGATTAATGATGAATCAACTAATTTCATGTGCAAAGAATCTTAAACACTTGTGGACTTTGACTTGTATCAAACTTCCTCATTAATCTGCGTCTTTATTTGCCACGAGCAAACATAATAGCAAATACCTTACTTTGCTTAAATACTCAAATCTCACACTCTTGCTGTTGTAGTGGATTTTTGTTGGATGGAGTAGAAATAGAATCTCAAAACTTTGATGAGGTAATAGGATAGGAGGTAGTTCTTTCTTACTATAATTTTGTCTTTCCTTTTACTGTTCTTCTTTTTTTAAGGCTTGCCACCTGGGCTAACAACTGTTGCCAATCTTTTTCTTGTTTTTTTTTTCTGCTTTATCTCCCCAAACCCCCCGTACATAGTTGTATATCTTAGTTGCATGTCCTTCTAGTTGTGGGATGTGGGACATCGTCTCAATGTGGCCTGACGAGTGGTGCCATGTCCACGCCCAGGATCCGAACCCTGGGCCGCCGCAGCGGAGAGGGCTAACTTAACCACGCGGCCACGGAGCCGGCCCCTCTTTTACTGTTCTTAATTTTCATAGCTTCAGTGTTCACCTCTTTAAGACTGATGAAAGTATATTGGGGCTACTCATTGGGAACTTCACAGGCTTATTTAAAATTACAGAATTTAATTATTTAAAATATGGCAGTGGCCCTGGAATTCTCAACATTCAACTTGGTAAACTTGGGACAGCGAGTGTAAACTTGGGCCCCCATTTGAGAGAAACCCAGTCAATAGCAGCAATGACAACAGACCTTAATAGAATAATTAATATGCGCCAAGGACCTTGCTAAAGAGTTATCTCACAGTTGTTATTAACTCCATAGGATCTGAAGGCTCAGAAGCCTTAAGTAACATGCCCAGCTCATGTTGGCATGGTAAGTGGTAGGTCCAAATCTCCCTGAAGCCAAATGCTGCCCTAAATTATTGACCAGCTTGGTTGAGCCAGTGTACCCCATGCTACTCCATGAAGCCATTACTCCAGCCCTTACACATGAACCTTCAAATTAACTGAGTCCTGCATTTGGGATTCTGGAGGGATGACCCACAAGAGGATAGACACCTTGAAGCGAATTCCGAGCATATCCTGAAAGCAAGGATGAACTCTCTCTTCCTACCACGGAAGAGGCATTGGTGCCTACTGATCTGAGACAATGGGATCTCTCCCTAATATTTACTAATAGTATCTACTGGATTTTTAAATAAATGAGTTGAATATTTAGCTATGTTTTATATACCTGTGGGCTATGATACTGTTTATTCTTGCATAAAAGCTTATTTCCTTTTACCTTTTGCCACTATTTATTAAATATCACAGATGAGGATGTTGTTGATAATTATGTTGTCTAGGTCTGATTCTTTTCTAGATTATTTTAATTAAAACTAATAATTTATTTTTTAACATTAGATCAAGCTGTGGAAATATCATCTATCTTTTTATGAGAACCTGAGCTACAAAATTATAACGCACAGAGTAGTTTTGGCAGAAAATCCATAATGTGTAGTTGTGCTGAGGACTGAGTCAAAAGGAATTGTCACCACTAACTCAAATTAAACATTATCTTATCAATATAGACTTTAGGGTATCTCATAATTTTTCTTTCATTAGGGTTGATTTCTAAAGTAAATACAGACTCCTTTTTTAAAGAAGCAAATTTAAAATTAAAGAAGAAAAGTTTACTTACAATGGATTATATTGAAGGAATGTTTATAATTATTTCTTGGTTTGGTTTATAGTATCAAACAAATGCTTCAGAATGCAGATAATATGAAATCCTATCAAAATGGATACTCTCGTTTATGTAAATTGGTATACTGAAAAAATTAAGTTAAAATGGTCTTCTATCTTTATATTTCCTTGTCTCTTGGCTTCCTGTTTCTACTTTTTATCACTTTTTTTTTTCAAAGATTGGCACCTGTGCTAACAACTGTTGCCAATCTTCTTTTTTTTTTCCTGCTTTTTCTCCCCAAATCCCCCAAGTACGTAGTTGTATATTTTAGTTGTGGGTCCCTCCAGTTGTGGTATGTGGGATGCCGCCTCAACATGACCTAATGAGTGGTGCCATGTCCGTGCCCAGGATCCGAACTGGCGAAACCCCAGGCCACCTAAGTGGAGCGTGCGAACTTAACCACTCGGCCACGGGGCCACGCCCTTATCACTTCTTAAATTATAATTATTATTATTTTACTGTTATATCTTTCCTAGTCTTATTATTTTCAGTGCTGCTGAACTGGAAGGGAAAATTTTGAGGTGATGCTTTTCTCTTTCTTCTTTCAAGTTGGCTCTTGTTTCCCTCCGTCTACACTATCGCATCACTACCTGTCGCCTCCATCTCACTAAGATACGACTTTTCTTTTCGGGAGACTTAGGTCAGATATCTCTCTAGTGATCCCTGTCTCTAGAAAAAAAATTTCTCCAAATGCACCATGATTAAAATAAAAAAAGAAGAGTTGTCAGGTAACAGATAGAAGAGACATATGACAGCCAATGAGCTTAAAAATGAATGCAGTGGGATTAAACATTAGAATCTGAAATGGATAGAAACTTGGAAAAGAACTAAAAAGGTATTTGGTGAAAATTTCTTGCTGCCTATATCAACCAAAGGAAAAGATCAAAATGGAAAATATGTACCCGAACTGCTCAACACTTTTTAAGCCTCTCAATGAAATCAGAAGCGAGAAGGATGTTCACTGATGTAATAACAAAACGTCAGTCAGTGCCAGCCTAAGCTTTGTGACCCATTTTTCAAGTGTACACAATCAAAAATCGAAATCCAATAAGATTTAGAAGATAGCTTTTCAAATATTCTCAGGAGCTCCTAGAAAACAGACGACTTTAAATTTGCTTCAAAAAAAAAAGACACTCCAAACATAAAATGAAGGTTGCAGAAGGTTACAGAAATTCCACAGCGTGGGAAATTAAATTATAGCCTAGCTAAAACTTACACATGATTTCTTTATCAATAGATGGTTACTCATTTTATTTGCATTCTCAGATGTATAAAACGGAATAGGTCGAAAATAAGATGACTAGAGAAATAGGATTAGTCCTATTTTGGATTCTCAAGAGTGTAATTTGGGCATTCAATGAAAAAAAGAAAAAGAAAACAGGCCATAACTTAATTAAGAATAAGATGTACTGCTCTTACACTGTATTTTATAATATGGCATGTATAAATTAAACCACTCTAGGTTTTCTTTTTTTGTTTTTCCCTCCTAAAGAATTTGTACACAGAGGAAGAGCAAATCTAGGGGCTGCTTCTTTTTCTTGTTTTTTTGGGGGCTTTGTTTGTTTGCTTTTTTGAGGAAGATTAGCCCTGAGCTAACTACTGCCAATCCTCCTCTTTTTGCTGAGGAAGACTGGCCCTGAGCTAACATCCATGCCCATCTTCCTCTACTTTGCACGTGGGACACCTACCACAGCATGGCATGCCAAGTGGTGCCATGTCCACACCCGGGATCTTAACCAGCGAACCCCGGGCCGCCGAGAAACGAAAGGTGCCAACTTAACCGCTGTGCCACCAGGCCGGCTCCGTGCTTCTTTTTTCTAGTTTTTTAAAATACAACCTATTTTCATATACTTTGTGTGAGATAAAAGATTAAAAATTGAGGAGTTAAAATCATATATGCCTCATTTTCAGGTAACTTTTCTATTTTTCTTCCTTTGCAGAAAACAAAAATTTTGGATTAGTTATTTTCAGTATGACAATTTAAAGATGGCTAAAAATTAGAATATCAAAAGTTGGGGTTTATGGCCCCTTCCCTTAAATCCGGAGACCTGTGACTGCCTTGAAATGATGGAAATGATCTCACACTGGTTTGGGGCTTAGCATTGAAAAGAACTTGTAGCTTCTGTTTTGGTGTTATGGAGCCCTGAGCCCACATATGAGAAGTTTGACTACCCTGCTGGAGAGACCACATGGTGTGACCTCATATGACAGAGCAAGGATGAAGGGGTCCGCTGAGCCCTGCATTCCAGCTGTCCCCTCCAAGATGCCACATGTGTGAGTAAAGCCTCCAGACCAGCTCAACCAATAGTTGAACTCCCCCAAGTCACCATAGATTGTCTCAGATGAGCAAATGAATTGTCCACCCAGGTCTTACAGGAATTCCTGACCCACTCAACTGGGAGATACAAGAAAACGCATTGTTTAAGCCACTGAATTTTGAATTAATTAGTCTGTTATGCATCCTACATCATTGCAACAGTAGGCATACAATCTGATTTTAAGCAAAAGAGAAAGCTATATCTGTGAAATTATTTCAGAGTTGAGAAAGAAAAACCTACTTGATTGCCCCATCTCAAAATTGTAATGAAAGCAACACACTTATCTCTTCCTCAGTTTGATACAGCTCGAAGTCCCTTTAACTCTGAAGTAAGAGGGATTGGCTTCTGTAAGAGACAAAGATAGTGGTTAAGATTTACAATTAATATATGCAAAATTTAAGACTACTTCAATATATTGTTTTTAAAATAATAAAGCAGATTTAGAAAAACATGTATAATAGTACACGTATAGAATTTGTAATAGTGTATATCCAAATGTTGCCCATACATAATGAATTATTTTAGCAAACATTTATTGATCTTCTGCTACATGCAAGCATTAATCTAGGCAATAGAGATCATATTTTACTAAATATAATCAATATTACTAAATAAATAGGTAGCTAGATGTTTCATATCTGTCCAAAGCTTTCACAGTACATGACTACCAACTATATGTGATCGTATTTCAGTGACTTCAGAAACATCATTTAACTGCCTTCTCATTTTAAGCTTTTTTTACAATGATTGTGTACGACTTATACATACACAGTAAAACAAATACATCTTTACATATTCAGAGAGCCAAGGGAGAAGAGAGTGAATAAGTAAAAATGTATATGATGATTTTGTTTTGAACCAGAATAAATTGTAATGGGAAGTACTCAAGTGATCTCGACGGCAGAAAATGGCTTGGAAAGAGAAGGCGAAAAAGGGGACACTCCGCATACTTTATAATTTCTTCCTAGACCAACTCCCAAGATGCGGGAACACATTTTCATCTACAGTCAATATACTCTCATCAGCTAGGGAAGGGTGGTTTGCTTGAAAAGAGGGTCAAAATTTCATTTCATGGACTAGCTTGTAGTAACGTTGCAGCATAAGTATTCACTTTAATGACGTTAATGTTCATACTTTATGTGAAGAAACAATACTGGTGTAACCAGGTCAGTCATGCAAATCAGGAGGCTCCCATCTTATCATAAGAACTTCCCACTACAATTTGATCAGGCTCAGTAACCTGGAGGTAATAAATGAGTAAGTCAACAGACCAAACTACAGATAAATAAATCAACTGCCAATAACACTCTTTCAAACCATCCAATCCCCCGGGATTGATATGTTTAATTAAGGAAAATAAATAGTGCTGTGTTGAATCGCTAATGATGCTGTGAATCAAACAGTATTTAAATGATTGATCTTGCAATATTTGTGTACTAATTATATTATTCAGTACTGTATGAGCAGACAAGATAAAGGAACTAGAAATAAAATTTATTTTATCATGCGGTTTTGCTTTATGAAATCAGAGCAATTAGCTTGAATCAAAATAGAAAAATGAGAATCATCACGACACGTGAAAATTGCATTTGTTTAAATCACAGTGGTAGATTTAAGGTGCCGTTTTGCAATGAGCTTCCAGCAGGCATAACTTTTGATCATTATGGTGAATACTTTCCATTCTTTCAACGAACACACTGTGATTAATAGGATGATGGCTTCCACCTGACTTACCACATACACAAATAAATAAACAGAATAGAGCAGACGAAACCAACCAAACAATAAAATCCTCAAACAATAGGATTTCTATTGGTTCCTCTAACTAAAATGTGCAGAAATTCAGGCAAGGTTTGATGCATAAACCAAAAAATGTCTTAAAGGAATCCTTTCCTATCCATGTTTTCTGTGACTCTTACACTATGACTGCAAGTCCGTATGATGATCTCTCATAAAGGGTGCATGTAGTAACTCAGACTCCAGAAGCAACTGCCTATATTTGAATCACCGTGCAGCCTTGGTTTTCTTACCTCTGCTTTAGTTTCCTGATTTGGGCCCCAGTGTCTCATCTGAAAGGGAGTACAGTGATAGTACCAACCTCATGTTATTGTGAAAATTTAATGAACTAATAATAAATGTGGAAGTTCTCAGTTAAATATCTGATGTAACGTTAAGTCCTAAAGAAGAGTCAGATATAATTCTTAATTGCTATCATGATCAGAAAATGACTCCAGTGATGAAACTTCACATTTTCCTAAAATACCATCCAGCAAATAAGACTATGGTTTTCTCCTCATAGCTATAAGGACTCCTAAAACTTATTCTTTCATTGCCCCAAACTAAATCCTTTTAACCATCCCGAAACTAATCCTTATAAGTAGAAAAATTTGAATTACAGGCTTAATCTCATCAGGGCTCTCACCTAGATTCGGGAGCGAAGTCAATCTAAGCTCAACCAAAACATGTCCACCTAAAATTTCAAATATATTTTATGTATGCTTTATTCTATTCCAATATATGAATCAGTACCTGAAGACCTATTATAGAAATTATGTACAGTATGCTGAATGTGTTTTATATTCCACTACAGCCTAACATTTATGAACTTTCTAGAGAATAATATATATGTGTGTGAGAGTGTGTAGGTAGACACATTCAGAGCCAAAATGTGTGCATTTTGGAAGGGAAAAAGAGAGTTGTTTTTGAAGTTTTTTTTTAATATGGGTTAGCTGGCTTTGATTAGGTGAGAATTGAGAAAATTGGAAATGAAGACTATGATGCAGCATTGTATGTTACAATTTGGTGCAGCAAATTGACAAAAAACGTTTATATGAGGATAGTGAGAACATAAACTAGATTGCAAGAGATAGTGTATGTGAAATGTAGTAGAAAATAACGTTTAAGGAATGATTGGCTTTACAGTCAAGAGAAGTAAATTGGACTTGATCCCAAGTGGCGAGTCATAACAAATCCTTGAGTCCTTTACAGACATGATGAAACCTGTGTTTCACTGGGTTAGTCTGACTGAAGTGGACAGAGACTGCTGAAGGTAAAGGAATGAGTTATCGGACTGTAGAGTGATTTCGGATTGAGGTGATGAAGCAACAGATGAAAGTAGAAGCCGATGAACAAGCACAGAACAATCGAGGACAAGCTTCAGTGAGAAATGAATTTAGAAGGTGAAGCAAAGAGGTCTAGACCAATTACTTTTCTGGAACTTTAATTTAGTAATAAAAAGTCATGGTAGTACTCATATAAAAGTAGGGGAGGAGAAAAGGTTAATATTAAGCAATGAATATCAACTTTAATTGCTTGGTTTGTTAGTTATTAAAAATAGGAATTTTAAATTGGAGAAATTCCAGCACCCGTTGAATATTTAGGGTGAAGTTCGTGGGAGAGGTCAAATCTGGAGAATCTCAGAAAAGGCACCCATATCTTCATACATTTCAAAGCTAAACTTGGAGATTACACTATACTTTTGAATTTCAAAATAAGGAAAGTTCATGTAAAATACATCCTTTAGTTAGGTCTCCTTTTATGGAATCTTTGAAATTATCTGGTGAAAAGAATCAAAATGACTTCACAAGAGTGATTCCAATGACTGGAATCCAACTTATTACTTTTATATAACTGTATTGCCATTGTTTGTGATTAAATTTAGTATTTTACAAATCAGTGATAAATAAGAGTTTATACTCTTCAAAATTTGTCTTTTTAAAATTTTCTTAATTGTTAAGGAAGTCAAGTGCCTACTCTAATCTGTGGAATCAGCAAGTTTGCTTTGACTAAAATAGAAGAATCAAGTCATAATCCATTTAACGTCTTCTGCTGTCAGTAGGCGGCAAGAGGAACTTCTTACCGTATGCTCAATACAAAACAGATGTTGTTCTGCAGGTTTGACTGTGGACTATTTCAATTTTTTACTTTTAAGACAACATTTAAAGATGCCAGATTGTTCTAATCACAAGTGTCAACCATTCATTAGCTTAATGGAAAAAGGTAACAGATTATGTATATTATAGTTACCCAGGGAGAAGATATACATTTACAACCCATAACACTTATGTAGATAGATTGTAGACATAATAATCTTCCACAGGAGGGAGAGAGACAAACAATTACTCTAATGGAAAGCAAGAGAATGTGATTAACATTAAATGCTACCCAAAGACAGATATTTGTGGTGGGGATGACATATGGGAGAGCTATATAATTTGGCTTGCCTTTTGGGCAACAGAGGTAGGGAAGACAATAAATATGTTTAGATGCTGCAATTTGAAGAAACCACTGTAGATTTTCTTTTTACTTTTTGAAGGAATCACACTTTTTTTCCTGGAGTGGTAAATTGAATTTATAAAATGGCTTCCAACAATGACACACCTCGATTCCTTGTAAATATGATGAGTTACCATTTTCATGATTATGTTGGGTTGTATGTCACAGTTGACCTTAAAATAGGGAGATTATGTTGCTGGGTCTTGTCTAATTTCATAAAGAAAAACAGAGAATATTCTTTGTCTGATGGAAGAAGAAGTCAGGAAGATTTTAAATCTGAAAAGGACTGGATATGTTGTCACTGAATTGAAGACAAAATGGGCCACATAAGAAATGTGGTAGCCTTAAGGAAATGAGAGAGGCCCCCAGGCTGAAAGCCAGCAAATTAAGGAGGACCTTGGTCTTCAAAGACATGCAAAGAACTGAACTCTGCCAATAAAAGGAATGAGCTTGGAAGAGGACCCCCATCTCCAATAAGAATGCAGTTGGCCAACACTTTGATTTCAGCTTTGTGAGATTCTGAATGCAGAACCTAGCCAAGCCCACCTAGAATTCTGACCTGCAGAACTGTGATTTAGAAAAAGTAAAGTTAGAGAACAAATCCTTGATTTTATTAGAGCTTGAAGACGAAAAATTTTACTATATAAGTGCCTACAATATGGACTTAATAAATCATTTCCAATATTACAACATGCATAGCCATGAATGAGCAAAACACAGATACACCATAATTCAAGATTAATTTAAAGGGGAGATGGTTGGGAAGAGGGCAATAATACATATGTATTCTTTTTTTTCAATTATTTTCTGGGGATAATAATGGTTTATAATATTGCACAATTTCAGGTGTACATTATTATTTATCAGTTTCTTTATAGACTGCATCATGCTCACCACCTCTAGTCTAATTCTTATCCATTACCTTTGTCACTTCTGCCCGTCCTTCAGTCCCCTTCCCTTCTGGCAACCACTGATCTGCCCTCTTTATCCATGTGTTTGTTTATCTTCTACATATGAGTGAAATCATCCAGTATTTCTCTCTCTCTGTCTGGTTTATTTCGTTTAACATCATACGCTCAAAGTTCATCCATGTTGTTGCAAATGGAATGATTTTGTCTTTTTTATGGTTGAGTAGAATTCCTTTGTGTATATATACAACATCTTCTTTATCCATTCATCCATATAAGGGCACTTGGGTTGCTTCCATGTCTTGGCTATTGTGAATAATGCTGCAATGAACAAAGGGTGGCATAAATCTCTTTTGATTGTTGGTTTCAAGTTCTTTGGAGAAATACCCAGTAGTAGGATATTTGGATTGTATGGTATTTCTATTTTTAATTTTTGAGACATTTCCATACTGTTTTCCATAGTGGCCGCGCCAATGTGCATTCTCTTCAGCAGTGAATGAGGGTTTCTTTTTCTCCATATCCTCTCCAACATTTGTTATTTTTTTGTCTTGGTAATTGGTAATTGTCTTGGAATTATAGCCATTCTGACAGATTTAAGGTGATATCTCATTGTAGTTTTGTTTTGGATTTCCCTAATAGCTAGTGATGTTGAACACCTTTTCATGTGCCCATTGGTCATCTGTATATCTTCTTCGGAAAAACGTCTATTCATATCCTCTGCCCATTCTTTGATTGGATTGCTTGTTTTCTTGTTGTTGAGTTGTATGAGTTATTTATATATTTTGGAAATTAACCCCCTTGTCAGATATGCGGATGGCAAAGGTTTTATCCCTGTTGGTGCGTTGTCTTTTTGTTTTGCTTATGGTTTTCTTTGCCTTGCAGAAGATTTTTAATCTAATATAGTGCCGTTTGTTAAGTTTTTCATCTGTCCGAGACATAGTATTCGAAAAGAAGCTGCTAACACTGATGTCAAAGAGTGTACTGCCTATATATTCTTCTGAGAGTTTTATGGTTTTGGGTTTTACATTCAAGTCTAATCCATTTTGAGTTAACTTTTGTGTACGCTATAACATAATTGTGTACTTTCATTCTTCCGAAAGTGGCTGTGCAGTTTTCCCAACACTGTTTATTGAGGAGACTTTCCTTCTCCATGGTATCTTCTTAGCTCCTTTGTCAAAGATTAGCTGTCTGTAAATGTGTGGTTTTATTTCTGGGCTTTCAATTCTGTTTCATTGATCTGTGTGCCTGTTTTTGTGCCAGTACCATGCTGTTTTGATTGCCATAGGTTTGTGGTATATTTTGAAGTCAGGGATTGTGATGCCTCCAGCTTTGTTCTGTTTTCTTAGGATTGCTTTGATTATTTGACTTATTTTGTTGTTCCACAGAAATTTTAGGATTCTTTGTTCTCTTCCTTGAAGAATGTCATTATGATTCTGATTGGGATTGCATTGAATCTGTAGATTCGCTAGGTAATATGGACATTTTAAATATATTTATTCTTCTAATCCATGAGCATGGAATATCTTTCTTTTTCTTTATATCTTCTTCAATTTCTTTGAGTAATGTCTTATAGTTTTCAGTGTGTAGGTCTTTCACCTCTTTGGTTAAATTTATTCATAGTTATTTTATTCTTTTTGTTGCGGTGGTAAATGAGACTGTGTTCTTGACTTCTCTTTCTGCTAGTTCATTATTAATGTATAGAATTGCAACTGATTTTTGTAAGTTGATTTTGTACCTTGAAATGTTGCTGTAGTTGATTATTTCTAATAGTTTTCTGATGTATTCTTCAGCATTTTTTATACATAGAATCACGTCATCTGAAAACAGTGAGAGTTTCATTTCTTCCTTTCCAATCTGGATTCTTTTATTTTTTTTCTTGCCTAATTTCTCTGGCCAAAACCTCCATTACTATGTTGAATAGTAGTGGTGAGAGTGGGCACACTAGTCTTGTTTCTGTTCTCAGAAAGATGGCTTTTAGTTTTCCACTATTAAGCATGATGTTGGCTGTCGATTTGTTATCTATGGCCTTTATTATGTTGAGGTCATTTCCTTCTATACCCATTATATTGGGAATTTTTATCAGAAATGGACATTGAATGTTGTCAAATGCTTTCTCTGCATCTATTTAGATGATCATGTGGTTTTTATTTCTCATTTTATTAATGTGACATATTACATTGTTGAATTTGCGAATGTTGAATGTCCTTGTGTCCCTGTTATAAATCCCGCTTGATCATGGGGTATGATCTGTTTAACGTATTGCTATAATCAGTTTGCCAATATTTTGTTGAGGATATTTGCATCTATGTTCAATAGTGGTATTGGCCTGTAATTTTCCTTCCTTGTGTTGTCTTGTCTGGCTTAGGGATCAGGGTGAGGTTGGCCTCATAGAATGCGTTCGGAAGTGTTCCACCTTCTTCAAATTTTTGGAATAGCTTGAGAAGGATACGCATAAATCTTCTTTGAATGTTTGGTAAAATTCTCCAGAAAAGCCATCTGGTCCTGGACTTTGTTTTTTGGGAGGTTTTTGATTATTGTTTCAATCTCTTTGTTTGTGATTGGTCTACTCAAATTCTCTTCTTCTTCTTGATTTTGTTTTGGGAGGTTGTATGAGTCTAAGAATTGATTCATTTCTTATAGGTTATCCAATTTGTGGGCATATAGTTTATCATAGTATTCTCTTATACTTCTTTGCATTTCTGCAGTATCTGTTGTGAATTTTCCTTTCATTTCTAATTTTATTTATTTGAGCCTTTTCTCTTTTTTTGTTAGTGAGTCTGGTTAAGGGCTTGTGAATTTTCTTTATCTTCTCAAAGAACCAGCTATTAGTTTCATTGATCATTTCTACTGTTTTTTTTTATTCTCTATTTCATTTATTTCTGCTCTAACTTTTATTATTTTCCTCCTTCTGCTGATTTTGTGCTTTGTTCTTCTTTTTTTAGTTTTTTTAGTGGTAGTTTACAATTATTTATTTGAGATTTTTCTTGTTTTATGAGGTGAGCCTGTTTTGCTGTGAATTTCCCTCTTAGGACTGATTTTGCTCCATCCTATATGAGTTAATATGGTATATTTTCAATTTCATCTGTATCCACATATTTTTTGACTGTTCTGTTAATTTCTTCATTGATCCATTGGTTGTTCAGTAGCATGGTGTTTAGTCCCCACATATTTGTGACTTTTCCAGCTTTTTTCTTGTAGTTAATTACTAGTTTCACAGCATTATGGTCGGAAATGATACCTGATATTATTTCAGTCTTCTTAAATTTATTGAGGCTTGCCTTATTTCCCAGCATATTGTTTATTTTTGAGAATATTCCATGTGCACTTGAGAAGAATGTATATTCTACTGTTTTTGGATGGAATGCTCTCTATATATCTATTAAGTCCATCTGCTCAAGTGTTTCATTAAAATCCCCTGTTTCCTTGTTGACTCTCTGTCCGGATGCTGTATCTACTGATGAAGCGGAATGTTGAGGTCCTCTAGTATTATCGTGCTGTTAATTTTTCCTTTTAGGTCTGTTAATAGTTTCTTTATACACTTTGGTGCTACTGTGTTAGTTGCATATATACTCATATGTGTTATCTCCTCTTGGTGGAAAGTCCCTTTTATCATTAGATACTGCCCCTGTTTGTCTCTTCTTTTCTTTTCTTTTTTTTCCAAGGAAGATTCACTCTGAGAGACCTCTGTGCTAATCTTCCTCTATATTTTTTGTTTTAGTATGTGTGCTGCCAGCACAGCATGGCCACTAACAGAACAATGTAGGTCAGCACCCAGGAACTGAACCCAGGCCGTGAAAGTGGAAAGCACTGAACTTAACCAGTAGGCCACTGGGTCTTTCCCTCTCATTTTCTTTTTTATCTGGAAGTCTGCTTTGCCTGATATAAACATGGCAACACCTGCTTTCTTTTGTTTGCCATTTGCTTGGAGTATCATCTTCCAATCTTTTACTCTGAGCCTATGTTTGTCTATAAAGCTGAGATGTGTTTCCTGGAGGCAGCGTATTGTTGGTTCTTGTTTTTTAATCTATCCAGCTACTCTGTCTCTTTTTATTTTTCATGAGGAAGATTGGCCCTGAGCTAACATCTCTTGCCACTTTTCCTCTTTTGGCTTAGGAAGATTGTTGCTGAGCTAAGATCTGTGCCAATATTCCTCTGTTTTATGTGGGATACCACCACAGCACGTCTTGACAAGCAGTGTTAGGTCTATGCCCAGGATCCAAAACTGTGAACCTTGGGCTGCCGAAGCAGAGTGCACAAGCTTAACAACTATGCCACTGGACCGGCCCCTACTCTGTGTCTTTTGATTGGAGAATTCAATCCATTGACATTTGGAGTGATTATTGATATATGAGGGCTTAATACTGCCATTTTATCTTGTGTTTTCTAGTTGTTCTTATTTCCATTGTTTCGCTTACTTTGTATTTCTGACTTCCATTTCATTTTAGTGGTTTTCTCTTTTTTTGTGAATTGTGGCTCTGCTCTGGTTTCTTGTGTAGTGGTTACCGTGAGGTTTGTATAAAAGATCTAGTAGATGAGATAGTCCATTTTCTCATAGCCTCTTATCTACATTAGTCTAATCAGGTTCCATCCCTTTCCTCCTCCCCTTCAGAGTTATTTTTGTCACAAATTATTGTTTTGTGTTGTGAGTTTGTGACTAATTTGAAGTGTTTACAGTTACTTTTGATGCGTTCCTTCTTTTATCTTTTAAGTATAATTAATTATTTGCTACCCTGTTCTCAAAGAGAGCTACAGTTTTCTGATTTTGTCTGTCCATTTATCTCATCTCTCAAAGCTTTGTAGACCTTTACCGTTTTGTTTCAGGTATGAAGGCATCCTTCATCATTTCTCATAGGGGAGGTCTTGGTGATGAACTCCCTCAACTTTTGTTCATCTGGGAAAGCTTTTATTTCTCCATAGTATCTGAAGGATAATTCACTGGATAGAGTCTTCTTGGCTGAAAGTTTTTGCCTTTCAGTATTTTCAATAGATCATTCCATTCTCTCCTAGCCTGTAAGGTTGCTGCCAAGAAATCCACTGAAAGCCTGATAGAGATTCCTTTGTAGGTTATTTTCTTCGGCCTTGCTGTCCTTAATATTTTGTCTTTGTCATTGGCTTTTGTCAGTTTTACTATTAGATGCTTTGGACAAGGGCTTCTTGCATTGGTTAAATTAGGAGTTCTACTGGCTTCATGTATCTGTAAGTTCACAGGATTAGGAATTTCTCCAGTATTATTATTTCTTTGAACAACGTCTCTACTCTTTTCTCCATCTCTTCTTGCTCTGCAATGACTATAACTGTTATGTTGCTTTTCCTAATTGAGCCAGATATTTCTTGAAGAATTCCTTCATTTTTTAAAAAATCTTAGTTCTCTCTCCTCCTCCACCTGAAGCGTTTCTATATTTCTGCACTCTTATTCAGTAATTCTTTCCTCTATAACATCAGCTCTATTCTTTAAGGATTCTAGATTATTTCTATCTCATTAACTGTGCTCCTAATATCAAGAATTTCTGCTTTTTTTTTACAGTTTCAATCTCTTTGGTGAAGTATTCTTTCTTCTCATTAATTTTATCCTTGAGCTCATTGAACTGCTTTCCTGTGTTTCTTGTAACTCATTGAGTTTCTTTATGACAGCTATTTTGAATTCTCTGTCATTCAGATTGTAAATTTCTGTGTCTTCAGGTTGGCTTCAGGAGACTTGTCATTTTCTTTCTGCTCTGAATTGTTGCTGTAGTTTCTCGTGGCATTTGATTAACTAATCCTTTGCTGGCCCGTTTGTGGTAGTATCAGGTTGCAGATTCCACCTGCTACCACTTGGGGAAAGCAGGAGCTATTTATGATCCCACCCCACCTGCTGGAAGTTGTAGGGGTATGGTGGGCCATCCCACTAGCTGAGAAAGTGTTCACACAGCACACAGATGTGCCGCCATCTCTTCTTTATGGTTGAACAGGCTGCTGTGCTTGGTGGACAGGGCTTCTTTGCAGGCTCCAACCCTGGGCCTCTAGTTGTGACTGCAGTGGCACAGTGGGATCTTCTGTTGGCCAGAAAAGCATTTGCACACCAGGGCTGCTGCTGCTTCTTCTTACAGTCAAGCTGAAGTGCGTTCCTACTTGCATGACTGCAGAAGCACTGTAGATGCTCCTGGCCAGGAAAGTATTCATGTGTGTTCACACAGATGCCCAGGAAGGGTTGGGGAGTGTTCACCTCTCTCCACTACTTCTTGGCGGCCCAGTCCATCTACCTTCAGATGTATGACTGCGTGGGTCTCTCAGGTGTCCTGTTATGCTGTGTGGATATCCTCCATTAGTCAATGAATGTCCATTTAGTTGCAGTTTAAAGGGGGAGAAATAAAGGGAACAGCTCACTCTGCCATTTTGCTGATGCCACTCCATATATATTCATTTTGAATACTTGGTATCAAACTGAGAAAAAGAGTATTTCAAGAAAACGTCTTTGGACCGGCCTGGTGGTGCAGCGGTTAAATTTGCACATTCTGCTTCTTGGTGGCCTGGGGTTAGCCAGTTCGTATCCCAGGTGCCCAAGTGCGGACATGGCACCGCTTGGCAAATGCCATGCTGTGGTAGGCATCCCATGTATAAAGTAGAGGAAGATGGGCATGGATGTTAGCTCAGGGCCAGTCTTCCTCAGCAAAAAGAGTGGAGGATTGGCAGTAGTTAGCTCAGGGCTAATCTTCCTCAAAAAAAAAAAAGTCTTTGACTTATATTGTTGGGCTTATCAATGTATAATGAAATGCAATATGTGACTAAATATAGATTGAGTTTTCCTTTTCTTTAAATGACTATATTAAATATTTGATTTATTTGTCCTTATAAATGAGAGAAAGAATTGTATTTTTGATCTCTAGTTGTCTCATGTAAAGTTTTCTTCTTAATAAGAAAAAATATATAGGAAATTTCTTCTTCATAAGGAAATTAATAAAAATAAAAGAGTTTTGATCGTGAAAGTGATTACAAGAGATAAGAAATATTCATTTCCATTTTTAAGGGAGTGCAATATCAGATGTACTGTGGCAGGTGGCAATATGGGGCTTTGCACGGTGGCAATGTGTTATGACACAAGCAGTAGATGAAGATGGATGGAAAATAAATCACTCTATTATAATAGAATGCTACCACCTATGTATTTGGAGTGAAATTAATGTGGAACTTCTATATTTGAGTAACTAGTTATGGTGTGCCCTCATGCTCCTTTCCTTTTTTTGCTGTATTGTTTTTCCTGTTGTTGTTTTTTTGAGGTCATGCTAGCTTTCAACATTGTGTAAATTTCAGGCATACCTTATTATATTTCAGTTTCTGTCTTGACTGCATCAGGTTCACCATCAATAGTCTAGTTTTCATCCATCACCATACTCATGTGCCCTTTTCCTGCTTTTTTTGTCTCTCTCCTATGATTGTTGTCATTTATTTCCAGGCATATATGTCCACTTTTACCAACTTTTTGGTGGGAAATCATAATAATTCCTTATTTCCTATCTCATTCTTTTATTTTTATCATTTTTCCTCCCATTATTAGAAAATTTCTAAATCTAGTTTATCGTGAATTTTTTCTATATGATTACATTGAGTAACACAAAATATTAACATTAGCTTTGGTTTTTTCTATGTTATGGTTGTTTACTTTGATGGCTTTAATATTAAGTGATAGCCATTTCAAATCACAATTCAAGAGTAATAAATACGACTTGATGTCTACTTCACTGTACAAATGAACCATGGAAATGATTCAGTTTGATTTCCAGATGGTCAAATTATAACATACTTCGAATTGCTACACAGTTGATATTTCTGAATGGAGCTGATAAGCTGTTGTACATTCACTCTCTCTACTGTCTCTATTCTTCTCAATGGACTCCAGTTTGGCTTCCTCTCAAAATATTCCATGCAAGTAATTCGTAATAAAATCATAAATCTATGTTTCTAAATCCAAAACATTTTTTTAATCTTTCATTATATGACCCTTCAATAATTGATACTATTGACCATACTTTTCCTTGTTAAATCACACTTCTCTGAACATCATAACCCGTGTTCTTCCTACTGCCCTCATCACTTCTTGGCTGTGTTTCTTTGTGTCCCTATCCTCTTCTTCTCAGCCATTCAGCGTTGAGGTCCCCAAAGTTCTCTCATAGGTCTAATTTCTTATTCTATATTCTCCCTGTAGGTGAGCTCAACTACAAATTATATGCAAATCACCTCCTATTTTGCATATCAAATCCATAACTCTACTTTGAATTCCCAGTGGATGTATCCAATTGCCAATTTATACTCTCCTCTTGGATACCTGGCAGCTGCCCAAATTTAATATGCCTGAAGCCAAGCTTTGAGACTTTCTGCACATATTTGTTATCTATTTCTGAGTAACAAATTACCTCGAAACTTGGTGGCTTAATAGAAAATAAACATTTATCTCTCACAGTTTCTCTAAATCAGGAATTTGGGTACTGCTTGACTATGTTATTCTAGCTTGAGATTCAGTCAGATGTTGTTCATGATGACAATCATTTGAAGGCTTGACTGTAGATGGAGGAAGCACTTCTAAAATACCTTACTCACATGTCTGGCCAATCAGTACTGGCAGTCATCAGAAGGCTTCAGTTACTCCTGGCTTCTCCTGAAGTTACAAAGGCTTCTCCTGAGCGTTGCTTATGTGTCCTCATAACATGATGATGGCTCCCCCAGAGTGAGCAATCCAAGAGACCAAGACAGATGCTGCAATATTATCTCCACAGAGATGAAGAGGAGTACATAAAAATGTGAATACCAGATGGTAAGGATTACTGGTGGCCATCTTGGAACCTCACACTGGAACCAACCTTATCTTTTTCTAGATTTTGAGTGATAACGGATAGGCAAGCCAAGGACATAGGAGTCATTTTTGACATCTCCCTCCACTTCACTCTTCGATATTTAGTCGATTGCTTAGCTTTGTTATTTTATCTCTCAAATACATTTTGAATCCACTGTTTTATCAACTCTACTGCTCCCACCTTAGCCTTAATGAGTCCAACTGCATGTATTTTCATCTTCTTACTATCAGTTATTGCACTGCGGGTAAAGTACAATTTTCAAAACACAAATTAACTTGTGCCATACTCTAGCTTAAAATATATCCCTGGCTTCCTGTTTTCTTAGGCTAAAGACCCTAACATGAAATTAATATGACTTCCAAAACCCTGTGTGATCTGGCATCTACCTACTTCTTCAGCTATAGCTCATATGCCACTCCCCTTTCTCTCCTTGGTTAAACATACAGGAAATCATTCTGTTCCTTTGTTGTTCCATTCTTCTGAACATGGGATTCAACTATCCTTCTCACTGGATAACTTATTCATTCTATCTCTTCTTGTTTAACTAACACTATTTGATTTTTTATATCTTACTTCCTCAAAGAAAATTTCCCCACCTCTCTGACGAGTTTAAAGCTTTCTATAATATGCTGCTGTTGTATCACACATCTCACATTCATAATCCTTATTCGATTATAATTTTACTTTCATTTGTATGGTTTTCTGTTAAGTACTCTACCTATTTAGCTATGTTAGTGTTCATTGTCTTTAAGACTTCTCTGTCTCTGAAAATTTGTACTGGGGCAAAAGACAAGAAGGGGAAGATGGGAATATTGTGAGATGTTTGGGGGTTCTTTTTTATGATAAAACCGAATAGAAACCCCTGATTGGTACCGTGGTGAATATGGAAAATAAGAGTTATGATGTCCACTTGGTTTTGAAAAAGCTAACATAACCTTGGAAGAATCAGGTGTAGCTAAAGGACTCAGGTACATGTGCCAGGTTTCAGGAAGATTGTTTTATGAGTGAGAGGAACTATACATCTTCCTTCTATTCTAGTCATAAAATTCTAAAAGCTCATAGTATGTCCTTTGGCTACAACTGTACAACACTGTGTCAATATTTTTGGCTTATTTGCTCTATTTGGTAACAACTATTAAAAAAAGTTAGAGTTATAGCCTGCCAACCCACAGCTGAAGTCAATCACTATAACTATATAAATATGTATCTGGTGAACTAATTAATCAATTCACTCAAGGCAATAAAGCAATCCTAGGGACACTCAACTCAAATACTCAAGCACCTCATGTATGTGAAACATTATGCTATGTATTGAGCTGCATAAAAGACCATAAGTTGATTCAAGTTGCTTAAAGTTTATTTAGGAGATAAATTGGACATAGATAACTGCAATATAAGTTAAATTGTGGAAAGTGTCCTAATATGGCATAAAGTGTCTTCTCTAGGTTCAAGAACAGTTTCTTGACGGTTTGGGATTGTCAGGTTCTTCACACACCTTCTACCATTTTAGCAATTCACCAATACTGCTATTTCCATTGTACAAAAACAAACCAAAAAGAACCCCCAAAAAATCTATCTCAGTGAATCACATGTTCACTTTTATTAAAATGTCACAGAAAGTGTTCTGACAAGAATCTGACCCTATAACTCTTAGCCACAAATTCCTAGAGACAAGTTAAACACTCTGCTTGAAGCCTGCTGTTATCTGAATTTTAACGGGCAACTTCCTGACCCCTCTCTCCAGGCCAAAAACATTTCCTACCTAGTAGGATATCTTCTTGCACTCAATGATTATTATAAAACATATTTCAGTTATTTTCTTCTTTACCCCATACAGAGGAAATTGCTAGAATATCATAGAAATAAAATTCATTCACTTCTTTTAAACTATGTTAGATTTTTGTTTGTGTTTGTCATAAATATGTCTCTATATAGAGAAAGAGTTAGCTGCTTTGCGAAACATATTTAAGTGGGTTCTTTGCTAAACATAAGTTTTCCACAAATGCTAACGAAATATAGAGCAGGAAGAAAAGGGAGAAACACAAGAGGAACTGAGGGACAGAATGACGTGGCGAATGATTTCAAGTGGATTGGGAAAGGCTGCCTGGAAGGGATGGACTAGGAGAAGCGAAAATGAGTTATTCTGTGGAACACAGACGTACACGGAAGAAGGCATTCCAGGGGACTATCACGAACAAAAACCTGAGTTAGAAAAGTGCCAGGTACGTTTGGAAAGAAATATTAGTCTCAACTTGGTGACGGTAGAGAATTCTACGTATGGCAGTATGGGTAAAACTGTAGTAAATGTAAGTTATTGCTATGTCATACCATCAGCAAAGAATTGAATTTTGTTCAAAAGGCACCTATTCGGGGCTTTTCCTTAGGAATACACAGCCTTAGAACTTATATACCTCTGAACTCCAATATCAAAAATTTTGTACATAAATCTGTTGGTTAGTATTAAATTTTAAGAAATTTAAGGGGCCAGCCCTGTGGCCAAGTGGTTAAGTTCACGCGCTCCGCTTTGTCAGTTGAGGGTTTTGCAGTTTCCCATCCTGGGCACAGACATGGCACCACTCCTCAGGCCATACTGAGTCCCACATAGCACAACCAGAGACACTCACAGCTAAAATATACAACTATGTACTGGGGGACATTAGGGAAAAGATGAAGAAAGAAAGAAAAAAAAAGATTGGCAATAGATGTTAGTTCAGGTACCAATCTTTAAAAATAAAAAAGAAATTTAGTAGTATGAAATTAGATATTTTTGCTTGATGTTTTAAAAACAAATCTTTATAGAGCCTAAGCTAATCATCATAAGAAATCAATTTGTTCCTGTATTTAGACTAAAAATGCATTGGTTTCTACTGTGTTCTTAGGAGTAGAGCAGAAAGAGGCACTAGAGAGAAGAATGCTTTAAAGCGTGTCGACATCTTTTCTTCAATTCATTGCCCACCTCAGCATGGAATAATAGCCCCACCTATTTTCTCAGAACTTCTTAGAACTGTGTAATCACATATGTCCAATTCTAGGAGGTTTATACCAGTTAATGCTAAATTTAGTCTTTTTCCTTTTTGTTATCCTAAATGTTATTTCTCTCAACAAAAGGGAACTTTCTGATCTTGGTTGTGTCAAAGCAGACCAGAGCAGGATAGAAGTTAAAGGGGTAAAAATCAATCTTATTCAGGAAATACTGCAATAGGAGAAAGACACCTCAGTATAGAACTAGGCTCAATTCTGCATGCAAGGAAAAGTGGGGATTTACAGTCAGGGAGCAGGGTGGACGGGTCAGTGGACGGAAACTTCCTAAGAGGAAACATCAGGGGTGGGGGCGCTTCCGGTTAAACTGACTTGAAGGATTCTGCTGAAGGCAGCCCAGGGTAATCAGATCAGATATCGAGGGTGATCAGCTATCAAGGGTGGAGATTGGTGCTAAACTGACTGAGCAAGATTCTTGCTGCAACTGGGCGATGCAAAGAGGAACACAGAAATCCAAGTGTTGAGGCCTAGTTGAGAAGAGGATTCAGAGGGCCTGACAAAGGTTGGTCAGGGAGGTCATCTTGTCAGTCGAAACCCACATATCTAAGCAAAAGCAGAAAGTGAAGGAGAGATTGACAGTACTTTGCTGAAATCCCGAGAAGAGTATAAACAGCACTGTCATCATTCAATAACATCAAATGTTAACATTTGTGCTGGGTTCCTCTTTAGATGTGTGTACGGTAAGTTTGTTCTCGTCTTTCTGAAATGCTCTATGAGTCTCAAGTACTTAGAAGCTGATTAATCAAACTTGTACCTTGTTTGGCTGAATTTTTCTCCTCCGTTGAAATGAATTCTGCCTTTACTAATGGATGACGGTAGTGATAACAGAGGACATTTTAATCACTGTGCTCTGATGATAGACGGTCATTCCATTTAATCAAATGCTATTTGACAGAGTATCGTCTTTGGGGTTTGCCCAGGTAGTGATTCATGGGTGGGAGGCATGTGGGCGGAGGAAACATTTTAAGGTTCTTTAATAATATGCTTAGACTGTGACATGAAAAACGAGACTGAATCCCCCAAGAGAAAATTTCTAAACCAACGATTACGATAGCTACCAAAATGAACCATGATTTTAAAAAATCTTAAAAGAAATACTTAAACATTACATTCTGAATTCCTTTTCAAACTAACTACATTTTTACATTTTTTTCTCTGACTTAAAACCAAACATATGCTAGGCGAATGGTCAACATATTATAAATTAATCTCTGCCATTTGAATAGTTTTTCAAAGGAGATATAGATAGATAGATAGATAGATAGACAGACAGACAGGCAGGCAGACACAGATATACGACCTGGTAAATAAGTCTTTGTTTTAAAAACTAAAGATTTTAAATCATGCATAGTATGTATACAATCTGCTGAATAGATCTTGCTTCGAATTTTTTTCATATACAAAGACAGAAGTAATACCACTTTAAACATAACCGTGGAACTTCTTGTTTAATATAGGAGAGTGAAACCACAGTTCACAACTTCCAAAATAAAAAAATAAATAAATGAGCAAAAAGCATCAACAATATTAAACTAGTAGCTAACAGAAGAAAGTGTTGTCATGCAAGAGAGAAATGCTCTTTAAAGTTTGGCTTGATACAGAGAAATGAAATATGTAGGAGTATAACCTAAACTGATGCCTTCTCATAGAGAAGAAATCTCCAGGGACCCATGCTAAACCGAGAAAGCAAAATCTCTGGCCAAAAGGAAGAGGATTTGTCATTGTACAAGTTATCCATTGCTACAATAATGCTATGTAAATAGTTACCTAAAAACTCACAGAACAAATAGTCATTCGTTTTGATAAAGATTCTGCAGTTCAATGATATAGGTTGGCCATGGCTGGCTGGCTCATCTGGTCCTGGAACATTCGTATGTCAGGCACTCAGCTGGCTGTAATCTGGGCAACAGGGATAGGGGACAATGGTGCCTGTGATTCTCAATTCCCAGCAGGCTAGTCCAGGCATGTCCTCATTTTAATGACAGAACACAAGAGGGAATAACTCCAGTCATGCAAAGCTACTGCTTGAGTTAGGTGTACCAACATCCCACTGGCCACAAAGTCAGACAGGGAGAGTCCCATCAAGTCGCACAGCGAAAAGGGATACCTGGAAAGTGGTGAAGTGTTAAAGCAATCAATGCATTCAGACTCCTGAATTTTCTACCAAGTGTCTAGAAACTTGTGAAAACATACCCAGCAAAATCACAGTGAAGACATAGTGTAAGGCTTGACATTCTCCCTGCCTATTCCCCCTGCGCTGTTCTGGGAGTTACAGAAGAACCGGTAGAATTTAATATCTGGCACCTCATGTTGTAATGCCCTGAGCAAGATACACAATGTGTTAGACAACATGTGAACAGAGTAAAGAAAAGTCCACTGAGCATTACATCAATGAAAATAGAGGAACTGGACGTGGCTGTGTTCATTCGGCGTGGTCATGAATTTAGAGCAGAGTTTGTCAGAGAGTCTGAGAAAAAAATGGCATTCTTTACAATTAAAACAAAATAGGAATATATACAGAAAATAAATACTAGGAATATACAGTTGAAGAAAACATACAGCAATAAAATGATGACTATTTTTATTTGGGTCGTTTCCAGTTTGGGGCTATAACTAGTATGGCTGCCATGAACTTTCAAGTACAAGTTTTGTGTAGCCATATATTTTCATTTCTTTGGCTAAATAATTAAGACTGGCATCATTGGGTCGTATGTTAGGTGTGTTTTTCTCTTAAAAGTCAATCAATTTTTACGAAAAAAGTTTATTTCATTTTGAATTCCAACTAATAATATATGAGAATGAGAGTTCTAGTTACTACATATCCTTACCAACACTTGATGTTGTCATTCGTTTTTTATTTTTAGCATTCTAATGAATGCAGGTTTCATATGAAGTTTTCAAAAGACTAAGGGTGTTTAGCATATTTCATGTGCTTGTTTGCCATCCATATATATTCTTTGGTGGTCTGTGTATATGAAACGTTTTTCCTATATTTTAAAATTGTGCTCTTTGTCTTATGTAGAGTTGTAAGATCATTCTTTTAATATTTCAGAGTCTTTAACAAATATATGAACTATTGCAAGTAATCTCTCCAAGTCTGGGAGTTTTCCTTTCATTTTCAAAATAGTTTATTTCAATGGAAAAAGGTTTTTAATCTTCAGGAAGTCTAATTTATCAATCCTTTATTTTATATTTCCTGCTATTTGTGTCCTAACAAATCTTCACATACCCAAGGTCACCAAGATTTTCTCCTATGTTCTCTTCTAGATAATTTATAATTTAGGTGTATTATCCATTTCGTGTAAATTTTTATGTATGTTGTCAGATTCATTTTTTCCCTATTTAGCTATTCAATTACTCAGCACTATTTTTTTCAAAGACTCTATTTTTCCCCACTGTATTCCTTGGCATCCTTGTCAGAAATCACTTTGAACTGTATATACTCACTGCACTCTAGTCAGTGATCAAATTTATATTTTATCAGGGTACAGATGAACAATTCTAAAATGGCTCCATATGGACACTAGGATTGAGCAAATAAGGAAATATATTATAACAGGAGCCATATTTCTTAATGTCTGAGAAAAAAGTTACAAATAAGTAAGTAGAGAAGCTAGAATAAAACCTGTGGTACGTGTTTGGAGTAGGGGATATCAGTATAAATTCATATTTATTTTCATTAAAATGCAAAGAGATAAACATAGAAACAATTATAGATACATATATATTTTCTAGTGCTATCCACTGAGAGAGCCTAGATGCAGTGACGTTTCAGTAGCACATAGCATGTATAGCACCTATATATTAGTTTCTAAATATCATTTTACAATAAAAGAAATCAGGGCTCCCTGGTTCCAGGGCTGGGGCAGGGAAAGTATAAAATGATTCTGGAGCACCTTATAGTGCAATAAAGTAAGGGAGTGCTCAAACAAAAAGAAAAAAAATTATAAAGATACATCAAAAGAACATAAAAGCTTTATAAACTTTATATGTTTATAAACATATAGGTTTATAAACTTGATTTTGCTGACAGTATCATGGAATATGCCTATGTAGAAACTTACCAAATTTTATATCTTAAACATACAGCATTTTTGTACATCAATTATACCTCATAAACCTGTTTATAAAATGATACTACCATTATCAAGAGTTCCACTTAAAGTGTTATAAAATTCATGTTTAATCTTCAAGGTAACAGCTAAGAGAAATAAGTATCATTTAAGAATTTAATAGAAGAGAGACTAAATGATAAAAACAAAAGATCAATTACAAAAATGGACAAATATTTTAAAAAATTTAAAAACTTGATCAATACAAAACAAGCAGAAGGATGTTGATATAAACACAACTACATTAGTAGTTACATTAGATGCAAATGGACTCTGTACTACAAGTCAAAGAATAAAACTGTCAGCTTCTAAAAAGAGGAAAACTCAAGTGTATATGCTGCTTATGAAAGGTATATTAAATATAAGGAAACGTAATTTCAATGTGAAAGGATGGAAACTGTTATGCAGTGCAATGGCACTCCCAGAAAAGCTGGTGTTTCTATACTGATTTCATTCAAACTTGAGTTTAAGACAAGATGCATTATTAATGTCAAAGATGACGTTTCAGAACCACAAAGGAGCATATTCACTCTATCAACACTTTTAAAGATGTATGCATCCAATAATATAGAGTAAAAATATAAAGACTAAAATATTTTCTAAAAACCCTAAAGTATAAATAAATTTGCTATCATCAAGTAATTTAAGGCATCTCTCTTAATAAAAGAAATAACAACGTCATGAAAATCTTGGAGTATATCGAAGGTTGGAGCCACAAAATTTAGCACAATTGATCTAAATGAAATATGTAGAATTCTGAAACCAGAATGATAACCCCCATTCTCTTCTGGTACAAATAAAAAATGTAACAATGTTAACAATATGCTAGTTTGTAAACTTCAGTAAGTTTCAAAAGAGTGAAATTATTCAATGAATCCTCTCTGACCACAGTGAAGCTAAGCTAAAAATCAATTCAGGGAAAATAACTAGAGAAACCTCTATATATTTTGAAAGTAAGTAAGATTTCTAAATAAGCTATGGGTGAAAAAGGGCACAAGGAAAACATGAAAAATAGTATATATATTTAACTAAATAATGAAGATGTGATATATGAAAACTTTATGGATGAACATAAAGCAGTAATTTAGATGGAAATATGTAGCTTTCAATGGCTATATCATAAAGCAAAAAAAAATGCTGATGACCAATTATCTAAGCATCCATCAAAAAAGTTAGAAAAGGAAGAGCAAGTGAAATCCTCAACATCATTAGAGAGAAAAAGTTAATAATGAGCAGATACTACTGAAAGGGAATAATGGAAGAGAGAAAACAAATAAAGGCAAAAGCTGGTTCTGTGTAATGTTAACTAAAATTACAAAACCTCTAGCAAGAAAGATCCAGAAACACGTGTTAGAAAACCTAAACTGGGGGCTTGCCCCATGACTGAGTGGTTAAGGTTGTGTGTTCTACTTTGGTGGCCCAGGACTCACCGGTTTGGATTCTGGCTGTGGCCATATGTACTGCTCATCAAGCCACGCTGTGGTGGCATCCCACATAGAAGAATTAGAATGACCTACAACTAGGATATACAACTATTTACTGGGGTTTTGGAGAGGAAAAATGAAAAAGAAGACAATTGGCAACAGATGTTAGCTCAGGGTCAATTTTCTTCCAAAGAAAAAAGAAAACCTAAATTGTCAATAGAAGAAATGAAAAATGGACATTGCCATCAGTGATGCATTGTTGAACAAAGAGAAGCTATTAACAAGTATTTGACAATTAAACAAAATGAACTTTTTAGAAGAACAACACGTCAAACTAATTCATGAAAAAATAGAAAATCTGAGTACTACTAAATCTAGTTTAAACAATTCAAACTATTAGTTAAAATATTCACACACAGGAAATTCCAGGATTTTGCCAGTAAATACTACCAAAAGGTTTTGAAAGTAATGACATATGTCTTACACAAGCTCTCCCAGAGAATAGAGAATAGATTTACAATGGATTTAAATGTGAAGGTAAAACCAAACTTTTTTTTTAAAGATTTTATTTTTTCTTTTTCTCCTCAAAGTCCCCCAGTATATAGTTGTACATTTTAGTTGTGGGTCCTTCTAGTTGTGGCATGTGAGACACCACCTCAGCATGGCCTGAGGAGTGGCGCCATGTCTGCTCCCAGGATCTGAACCGGTAGACCCTGGGCTGCCTAATTGGAGTGCATGAACTTAACCACTCGGCCACAGGGCCGGCCCTTAAAACCAAACTTTTAAAAGAAATTCTAAGAGAACATCTTTAAGATACTGGGTTAGGTTAAGCAGGGATGCCACAAACAGTGCACACGTAATTGATAAATAGGATGCCATAAAAATTAAGAACTTGTTTTCACATTTCCAAAATATAAATCCAATTATCTAATTTTTTTTTTGAGGATGATTAGCCCTGAGCTCACATCTGCTAGCAATCCTCCTCTTTTTGCTGAGGAAGATTGGCCCTGAGCTAACATCCCTGCCCATCTTCCTCTACTTTATATATGGGACTCTACCACAGCATGGCTTGCCAAGCAGTGACATACCCATACCTGGGGTCCGAACTGATGAATCCGGGGCCACCGAATGAGAACATGCGACCTTAACTGCTGCACCACTGAGCTGGCCCCCCAGTTATCTAATTTTTGATTGTTGTCATGAACAAAATGCTGTAGAAGGAGAGGGAAGAAATTGATAAATTCTACCAAGGATTCTTTGAAAAAGCCAGGGATTTGCATTTGAAGAGGCCTTAAAAGATGAGCAAATATTCAGAAATTAGGAAATTAGAGAAAGGGCATTCCAGGAGGATAGAATAATGTGAGCAAAGACAAAAAACGAAAATAGATTCACGTTTATAGAACATATCTAA
Source organism: Equus asinus (assembly GCF_041296235.1). Taxonomy (NCBI): domain Eukaryota; kingdom Metazoa; phylum Chordata; class Mammalia; order Perissodactyla; family Equidae; genus Equus; species Equus asinus. The sequence goes on along the minus strand of NC_091806.1, from coordinate 5,138,348 downwards.
TGAACAGGTTAGAATGGGTTATATGTGAAAAAGGTCGGATGTACATCTTCCAACTAGCTTTCCTTGAAACCCATTGAATTACATTTTTTCTGAATTAATGTAGATCCACATAAGTTAAAATGAATTTAAAAACATATAGGAGAAATTGCAATGTGAATACCATTTCTAAACAGAGAAATTTTAATAAGGACTGGATGTTGGGTAATATTTAAAAATACTGTAATTGTTTAAGTGTGATATGTCATAATGGTATATAAGCAAATTTCTTAACTTTTACTTTTACAAAATTATCTTAATATACTCCCTGAAGTATTTAAGGGTGAAATGACATGATGTCTGGGATTTGCCTTAGAATTCTCTCGCAAAAAATAAAAGGGAGTCAGAGAAGTAATGATGAAAAATTATGCTACAGATTTGAAGGCTAAAAGAACATGGGGGCTTGCTGTATTTTGTTCTTTTGCGTATGTTTGGAATTTTTAATTATGACATATTAAACATAAAACCTATCATGAAAAAAATGAAAAAGGAAGAGAAACATGTTACTAAGTAGTCTAAGGATTCTATTGCTGCACGAGTAATTGTTATTCAAAGTGTTCCTAATAATGCATCTTTCAATTCACGACTTGGTTATTACAAAAATTCCTGGAATTTATTCTTAGGAAATAGAATAAACTTTATGATCAAATTTTCTTTTTTTCTTTTACTAAAATGTGCCTGTTCTTCTGAGACAGGACAGCAAGGCACACAATTTGTGCGTGTGTATGGGTTCCAGTAAATACTAGAAACATCTTCTTATTTGCTAATTTATATTCATTGAGTTCCTTCAGTTTCTTAGTATAGTTCAGTAT